>NC_090965.1:4391100-5018400 GCF_040807025.1 Struthio camelus | reverse complement strand
GAGTGCAATTTAAGAAGATAAGCACAGCATTTTACAAATAGTATGGCTCCTCACTCAAAGCAAGGTTAGCAGCAAAATCGACAGCTAACCAGCGGTGCTGGTAAGTACTGGTTCTAGTTATTTCATTAAAAAGGATTTTTAGAAAACATGCCAGAACTGAAAGTTATCATTCCACAGTTTCAGGATTCGTATAAATAACAGTCTTACCAACTGCAGCCGTGGACTCTATTGGTAGAGTCAGTATTGTTTGTCTGCAGCTGGACAGAGAAAGTAGGCAGGCATATAATGAAACAAATGATTATTCATTCAGAAATTAAGACACAGATAATACTATAGAAGAAGAGGCTCTGTAAAACTGCCCTAACGCTATCTTCAAGATATTCAGTGGTGTCTAGCAAGCCATGCAGAAATATATATACACACATCTCCTAAAGGGTTTCATTTGATCTTCCTCACCTCTCAGAACTCGTCTCAAAACGACTGAATCCTTGCTGGAGGCAATAATCGACCAGAAAATTCAAAAAAAAAAAACCCTCAAACTGATCTGTCAGAGGAAATGACTAAGAAAGAACTACTCTAAGTCTAAAAAAAAAAACCTATCCAGCTCCCAACCCCCCAAGCCTTAGCAAATACCTTTGATTCCTAGGCATAAGCAAGTATAAAAATCTCATAAGATATCAGAGTTTTTGCACAAAAAAAGCAGCATTTTACTGAGCATACGGGACCGGCTCTAGGATTTACACCACCTTTCACTAGAAAGGAACCCATAAGCAGCACTGAACGCAGCACTCAAAGCATTCTGTTAGAAGCCATTGCTTAATATTTACTCTAGATCTTTTAATTTTTATATCTGCATCCAAAAGCTCACCACACATAAAGACCTGCGAAATTCCTGTGGTAGGAAAGAAGCCACATAAAAGCATTAAAGTCAGAGAAAGAAGCAAACGGCACATCGTAACGTTTTTAGGACAAGATTAAAAGGAGGAGGAACAAAAAATAAAAAAAAAAAAAAAAAGAAAAGCAGGGGAAAAGAGTCAAGAGAGGCCGGTTTCCGAAGCCAGCAGCTGCTGAAGGGCCGGGGGACTCGCAGAGAGGGGGCTCGTCCCGCGGCCCGGAGGGGCAGGAGGCGGAGCGAAACGGGCGGCCGGGCGCGGCGGGAGCAGGGGGCGGCGGCGCCGTCACGGCCTCGGGGAACCCCGGCGGCGGCAGCGCCACGAAACGCGCCTCCGGCGAAACCCGCGTCAACCGCCGCCCCCACCGGGCACCCAGCCTCCGCGGCGGCCTGGACCGAGCTGCAGCGGCCCGGCGCCACCCTCCCCCCGCCGGGCCGGGCCGCCTCAGCGCCGCGGGGAAGGGGGGGGGGGGAGGCCGCCGGGCCTAACAAAGCGGCGGGAGCCGCGGGGAGCCCCCTCGGCGGGAGGCCGGGGCCGCACTCACTTCCTCTGGGCCTTGTCCTTCTTGGCTTTGGTCCGCTTCTTCCGGGCCTGCAGCGCCAGCACTGCGGGGAGACAAGAGAGGCGTGAGGGGTGCGGGGGAGGGGGATGGGGAGGGGGGAGCGGCGCGGCGGCGGGGGGGGGGGGGGGAAGGGGGCGCGGCGCTCACCTTTCCGCTCCATGGCCGCTAGCGCCGGTGGCCCCGGGTGCCCCGCGCGCCTGCGCGCTGGGCCCGTCCCCTGCGCCGCGCCAGGCCGCGCCGGGCGGAGCATGCGCGGCTTGAGCACCTTCGCGCGCCGCGGCGCGCGCCACCACGCGGCCTCGCCCTCGTCGTCGTTGTTATGGCGGCGGCGGCCGCCGCCCCCGCCCCCGCCGCTGCTGCTGCTGCTACTGCTGCTGCTACTGCTGGCGGCGCCGCTGCTCGAGCTGCTGCTGGGGGAGAGGCTGGAGCCGGGGCCGCCCGGGGAGGCCCCGCCCCCCCGCTCCTGGCCCCGCCCCCGCCCGCCCGCCGCGGGCCCTGGCGCCGCCTCCGGCAGGGACATGGTGCCGAGCGCGCACGCGCGGCGCCGGGGAGCGCGGCCGGGGCGCGCACGGCTTGTGACGTCGACGCTTGCGTGTGTGGCGTCAGCGCCGCGGGCGCGCGCGTGACGTCAGGCGGAGGGGTGGGGGGGGGCGCGCCGGGGTCGGCACGGAGCCTCCGCCGTCCCGCGGCGCGCCCGCAGGAGTGACGCGGGCGAGCCCCAACCGCCCCCGCGCGTGGCGCCATCGTGGCGAACGCTCCCGCGGCGTGTCAGCTCTGCTCGCCACGGCGGCCGGGGACCTTGGTCACCTGCTGGCCCGTGAAGCGCGCGCAGGCGTTGGCGTCGCCGGATGGTGGCGGCGACCTGCTGGCCAGAACGTACCCGGCTTCGTCGCGTTTGGCGTTGAGGAGCTCGGTGGGCGCTGTGCCGCCTGTAACGGCTCGAAACGCCCGTCGGGGCTTAGATGCCCACGGTTCCGTAACGTAGGTCACGCGAAGCGTTTGACTTGTAGGCTGCTGGGTTACCTGAGCATCTCGCTGTAAGTACTTGAAACTGAAGGCTACAAATTCCTGGGAAGCGGTACCCGCCTGCCGGGCCGTCCCCCCTCCGCGGCTGTGCTCAACGCCCGTTTAGCCCGAACGGCGGCCGGTGCCGCCAGCAGAGGGAGCCGCCGGCGGCGGCAGCAGCGGCCCTTGGGCATCGGGCTCCGCGCGGGGCGGCGGCTACGGGTGCGCGGGCGCGCAGTCTCGGGAGGCGCAAGGAAGAGCCCTCTTCCTAACTTCCTAGTTGCTGCCGTATTGCTCACGGCAAGCTCTGGGAATGAAATACGTCTACCTGTTCTCCTGCAAAGGGTTTTAAGTGAGGAACTAGAACGCTGGAGTGCCTGGTATTCATGCAACGCAGCGGGAAAAGGGCAGCCCCCCCACGCCCTTGGGTAAAGGGGGAACGTGGACCTTCTTTACGCAACTGCTGCATTCAAACTAAGGTTGAGCTTTAAGCATGATGGAGCCTCTCCTTTGCTAGTAACCTACCGTACAGCAACCCTGTAGGAAAACTTCCACCTCACAGAAGTCACAATATAAGCAGTCCGCAGGGAGAGAAGCTATTACAATCTCAGTTTACAGGCGGCACGTTCCTGTGCCTTAAGTGGGATCTGTCGTCCTGTGTTTGTAATAAATGACTCGCGCGGTTGGCTCTGACAAGGTGTGTTCACACCTACCGTGACTACTGCTCCATTTCATACTTCCTGTGGCCTAGGCCAGGCTTCTGCAACCTGCGGCGAGGACACCAAAGGTGGCACGTGGCCAGATTTGGAAAGCAACAGAGCAAAGCAAGCACAGAGACGGGGATCACAGGCCCTCGGGTGGTAGCTCCCGAGGACCCCCTGCCTGCACTGTGGTCTGAACGGGGAGCCTCGTGCAGAGGTCTCACGCAGAAGCAAGGTATTACTGATCAGTGGTAGGAGCGTCTTTCGCTGCTGCTGAGTTTCTTCCAGGACTCTTCCAACCTGGGATAGAAAAATAGAATCTGAAGTAGCACCCTCGAAGGGTTGCTGACCCCAAGCCAAGACAGCCTTGTCTTTCCACACAACAGCCTGGCACTATTTAATAAATGTCCCCTAACTATGCCCATACATAACCGGTTTATCTCGTCTTTCTTCATAACTCCCTGTGCAGTGTGACACACCACAGTGCGTTGCCCCAAGAACTGCTTCTGCCACTCTGTGCATGACTCCAGAGGTTCCTCTACTGCTTTATGTCTTTTGTAGCCATTACAAACTGATGTAAAATGTTAACAGAATGACAATGGGGGTTTGGGGGGTTACACACGCTTTGTGCTCTGCAATGATAAAAGGCATGATGATGTTTCTAATGCAGTGCTATGGCAGAGCTGCCTGGGTTTCTGCAGCGTGCCCTGCTACAAAAACATGGCATCGCACTAGCTGCGAAGGGCATCAAACAACTGTAGTTGTTGCAACTAGTTGTTGCAAGGTGAGAACGTCAAGCTGCCTACAAACACAAGATTACAGACAGGCCTTTGAACTCTGACTTCTACTTCTGTGGCTTTTTAGAGGTATAGGTGGAGTCCTTGGCCATAAAGTACGTGCTTTGTCACTTCACGGCCTGTGTCCAGGGACTGGTGCTTGGCTAGACACAGAAGCCTTGTCTATGTATGCAGGAGCAGAGTTAAGTCACTGCACAGCTATAAGGGAAAAAGATCAGAATTGTCTGGACTTCCTCTCAGCAAGATATTTGTTTTGCAACATGAATACCCATAATTTGAAAGCTCACATACTGACGTCAGAGTTGTCCCCTGCTGCTCAACTGTGCACAGTCATGGGGGTGGGAAGGAAAGATTCAGATCTGTGCTGAGCAAGCCAACAAAAAAATCTCTAAAGTTTGCAATGGAGACTTGCCATGCTGCCAGGAGTTAGGAAAGCCATTTCATCCTAAATCAAGGCTGCCATAGGAGAGCCAACAGAATCTGGAAATTAGGGTTATGCTTTTCATGGTTTTCATATTACTCTGTTTTGAACAGAGCTGAGAGGAGTTTGGCTTGAAGCCACTGTCCAAAACAATGCAGGGAAGCATATGTGGTTTGAGAATTACTCAATACTATTTAAGCTTTCAGTTTTTCCTGTCTTTCAATCCAAAAGGTATGAAGGCTCCAGGACTCCGTTTCCTCCACAGTAAGCAACTCTACCCAGAATGTTCACTAAAATCATTTACCATTGCAGTTTACATATGCAGTACTATGTCTTTCCTCCAGAAACTGCTTGGAAACAATAAGAATTTAAAGGAAAAAAGAGAAACAGATGAGAAGGACTCACTGGAATACATTACAGATAGTTTAATATTAATATTCCTATTATCATTGCTAAAACTTAACAGCCAGAAGCAGCAGAATCCAGAGAAGCCACCTTGAGAAACCACACAACGCCCAGCAGCAAAACTTAGAGCTGTTCACAGCTGAAGGAATTTAGCCCAGAGCATAGTATCTGCTCATAAAGGATGCATCACTTACTTAAATCAAATCTTTGCCCTAAAGTAGGGTCTGAATGGTATATAGACACCTACCCCTACCTACTGGCTACCCATCCAAAATTAGTTTCACCTACAACTCTTCACACTAGGCAATTTGAGCCATGGGATAATCGTCCAGATGAGGGCATGGTAAAGACTTGTGAGGTATATTGCTCATATAGTTAAAAGCTGCTGCTTTCAGTGCAATCCTAGTTCACGCATCTGTATTTGTATTACTGCTTCAAACTATGGCTGATCTAAAGAAAAAATCGTTAAGTTGATTTTTTTTTCCCCCAAGCACTAAGTGCATCTTATTCTAATTTTCCTGGCTCTTCAGAACAAAGTGAATGCACTCCTCCATTCTTCGCTATTTCAGTAAAGGACTACCAAAACCTGAAAAAAAAAATTTGTTTACTAGGATTTAGTTATAGTTGAACAGAAAGGGAACAAGTTAAAAATACTTAAAGGACAGATGTCATGTTATGATGGTGCAGACAATATCAATTTCAAAGTGTGGAATATTAATAATAAAATGCTTTTCTGTAAAGCTTCACATAATTCTACATACATCTGAAGATAATGAAACTGCCTGCATGTAACCTGTTGAAATGCAGCAGATTAGATTCATTAACTAGCAAGCAATAAATATATAAAAAGTGCTAAGCTAGAGCATTTAAACAAACATCTACAGACTTTCAGAAAAGGAGTGCAAGTCATTTGATAATTCCAAGCTTTATAGCTAATTCTGTCTTGTGCTTTGACATTTTTCTGCTTTCTTCATTGCTGGGTAGCATATGTATTTGGAAGCGCTTCAAAGTAATAATATAAATGTTGCTTTTTGTTCAGAACAACAGAATTACTGTAGGCATTAGCCAAGCTGTCTATTTTAAGAACTCTGAAAAAGACAAAACTAAAAAGAAAAAAAGGATCAAATGCTGGGGAGAACCACCTGAACTGTTGCTTAACTGTACCTTTCTCCTCTCTACTGAAATCCCAGTTCCTGAACACTTGTACTTCAGGGATTGCTGGTATACTTCCATCTCTCCTTCCAGCCTGCGTGCTGGAAATCCAATGGAAGGCCTGGAGTATCATACTGCGGGAGAGAGTTTGGCTCTACTTCATTCTGAGTTGAGTGTGAGATAACTGATACTGGCTCGTCATGTAGAAATTCGTTTTCAGAGCTCTTTACAGAGGAAAAATCTTTGTTCTTCTCCAAGAACAAACTTCTTTCCTGAAATGTACACAAACATTACTGTAGGCCAAGGGTGGCCAATCTGTTGAGCCAGTCAAGTGCAGTTCCCATGCCAAGGCAACGTCATGTGAGCAGCAAGAGGACTATGCTGGCGTGGGAGCACAGGGTAGTTCAAATCCCCAGCTGCTGAGGCAATGAGCTCACAGCGGCTGCGGAAGCTCACATCGTTGAGCTGCTGTGGGTCCCGTCTGCTCGCCCAGCCCAGTCTCATCTCGGAGTGCACTCCTGGGAAACCACCATCACCTCCTGCCTGGAAACTGCTCCCAACATTCCCCAGGCCTCCGTTAAAAGGAGACTGGTGAATATATACCATCACCTTCATCCTTATGAAGATTTTTCTACGGGGAGACTGTCAGGAAGGTCACTAAGCTTGCTTTAGACCATTCTGTACAATGGCAAGATAAGAGAGTTAAACAAGCTGTTCCATGTGCAGCAGAACTCAAGAACTCTGCTTGCCTGCAGATCTGCATTGTTTTCCCCTTCATTCTCCTCTCCATCAGCTATAGGAGCCCAGCCGGGTTGTATGCATGGGAGGGTTAGCCGAGGCTGGGTTCCTTCCCTCGGTGGGGCAATTACTGGAATCTTGTACTCACAAGAAGGACTTTTCCTGGAATTTGCAACTGTCTACCCTCTTCAAACTTGGCTGAGAGTGCCAGTGAGCTTAAAAATTATTGCACAGAGCTGATAGGCAGAAAGAGCATATGCACAAGCTTCGTTTCCTTAGGAAACCTGGCTAACACTGTCCTCCTTTTCTCCCATCAGCCTCAAGGGAGCTGGTGTAGTAACTTTTGGAAATGAAAACTTGGAGCTTTCACTCTGCCCTGGTAGGGTCCTTGCTCTGTCAGACAAATGCAACAAAAGTCAGACTGATCACTCCTTTCCAGCCTGCACACAAAGGTGCCTCCCTCAAAAGGAGCACAGGACTCAAAAAACCAAATTGAATTATTATTCTTTTAAATCTCTATCCATTGCAAATAGCCAAGTACATGTGAAAACCAGGAGAATTCAAAAGAGCACCCACTCTGCCCTATCTCCTCTGCCACATCACAAGGTTGTTAAGTTACTGATAGGATAACTTAAGAACAAGGCGACTTAAGTGAAAGCTAAATATTCTACCTTCTGCTGCTCAGCGAATGGTTCTTGAGTAAACTCTCTCTCAGTAGGTCGATTTGCAAGTTCTAGTTCATCTTGCCTTTGATGCTTCTCCAAAGCGGCCAGCACAGCATCATGAAGAGTTAGAAAGAACCTTTCTTTGGTGATACAGCTGTCAAAGAAATCATTCTTCTCAAAGATTGCTATTACAGAGACTATCAGAAAGGGGGGAAAATAAGCAAACCAACAAAAGTCACATTCACAAACATTTCACTGAAGTTTAAAACTTACCCCTGATGATAAGTCAGTATTAGTAAGCAAACACTATACTCACAGTGACAGCTGGCTATCAGGACTGTAATACCAATATTGTGAAACATATGGAAGATCTGTGGAAAGAATTCCAGACTGGCATTAGCAACTCTGCTTTATACAGGCGCACTAGAAGGTAAGACGTGAATAGGGAAAGAAAAACTCCCTTATAATTTTACATCTTTGGAGAATACCCTTCTTCCAGAATCTCAAATCCTGTTTCTTAGTTCAGCATTAAACAGCCAAGGTGTCCAAGGTCTTCATGAATGCTGACCCCAAGAACTAGGACAGCTCACAGCCAGATCCCATACTGGCCCTCCTACAGTACAGTGCAACACACACTGTTACTTCTTTGCTTAATCAAAAAGTTCTCATAGGAACAAGCTAACTTGAAATGATTCTACATACACAGATGCCATGCCCATGTGTAAACAAGGGGTCTGGGAACCTATATTTTCAAACATGACCTGTAATTCCGGTTGCCTCAATTTTCACGTCCAACTTTTTTAGATAGATCACCTTAGTGCTAAAGCAATCAGATTTTAGACTGGATAGATTCTCTCCATTTTCTCAATACCCAACCCTTTGTAATTAGAAGATCTCAAGATAGTTACTATGAAAAAAGGCAACAAAAGTCATTATTTGCTATTGAAAGTTTATGCCAAAATGTACAGAGAATCACAGAATTTCAGAAAATGCAGCTGGGAGGAGTCTGGAAAGATTTTTGACTTCATCCCCATTTCCCAAGGGGAAAGTTATTCAATGGATCGCAAATAATTCTTCAAGGATTTTAGGGAAAACAGTGCACAATTACTCCCAAGAGGTGTTAGTCTAACGCATTGTCAAACAGACACCTTTGGAAGTTGAGCGACAGAGCTTAAGGGAGCTGAGTAAGAATCCATCTGGAACTGAGTCTTTCTGAGAAGCATAGCTACACAAAATTTATTTTTGCTAAATATATCTCCACTGGCTAGGATCTCCACTTGAAGACTAAGAAGCTCAAGGCATACTTCAAAGACAAGGCTAATTAGGCAGTCAGCAATAATAACAAAATCACTCTCAGAGAAGACAGCTGGTAGTTTCATATCGGCTATTTCTAAGGCAGAGGGATTTTTTTCAAATGTCCGGCTAGAAGAAAAAATAAACTGCCAACATGGGAAAAACAAATTAGACATTTTTATAAGTGCGTTTTTAGTTTATATGATTCGAGAACCAGTGACAATGGATGACAGGTTTTTGCATGTCCTTTGTATTGACAATGGAGCTTTTGTTTAAAAACAACAAAAAATGTGTGTTTCTTTGGGAAGGCATTAATTTCTGAAATGCAATAGCTAAATCCTGCACCCTTTAAGGCCAACTGGAAGATGCACAGATTGTTATATAACAGGGCACGTTAGGCTAACAAGCAACATGACACTGAGTAAACTTCAGGTTTTGCATTTACATGCATTTAGGTTGCTTACCTGTCGCAGTAAGTCTGAAGCTTGCAAATCCACAAATTGCACCATGCTGAAGTCTAAAATAATGGTGTGGACTGGACTCAGCAAATGCGTTTTCTGTTCTTCTTCCTGATGCAACAGTACTGAGGAATTATCTGTTGCAGAGCCTGATGAAAGGCAAGCTCCTTTCCCTTCATCCTGGCTCTTTTCAGTCTCAAGTCCTGTTTTAAGGCCTGGGGATGCAGACTGTGCCTGCGCTGCTCCCACCAAGAGTGTCCTATGGCTGGATCTGTCTCCATACTTTGACCAATGTACCAAATTAACTGAAGATGATGAGGAACCGCTGCCTGGGTCATGTCGCTTCACCAGTTTCTCTGTATATGGTATCTAAGATGGAAAATGGAGAGTACACCAGTGGTTGGAAGAACTGGGCCTACGGGGTGGAAATTTTTTTTGCTGCAAACAAGACAGCGCTGTAAATCATATGATATTTCTTCTCTCACGGTAAAAACACCTCTGAAATAACACTAAATATAGCACAAGAGCATGCAAAGTAGTGGGTGACTCAGGCAAGCCTCAGATGTGGTTAGCAGAGCGCCTTCAGTGCCTACCTCACTCTTCCACACCTTGAAATGGCTTGTGATACTGGAATATTACTTTTTTTAACTTTCATGAAGGAAAAGAAGAAAAAAGAAGATTGCCCACGGCTTCACACAACTTCTCTTCCCACTATAAGAATACATTTTATTTTCCTTCCTCAAATTTTGAAGATAAATTGCCTTTCTGAGCAACGCTGACGCTTACTGGCTGAGTTCTGCAGACCTTTGTTCAGCTACTTTCTTTCTATCTTTCTCAGCTGGTCACAGAGTGGACAAATTTAATTGATTCTTTTTCTTAATAGTTCCAAATGTGTTTTTTAATTTTTGTGATACAAGACAGGAAAAGTCACTCTCTGCATTTTTGTCCTTTGGAAGATGATGTTAAATCAGCATTATCACTTTCAACTCCTAAGCACCTCAGCACCGCGTCTTTCCCAAACTACTTTCTTTCAAGTCATTTCTCATACAAGGACTTTTACAAATCACATATGACTGTTTGAAAAATATCTTCTGAGAACAGTCCATTCCCTAAGTTCTTTCCATATATTTGTCTAAAAACTTGAAAATTCAGATAAAGAGGGATACGACTGACTCTCTAGAAGACATACATCAGCCAATTGTAGTAAAGACAGGAGAAATTCTCTGATTATGGTGACTGTAGCTGTCTTTGAGGTATTTAGCACTTGCACTTGCTAATATTGAGAGTAGACTAAATCCCTCAGATAACCAAGGGAGTTCTCTTGCTGCTGGGGGAAAAAGAAGATTCCTACTGGAGCACCTGACAAAATTCATGTTTCAGCAGAGAGGAGAGGAACTGTTGAATACCTCAGTTGCTAGTCCATGCACCCAGTAAGCTGAGCTTCTGTTGCTCTATCACAGAAAGTGTAAGTGTGAAGAAATACAGTGGTTATGTTTGCTTATTTTCAAAAATCAAATATATATATACATGCTTTATATCAACATTTGCAGCCTTTAAAGTTCTGGCAAGTTAAGAACATTGTTCTTAATAACATAAAACCAGCACCTCAAATAAGACAGACTAGATAAATATTTTCCTAAAGCTGACCCTAGGTGCTGGTCCAGGTGGATCACAGACACACGCGCATTTGAAATCTTTTCCTTGCACCGTAGTGTCAGACAGACTAACTGAAATTAAAGCCCTCATTTCATTTTCATCAAGAGGCACTGCTTTCATGTCCATCTGAAAAAGAAAAACAGTTTTGTTGGAGAGAGTTTTATCTGCCTAATGCGGGATCTTAGAAACTTCCGCTGACTGAAAAAGTGGCATTTACCTTGCTTAACAAGTAGTTTTTGAAGTGCTTCATATTTGCAAAAGAGATGGAAGAACAGCACTGGAAGATTTTAACACCTTCAATCTCCATTGCCTGTAAAACAAAAGTTGGCTCTGTGAGCGTTGTACCTACCATTAGCTATTATCCCCCTTCTGCCTAACACTGCCTAGGCAGTAGACTGCAAGGTCGCACCCTAAGGACGGAATTTGTCTGTTCTCATTGCTGGCTACACTGCATACTGGTAGTGGTATTGGTAGCATGGACCTAATTAGCATAAACTAATCTACACCTCTTGCAGTTAAAAACATACCTCCAGCAGGTTTCCCACCACTGATGGCAGTTGGCTGCTATAATATAAACTAAGCTGTTATATTATAAGCTTTTATCAGTCCGTCTTTTCAGCTCCATCAACATAGCATTGGGAATGCACCCATGTGACAAAGGCAAAGTTTTTTATTATAGCATTGCCTAACTCTGTTTGGTGCAGGGCTTGCCAATAACGTGTTAAAAAGGTCTCTGCCCTACCTATTATCCCATCGCCAGGAGAATCTGTGAGTCAGTCTAGCACAGGCACAGTTGTTATTGTGAACACACATGTAGCGTAGACAAAACCAGACTGAGAAAAGCAGGTCAGCAAAAAATTCCCAACAGCTCTGGAAATGACAGCAGTGCAGCTTCTACCACGGGGACTGCACACACTGACACCAGGACACATTGACACTGGCCCAAGCAGACTAAGCTAGGTATCAGGATCACTTCTCACGACAGATACTTAAATGTTCTTAGATTTTCAAAGTTTGACTCAAATGAGCTGAGTCTAAACGGTCACCCCCAGGCATTTAATGAAAGAAGCTGGATTACAGAGAGATGGAACATTTGGGTTTTTGTTTCCTCTTACGGCTCTGTAGACGGATAAACTTCTATAAATATTCATGTTTGGAATCTGTCCCAGCACCACCATCTTCATCCTGAAACAAGATGTTTATTAGGTTTTCATAGAGAACAGAGAAAAACCATCTGTTCCTAAAAGTCTGATCTTCATTTCTCTCTTCTTCACTGGATATACCAACTGCAACTTCAGAAGGTGTGAATACAGAAAGTTATTCACTCATAATTAGGGTTCTTTGAGTAGGGGAGCAGTATACAAGCATACCCTTCAGGTACACTGGTGCCCTCAAAAATATATAATGCCCCATTTCTAGCTCTGGAACACTCAGAATGTTATTATGCCAGGAAGTGGGTTCCCTCTCTGTCTCCCCATAGCCCTCCTCAAAGATACATCACATAGCCAGGTGCAGGCAGTTATAACTTGTGCTTAGAGCTGGCTACACATAGGCTAGGTCTGATCCAGAGATCACATAGCAGTTTTAGCACAGCATTTTGCTTCAATTCATATAGTCTGCCTCCAGGGAGAACGTCTTACTTTGGGGACGGGACCTTGCTAATGGTGCTGCTGCATGGTTTTTGGGCAGGCTCTGGTCAGTTCATGGCATGGGTGGACTAAACATCTGACTAGCTGTCCAGTCACTGGAAAATGCAAGTGGGTCCTGAGTATGGAAAACATTAAGTTGTCAAGACGCTCTATTCAAGGAAATCTGTTGGCAGGTAACTTTCCATGCTTTTCTGTGTCTTGTCAGCATAAAGCCCTCAACTCCTTGGAAACTGAGAAGCAGTTATATACCCTGCAGGTAATATGATCAATAAGGATGCTAACTGAACAATGGCTGCCAAATTGCCCTTTCACAAGGCTCATTAAATCCCAAGGCAAGCCCAAGAAGATAACTCTGAGCAGAGGTATGCAGTGAGTTTCAGACACCAGCTGAAATCTTTGCATCGTTCCAGTGTTCTGAAGGCATTCTTTCAGAGCCACTCTGGAGCAGTTTTCACAAGCAGTTCGATACCTGCAGCAGAGCTGAGGCTTTTGCTAACTCCTTGCATGTTATTCTACAGACTTCAGCCTCCTTAGACAAGCACTTCCCTCTCATGGTAAATCTCATGAGATGTGGCTTGGATTTATGAACAACTCTGCTGGTTGGGTTAGTGGTTAATAAGCCTAGTTGTGTCTGTTTGATGCAATCTCCCTTCCCTATCAGTGACTGAGTTTAGGGAGAAGATAGAACAGCTTGGTGAATGTTAAAGAAGACTGAGGAACACGTTTGAAAGAAAGACACAATATCTCATTTTATCCTTCATTGAAGCGTGTATGTAGATCACCTCTCCTTGTGGATGCCTACACCACAGTGACCAGTCTTCTGCAGTTGCATGGCACAGTTGCAGGGAGGATCAATCCAGAGCCCACAAACTTGAACAGAGAGAGCCTACTACTTTACGCATTAGGGTGATAGATAGGATTAGAGAAACTCCAGAAGATCTGACTGAAGTGTTTACAGAAGCTGCTTTTCCATTTTCACATGTACAGCTAGCTACACCTAAACATCAGCTCTAAGAAAAATCAGTATTTTGCTGTAAGAATTACAAGTACCTGTGTGATCTAACGGTGATTATGAAGAAGGTACATCCCATGGAGATTGCTAAACCAACATCAAGACCAAGACAAAGGACTGCTGCAAAAGTTACAAGCCAAATAACCTTTGAACAAGAGACAGAGAGAACATTAGTAGCAAAAAGATGTGAAATGACCTCCAAACTCAGCCCCAGCCAACAGTCCCAGAGGTATAAAGTCAGCCAAATCCACTTCATCTACATCCTGTACTGAATAGTGCCTGGGGTGGCATCTGTTAAGTAGGGCTACTCTAAGACTCAGAAGGCCTGGCTGACTTCTCGGTTGAGCTATTCTGGCTGGCGTTTGCAAACTGCAGCAAAAAAGAAAGAGACTAGGAACAGTGATAGGTGAAAAACTTTGTCATCACTTCTGGAACAAGCCAATCTTCCAAGTAGTCACAAACCATGATCACAACAAAAAGGTGCAGGACCTCAAACCGCGTGACTCAACTACAGTTACGGACAAGACAGACTCCCCCCTTACTTTGCCCTGCATCTGGAGACATACAGTGTGGAGCCAGAGTTGCAATCTTGGCTGTGTAGATGCCTCCACAGCACTGGCCTGCCTTGAAAGAATGAGGCAAATAACCAGGTGTGGCTGAAATAAGGTGCTGAGAACTTGCCTCTTGGCAAGCACTTTATTTCTGAGGAAAAAAACTGCATGGAGGGCCCCAGATAAAGATTGGACTTTACTGAAAGAACTTCTGAGGCTGAAACTTGCAGCACAGATGGAGAGGAATGATTCCTACCATGGTCAGCTGTATTAAATCACTTTCAGGAAATGTCAGAAGCAGATCTGGCAGATTGTTTATCCTTCCTGCCATCAAGTGGAGTATTTGCTAAGCCTTCACAACCTTCAGACCCTATACATCTGACCCACAACTCAAATGTCCAGTCTCTTTAAGAGGGTTTCCATAGTCAGGAGAAGTCATATTATATTGGGGGCCTTTCTCTTTATAAGAGAGAAATCCTGCACAAGTGCTCACAAGAGAACGTGGTCCCAATTGATAGCTAGAGAATTTCCTTCTCAGAGGACCTGGGAATCAGCATCAATGATCAGTTCTGCCTGTACAGAAGAAATTGCAAATGCATTTGTAGAGGTTTCAGTACAATTCTTCTGCTGGATAGTTTGAACGATCCCATTTCTAAGAGAATGGCCACTGTTTGCCTTGACCTCCTAAAATGTGCATTTCTCCCTTTAAAGCACCTTCCAGTTCCTAGGTGGGGTTTTCTGCCACTTACTAAATGATACTTATCCTGTCTCCACAGGGTTGGGATGTCCAGAAATTTTTCAAGAAATGGGAGCATATTAACTACCACAATAGCAGCCAGTACACCCTGTGAAAATCAGAAAAATAGCACATATTATCTTATTAATTTTCCTTTGTATCTACAAACATGCTAGACAACAGATACGCAAGCAGTGGATAAACTGCTCAAAATTAAAATCTTACAATAGCTTTAGTTCCATAGTTATTGTGGATGTATATAACAGTTTGTTGATATGAAAACCGATATGAAGCCAGTGTATAACCTTGTTTGATTTCACAGTTAATTTCTGCCAATACAACTGGACTTCCTCTTGAAATGCTATGTGTAGTTTCCATTACAGTGTTCCTCAGTGACTCCCTATGCCTCCTGCAAGACTAGGAGAAAGGCTAACACTATCTACAGAAGTAGGAGTTGCTGTTTCAAAGAATGGCTTCAATTAGCATGGGCAGGTCATAGCCAGATTTAGGAAGCTGCTTGACACCATTTGTTGAAAAAGCCCTTCTTGGCAAGGAAAAGGAGACGGAAGGGAAGTAGATAGTTAAATTCTGCTTTGTCAGCTAGTTTTGGGAAAGGGATTTATTTTCCCATCTTACAAGGAGGCCAGGAAAAATCAGGAAATAATACTCTGTTACAGTGGTTTCTCAAAAAAATATACAGAAAAAAAGAAAGTCCAGATAACATTTTAAGAGATGAGTAGAACACTGAGTATCTCAAATAATCTACAGCAACAAAATGTTTGTAGCCATATTGGCAATGCAATATTCATGCAAGGCAGTTTAGGAGCCCATATGGTTTCAAAAAATAAACCTCAAAGGCCAAGCTAGAATCAGAGACACTAAATCCAAATTTCCATTTGGAGGATTTTATTTACATCTATGCGGAAAAGACTTTGAAGCATCCATCCTGGAAATACTTAAACAGATGCAAGAGAGCAGCTCATGATTGTGTTATACGAGTGTCTAAAAGCTTGCAAGATGGGAGACCAAAAGTGAAATACAATATTCAAATTGTAGATCCTGGCAATGAAATTTCAATCCTGTTTTAGCCAAGGAATTTTAGCTTGTTCTGATCAGTCACAGATGGGACAAAGATGCAATATTTATTATCTAATACTGTAGCCTGCTGAAATTTAGGGGAGTTTAAAGCCATTGCTTTGGTTTCATCAGTTCCCCAAAACAATTAACTCTAGAGCAGAATCCCGAACTGTCCCAGGAAATCTTTATCTTATGCTTAGAAAATAAGTAGGCTCCTACCGTAACTATCTCAGATGCACTTACGTTAGGCATAGCCTGGAAAAAGTATCTTAGTTTCAGCACAAACACCAGCATTATGGATGCTCCAATCGCTGCTGCTAACTGAACAGAAATACTTCATCAGAGAAGCCTTCCAGAACCATTTTCTCATTTGTCCTCTCTAAACAAGTAGATATGGTCTGTGTAACACTACAGCCTGGGAAAAATAACTGGGGACATTGAACAAAGGCTGCAGGTGTGCTGCAAAGGATGGTACAAATGCCAGAATACTTCTGACTTCTATGATGCAGTGGAGTAGGTAGTCTTTAACTTAAGAGGTCTGATAAAAAAAGGTATTGTATTACAGCCTGCTCCCCCCTCACCCGCCCAATAAGGAAGATAGATGGAAGAAGTTTGCGTGAATAATTTTCATTTGGCTTTTTGGCCATATTCACTAAAACGTAGTCTTAAACTGCATGAACACATCCCGTTCTCCCCACAGGATGCTAGCTTCATTCATGGCACATGATGTGCTATAAGTATCATATCATAATAAGTATCATATAGTACATAACGTAACATACAGAGACAGGGGATCTAAATTAATGGTCCATGGGAATATAACTTTATAGCTCACAAATTGTTTGGATGAAAAGTCAGCCTATACTAAGTATGCAGTGATTTTAGATGACAGTTTGGAAGCTCGACAAATCCAGCCCAGCTCACCTGTGTTCTTCCCCCTGTCTTCTCTTGAATGACAGTTCCAGAAAGAGCACAGCTGACAGCAAAGCTTTTGAAAAATGAGCTGGAAATATTGCACAGCCCCACAGCTATCAGCTCCTGGAAAACAGAAACAGAATGAAGTAGAGAAAACCCCAAATGAATGGCTTACCTTAATAGAGGTAATTTATCAAGAATCACATTCCTTTATGCTCATACTTGCTGGTTGCTCATCTGTGTTGCTAAGTTCAGGAGACCTTCTGAAAAGCAAGGTCTGCTATGGTTACATGAGCTATTTTAAAAGCACAGAGTTTTTACAGCTGAGGCCCCCAAAATCAAGCTCCTGCTTTCAAAGAAATCCACTGAGAACTTCAAATCTATAAAGGATTGGCTTCCAAGCTAACACGTAGCAAATCTCAGTACACAGCACAGTGCACCTGGACAAACTCTTGAGTGCAAAAGACATTCCCTTGATATTTATCCCAAAAGGCTACATAAAGTCAGGCTGGCTTCCTTACTGGCTTAATTCCATCCTAATAAATATTTCAAGCCATCACAACAAGCTAAACATGGAGTATGGCAAAACAGCTAATGCTTACTAACTCTAGCACACTGGAAGCTAACGCAGTTTTAGCTTAAAAGTCTCTCAAAGCAATCACTCTGGGTAGAGGATCCTTATATTGGGATGGTAGCTAGCCAGAGCTACCAGAGAAGAAATATAGCTGCATGGGCCATTTAGAATTTCAGCTATTCATGTTGTATGTTTTTATAGTCCTATGGATTCAAAACACCAACAGCTGTCAGGTCCAGCTGCAGCGGTGAGGGGTTCATCCCAATCAGTGGGAATATACAAAGACCTCTTGGTCAAAAAAGGCCATACCTTGGCTTTCATGCTATTGGCTTGTAACACTTACCCTTCCACGCGGGAGGGTAAGCAAGTTGCTGCAAAACCTTTGTTTCTACCACTCTCAGCTAGTTACTGGCTTTACTAGGAGAGTTCAGTTTGCGTCTTGGCCTAGGAAGTACGTGCATTTTTGTTCTCACCTGATTGCTGGCGATATTGTAGTTGTGAAGTGAAGCATACCTCTTTCCCACAAAAACAAGAAGGAAGTAGCTTACAATAGCAAGGGAGAAGGCATGGAATATAATCTTGTTCAGGTTTGATAAATCTGGCGGTGTAGGAGGCAGAAACCTGCAGGATCAGAGAATAGATAAGTTCAGACTTGCTCTGAATTCTGTGCAAAATAACCCTATAGCCAGGACCAACATCAGAGGCGTTCAGCACCGCAGAGGAGAAGCTCTAAATCTGTAAGACTCTTTGCCTCCACCTTACAAAAAAACCCAAATTCCTTTCTTTGCATGCAAACAAAACCTCAATCTAATAAAGAAAACTGTAATTTACATTCTGTTGTGTGTGTTCTGAAATAACGATACAATTACATCTCTTGAAGACTTATCCCTAGAACTGGGCTTCCCAGTGCAAAATCAGCCCATGACAGATTTCAATAGGCTGAAACATCTCTTTTGTATCTCAAAAGTATAACCTCATTAACGGCATAGATAACTAACCTGTGAGGAATCATATTGACCACAACCCTACTAGATTCAGCATGAAGATGAATGCGATTAGAAATAATTGTGACTGTGATAATCTGGAAAAGAAAACAAGAAGCAATACCAAGGGTTATACAGCATTTGCTCCTGAAACTGTACGCAATATATCTAAGCAAAGCATATTTAATCTTGTAGGAGTATTTCAAGGAATTAGCCACAGAATTTTTCAGTGTATAAACATAACGGCACCCTGAAGTAATAAGTGGAACGTTTTTGAAATAAAGTGTGTTATACTAATACCTCCTAGTCCTTTGCAGGTGCCTACAATGTAGTAGTGTCTAATACATCCTGTGTAAGACAGAGACTATTTTTCCTATTCCAAATCACTCTACTACTTCCATGAAACTTTCTGAACATTCAAGAATACAATTCTTGGCTGTTAAACTAATAATACAAAAGAAGGGTTTGCTCTCTGTAATGCTATGCTCTGCCAGAGCTGTTGTCCCACAGGTCCCTATTGTACAAGTGCCAAATTGCTTCAACTCCAACATCAGTAAGGTGGGATTCCTGGTATCTTGTTCCTTAGAAAAAGCCTCTATGATCTTTCAGACTCCCTGACTGTGCCCAGAAGTCAGAACTGTCATTTCAACAGAAATAATTTTGATAAGAAATCAACTCCTCCACTTTCCAGAAAGGAGAAAAAAACAGGGAGAAAAGAGCAACAACAAACAAACATAACTGAGTTTACAGCAAGAATTTCTTTTGAACATTACAAAATCGACTACCTCCTTTCCACAATTCCAGACCACGCCCCACTAAAAAGATCAAGATCCTGAACCCACAAGTCCACAGTTCTCGTTTCATCCATTCTAAAGATAAGAAATTAAAATTCGGAGTCTAGAACTAGGTTTCCAGGAAGGGCTCATCTACACAGTAATTTTCATTCGTATAGCAATTCTAAATAGTTAGTCCTCGTGGCCTCTTGTAAGCAGGGATGTTTTATTTTTACAGTACCATTGCTGAAAGCCACCCCACATATCAGTGACAAAGCTGTTAATGGGACTCAAACCTCCAGCATCATCTCAGACAGGATATTCTTGATCTCTGTGTTAGTTCAGTTATCACAGTGGAAATATGGAGAACGCTTACCAAGAGAAGTTCCATAGGAAATGCAATAGGACTATGCTTATATGTTATCTTGATATATTTACTGACTCGTAGCATGACCACACAAACCAAAAATAGCAATATGCTGGTGGCATTAGCCTTTGGGAGAACCAGGAAGTAATGAAATAGATTCTGAAAATGAAACATCATAGAGAGGGTCAGCATCAGATACTACCACTACTTTTACATTCCGGGAGGTTGACATAGGTTGCCCTGACACTTGAACTTATCCTTTCTGCTACAGTGGTATCTTCAGTGGGAAGAAGAGAGGCTAAGAACAAAACAGTATTTTAAAATCCGTCTTGTCTACCGGTGTCTGCAGAGAAAACACTGCTACAAATAACTCAGATCTGTCCCTGCACCATCATTCCTCTCTTCTACACTACCTTTTCTTTCCAGTTGCCTGATCAATGTTATTGAATTAAGAAAAACTGGCTTTAACTTGTATTTAGCTTGGAGCCTGCTGATTCTTTGCCTTTGGTAATATGATAAAGATACCGTGTGCCCAAAGGTTTGCCTGTGATGATCTACTGTGGAAACAATACATTTTCCTATAGCCTTTCCTCTATAACAATTATAGACATGCTGAAAATTCTAGAGCTACATAAGTGATTAAAAATGTGCACAAAGCCCCTTTTTCTTGCATGTCTCACAAGTTAATAATCTCCATATGCTGTTCAGGACAACAGGAAGGTGAAGTAAACCACAGCTGGGAATTGCAAAAATGTCCCCTACCAACTGACATAGTCAAAAATTGCCTTCAATTTCTGAAGCTGTTCTTTTCTTTCCTGTCCAACAAACATGCACTTCTTTGACCAATAATGAATTTACTCACATAGAAAATGTCCAGGGGGCCCTTGTGGAAGTCAATTATGATGCCAAAGATAAAGGTAAACTGTGATACAATGACATGCAACGCTGCTGCAGTGAGGTAAGCATCAATGAGAGTCTTTGGCAAATATGTCGTGATAAACCCCAGGCAAGAGCAGCCTAACAGCAACTGTACGGAACAAATGAGAAGTGAGATGTGATATAATTATCAATGTCTAACCCACCCTTCATGTTTCCATATTTTAAGAGCATGACTCTTCACTGCCATATAGGATGGGTGGTTATTTGGAACATGCTATATTCATCATGCACGCCTAGAGTAAGACACTGCCACACCAAGATAGAAGCACTTTACATCAGGTGTGTGCAGTTATGCAGGACTACCTAAGGGTCCACATACTGGAGAACGGGCCAACCCAAAAGATAATCGTTTCCTTCACACATGTACATATTAATCACAGACACATGCCTCTTGAACATATCACACATCTTTTCAGACGTCATGAGAGGAAGAAGCAGACCTTCAGGCTTAGCGTTTGTGCTTAGAATACACACAAATTTTCACATGTAAAAGAATGTATATAAGGGTACATCCTTAAGGATCTAAAACAGAGTCATATGCTACCTGAATGATGCCAGTCAAAAATGTTGTTGATGCAGTAAGTGTCAAGGCCTCCATGTAATTCTTCATAAATGCAGGGTCTGAGAAATTGGCTAATGAACCATTAGAGGACAATATTTGGTTGAAATTAAGAGTCTTCAGAATGTTTGCCACCATTGCATTTAGGATGCTGAATGAGCCTGGAACCAGCAGAACAGAGAACAGAAAATGGAACTGCATGAGATGTTGCAAGAAGGGTCTATCTTAAAACCACACATCCATCTCTTCCTCCCACCATCGGTCTCTGCAGTACGAGACAGTCTATTTTCACTCAGGTATATAATCCCTTTTCATAAGGTACTCTTTCTGAACAAGCACCTAAAGTTCCTGAGGTGCTGCCGGAAAAGTTCAGACCCCTTCTACAATTTTACAAGTGAAGTCTCTTAAGCTGGTCAGATGCACGACAAAAATATTTTAATATAAAACACAAAAGCGGATGCATCGCCATGAGCTGCCAGAAAGGCTGAGAAATACAGTCAGTCAGAGACAGAAGTGCCAAGTTACCTAAGAGGCTAGGAGCTCCGCATATGCCCTTATTATGATAATGTGAAGGGCCTTCTCAGATGTAAACATCTTGTTAATAATCTAGTTTCTGAATAAATTAAGAATGCAAAATCATCAACAGTTCAGTCATGGCAAGAAACTGCATGGCCTCAGGCATAGACCAGGAGCTACATCATGATTCACAGTCACATCCTGGGGGTAAATGGGAAGCAGACTGCACTAGCCCTTTAGTTTAGGTAGGAGAGGCCTCCATGACATTCCAGCTGTCTCCTTTTGCACTGGTGTCTGTGATACAGAAGCTGCGGTAGCTCTTGTTGTGCAGGGGTTGAAAGCACCTTGCAGCTGAGACTTGACTGACTGGCCAAAATTCTCACCATTGATCAGCTGCAGAAGTGGAACAACAATTAATTGAGAATTTGGAGGTCTAGAGTCTCACCTAAATAACATTGGCATATTAGATTTAACAGATGACTAAATTAAGGCATCTTGCTAGCTTTTGAAACAGCATTGAACATAATCTCTAACTCCTGTAGAAACATTCTGCAGTACAAAATAAACCTCACCAATTGAGATATGATGTGAAGTCCCAAATATGACATATGTCATTGAGCAGCAGAACGCAGAATAGAAGCCATTGATGATTGGCAAAGGTAACCTGGTCAGCAAAACTCCTAACAGTCCTGGAAAGCAAAAATCTGTTTCTAAAATCAAGCAAATTGGGAAAATTCTCTATCTTTGGTTAGTAATTTTAAGTAAAATTTTGCTGATGAAAACCTGGCAACCCTAACGAAGGTCCCATTTTATTTTGTAACGGAACCATCACAACACAGGCAGCATGAGTGCTGGTCTCCGTTATACTACCTCCCACTTGCCAGTCTGAGTCTAAACACGCCAACTGGCCAACGCGCAAAGTGGGCAAGAAGGCCGTTCAGCTCTCACCACCTATTTTTTTAGGGAGTCCAGGACCTGATAAAGCCACTGAGGCCAGGTAGAAGCGAAAACCAAGTGTTGTTTTACAACATGGGCCCTTCTTAACTAGAAAGTAAGCAAAGGACCAAAACAACTCTCCTTTTAGGCCACCTAATAGTGGGGTGGCTACGCATACGTAGTCCTTGATTTTGCAGGGTGGGTTTTAAAGACCATGTTATTTTGTTTGCAATATAGGAAAATGCTGCTGTCGTCTACATTTTTGAGTTAGTTTAAGGAGAACTTTATGTATGAAAAAAATAGTGTCCTGCCCTTGAAACTACATCATGTACTGTCTGATTATAGAACAGATTCTTTTTTCCTGAGAATATGCAAGTAAATTGGTTAATGAATTATGGAACTTGTATGGTCAAAGTTCCCACATAACCCCATCACATCTAGAAAGAACAGGAAAATGGGCAGGAGATAAAAATTAAAATATGAAAATGATGACATACAAAAGGAAGCAAGAGTATTTTTTTTCTCTGCCTACCTTGAGGAATCTGAAACATCCCAACACTTAAGCCTGCATGTATGTCTCTCAAGAGCCATTCTCTGAACCGATATGAAAAAAGCCAATTCAGGACAGGAAATAGTTTGAGTATGATCTTTCTGAACCTTCCCCAGGAGAAGCTGAAAAGAATCAGATAAGCCACATGTAATGCCTTTCACCAACTCCACCTCTGTTGCACTTTTGCATGGCCTCATCCTCTCCAAGCACAGAAGCCACGCTGCTACGGCTAGCTATAGGCAGGCACCATATACTGCGAACCCACGTAGGCACGAGCGCTTTGCAGATCCAGCTGGCACATAACATGAATCCTACATAGGCACCCCCGTGCCTTCGCATTCCATTCAGATGAATCGCAAATACTCTGTGTGCCTTTCACATGATATCCTCTCAGCTCAAAAGCCCAGAGCTCAAAATGCATCAATTACTTGACCTCATTAACAGAAGAAAAATAGGAGATGGTATTTCGATTCCTCCTATTCTGCTCCAGAAGGAAAACATAAAAACAATACATCTGTGGAAAAAAAAAAAATAGACAAACCGCTCCCACCTCTCGAGAAACTGTCAAGTGCTTCCTGTATTATATTATTTAATATATTATTTAATATATTATTTAATTCGGGGATGCAAGGAGGACCTGACCTACATAAGTTATTTTGCCTATATGTTTTTGAATCAGAATTTCCAGTAGGTAAACGCTGACTAACCCCACAGCCCTGTGCTCCTTCTTCCCCTTTCTAATCCACTGGCAGTGTTAGTGATTTTCCAATTACGAACCAAATATGAGTGAGGCAGTGTCTGCCCAGGGCTTCAGGCAGCCTTGAACAGTAGCTGTGGAGACTGAACTCCAGTAAATGACATAGAATTGAGTTCCTTTCTATCATTTTATTGACCAAGGTGACAATATACTGGGCTGACAAGTGCATACAAAATGGAGAACAAAGAAAACATGAGATAGGGAAGTGGGAAACAACAGGGAAAAGAGTACGAGGAAGCAAGATAGACATGGGGCTTAAGCGAGGAGTTGGGGGAGGGAATAAAGGGATTTTCTTACTAAGCAGTAAATGCAATGATAAAGTTTCAAACAATATTAGCTAGAACTTAAAAGCAAAATCCTCCCTTTGATCTCTGGACAAGACTTATTTTGTTGCACCAGGCATTTCTGGGTGGACAGATTGTTAGATCATCACATCATAATTATGCACAATTCAACTCTCTCCACCAAGTAATTTTGTTTTTCTGGCTCCAGAACTTTATCCAAACTCCTTCTTACTTTTTTTTTACTATATGAAAGGACAGTGCTGGAACAGAAGGCTATTCCACAACCTACCAGATCTCATTTTCACAGAGATTAATCTTGATGACAAGTCTTGAAGATGAATGAAAAACTAGAAAACACAGTAGCAACTCAAATTGTGATTTCATTTGCCACTTACCACCAGAAAATTACTTCACAGTAGCATAAGTAAAACACAATCCACAGTTTTAGGCTGCAGTTCCACACATAGCTGAGCTGATAACAAGAGCTAGCTATACAGAAGGAGGGAGGTCTGACTCCCTGTCTTTCCCTGCGCGGTCCTGTCCCTTCTGGCTGCAGCAAGCTGTTGCAGCAAGCTCACCACATCTTGTGGAAGCTCACCCATGGCTAGCCTTGGTCTCAAGTCCTGCCACAGACCCAGAAAAACGCTTTATGTTTCAGTATACATTTTAGTTCTTGTGAACTGCTGAAAGAAAGCTCGGATAAATGACGAATCAGAGATTTTGTATTTGCTTTCTTATGAGGACTGTGCAGAGTAGACACAGCCATAACCATTGCCAGTCCACTCAGGATCCAAAGAAAGAAAACAGAGTATTCACAATTAAACAAAACTGAAAGGGAAACTGATGAAAGAGCTTCCTATTTTTGATTATATCTGCCTTGCTGGAAGAACATCAGGAATTCTCATATGCTGCCAAATGAGACTGCCTTCTGGCGTGCCTGCAGCCTGCAGGGCTCCTCTGGAAGAAGAGCTGCTTCTAACCCCAGTACAATGCCCAAAAGAGAATCTTGGCAGATAATGTCCCAGAATGGGAAAACCAGGCTGCTGAAGCATTAGTGCTATATCGGTGCGCTTGCCTCACCCCATTATTCTCAAAGAACACAGGAACACAGCTCCAAAATAAAGGAAAAGCACTTCAGTCAATCTCAGTCTTACCATTATGCAACTATCCATGTTCCCAACTAAGAAGGAACAGAAAATGGGTCTTGAAATGTAAGAAACAAAAGTAGCAAAAAACACAAACCAGAGAAAGCAGATGCAAGCTTGCGTATTGCAGCTGGGCAAAGGGAAGCGCTGGAGGGGACCGAAACTATTGGCAGTTTCTCTCTACAGTGCATCTATCCCTCGTGCTATCAGAGTCCTCAAGTGAACAGAAACTTTTGCAGACTGCAAATAGCCGCTTTCATAGTGCAGTGCTAAGCTGATCTCTCATGCTTCAGGTGTGAGTTGCCAGAACTGGGTGTTCTGCTTCAGTTATCAATCAACACACTTCAGCATTTTAATTGCCAGCAGTGGAAAGTTAGCGCCTTTTATTGCACTTGGGCTTGAAGAGTCTCCTTAGTTTCTTCGCATCTACCAAATTCCCTGCATATAACTCACCTGCATTGGAGCCGTCGGTGGACTCGAGGAATTTGTATTTCTCCACACAAGGTAGAGGAGAGGTTTCTTTCAAAGTAGGTCTGGAAGTGCTCCTCAGTTTGTATTTCTCTTTGGACCCTGTATACTGTTGGTTGTCTATCTGCCCTAACGATATCATCGTCTAGCTCCATATAGTCCTTCTGATCATGGACAGTCAAAACCGGAGGAACAGCAAATGCTGGAAGCCAAAATCAAAGAGCTTGTTCTTGGCACTAGGGCTAAAGGAAAGAAACAGGGTCATTGACTGAAGTCTCGCTTAAAAACCAAAACAATAAAAAGCATAATATGTGATCAGCCCATCCCAGCATAACTCCTGTGGAACCAATAGTCAACGCAGGGATAAGCAAGGCTTTGGAGACTGAAATCCATGAAGGACCTGCTGCTCTTAGGATCAGATAAATCAATCGCCAAATCACTCTCAGCAATACTGGGTCCTTCTGGAACCGGGCTTGTTCCAACTCTGTGGGAAGGACCAGCCTGGATCCCCTCCATTTTGTGATCCCAAAATCAGGCCTGTGTTTAGAAAACTGGATCCCGTCCCCCTCCGCAACCCAACTGCAGCTGGGGAACCAGTTCTAAATCTCCTCGTTTCTAGCCCTGGAGGAAAAAGATCTAGATTTGAATCATACAGGGAGCAGCTAAATCTGAGTTGCAGCATATAAACGCTGTGTAAAATCTATATTTGATACAGTTCAGGTTTTATAATCCTCAGAATGTCTGACTCCTATTCCTTAGTATTTTAATACCAGGAAGGAGATTTGAGTTCAATCTCTGTCACTCAGCGTAGGTAAGACGTGAGCTCCCTAAGGGAATACCGAGTAAGCAAAGGTCCACTGCAAGACAGGATCTGAGGCAAAGATCTTATACAGACAGCCGAGGCAAAAAAAAGATTCAAATCCAGAATTTCCAAGTGAAAGTACAGAGATTACACAAAAAGCAGGGTGATGACACATAGTAACATATAGGGAAAGAGGAAATATTAAAAGGCTGTGAGTTAGCAGTAGGACTCTATTCAGAATGTAGTCCAACTGTAGCAGAACTTGTAACAAAAAAAATGCATTGGGATTAAAGTTTCCTCTTCTTATTTCATTTCCTGAACTGCCAGGATCAGTGTACAGGCCTAGCGGTTTGCATCACTGAGCCATGCTACTTCTCATACAGCAACAGGGACTCTTGACACTGACTTTCCTGTCTTGTGAGACACAGCCACAGACGTGTACACACACCCCAGTCATTCTAAACCCCAGAAAGAGCTGGTGGTAGGAGAGTCTCAAACACACTCCATCATTAGGGCACAGTTCCTCCCTCTTCTTACAGAGAAGATAAATCTAGGTCTTCCACAGATAGATTTAAGAGCCATTTGTGTTCGTTTGATCTTCAGACCCAGTACAAGTTTTTAAAGCCTTACCTATTTTTGACATCTTTGAGCACAAGCACCTTTTCAAGATAAAATAACACAAGCAGCAAAACCAACAAGAGGCTAGAGTCTGCCGATGAAAGGCATTAAAAAGCCCAGCATGCCACAAAGTAAGTTACCTTTTAGACACAAGCAGTGGTCAAGTTCAGCTCTTGTTCACTCCTGTTATTTGGACTTCAACGGTGACTCATAGAGGCAGAGGACAGGGTCCCATTTTGTTAGGCTGTGTAGAGAACAAGAAGGTTTTTGACATGGGAAGCCGCCGTTTTAAAAGCAAGTTCCAGGCAGAACGTGCCTGTCTCGCACAGTATTGCGAACAAAACTCATCTTCCTCAAGCTTGAGATCCAACGGCAAAGGGCCTTATACTCAAATCCCTAACACTCTTTTATTTGCTGTGCAATTCTGTACTTACAACCTGGTGAAAACACGATGGGCTCCACTTCAAAACATGCTTAGCCTGCAGCACCTAGTGATTTCAATGTCTTAGGCGCACGCTTGAAAGTAGGCACGCACCCATCTTTGATAGCGTAAGGCAATATTACAGTACTCAGAAAATTCTCTATACGAATACAGAACTGGGAAATCTAGACAGAGATGGCTTTGTTCTCCCCATTACTGCTGGTGTAAAGCCCCTAGAAGGGGACAAAGTGCACTTGCGGGGACTACAAGGCAACCAAGACTGGCTTGCAGGACTCCAGAAGCACCAGACCTATGGGCAGCTCCAGAAAGGTCTCGATGGGCGCTTACTCCCCAGCGACCCTGCCATGTTAATCAGGGCCTGCAGAAATGCTGCGGGAAGTAAGTTTATTCATCGATTTTCCTTTTCTTTCTATTTCAAGCACGCCCTAAGGGCAACTGGGCAGCAAAGAGCGAAGGGGGGGTGTGCTCATGAAAACGCGAAGCAGGGGCAGCACTCGTGGAATTTTAGCTTTTTGGCAGCGGCCAAGGGTTATCCGGGGCCTCGGGCCCGGCCAGCCCGGTGCTGTGGGGGGCGGAGCCGGGGGGGCACCCAGGCCCCCCCCAGCACACCGCCCCCGCCCCGCCCCCTCGACGTCACCGGCGCCCTCCGCCAGGCCCCGCCCCCCTCCCGCTCTCGCGAGAAGACCCCCGCGCTGGTTCCATATTGGGTCATCTCTGCCCTGGGCGCCCCCAGCTCTCGCGAGAGCGGCCGTGCCGAGCGATTGGGCCCCAGCGTGCCGGGGAGGGGGGCGGCGGTCGCCTCAGCGCAGCCGGGGCTGTGCTGCGCTGCGCGGGGCGGAGCGGGCGGCCAGGCAGGGGGTGGGGGCAGTCGCCGTGGTGTCGCCGTCACCGTCCTACCTGCGACGGGCGTGTCCTTCTCCCCCCCCCCCCACACACCGCCACCACCGCCCCGTCTGTTGGCCCTGCGCCCCGCTGGCTGCCGGCGGGACGAGCCCCGCCGCGGCCCGCCTCACCTCACGGGGCTATCCCGCCGCTGGCGGCGCGGGGCGGGCGGCGAGGCAGCCGGGCGGCAGAGCAGGGCGAGGCGAGGACGGGGCGAGGGCACCAGGTGGGCGCGCGGCGGCTCCCAACGCCCGGGCGCGAGCGCCCCTCCCCTCCCTCCGCCGCCGCCGCCGCCGCCTTCCCCGCCCGTCAGCTCGGCGCGCGCGCCCGCTCCTTCCCCCTCAGCGCGGTGGTTGGGGGGGGGGGGGTCGGTGAACCGCCCGCGCGAGGCCTCTCGCCCCCCCCCCCCCCCCGTCGGGCGGGAGGGGGCAGCAGCGGCGCGAGGCGAGGGGGCGCGCGCGGGCGGGCGGGGCGGCGGCGGCCAACGGTCGGCGGCGTGAGGGGACGGCGGCGGCGGAGGAGAGGGCGTTGCTGCTGCACGGCTGCCTCCGCCCGCTGGAGAAGCGAGGCGGGGAGAGGGAAGAAGGAAGGAAGAAGCCGCTGCTGCTGCTGGAGGTGGCGGCGGCGGTGGTAGTGCTGCTGCTGCAACCGCGGGCAGAGCCTCCCCCTCCCGCCGGGCCGGGCGGGGCGGGCTCCGGAGCCGAGATGTCTCAGGAGCGGCCCAAGTTTTACCGACAGGAGCTGAACAAGACGGTCTGGGAGGTGCCCGAGCGCTACCAGAACCTCTCCCCGGTCGGCTCCGGGGCCTACGGTTCCGTCTGGTGAGTCCCGGGAGGGGGCAGAGCGTGGGTGTGCAGAGGGGGACGCGTCAGGCCGGTGCTTGGGCCCCTGCCCCGTCGTGCTGCGGCGCCGCGTGAGGGCGAGGAGGGCTGCCGTGCCGCCGCGGGGCTCTGCCGTGCCGGCTCCCCGCTGGCAGACCTGCCCCGGCTCGTAGGGACCCGCGGCAATAACGCGTGCAGGGCGCTCGTCGGCGAAAGCAAGCCCAGCGGAGGGGGTTTGCTTGGGGGTCCTTCTCCCCCGGCTCGGCTCAGCCTCCGCCAAGAAACACTCTTCTCCGTGGTTTCATAGCGATACTGCTGGGGAGGCACTGTCTTGTCTTTGGAATGCGTCGGATTGCACCACATGGCAGGTGGCACTAAAACATTTTTGCAGGGGGAGATAATCATGTCCCAGCACCCCCCACCCCAGCATGATCTCATATAGACATTTTTCACCGTGCCTTCTTCCAGTTACTAGGTAGGGGGTGGAAAAGGATGGAGGCTGGTAAGTCCCTGATA
Organism: Struthio camelus; assembly: GCF_040807025.1. Lineage (NCBI taxonomy): Eukaryota > Metazoa > Chordata > Aves > Struthioniformes > Struthionidae > Struthio > Struthio camelus. The sequence continues at coordinate 4,988,782 of NC_090965.1, read as the reverse complement.
GCTGGCTTTGCAGAGCTGAGGGCCTGGCAGCTCTTGTTCCATTTTTTTTTTTTTTTTTTTTGCTGGACTGGAAGGATAGATCATCTATAAGGCAATTGCATTTTTAACTGAGATCTGCTGGTCGGCAGAGATGATGGCAGGAGGGCTATAAGGGCTATTTTTGCATCCCCGACTTGTAACAGCAGGTTTATGATTATCAGTGTTATTTTCCTGGTGATGGTAGATCAATGCGGGAAAACTTGTTCTCTTGCTGTAAAATGACAGAATTACTGCAATATGCGCTGCCTGGAAGAGCAAAGTCCTAGTATCAGGCTTGCAGAAACGTGGAGAATTTGGAAGTGAAGAGAGTTTAGTTTTTAATGCTTACCTACTACAAACAAAATGTATGACAGGTTACACATGCTAAATACAACAACGCTCCCTTCATTTGTAGTTCCTCTACTAAAGGATGTTGGCCCATTAAACCTAAGTTAATTGGGCTGCATTCATCACTTAAAGAAAATAAACTTGAATCAGTTTGACACCTAGACTTTAGCAATTGTATAATGGAGTCATATAAAAGTATTCATAAATTACTGTGTCCTTTTATTAAGAAATTTCTCTAATATGAATATTCTACTTTCTACTCTCTGTTCTTTTGCTCCATCAAACTATGATCAGAATTTTCTAATGCGGGCGCGTAATGCTTTGCTGCTGTATTTGAGCAGACATGCATATTTTTTCTTTAACATAATGTACAAATTGATATCAATATCATTTATGTATCATATTATGAATACCATAAAGAGGCATGCATACTGAACTGTACTAATAAAGAGTTGTTTTGCATGTGCTGCGGTTTTAAAGAAATAGAATTCTGTGCTGTTTTTAATATAGTAAGTTTAAGATAACAATGGTTTATAAAATTGCCAGTAAGTTCTGTTTAAATAACGCGTATTCTTAAAATTGTTATTCCCCAAGGGTTTAAACACATTTCATAAAAGGCAAAGGTTAAACCATTCTAGTAGCAAGATTAACTGAACGTACTCACTGAGTTTTTTATAGTAGAAAGATTTAGTTCTGTTGAAGAAGGGCCTGACTGCCCTAGTTGATAGATACCCCTTTAACTGCTCAGAGTTTCATTACTCACGGAAAAATAATAGGAAGTTAATTTGCTGAATGCCTTGTCCATTGTATTTTTAAGGTTTACCCAACACAATCTAACCCCTTCCTTTTGTCTTTTCCCCCTCCCCACAATCTCCATTGTGCTTGTAATACTTCCAATGTTTGTTTTCACAACCAATAACTGAAGAGTTTGCATCATGAATTTCCTGTTTTGTTGTGTCAAAACTTTCAAAGATTGTGCAACTGCATGCAGGCCAGATGAAACAATTTTTCATTGGAAGCAATTTCAGACATGTGGCACATTGAGTCTTAATACTGTCCATGTTGATGTTTTTCTCCTAAAAATACATATTTCAGAAAAGATGCGGTTTGGAAAGGCTAGTAATATAGAAAGTATGTCCGGATTAAAATAAAAATGGCATATATAATTTTCTTTTATCTGTAATATTGTTAAACTGCAAATGGTGATGCATGATATTTATGATATTCCTAAGACGCCTTGTTGCATTCTCTGTCCTTTTAGAGATTTTTCTCTTTCTTCCTCTTCCCCCTCCTTTTCCAGGAAAAAGTTATCTAGTTTCATTTGAGACTTTTTGTTGGGAGCACATGTATGCTGGGATAGTAAATTGCAGCGTTTTAGCCACCCCTAAACTGGATGGTTAAACATACGTCCCGGGATGTCTACTGCGTTATTGTGTTAGAATATAATAGGATGTTCTGTTGTTTATTTACCTACCAAGGTGAAAGAGTTAAAAGTGAGAAATTTCTGGAGAGTAGGGGGAAAAAGTTAATAAATAAATAATAGAGCCAGGAAATAAATCATTTAGACTACGGCGCTGTCTGCTGTAAGCTACTTTAAATGTTTAGTTTAAGTATGGCTTAGAGCACCTGTAGATAAGAACCTGACTTTATTTTGAAGTCAGTGGAGAGCGAGAGAGAGGGGCGTTTTCTTCAGGCAACTTAAGGCACCCAAGTCACATGCTTAAAGTCAGAGCAAATATTCCAATATTTTCTGAAGTGTTGTGTGCAGTCTTGGAAGAAGGATGTTCAAACAGACAACTCGGATACTTCTCAGAGTCTATTTTTAAAAACTGAAAGTATGTGGAGATGCAAGTAGGGACTTAGTTCCAAAAGTCTGGGAAACATTGATATGCATGCTCAGATTGTTCACTGCTAAGTCATGTAATAATTAGTGTGACATCTGTTGTATGGAATATTTCATTTGTTCTTGCAACAGTTTTGCATGTTAATATAACAGTCTTTTGCACCAAAAAGTTTTTGTCAAAATCTGTGACAAGGTCTGCAGGAAAACAAATGTGGGTTCCTGAAGCACCAGTCTTGTAGTACTTGATGTAAGAAAGACAGGGGTTTAGATTATGCAGCCTCTTGCAGTGGGAAGTTGCTGAACAGAGTTGGGATTGATCAGTAAGTCACAGTTTAGCCAGAGGATCTCTTCATTTCTTTTATGTGCTGGGGGAAGTCGGTGCAAAAGGTGTTAATTCAGCCAGTTCCAAGCTAAATGCACAGCTAGGTGTTTTGACGCTCTGTGCAGTCAGTTTCTAAAATGTTAGGAAGGTAAACTCAAAACTCTCTAAAGCGTGTATTTGATTGATATATTTTTGCAACAGTTGTTTGTGTGTTGTATTGATACCTGCGTACTATAACTGTTTTTTAAGTTGCCTTGCAGGGTCTATTGTCTGGCTTTATTTAAATTGGAAAGGAATTAAACAGCCAAGATCTACTTCTCCCCAGAATTTTGCATAAGAATCTTTTAGCTTTTCTTGTTTGTAGACTATTAGGTTATATAGCCCTTCAAAAAAAAAATTGATTAAAAAAAAATCTATTGCAATACAAGAATGTGATTTCTTCCTCCCTCTTCACCTCGCCCCCATGTGACTCAAACACCAGAGTACCAACGCTGATTTTGACTTTCCTGGCTATTTTGAAGATACTGAGATAATTTCCCTATTTTTAAGCTAAAGAAATAATACTGCAAATATAAGACATTTTAAAACATTAGACTCTGGAGGAAATGAAGTAACAACCCTAAGTATCCCCTTTGAAAACAGCTGCTCTGCAGATTTTTTGAAGCAGTATGCATCTTTAGATTTACTAATCCCTTATCAAAATACGTGAGTGCTGCTGAAGCGTATATGCATTTGCAGGGACAGGTGTTTGCCTCTCCAGCAAGGTGTGGTAGATACAGGAAGAGTGGTATGAAACGAACTGTGAAGCTATGAGTGGGATGAAGTAGACATACAGGTAGTATAAGCAGAACACATGTAAGTAGGGAGATGGACTTAGGAGAAGGTCTTACATGGAAAAGGAGTAAGCACAGCTCTGAAAGTGAAGGGAAGTAGTTTTAACTTGATGGGAACTTTGTATATTAAAGCACCTATCACATATCTTTCTTACTGGAAGATTTTGGTGTTTTTTTTTTGTTTTGGCAGCTTATTTAGAAGTAGAAGCCAATGTAACAGAGGAGAGTAAGATTTACAACATTTTTTTTATAGCGTGTTGGATGAGTAAGTGATTGAAATGCATGTAGAGACTGAACTTGAACGTGACTGCTTGTAATGATAAGCTGTTTTTTCTGCCTATAACTAGGGATGCATGAACTATCTCCAAGGGTACCGCTAAAGAGCGTTTCAATTAGCCTGCATATGTGCATAGGCCCTAGCAAGGAGTGGGATACTATTTGAGCTAAAGTCTTTGCATAAAAATCAACGTTCTGATTATCTATCTTAAATAAGTTGTACTTTTAAGTAATTTTGTGTGTACTTTGGTTTCTCAGACAACTTAAAATATTACTTCTGAGAAAGTTCAAGTAGAACCAGTCGATAGATTCTCTAGAATAATTGTTTTATTCTTGTTCTTATGTTCACGATTCTATTCAGGTTAGCTCGGACTTGTAATTGTAGCTCACTTTGAGTGAGGTGGAGACGCTTTATGTGCCATAGTGCAATAATATATAGCTAGTCATAAAACATGGAAGCTCTGATAAATTCTGAACTTGTGTTGGTCTTGTTTTAAATGGGATTTGTAACTGTGGGTCATGCAATTTTTCTGCGATGGGCTTTTTCAGCTTAAATATGATGAGTGTAACACAGCTGTTCTAAGTCTGTGATGAAAGCCATCTCAGTGTTTTTTAAAATATTTTCCCACATGACAGCTGCTGTGTAGCTCTTGTGTTCTGTACTTGTAAAAACCATCGAGCTGTTATCGGTATTGGCAAAAAATTACTCAGCATGTCTTCATCTCTAGGGGAGTAGTTGTTAGACACCAAATAAGACCGAGCTTAAAATTCTTGTCTTGAGGAGTGACTCTAGTTTGCAAACATGCAATAATATGAGATTTTCTTTCCTGTGCTTGTACGCAGTGTCATTACACTGGTTAAATAGGAATATCTTTCTGCAAGCCCTACCTTTCTGTTTTTGTGAGTGGTTAGCACAGTCTACAGAAGAAAGGTGTCATCAGCCTTGTGTAAAGGTATATCTGGTTTATATATTTTGGATGAACTATTTGCTGCCTTCCTTCTTTATGCTACAGAGCTTCTGTCTTCTAGCTCTTGGCAAGCTGTATTCAGTGAGCACAGTTGTCTCTCTCTTGGGGGAATTTTTAGCAGACCATCTTTCCCTGGATTTCTGCTGACAACATGAGCTTATGCTCTAGTGCCACAAATAATTCTTATATGAAGACAAGGAAGAAAACTGCTTTATGAATTACATCTGTGAAGTAAAGCAGCCATCTTTATTTCAACTTTTATAAAATATGAGGAAAAAAATGTGAATTTTTAAAAAGTAGGACGACAAAGTACCTTTTAGGTCTTGCAGACAACAAAGTACCTTTTAGGTCTTGCAGACATTTAAAATTTTCTGGAATAAGAAAAAGATACTTGTAATTATTAGAATATTGTTTGTGTTATGATACCATCTAAAATCTATAGCTCACAGTGGGGAGGGTCCTTACTTGCTAGACACTGTACAAAACCTCAGTGATAAGTATTGTCCTGTCTATGATGAATCAAAATATATTCTTCTTTCGAGCTATCCTGCTTACTGCTCTTCTCCTTAAAGAAGTTAAACATTGAATCAGCATTGTGGAAATAAGTTTTGAATAAGGTATTTTCCACTCGGAGATATGCATCAAAAGAGAAGTTGTAGAAATACAGAGCAAGGATCTTTAGTAGTGATGGTGATAAAGGCTTGACCCGGACTAAGGTATGCACAAAACAGGAAGCGGAAGCCTGTTAATCATGTGGAGACTTTTAAAGTTCTAAATAGCGGGTATTTGTAGTAGATCTTCATTGTAGACTCTTCTGGATGTGGTCTATGTATTTGGTTTATCCACGTTCAAACTTTGTGAAAGCAAATATGTGCCTGTGGGACTCTAAAGGAAAAGTGCTTCTAAGACAAATGGGCTGACCTAATAGTAGTCTTTGAAATTATTGTCTTCCTGCTTAATATAACTTCAATGAGTATTACTCCTGGGCTTTTTTTTTTGTTTTGTTTTGATGGTAAAAAAGGAAAATCCTGTGTTCTTCGTTATTAGCCAGTGAAGCATGAAGAATTGAGACAATTGTGGATCATTTAAGAAGGCTATTTGTCAAGTAAAGGTGAACGTTTTCCATGAAATATACTTTTTAGCTATGAGGGAGATTTTGCTAATTTCTAGGGATGAGTTTCTCAGTTGTTCTGATTGTAATTCTGTTACTACAGATTGACTTGATATGACCCCAAAATATCATTAAAATGAGGTGAAATTGATTTCCAGTGGGTTCTCAAATAGTTTGCATTATGCCCTTTTTTTTTTTTGTTTTAATATCTAAAGAGAATCTTGTGGAAATGGAGAGGGAAATCTGATTACAGTGATGGCAGCTGTGAAGGTTGTTAATGTGCAGGGGATCCCCCTTCTTCTCAAGATGAAAGAGATACTAGTATATGCTGCCTTTTGCAGCTGAAACGGTTGAAGTCTGGTAAAGATTCATGACTAATTCACAGCAGTCTGGGTTGAATTATGATGACTAATCTTATTTTTAAATCAAGTCATAGAAAACACCTTGAGTATTGTTAAAATATTGCCGTACAATTAGACCTTCAATTAGATGTGTTTGTATATTGCAAAACAGTGTACATGAAGCTTAAAAAAAATCAGTATTCTATGTTTCCTGCAGTGTTTGCAGCTTAAAGAGAGATATATTGTAGTAGTGTGTGAAAACTTGATGAGATAATTTGAAATCAAGACTAAAACATGAATGCTTACTGGCTTATTTTGTCTGTCCAGGTTGAGTGAGGCCTAGAAGGTAACTCACATAAAGAAGAAAATAGTAGATTTCATACATTCTTTGCGACAGTGTGATGTGGTTTCACTTACTCAACTGTGGCCGTTTGATGCTCCTGTGATCTCCTTTCTAGCTGTACTTTCATCTCTCTTCCAGAGAGCTCTTTCAGCAATGTGTATGCTGATGCCACTCATACAGGAAGAGATACTCTTCTTCCATCATTGCTGCACAGCAGGTTTTTCCATCCTCTTGCAGAACCTAGAAGGATCATTGCTTGTAGAAATAAGTTTGTATTTTGTTTTCTAGTTCTCCTATTTCTCATAAATCTCATAAAGAAAATTTCTTGGAAATTGTACAACTTTTGGGTGAGGTGCCTGTTGCAAGTGAAGTCCAGTTAGTTGCTTTAAAAATAAATGGCAACTGTAAATTTATTTGTATATACAATTTATACAATAGCAAATATATTTGTATATACAATTTTCTATGACTACAGTTTTTCCCTCTGTGTTGGGTGTTGGACTTCCTATTACTGGAGCTGCCTCACGCTTTATGTTTATTAAGTGTAAAGAAAAGCCTTATATTTATGTTTATCAGGAACTAATGCATACTTACTTTTAAATGGAATCAAGAGTCTGACTTGAATCAAAATGCAGCAGGAAAACGAACAAATGTTGTCTCTCTCTGACTTTCTCCTTTCATACTTTCCCCTTGTTTGTTATCATGCATCAAGCGTAACCTTGATTTCACATCTGCTTCTCTTCCTCCTTCCTTTTTGACAAACCAGAGCTAGTTTTAGGTAAGAACATCAAAGGAGACAAGAAAGAGGAGTAATTTAGTTCACAGCTAAGCACCTACTTTAGTTCCTCAAATGTAAGTCCTAAGCTCTGGAAGACTGGTGTACAGAGTTATAAGTTTAACATAGTGGTGTTCTTCGTGTATCAAACTTACTGTTGTTTCAAGAGTGTCAGGATTTTCTCCTGATTACTATAAATCAATAAATTGCATAAAGACCTATTTATTTCAAAAGATTATTTTTACAGTGCAAGAATCATATTTTAAAAAAATTCTTCAGTAGAATTGAGTTAGTCTTCATGGGTTTTGAGAAGAAACGTTTTGATGTACAGAGTTTCTGCTAAAGGAACGTGCTGGTATCGTACGGCTATACGTTGTTTATTCATGTGCTTTTTTTTTTTATATAACAGGAGATTTAGGTTTAAATGTAATTTAAGTAAGAGGTTTGATTTCTGCTTCAACTGAGATTAATAACGATCATGGTTGATTATATTAGGAGCAGGTTTGGGATTTTTATATGGACTTAAACCATAAAAGATAGTGTCTTGAGCATAGCAAATTGTTTTATGATGAAGTATGGTATATGGAAATATACTGAGGAACACAGATAATGTTTACAAGTACTTTTTCCTCTCCATAGTTTTTTTTTTCTTTTTTTTTTTTTTTACCTATTTCTGTTTAAGAGCATAGCTATACTTCAGATAGAAAAAGCACAAACATTTCTTTTCTGTAAAATTTCTTTTTAGACCTACTTATTCCCCTTTACTGTGTGAACAAGACTTCTCATCTTCTAAACATTTTCTGTATAAACCAATAATTGAGTAAATGTGTGGGTATTATGGGGGAGCAAGGTTGGGGATTGTGGACCAGGGTGCTTATAAATGGTTTTCAGTGGAGAAATGGGAAATAGTTGATTGTAGCTCAGTCTCCAGATACTTGAAATTTTGGTAATTTGATTAATTTTTAATTGTAGTTCTGCCTTTGACACAAAAACTGGGTTGCGTGTGGCTGTGAAGAAGCTGTCCCGACCATTTCAGTCTATCATCCATGCCAAAAGGACCTACCGAGAACTACGACTACTTAAGCATATGAAACATGAAAATGTAAGTTGAAGGAGATACTATGAAAACTTGGATTAAAGTTGGACCATCCAGTGAGCATCAGCCTGAATATTCAGCATGATTGCGTTTAAGGGTCTTGTTGTACAGGTTTTTCTAATACCAAATACGAATCTTGTAGTGGTGAGAGGGATTATGATTTGAAGTAAAACATGCAGATAAAAAGTAGAACATAACCGATTTTATGTTAAAAAGTCTAATATTTCCTAGAATCATCTGGCAATTGCTGTCTAGCAAATTCTTGCTGTCTTAAGAATTTAGGACACGGGTGATGCGCTTCCATTCTCCTGTTCTCTTGTTGTAGCAAGCTGTAGTTTTTGTGACACTAAGAATTTATTAAAAAAAAAAAAAAGCTCAAAGTTGACTTTAGTAGTGTATTCTGAAGGGTTTTTTCATATTTGTTTGTTTTGGCTTGCCTTATGTTGGAAGGGCGTGGAGTAGATATTCTCTAGATTCCTGTGGATAAAATGGGGAGGGAGGGGGGAAAAAGTTCAGATGTCCTTTCTTACAAGCCACCCGTTTAAATCAACAAAAAGAAAATAAAATAGGACAATCTGGCAAACATTATGTAGAGCTATATTATATAATGTCTAATCATTTTTCAGTGTAACCTCCATTTGGTGTAGAAAACAGTTGAAAGAATTCTGTATATTTGTGGCATTAAGATATCAGCATATTTATATTGCCTGCTGTTTCAGTGGAGCAAAAAGTCGCATAACCTATCCTCTGTAGAACTGACAGAGTCAAGAGGAAGGATCTTGACTTTTCTCCAAGTGAACTACAACTTAGCAGAAAGGAAGTACTGTTTTGGAAGTGGGCCGAGCAAGCCTAGTATCTTTATCTAGTGCAAAAAACAAGCCTAATTTCATTGTAAGGTTCTCCTTGGATGGTCTGTTCAGAATTCCTTCTTTTGTGGTAGAGACTATTGTGTGTTGTGGCTTCTAACCACCTCAGTCGGCAATTGGTATCCCTTAAGTCTTCTTGGCAGTTTTAGTGTAGCTAACATAACTGGAACTTTTGATGCATATTTGTACCATGTGAAACGCTTCTCAACAACACTTCCTCAGTGCCTGGATGCGGAAGGACCTGCATTTGATACCGTTGTCTGTCTTAACAGTTGAGGTAGTATTTGATCTTGCTTAGTATCCATCCCCTTGATTTTTTTCTGAGCCTTCTCTAATAGCTGGGATGTTCTCCAAATAGTTGTAGGAGAGAGCTTTGAATGCGTGTTTAAAAAAAAAAATTGCAGAGTGTTAGTCTTTTTCCTCTAAGCTGATAGGATTAAGCAGTGGAAATTAGACTGTTACTAGTGCTTCAACAGTTTATGTCTGGCATTCATTAATATTTTTGCTGTAGTATTGCCAGGATGCTACATAGCTTTGAGAATGAGGAATAAAAGGATGTTATGTTGCTTATATATAGAAGTATTTATTATCGGTTCATCATATTGCCCCCTATCTGTGGGAAGTTTATCTTGGTTGCAATGTAAAAATGCTGCAGATGCAGAGATGTTTAGAGCCAGTTCAGGCAGGCTTATTAATGCTAGCGTATTGACCAGTTCAGGTGTGGGTTTGGGAGCAAAAAACTTGATTTTAGGTGGCACAGAACACTAGCAAATTTTTGAAGAGCTCCAGTACAGGATAGTTTTCTATATCCCGTATCTAGATTGGTCACGTTGGTCTGGAGAAAATAAATGGACCTGCAGAGCACTCAAGTGTGTCTGCATTGTATTTTCAAGTTCAGGAGGCCTTATTGTGCTTGTAAGCACACCACTGGGCAGGTGTGAAAGGAAACTTGGCTTTGGTGCCATATGAAGTTAATAAGCTTTGTGACAACCTAAATGCTGCGAGGAGAAGCAAAAGGGTAGCAGTTAGGTTCTGAATCTAGTGATGACCACAGTTCCTTAGAATTGAGTCAGTGACACGCTGCAGAATAGCCATATTTAAGTGTTTGTGAAACTTCTTTGATGAAAGATATAGCAGCATAGCAAGATAAAAGTGCTAAAAGAAAAAGCTGATGTCTGGATAGCAAAGTCAATTTTTTTTTTCTTTCCATAATAAACTAGGTGGATAACTTTGATTTTTTTCTGTAACTAAATTCTAATATGGAAGAGTCCACTGGAGGCAAACTCTGAGAATTTACTATACTAGATGGATGCAAATGTTGCAGTTTGAAGAAAATGCCTGTCTAGAAATGAAGCTACTGTGATATGTATGAAGAGAGACAGGAAAGTGGTTTCTCTTTTCAGTTTCCTCCATAAACATGTAATCTGTAATATACAATGTAGATAAGATTAGATAGAGGCTTTTACTTCCTACCCTATTTGCTCTTTTTTCAAGAAACATAGTCTAGGCTCCTCAGAACTTTTGTCCTCCATTATCTACTTAAAGTTAACAATTTTGACATCCTTGACAAGCATAAAGGATGGTGGGGGGGGGGGAAAGGATGGTGCCAACAGAAAACAAAGGAATACAACTGTTAGTTTCATATTCACATTTGAACCATTACTGGAGTTGCAGAAATGTGCTTGGTAGCAAAGCAATGTGTATCTGAGTCAAGTGAGATGCTGACTTAAAATGGGAAGGGGGGGTTCTTTGGAGGTGGGTGAAGAGAACCTCTCCCTTTATCTCGTATATTCCTAATATAAAATATTATTTGCCATTAAGGGAAGGAAAATAAGATTTAAAAGCACATCCTAGTGAATTAAAACAATCTTAATCCACCACATCTTTTTTTTTTAATGCTGTAAACGACCTAGAAGATAATAAGATATGGTTCTTCTTTTCCAAAGTGACACATTCATACCTTTTTACTCTTTGTTGTTGCTGCTGCTGCTGTTGTTAAAACAGCTTCACTGTTAAATGAAAGGTGGAGTAGATGCTCTTAGGGCAGAAAATACAAGTGAGGGTGTGAAGCTGTCAGCTGTTCCTGCAAATTGGGTCCTCAGTGCACTTCCTTGTTCTCCTGACTTGCTTTCTAGTATAGTCATTATTATTCATTGCTTGTATCCTTGAATTTTTCTAGGCATTACTCAGTACAAATGAAATAAATGACATCATCTCCCTATTCTGAGTTTACCATCTAATCAACAGTGTAACTGAGAGCTGAGTAGGAAGCAAACTGCTTTCAGTCTATGGTTTGTCTGGGCAAATTGTAGTTGGCTTTGAAATAAGACATTGTAAACCAGTGTTTACGCCTGCCTTTTGTTGCATTGATTGGTAATGCCTCCTTTTTGATGCTTTAAATGTGTGAGAAGACAGCTGTATATTGTAACCATAATATTTTTTACACAAAAGCTCAACCTTTGTTCCTGATCTTGTTTAACTACTACATTTTCTTCACCCAAATGATTAATGTAGCTGAGACCTCTATTGGGATGAGTAGTTTCTATTTCATTAAGGATCCTGTTAACTGTATCATACTGTACTATGAATGTACTGCAGAACTTTCTCACTTTGTTTTCTTTTCTAGGTGATTGGTTTATTGGATGTGTTCACACCTGCCAAGTCACTAGAAGAATTCAATGATGTGTAGGTAACTTCTCTGACGACTGGAAAAAAGGCACCTTTTGTATCTTCTTTATATCTCCCAAACTATTATAGGAATATTTGCCACCTTCAGTTTATCTGCTGTTATTCTCGAACAGTTCTGAAAGCTAGCACAAAAGATAGTAGGAGATCCTAAACTATTGGACCCTTCAAACTTGTTCACTTGCGTTTTATTCACCAGTGCTGTAGGAATCAGGGTACTAATCTGCCATGTTATTTAATGTGCCGTGAACTGTATTTCGTTCAACTCTGTGCTTTGGGACAGCCAGCCCTGCCATTGGAGGGTCATAAGGAGTGTTCATCCTAATCCCGTTGAAGAGATTGCTTTATAGCCTATGTGTTTTCTTTTGTTCATAGGTACTTGGTGACGCACCTTATGGGAGCAGATTTGAATAACATTGTGAAATGCCAGAAACTCACAGATGATCATGTGCAGTTCCTCATATATCAGATTCTTCGGGGGTTGAAGGTACTTGCATCTGTCCTACCTGAATGTTAATAGCTCGTCAATGGCAAGTCAAAGTTCTTGATAAACATTATGTCCTCAGAGGTTTGTATGAGTACATAGTGGAGCTTCTGTTGATTTTCCTAATGTGTCATAGGATAATCTTTTCTTACTGCTCTTTCTTGTCATACTTCATTGGAGCTCTGTATCAGTAAAGCTATGTAAAAGTGAAGAAGGTAGTCCTATACCTTCCTGGGGACAAAGTCTGGGAAATTATGAATTATGCTGTCCTTTAATCTACTCTGTGCATCTTCTATTTCTTCATTCTCTTCTACTTCTGTCATGCCACTCTTGGTAGTAGTGCTCCTGGGTGCTCCTAAGGAGAGACTGAAGCACCTACGTGCTTGAAACCCACAGACATATGCTATACTTGGTTCCCTCTGCAAACAAACTACGCTATTTGAATTGTGTGGGATGGGGTCGGGCAGTATTGTCTAGTGAGGAAATGAGAAGAAGGCTACTTGTGCTCTTCTGTAAAATCTGTCATTTTGCCTTACAGTACATCCATTCAGCTGACATAATACACAGAGTGAGTATTTATCCTAAGATTACTTCCTGTACTGAACCGATGTGTTTAAAGAATGTAGCACTGAACCTTACCATGTAACAACTACAGAATTGAGAAGAATTTTGCTGAGAATTATTGCAGAGAAACAGTCAAATGATTAGAGATAGGAAGTGGTTGTCAAGATCCTTAGTTTCTGTTCCTACCTCTGTTTCGCTTGTATCTTTGTAAATAGGTTCTCTAGTTGTATAATATGTATCTGCAGCAGCAGTGTTACGATAAGCCATTAATGTATTTTTGCTTATGTATGACACCTCTGAGGACTGTAGAAGAGAGAGCTGGCTCTGGGACAAAATTATTTTCTCAAGGATGGAGGTTGATCTTGACAGCCGATTAGAATCTATTTTCTGTTTGAATTTACACTCTACTTAGACTTGTGCAGTGGCGTATGTTCTGCTGTTAATGCTGATGTTGTTTAATTTTTAGGATTTAAAACCTAGTAACCTAGCTGTAAACGAAGACTGTGAGCTGAAGGTAATCTAACGACAGCGTGACTGGTTTGACTGTGGTTTGAGTGAATGCCTTGTGGATGTCCCTTGGAATTAAAGGGACAAAATAATTGATTATGGAAATACTTTGGTGCCGCAAATTAATCATGTCTTTCCCAGCTGTAAAAGGCTGTAAGGATGTTTATGCAGAATTCTTTTTTTTTCCCGTATATGTTGGTGTATTTAATGAATCATCATGAAAGTAAAGACTTATCAGATTTAGTTTGGGTTTAATTCTTTTGGAGGCAAGGTGTTCAGATGCAACTCTGATGGTTGGGTGCTGTGTTTTTCTAGGCTAGTGTCATTTAGCAGGTTATGAAATGTAGTTTCATAATCTGCTTTTGCAGTTGCACTGCTTCTCCTCCACCCAGTCCAAGAATTGCCTAGTTATTTGCTCTAACTAGTTTGCGTTGTTCCACTGCAGCAGTTGACGGATGTCTTTCTATTCTATAGATACTAGATTTTGGCCTGGCCCGACATACAGATGATGAGATGACTGGATATGTGGCTACCAGGTGGTACAGGGCTCCTGAGATCATGCTGAACTGGATGCATTATAACCAGACAGGTAATACCTTTAACTAAATTCAGGAACTGAAAAGCTTTGTACTAGTTAAAGTCAAAAGAGGTTATCCTATGAATGTGTTCCTTTGCTTTTGATTGCATAAATTGGCAGTTACAGTAATTACACTTCAGTAAGGATGCTTAAAAGAAGGAAGGTTTAGAATTATGTATTTTGTCCACGGTCTAATAGACATAAGTTATGAATCATTGTAATAGCATTCACAAGACTTCTTTAAACTTTCTTTGAAATAGCAATCAGTAAAATATCATCAGTACTTACTCCTTGTTTTTCCTAGCACAGTGCTTTTTAAAGTACATTCTTTTTAAATAGAATGTAATCTGGATGAGGGAAAAGGTGTATTTTGAGGAAGTGACTGGGAATACACTGCAAATTGTCTGGGATTATGGGATGGAGAAATGCTGAGAATGCATATCAAGTTCCCTTCCCTTCATCTCTTCTTAGCTACCTCTTCCCAGCTATATCTTTCCCCCCCCCAGTTTCCGGTAGCATCTCAGCAACCCCCTCTCTCCCCTAAAATACTTTCAGATCAGGTACAGAGAAGAAGAAAAACTACGGGAATAGTTATTCTAGTACAAGACTATCTACATAGGAATCATGAAATTAGCGTAGCACATTATTTTCATTATCTTACTGCTTTTTCTTCTTTTCTCTTTTCCTCTTACATGTATATGGACTCTTCTTTCATCTGTTATACAGGAGTTAGTGGTTGTTTGGGTAGAACTTATGTAAGACCATATTGAAGTTTATTCCTCAGAGCTGTCTTGAACAGATGGTTTCTTCTTCCATTTTGTAGACTCCTCCCTAGCTCTTTGGTGTCCGATGCATGTTATGCTCAGGAAGGGCAATTTACCTAATCCGGTATTATTATGTTATTTGGACAAGTCTTAGATGCTAAGTGGTTATCAAACGGTATCAGTTAGCTTGCAAGGTGTCTCAGATTATACTTCAATAGTCTTACAGTGTTGAAACAAAGTTGTTCGTACTTGTTGAATAAGGTGATTCTATTGAGACTTTATTTTTCTGCATTACATTTTTTTTCTTTATTTTATTTTGTTCAGTTGATATTTGGTCAGTGGGCTGCATTATGGCTGAACTGTTGACTGGAAGAACGTTGTTCCCTGGTACAGACCGTATCCTTTAAAAGTAATATGTTTTCTTGAAATGTAAGTTAGAGATCTTAACTTTCACATGCTTCACAAGGAAACAGGTTCTGTGTGGTGGTGGTGTTGTTTTTTAATTAATGGCTGCTTTTCTCACAGTATGGTGAGGTGAGTTCTTGATTCGCTGCACATGAAATCTTTACAGTGTGCGAGGAGGCGGAGCTCTTTTTATTGTCTTTTAGCATCACTAGAATTACTCATGTGTTGTTTGTTTCTGGGAATTACTTTCCTTTAAGTTTATTTAAATTCATTGCTCTTTGGGTTTGTGGAAGATAACTGCACGAAGTAGTCTTCTGTGAATTCTCTCGTGCTTCAGGCTTCTAGCAAATGTGAAGCATCCCTCCTGGGAAGGGATGGCCTCTCTTCTGTATCCTGGTGGTATGTTGTGAAAGCAGTAAATTTGCAGATTCTTTAGTGCTGAGGATTTCATTCCAAATTCTTCTGAATTGTTTAGGTTCCATTTCCATGCCTGAGTATAAATAGATTGTGTTCCTTCTTTCACTGCATGTTTGTACTGATGTGAAAAATCAAGCTTGTATAACATCTTTTTCAAAATTGTTTTTGTGGCACCAAAGTGGACTGGCTAGGACATTCTGGCAAATCAATGAGGGAGAATGATTTTGTTTGTAAGAGTTGGGCGTATTTTCCCCAGGAAATTTGAACGAAGACTTGATGCAAATTTTTACACTGAAAGTTTAGTTTGTTCAGCCATATAATATATAGTAGTAATTCACTTCTGCCAAAACTTTTCGTTGCCTAAAAACTGGGCTTTATTTGCCAGAGATGATGTTATTGGCCCGCCTTTTACCAAAATTTTGTTCTAAAGTGTTCTTTCAACCACAATTTATTTATTTTAATAACTTTATCAGTAAATACCAATACATTAATAAGATAATTGAAGTATATTAGCATTTGTTTAAAAGAAAAACTAGCGTTGGAAGCGTTAGTCTTCTGCGTACTATGTTACTTTTGGAAAGCATCCAGGTTCCAGAACTCTTTAGGGGTAGGGGGACAGGGGCGTGAAGCAGGCTTTCACTCCAGTTTTGACACTTTGTTTCATCTCTTCTTTCAATGTGCTTTAACTTTATCCTTTTTTCCTCTTTTTCTGCCTGTCTCTATCTCATAATCTCTCATATGTCATCTCTCTAAATTTGTTGAACTAGCTGTACTCTACTGTTTAGTCATCTTTGCTGTATTTTTCTGTTGTCAGGGACAGAAGCAGAATTAACATGAAAGTGGCTTAGAAGCTGTAAAAAGTTGCCTTATTTCTATCAGCTGATTTAGCATGGATAATTTGGCTTGGATGGATGTTTTGTTTGTTTCAAGAAAAAGTGAGAAATCAAGAATTGATGTTCTAGCAAAAGTTTTTAAGCTGTGGATGCTATTGGACCCTGGTTACCAGTGACGTTTTAGACTTTAAAGCTTGATGCTTGTAAATGCAAATCCCATTAGAAAATATTTTAATCTTCACAATGTATTCTTTATGAATTGAACTAAACTGCTGTCTTCCAAACCTGAAGATTTTCTTCTCCAACTTTTTTTTAGCTGTGAATTATAGCAAAAAAAATAGCCACTGTGCAAAATAAATTTTGCTTTAGAGATCTAAATTATTTGCTTTGTCATACTAAGATACTTTATTAAATTTATATCTCCCTGAAGGTGCTTGCAAGTCTTTACTTTAAATACTCAGTTTCTTTCGCAAATGGTAGCAACACTTTTGAATCCCATTAGATGCTTTTTCTTTTTGGTATCAGTACTAGATTATATTTTAAGAAGAATAAGGCCCAGCTCCTTCCCAGGGTGAAGAGGCCTTTTGGTACTATAGTTCTTAAAGCGGGGAATCACACAAGCAAACTTTAAGTAATACATATGCTGTTTGATCATGAGGTTAGAATTGTAAGGGAAGCAATGTTTGTGGCTACGTATCTTGTTTGTGCATGTAGCACATATCCAAGGATCCAGAAAGGCACCGAGCTACTGGCTCTCACTCTCTGCTTGCTGACATCTAAAGACAGCAAGTAGAAGTAAGATAATGATTCTAGCTTCTCTCTGTCTTGGAAAGTTCTTTGAAATCTTTATTTAAACCTTCCTTTGAGAGAGTTTTGGGATTTTCCAGGTATGGATTCTGTTGGGTACTTCAGGGCTCTCAGCAGTTTCTTTGTGCCTGCAGATTTGCTGAGGCCTAATCAACAAGCTGTGTTCCTCCTGCAGTGTCACCATACATTTGCTGGTTTGCTGGCTTTGGGATTAGTATTAGCATGCTTAAATCTCAAGAATATGTATCATGCTTCTAGTAGCTGAGGACATAGTATGTCCAAATCCAGTGCAGTTCTGGGGGATTAACATTGCAATTTGAGGCAACGCGGCCATGTGTTCTGGATGTTTTGAAAGCTGGAAACTGCTCTCCTCCATCGACTGAAAAAGCGATGTTCTTGTTACTTTCTGGTCTCAAGACGTCAATCTTCTCAACTCCATAGCTTAATTTTTCCAACATTAATGAATAGGCAATGCTTTTTCAGCGTGCTCAGGACAATCATCCTCTTCTCTAGATGGCTCTCTGATCCAAATATTGGTCTCTTTCAACAAGGATTTAGCAGTTGTGTGATATTATTTACAGTCCATCAGATATTTCCTTACATGGCCTAGAGGTACATGTATTACTTGTAGTGGGGTTCAGTACAGGCAAGCTGTACAGTTAATTCACTCTGGTAAGTAATAAAGCTGTATGTGGAGAGGGTGATCTTTGGTGTTTGTGATCATTGTGCTATGATAAACTAATGCCAAATTTAGTTTTAAGGTCTGAAGGATCTAATTTTGCAGAGATTCTGGCCATGGCTATCGGTGACTTAAAGCAACAATTGTGGATACTGTTAGAAGAAAACTGATCTGTATGGGGTTAGCTATGCAGGATTATTACAATAATTCTAGCTTAATCTGTAAATGAATGTGAACTAACTTGAATTGTTCCAATGGTAATCTGGTGGGGGAGGAGTATTTGGATGAAAGTTGGAGTTCTAGCATCGTTAAAATCTCTGCTGGGGAAGAGGGTTGTGGGAAAGACACTAATGCTAATTTTTTGGTCAGAGACAAAAAGTTTAGATAATGAAAATCAAAGTCCTTCAGGTTTTTAATGTCAGACATAGCTAGAGATTTTCCTTTTGGTATTGATTATCATACCTGTCTTATGCCAAGATTAGTTTGCTTGTGTTAAAAATGTGTATTCCTAATTTTCTTACAGCTCTCGTAATGCAAATGATTCACCCAAACAAGTAGAGAAGTTGACTTTAAGTGTGACAATTTGTTGTATTAAAATGAAAGTTTTATTTGTACGTTATATCAATGTTATGATGAGTTTAGTCAAGTTTCTGTACATTTTAAGTTGACTGTATTCTGTTTAAACTGTGAAGAATGTTTCTTTTATTATTATTTCTACTCAGTAGGATGGGAATTTCAACATAACTAACCAGTTTGAAATTACACGTTCTTCTGATGCATCTTATTCTTGTTTGTGGAGGCAGCTTCATCAGCCTTCAAACTTTGCTTTGCCTGGATAAGCTCTTATACTCTTGCAATGCCTACTACTGATGGTGATGGAATACTATTTTCTGAATTTTAGAATCACTGAGACTGGTCAGTCTTTGAGGTACCTGTGGTCATGGCTTTTGAAGTTTGCATGCTCTGCTTTCCTTCTCCATGCACGCTTTTTTTTTTTTTTCTTTTTTCCTTTTGCTTTGTATTTACTAAACATGTTTCCTGTCCTTAATTGCTTATGGCTCATTTCCCAGGGACACTGGTAGGCCGGGTAGTTAACCTGCTGAACTACAGCATTCGTTTATAGACGGCAGGCCTAAAACTAGATGCAGTGGTTGGGTGTGGGCATGCGTATGTCAGTGCATTCTGTCTTTTCTTTTGTTTATCTGAGAGGGAACTGAGGCATATTGCACAAATGTATTCCAATAGCATATTGTCCCTTGAGAAGAGGGCTGACAGCAACAATATTGTTGGCACACCTGATGCACATACTTTTAGATGCCTTTAAAAGAATTTAAATATTTAAACTGAAGTATGGCATGTGACTTCTGAGGCATGCCAGCAGTCCTAAACTTGCACAACTGCTTCATGCACAAGAATGAGTGAAAGGTACAAGGGCTGTTTTAAATGGCACTGAAGAAAAGCCAAATTAAATGAGCTGATTATGGTTTATATAGCACCCTCTGCTAATTCTCCTGCCCCAGTAATACACTGATTTCATTTTAAGTGCTGATAATTGTGAGTTAGCCATTTAAGTTAAATCCAACTAGATACAGAGGATTTGGCCTTGTTTTGAGTGTTTTAAGTAGATGGGAATTGGCTGAGCAACTTCAGATGTGAACAGTGAGAACTTAGTTGAAGCGTTCTTGAAAAGTGCCGTTTCCAGTTTTTTTCATTCATTTTAGATGTAAAATTGTAGACCAAGGTTTATGTTAAAAGATAAGTTTTAGCAAAGTACTGGTTTTTACTACATATACAGTTTGCCAGTATTAGTGGAACTCTGAGGCTTTTTAAAAAGCACAAGTTCTTGAAAAGCAATCTCTTGATAGGCGCAAAATTGCTTTTTACATAAATAGAATTCTTTCACTATGAGACAATTTTTGAAGCATGTATAGAATTCTTGGTAGTATTTGAGTTAAAAGATGTTATAACAAGGAATTGTAACTATACCTTAAAACAGCAGGAAGGCATTCATTCCAGAAAAACATTTTCTAGTAAGTGGACTATTCTTATTGAAAGGAAAATGTGTAACTAGTTTGATGTAATTTTAAGGGCAAACATGAACGTTACAGGCAGTCCAAAATCACTAGTGGGTTTCGAAGGGCAGCGTAGAGGAAAATTCGGAGGAGGAGATTATTCTTGTAATGGTTTTAAAAAGATACCTTGTATATTCTTACTATCTTGAGTGTTAGAAGTATAACTTCTCTTTAATGGATTTTTTTCCAAGTTTATGTTTTGTCAGGTGTCCCAAATATTTAGGTTTTTCTACCTTTTTAAAGAGGGAGGCTTAGATGAGTAAGTGGCCTGGTGGGAAGCTGAGTTCTGGATAAAACATTCTTTGTATCTGCGGTTTTATGACCCCGGAACTTTCTAGATAGAGATTTTAAATCTGAGGTCATATTCTTTCTCCTCTGTTTCCCTCCCCAAACCTTCAATTGCATGCCTGTAGTGCTAGAAGGAAAATCCAGGTACTCCTTCCTTCCTGGCCCTGCTCATCCCTGGTGAGAGCTGGTAAGAGTGAGCACCCTCTGCTGGCTACATCGCCCCTTTTGTCTCTAGCAGCTAATCTGGGTGTGAGAAAGGTGCATCCGATCAGGTTTAGAGATGCTATAGCAAAGCTGTAGATGGTGAGCAGGGTCCAGTCATTTTCTTACTTGCTGAGGTTTTAATAAGAGGTTGAATTATCTTAAGAGTGTGTTCACAAAAGGCCTTAATTTCTTTTTAATATTAGTGCCTTATACTTTTTAGCCTTCTGCTTTACCTCATCTGTCACTAATACAACTTAATACTGCTAACTGCTGCTACTTTGGTTGTGGGGTCTAAAAGGGTGAGGTGGGCATGCAAACTGATCCTTTGCCAGTGGGGCAAAAGTTTTGTCTTCTGCTCCATGATAGTCAAGGATGCAGTGACCAGTTCAATGCATGTGGCACATTTGTAGTCAAGTCGTTCAATCTGTGTGATCTAGACAGAGTTGTGTTATAAGGGAGTACTTAATTTTGTATAAGAGGAATGAATACAGTTTGCTTAAAATAGTGTTTTTTGTTGAGGCCTTGGCAGACGTTAACTTTCAACGTTAATAGGCTGATACTTTGCACTTTTCATTTTGATTTGTCCCAGCATTTTCCTTTATGGTCCATCATTAGATATTGATCAGTTGAAGCTCATTTTGAGACTCGTTGGAACCCCAGGGCCTGAGCTTTTGAAGAAAATCTCCTCAGAGTCTGTGAGTTTACACTTTGATTGTAATATCTGCCCTTTTGGAAGTCCCAGATTTGTGTGTTGCCCTCCTGTAGTCTGTCTGTAGTATGTGTTGGAATTTCTTTTCTTCCTTTGTTATTCTTTGCTCCTGGATGTCTTTGAGTTCATATGCTGAGTGTTATCTGATCTTTATTCCTCTTAACTTTGCCTATGGTATGATTTCTTCCTTCCATATTCTCATTTTACTGCTTTGTGTTTTTTTTTCTTTTCTTTCAGTTTGTGGGTTTTTACTTCACAATACATTGTATGATCAGATGCTACTGGGGAAGCGTTGTTCACACTTAAGAGCTTGAGACTTGTCTCAGTTATTGCTTCTCCAGATTGCCTACCTAAGGATCTTTCTGGTGAGGGGAACTTTTAACAGTAGCAAGTGTGTCATCCTCTAAACATACACAGTCCCCTTTTGGGAGTTCGTGTATGATTATTTTCTGAAACGCTACTGCCACCATCTTTGGTTTTGTGCTGTAAAATCCCAAATGCCTTTAGGCACTCTTTTGCAGAAGCCATTTCCAGGGTACGCACTATAGAGTCTGCCAAGTATATAAACAATCGTGCCATGCGTTAAAAGGGTACTCCTGTGTGGTGCCTT
The DNA here is from genome assembly GCF_040807025.1 of Struthio camelus. Lineage (NCBI taxonomy): Eukaryota > Metazoa > Chordata > Aves > Struthioniformes > Struthionidae > Struthio > Struthio camelus. Next base: position 4,967,037 of record NC_090965.1, on the reverse strand, counting down.
TTTATCAAGATAACAGCAAAAAGCTGCCTGTAGATTCCTTTTTAAAGGGTGAGCCATATTTTCAGCCATACCATCTTTTCTGTGTTAGTTGATTTTAATCTTGAATTATGAAATTCTGCGAAGGTAGCGTTAAACATCATTTGACTTTACCCGTTTCTGAAAACGTAGTGCATAGGAATCAGACCAAGGGATGCTGTAATGGTAGAGATTAACAAGTCAGCGCACAGCGAGCAATGAACTTGCTTAGAGGTAACTAGCAACGTACTTTAGCAAGTTATCATTGCTGTTTCTGTTCAGTAGTAGATGATCAATGCAGTGGAAAGTGATTAGAAGATTGTTTTGTACTGCAGCTTGTAGAATTTGTCATGTAACAGGGCCTGAGCAAATAAGTAAGTGCAAAACACTGGGGTAGCCGTGAATTGCCAGACGAATTGGTAAACTTGCTAAGTACCATGCCACTTTAAAAAGCCCTGGGATATCTCTTGGAATGGTAGAACTGAATTAAATAGGTGCCTTAAGGCATCTGTGAACTGACCCTATGGGACCCTGATGACGGGTAGCCTGGTATTTGAAGTGCAGGGGATTAGTGAGAGACACGAGCTTTAAAGGTTAACTAGGTTAAACACAAGGTTGGTTTGTATATGTAAGACTGAAGTATGGGTGTTTTTTTTTTTCCTTTTTACTTTTAGCCTAGTGCAATGAAAAGAAGAATTAGTCTTTAGGTCCAAGTCAAGAGTCTATTTAAAAAAAAATGCAGTGAGGTACTGTTTCTGCTATGTTTTTATGTTATACGAAGATAGCAAAACTATGAAGTATTTGAGGGGCCTTAGTGTGTCACTGTAATGAGTTCTATATTTGTTTTTCTTCTGCATCACTTTCGTTGCTCTTACTTTCTCTGTCCTGTTCATTGACATCAGTTAACTCTGTCTTATGCAATGCTAATGTTTTGCTAATTTTGCATTTATTGCCTTCTGTCACCTTGCCCACATATCAGTGCATTCATGGCTGTTTAGAAGGAGGCGCCAATTGTGAGCTGATTTCACTTTGCACCACAAGGAGCTTCAAAATTTTCTATGCAGAAAGAAAAGAGAATCTTGCAACCAGTGCAGAGGATAAGATTTTTTTTTAATTTTGTTCATTTTCCTAGGTTGTATGTAGCTGCAGCAGCCTAGGAAAACTTTTGAGGACTAGCTTCAGCCAAAGGAGATCTCTACTCTGATGGCTTAAACTGTTGGGAAATGTGGAAGTGATCATGTTGTAGTTTAATGCTACTAGTGGCAGACAGAAATGCTTCCTTTCTGTACTGACACGGTTAGCAAGTGATCAGTGATTCTCCATTGTTTTAAGTGTTCACTAGTCCAATTGCTAAACTTGTCACAGGTGTTTGACAGGATTAGTGGACCCTGCCTGTTTGGTCTGTGCCTTGTAGTTTGCAGAAGAGATGCTTTGTATGCAGCTGTTTTCTGTTTGAAATGGTTTTTTGCACTGTTTTTAACAAAGCCCTTGACTAGGCACTTAAGATATTAACCAGCTTCAGCAGATCATGCGTCTGACGGGAACACCCCCTGCATATCTCATTAACAGGATGCCCAGCCATGAGGTGAGACCTGAGCAGATGTGGGGGGGTTTGCAGTGCAGGTCATCACTTCTAGTGTTCACTGCTTCTTTAAACAAAATGCTCGCATGTGGCATGGGGTGGATATTGAATTAACTATCTGCTCTTCAGCAAGATTTTTGTACTAAATGAAAGCTTGACATTTGGACAGTGCATACTCAACCACTGATTTTAAGACATGGGAGAATCTGAATGTGAGCTGGTTTTGCATCGCGTGGATGCCAGTTATATGGCTTACCAGCAGCTACCATAAGGATGCAATACTGCACAAGCCTTACTGGGGACTCCAAGGCAGTCAGCTCTTGCAGCTGGTCTTTGGTCTGCGTATATGCGTTTTCAGTCTTGCATGAACCTCGAGTAATGTGAACTCTTCCTTCACTATCTTGAATGGCCTCTGGTCGAGAAAGGGTAACACTGGTGGGCTTAGTACGTATTTAGAGTAAGTAAAGAGGAAGCAAAGTAAGATGACAGGCTGTATGCAACCAGTGCTTCAGAATGATTGAAGTGTACTCTGTCTTGGTGGCTGGGTGGTGTTATAATTCAACAGAATATTTATTTCTGCAGGCAAGAAACTACATTCAGTCTTTGTCTTATATGCCGAAAATGAACTTTGAAAATGTGTTTATTGGTGCCAATCCACTAGGTAAGGCTTGCATTTTAAATTTTTTGCTCTTCCTGGCATTAAGAGTCTTACAGATTGTTAATGAAGGTGAACTTAGCATGTCCTGGGATACTAAGACTTTTCTCGAGTTTTGTTTTGACTGCAAATGGCGTTTGGAAAAGAGAAACGTGCCCTTTTGAAAGTGTAGAAAGTATGTATAGTCTATAGGAAATGAGAGGAAGAAATTGTGGATGATGAGGCAGGTCCTGAAAACTATAGATTCCTCATATATATTGGGCTTTTATGAGCTTAACTGCGGAGTAAAATGTCTCACAGCTCACTGTTGTAAAATCCTTTCTTTTCTGTTTTGGGGCTTTTGCAGCTGTGGACTTGCTAGAGAAGATGTTGGTACTGGATACAGACAAACGAATTACTGCAGCTGAAGCATTGGCTCATGCCTATTTTGCTCAGTATCATGATCCAGATGATGAACCAGTGGCAGACCCCTATGACCAGTCTTTTGAAAGCAGAGAACTTGAGATTGAGGAATGGAAAAGTGAGTCTTGGGAACAGGGGAGAGCGTCAGCCTGATTCTTTTGTGGCACGTGCTGTAAGCTGCAGTTCAACTAACCCTTGGGAGTTAGAGGCACAAAAGCTGATGAGAATGCTGTGGGCATCCTGTTGGTTCTAAGGTCCTCATACTGAGTGACTCTATCACATTGTGTGTATGTAATTAGCATAATCCGTGGTAACTAATTATTATTATGAGCATCCAAACATGTAGGTAACACAGTTTCAAACTTATTCACGTGTCCTCAATGCTCTGGAAGTATCTTTTATTATGTATGTTAGTCTCTGAGGTGGTATATCCATTTTTTTTTTCTTAATTAAAGCATGTTTTTCTTTTTGAAATATTGCTAGGAAGAACCTTTAAGATTATTGCAGGTCTTCTCACATGAGGTATATCTTTAATGCAGTCTTAAGTTTTTGTCACTCCTTTCCCACCAGGCTTGACTTATGATGAAGTAATCAGCTTTGTGCCACCACCGCTTGACCAAGAGGAGATGGAGTCCTGAGAAACTGCTCTCTTCTGTTTGTCCCACTTCACTGTGAGGGGAAGGCCTTTTCATAGGGACTCTCCAAATATTCAAGTGCCTCGTCACAACAATATTCTCCTTGGTGGAGGGGTTTTGTGTGTGTTGAATTGGGGAGGGTGGGGGGAGGGAAGAAAGTTGAATCTATGTAAACATGCTGCATGCTCTCTTGTATTCTGTGTACAGCCTGGGACTAGCCTCTGAAGACCTGTTCTGACTGCTCTTGACTCCTTCCAGAGTGACAGTGGTCAACCAGTTTGCACCACTGCTGGGGCAAGGTGGGGAAGGTGACTAAATTAAAGTTTGGTCACAATCATTGCCATTTTACCAGTTCCTCTACAGTTAAGTAACCTCACAGTAGTAGAAGTTGGTTATAGACGTAAGAGTCCTCCGTTTTCTTCAGGACTCAAGGTGGAGTTGAGGTATGCCCTTGTTCCATGCCAGGTGGCTGATTTACATCCAGATTTTCCTGGCATGGTGTACAGCAGAATGTACAGGCCTTCTAATGACCGTCTTTGGAACATGAGCAGGTTTTGATAGAAATTGTAAATATGTTTGTGCCTTAAACTAATGGGGAAAGAGAGGAAAGGAAGTCTGGAGTGGAAATCTGACCCTGCTGTTTTTCAGGGTGAGGTTCCCAGATAGCCAGGCATGAACACTATGTAATCAGGACATAACCTTCCAAGGCAACAGTGTCTCTCCCTGGATTGGGTATTCCTGTATTTCTCCCTCTTCCCCTCCTTTCATTCTGAGGCTTCCCAGCATTAGTTCCCAGGAAAGAGAGGCTGGAGAAGGTTCTTGCTAGCCACAAGTTTGTGTATTTTGTTCCTTAAGAGGTGGGATGTTTTTGCATGTCATAGCTGTATGTGCATGTAGAGCTACTTGGTTCCTGTTTTTATTTTTTGAGGATGGCACTGGGGCAGTTAAATCATCAGTGAGCTATTTTACTGAGTACCTCAGCCAGTGCCATGAAATCATAGCATCCTCCCTCTTGTGCTGCAGCTCAGTTGTGAAATACCTGTCATTCTGAAGGCTCTGATGGGAAAAGGATAAAATATACAGCATATAAACACGCACCTTTTTCTTTGTTCTGGTCTTATGGTTTCAGAGAAAGAGAAATTGGGATGGAAGTTTTCTTGTGAGATCAAGTGTAAAAAAAAGTTCTTCAAAGAAACAACTAGCATCTTGTGCTGGAATTTAAGTTATTTCCTGAAAAGAATTTTTTTTAGAATGTTGGAATCCAGAGGAAAGAAATAAGCATGTGTAAAACCACAATCTCTCTTTCACTGTCTAGAGCTATACATCCATCCATATATATACACACATATATATATGTATGTATATAAAACTAACATTTTACTAGAGGTTCTTTTACCTTCTTGGACAAGAGCTGCTTGGCTGCTTTTTAGCTGGTTGATCTCTGCCTGAGGAAATGGGAAAAGGGAGTATGTTTGAATACAATAATGGTTCATATATTTTGTGTTTTACAGGACTCCGAATGAATCAAATGCCCAGAGTTAGAGACTGGCAGGAGGGAGACTTTTTCAGCATTTTTGTTTGTTAGAACTGTACCTGAGGAGCTCAGGAGCCCAATTTTAGGACTTGGGGAGGAGGCATTTTTAGACATTCATCTGTTGCAGGCATCCTGTGTGGACAATGTACCTGTGTATGTGAGGAGACAGGCTTTTGCAGTATTTTGTATCCTTGTTACTTATGGGATGGAGAGAAACCATTTTTAGTGTTTTTACCCTGTGTTTGAAGAGGCAGCACAAAGGGATGGGACATGAGTGATAAAGCCATTGATTCTTCCTAGGCTACTTTCCAGTGATCTCTTCAGGTCATATACTCTACAGAAGTTTGGGGTGAGATGGAGAGAGCAGTTATTTCATGCTCTGGGATAGAACTCTTCCCCAGACCAACAAAATCAAGACAGAAAACCTCCCCTTTCTGCTGGACCAGCAGTCCAGGAATTCAAATGAAAATGTAGATAGTCTCTGTAAACCTACGGCAAGATTATTTTTATCAGCCATTTTATGTGTAGATGCTACAGTGTGATTTCATGCGGAAATATTGCTAAAGATTTTTTTTTTAAATATAGACATTGTGCGTGTGTGTGTATGTGTGCGTATGCGCGTGTGTGTGAGTGGGAAGTCCGTACTCTAATGGGAGCCCATGTGGCATGCACTCCCTACCTTCAGTGCAATGCTGTTCAGCTGCCTGGAAACTGAACAGGAGGATGCACTTCAAAGAAGAGATCTGCTATATTGTTTCTATCTATGAATTTTGCTGTAATTGGTTATGCCAGATAAGATGTCACAATACCACTGGTTTAAAAATAAAACCTATTTTTCAGATTTACTGGGCTGATGGTACTTACAAACCTCTCGTGCTAAACATTTTGTTTTAGCAAGGTATGAATCTCTCACTTGTGTCATACAGGAGCTTGTGTATGATAGTAAAGGCGCAAGGTTAGTTAGCTCTTGACCTTTTTTATTACTCTGTCTGCTTACGCTAGACTTCTGTGTCCATATTTCTCCAAGGTGAATTCTTTGACTGATACAAAACTAGCTTATAGTCTGAGCATGAGTACTGGAAGCAGTAAAAGTATTTTTATTCTCTGTTTAGTCTAGGAAGGACTTTATTCAACATAACAGACCAGCATTCTGCTACTTGCCCAGACCTGGGTCCCTTTCTCAGTAGTACAGGGTTTTTGTTTTTTGTTTTACTCTTTAGAGATGAATTTTTCTCTTGCTCCTCAGCTGTCGTCAAGTTGGTGGTGGAAAAGATACTTACGGGAGCAAGAGACTTCCCTAAGAGCAATCAAGGCTGTCCGTAACGGAGATTTTAAACTTCTGTCATGTATCCGTGCCATTTGTTCAGAAAAACAATCAGAAGAATGGCTGAATAAAGCTGCATTCTTCAAATTCTCTAATAAAAGCCTCAATGTTTGAAGTTCCCAGGTATTGATAAAACGAGGAGACACACATCGATCCAAATTAGATAGCTGTATATTTATACAACTTTTACACTCACCTGTCACAAAGCTGTACAGTAGTTGATTTGAATAGTTAGGAAGATCTTTTTTTTTTTTTTTTTTCCTTGACTACAAAGAAGCTACCTTTCTGCTTGTTTTTTGCCTTTGCTCACTATGGTGCAAATCAAGAGGGGAGGAAAAAATACTAAGCAGGACATGTCGTTCATTGTTTTCTGGAGGGAAAACGAACAAACAAGAAAACCCAAGATACAATTCCTGAATGTGCTCAGTTGTAAAATTAACCTGGTTAGCAAAAAATAATAAAATTAGCGAGAATCAAATTGGAAAACAATAAATTACAACTACAAAATGAAACGATTACCTCAAGGTTTCCTATTTGATTTTAAATTGGTTGCTTGACTCAATTCATCTCGCTACAGCTAAGACATGTCCTAGATATTTATAACTTCTTAATTGTGCACTGATTAACTCTGTGTGTGTGTGTGTGTGCGCGCGCGTGTGCGCGCACAGATAGTTGAGCAAGAGATGTGTGTTAAGCAAAAATACAACTCATTTGTAATTTTTTGTACTGGTAGTTTTTGCTGTAATACTGCTTGCTCACAGATATATTTATAGAACCAAACCAGTCTTTTGTTTATTTCCTTACTGTAGTGTTGCTATAGCCAGGGTAGAGTTTGTTTACATCTGTATGCACATGCAAATTTAAAATTTTAACAGCACCTTATCCCTAATTTGTTTTTTTACGTGAAAGAGACCTTTCCCATTGCTGTTTCAAGAACAGTATATGTTGCAGTGGTCACCTACACCCAGGTAAAATGAATCTTCCCTTGAAAACTGATAGTACCATTTTCCGTAATTTCTACTTATCAGCTATCTAGACATGCTGAAAGCAGGAACACCTTACAGTTAGTAAGCTAGTAGGGGATACAAGTGGAAATGAGTGCTGGGGATGTAGGGTAAAGCTGGTCTAGCTTGCCAGGACACGACTTAGTCACTTCCTTTGGAAAGTATGTAAGATGGACCTTCAGAGCACCACCTCATTCTTGTAAAGCCAGAACAAAATATTGAAGCATTCTCTGCTTACCAGGAGTAGGTCTTCTCCTACAGGCCGTCTGAGTTTACTGGTCTGGCGTGGTACCACTAGACAGAGCAGTAAATTTGTCTTTTTTGCTGTCCAAGAACACCTGAGAAGGGGTTAGACCTGCTGCAGGAAACGGAACCGGAACAATTTTAACAAGACCCAGCAAAGCCTCGAGCGTGCACAATTCTCAGGATGGTCCCATCACAGCAACTCTGGAACCTGCGGTCACCTGACGGCAGTGGAGAGCCTCAGCCTGCTTTTGCTGTGTCTTCTCTGCTGGGAAACCAGGCCAGGAGCTTAGGAGAAAATCACCATCATTTCCATGCTCTTCTGTGAATTCTCCCAGTGATCAAACTGACACCCAAAGCTCCTGGTGTCCCTCATCATGAGTCTGGAACAGTCCTCCATCTGCTGGAGAGAAGAATGTCCCTTCTTGTCTGACGCGGTGCTGTGGTTTGTCGTCTGCGTCAGACATCACCCCAGATTCCACGGCTCAACAGGTCCTTACTCATCCACTTGTTCAGAGCAGTGATTTCACGAGACCCCTTCCTAGCCCCACGAAGGCATTTCTTGGTGTGCACTGGCAGCCTGATTGCTTTCCCTGCCACTCGTGGGAGAGGCAGGAGTGGTGAGAACAGCAGACGGAAGGTTGCAAGTCACTGAGGGGTTCCTGAACGGGGACTGCCTCTCTGTTCCTGCGGAGAGCTTGCCGTGGTGCGCGTGAGCTGGAGGTGTGTCTGCGCTGGGGCTTAGTGCTCCCAGCTCCTATAGGAGAGTCGAGAATTACCTGTGTAAGGTCAAGGCGTGTCTGACTGGAAACCTGATGCCTCATCTCAGCCAATGTGGAGGCGGAGGGAGGAGGGCTGAGACATGTACCTTCACGCTCACAACAGCTGAAAACAGAGAAGGAAACTAGCTAGAGCTTTTTTTACGGGCACAGAAGGCCTTGGAATCCTTGTCTCCCCCAGAAGTCCAGCTGTATTTCAGTACTCTGGGGGGGTGTCACTCCCACACTCGCCAGGCGATGAGCATCGCAAGGAGAAGAGGCTTTTGTAGACAGGAAGTGAACAAAACCATCTGGGAGCTGCCCAGGAGATACACGTCCATCCACCCTGTGGGGTCCGGGGCCTACGGCTCGGTGTGGTGAGTGAGGGTCCTGCCTGCCTCTGGGCAGGCGGAAACAAGGGGCAGGCTGGGGGTGTTTAAAGTATCACTCTGGGAGCGGGGGGAAACGAGGCGGTTCTTCTTAGCTTTCATAATGGAGGGGTGTTATTTGCATGTGTGATGACAGTGGTTTGTCTCCTGCCTACTTCAGTTGCCTTAGTGTGAGTAGTTACAAGCTGTGGGTTAGAGACTTGGTTGCTTGAAGAAAACAATGTTTCCTCTCTGCCCACCCAGAGTAACCATAGGAGGAGAGAGTCTCGTCTCATATCTGCGCTCTCACCTGTGCAGGCTTCCTGTTCCTCTTAGCTGACACCTGGACAGGCAAATCTTGCGGAGCAGTTTGAGGGAACAGGAGGTAGACAGCGCTGCCACGTGCAACAAAACTGGCTTGTGATACTACCTTGACTTTGGGAGCCACGGAGCCTTCAAGCTTGCCTTAGTCTCTAGCCTGGGTAAAGGAAGGCATTTTGTCAGTCTGCAGCAAGGGGAAAAAACCTCCAATATTTGAAAACAGTTAGTAAATACTAGGAGAGCTGGGTACTGGAACAAAGCACCAAACCTCTAGAGACAGCGATGGATAAGGCATGTCCTTCACAGCATGCTTTCAGTAACAGGTCAGACAAACATTAGTTGCTACTAGTCCGAGGCGGTTGATGTCAGACTACCTAGGGAAAGAAATTGGATAATATGACTTCTTGTTACTGCTTCCAACTTGAATTCAGAAAATAGTTAAGACTTATTTTAAACCGGCATCAGGTAAAAGATTGAAACTTCCTGCCGGGTTGATGATAATCTTCCACCTCCAAGAGAGCAGCGTGAAGCTGCTGTTAATTAGCTGGGCAACGGTGCCTGTAGCAAACACAAAAAGTCAGATCTTGCTTCGTTATGCTGCTGCCAATCTGGGAAGACTCTGCTGACTTTTAGAAGAGTTAAATGTGAAACAGCCCATTGATAGTATCTGAAGCTAATGCTTGTTTCATAACATGACAGGCAGAGCAAAAGAGGTGTGTCCCTTTTTCCAGGTGTTCTGCAAAGTATCTCTTATGTTTGTCACTGCAGGAATCCCGAAACCCTAGGGCCTAAGTTCTGGGTTTGTCCCCTGGCTGCCTATTTATGGCACACAAAGAGACACTGAATGTTTTCTTTTTCTGCTTTGTCTTTTTAATGTGCAAGGTGTGTTTCTGAGACACTTAAGTGAGTTCAGCAAAATCAGGAAAGACTCCACTTGACGCTTTTGATATTTGTATTGTTTTCTGTTTTTTATTTTAAAAAATAGTCAAATAGGAAGGCTTAAAAAAAAAAAAGAATAAGGGGTAAATGAACGGACAAAAACGTGAAGAAAAATCCTTCTAAGCTCTCCCTCCCCACCAGGAAAAAAAAAAAAAAACAGCAAAACAAATCTTTTACTGGTCTCTGAATGTCTCAGCTGCTCTTGAGAATCTCAAGGCAGGATGGGTATGCGCTAAACTAGACTCAGGGTACTGGATGGTATTAATTTGGCGCAGACAATGCATGCTGGACTCAGCAGGTTTGGTGCCCATTCCTGTGCAAAGTACAAGTCGAAGAGTGTGGAGTTAGGATTTGCTGTCCTCTGCTGGGAATTGGTGGGAAGCTTCTTTCTATCGCAGCATTATAGTCAAGCTGCCTGCTTTTACAGGTTCTTGAGTGGTCTAGAATAGCTGAGCAATTGATTCAGGAAAAACAGGAAAGACATGTTTCTTCCCTCATTAATTCTTCTGAAATCTGTAGCAACTTGACTTTCAGCTGAATGTAACTGCAGAGAGTCTTCTAATATAGCAGGTGTTGATGTTGCCAACCTCTGTCAGCAGAGCCAGGGACAGTAGCTCTGTCCCTTGGCTTTCAGCATAGCTGTCGGTACGGCATGCTTGAGCACCTCGGGTCCCACGCTCTGCTAAGAGCTTCAGCTGCACTCCAGACCACCTCTGCAGGCCTGCAAAGTGCTTGTGTGACCTTGTCTCGAGGTTGGCCTTGGTGTCATCCTGAACTTCCAGCTATTCATTAAACCTATGCTGGTAAGAACATTGTGGGCAACATCTCCCCAGCTGTGTCAGCTGAATTAACTCTTAGCTATGCCTATGGCAAGGGTGAAAGTCATGCTGTTTATGCTGGGTAGGCTGAAGCTACATCACCCGGAGTCTCCTGTGTTGACAAACTGTTGAATGGTGGGGTTACATATTTGCCCTGTAGGCCAGAAGCTAGGAAGGGAGGAAAAAACACATGCTCTGAGGATAGGAAACCTGGCTTGGGTTCTGCAGCAGTCCACAGAAGCTGTTTGACTATGTGGTCCAAGTCATTTCCCCTTATTTCCCTTGCTCCTCAGAGAATTTCCAGACTGTGCTGCCCCTTCTGTTGACACCTGCTGAAGTCCTACTGAAACTGAGATAAATTGTCACTTTTTTCATAAGATATACTCTTATGTTATCTCTTCAGCACTGGTGCTGCCTTGTGTAGCTATTCCAGCACTTCCTTTACTTTTTCCAGCTGAATGTTTTGGCTACATCACTCGTACCGAAGCTGTCAAAGGATACATCTGCTCTCATCACGCTCAACTTAGAGCAGCTAGAAGGGACCCCAGTGGCCAAAACCAGAGAGATTATCTGACGGTATCAGAGATGATGTCTCTGCTCACTAGATGAAAACTGTTGATAGGCCAGACCGCTGGAAAACACATCACAACTGATTACTTGTGGGCAGCAATTAAAGCAAGCTATTTAACAGGCTTCCAAGAATTGTAGCAAGGAACTGTTAACCTCTTTTCAGCATGAACCCAAATGGAAAGCCATGCTGAGCAGGATATTCCAGCCTCCCCTACTTCAAGTCTGCCCTAAACCCAGTGAAATGCACCATTTGACTCTGATACCCTGTGTTATTATTATAGACTAGTATTTTTCTGTTTATTCCATTTATGAAGGCTTTGCCTTTGCATCTGAGTGACAGCTTTGGAGATGACTGTAACGTTGCCTCTGCCTTACAGTTTTATGTTACTTGGCCCTCCCAGGCTCAGAGAGCCCTGAGGAAGGAGCTGTGGCTGGAGCCTAGCAGTGGGGGTGAATCCTGCATCTCTTTGGAGAAGGAAGCAGAAGGAATGTGTCTGTGTGAGGCTGAAACTGCCTGTGGAGGAAGCGTGCAAAGTGCTAGTACTAACATTCACATGGGCTTGGTTACACGCTGTACAGCTAAAAGCCATGGAAATAAACATGCCAGTTTATTGCCCTTTAGTTTCCCTGTGAAGATTAGATAAGGATTTGCAAAGCAGTGGGAACTGCTCTGGAAACCCAGAGTGAGGTTTGGCTTGGAAAGCCTTTATCTGTTTGCCTCTTGAAGAGGTCAGGGAAGGGCTGAGGCAGCGATACATAAGGGGGTGCATGGACACTCCCTTTCATAGCCCTGAAAAAGCAAGATGTAAGATGGAGACAATGCTGCCTTACAAGTGATTCCTGAGAGTGTATTGCATTATTAATAAATACTTTGACCTTAAAAAACATCTCAAAGTATCAGATATTGCTCTCTCTACCTCTCTGTGACAGGACAGTACCAAAAGCCACACAATGCTTCCCACATTCTGAACACTTTGCAAGTACTAACTTACAGATTTTAAATCCGCGTGCGAGTATTACGACCTTTAGAGTAACCTTGTTTTAATAAAGTCTGAAATTTAAATAGAGAACACACCTCTCTCAGCCTTCTCTCCAGCTAAGGCTGCTGTGCTATGTTTTCATTAGCTTTATAGAAGAATCTCACTGTCAGCCTAGGATCTGCTTTTATACAGAAGTACTTATACAGCATCAAAGATTCTGGATTCTGAAGAATTAATTCCAGTAGCTTATGTTTTCAGAGTGTGACACCCACTGTCTTTGTTCCAGAAGACTGTGAAGAAGGTTGACCCACCTTAAAAGACAGCAGCCTCCAGGCAGATGGCAAAGCAAAAATTGCTTTATTCCCTTATCTTTGTGAGTTAAGGAAGGGAAAGGCATACGGGGCAGAATTTTAGCTAATCCTGACCTTTAACCCTGTGTTTCTCCCTCTTCTCACTGCTCTGTTAGCTCCAGCTTATTTCTGCAGGTTAAAGTGAGTGTTAAAGGGAATGAAGACTAGCCACTAATAATTTACTTGGCGTCCTGTCTAGTCCTCGCGTACGGAACTCCGCTATATTTCTCTGCCAGCCCAGAAAGATCAAGGGGCCTGCCTTTGCTGCTCCTCTGTGAAGTCCAGAATTGGCTCTTCTCTAGAAGGAAACTTGTTTTAGTATTGTAGTATAGTATTGTTAAAACATATGGCCGATGTCACAGCTGGTTTGTATTTGTTTGCTGCAGTTCAGCCATAGACAAGAAGACAGGTGAAAAAGTGGCCATCAAGAAGCTGTGCCGCCCGTTCCAGTCAGAGACCTTTGCCAAGAGAGCGTACAGAGAGCTCATGCTGTTGAAGCATATGCAACATGAGAACGTAAGTACTTATTTCTCTCCGTTCTGCTGAAGCAGGGGGAACCTTCTTGCCGACTGGGAGCAAGTCCTTCCTGGCAGCAGCACCTTTGTTTTGAGACGTCCCTGCTTTTGGCGCGTGCGGGTAGTCTTGGGGTTTGTAACTGCCACCTGCCTACTGCGCCCAATTGGCACGGGGCTTGAACAGATGTGTGAAATGGGTGCTCCCGTGTATTAGTAAGAGGAAACGTAGCTGCACGTCATAGCGATAGACTTCTGAATGGTCACACATGTGCCAATAGAGAGCTGTTACATGAGTCCTACTTACACAACAAATGCTTTTCAGGTTTAAGTGTGAACTTCTTTTATCCGTCAGGTCATTGGGTTGCTTGATGTCTTCACGTCTGCCCCCTCTTACCATGGATTCCAGGACTTGTAAGTTTGGGGTTGCTGTGCGTTCACTCTCTCTAGATTCAGTCATTGACCAAGATGCTTGCAGACTTGACAGCTGAATGATACATCGTTTTGAGGTGCAGATCTGCAGGCTGATTTGTTTTTTAACACACTAAAGCCAGACATCCCCAAATAACAAGGGGAATCAAAAGCAGAGGTCAGTTCCAGTGGCTACAAGTCACAGAATACATAAATGGATCACACATGCCACGTCCACAGCTGGCACAATGCATCGTATGTGAACCAACACATATAACCAAGAGGCATTACATTCCATGAGTATGTCATATGTAGCATGATATATGCTAATGCATTGGCAATGTGACTGCTGAACTGTAGTCAGAATGGGAGCAGTATCATTTATCAGGCCACAGAATAATTAAACTGAGAGAATTTTAAAGATCTGACTTATTTTTGACCTTGATTCCGGCTATTCTTTTTTTTTTTTTTTTTTTGGCATTTCTCTCAGTTTTTGATGGTCGAGTTGGACCAGTCAGTTTCACTTCCCAGTCCTTGGGCACTGGCAGCACATGCCTGGGTTTGGATTTCGGCTGATGGCTGCGTATTTAGCCATCTGCACATAAAGTGTTTGATGGTTCTCACTGCGGTTCCCACTGGAGGACTGGCAACTAATTAGCAGTCTCAGCAGGCAGGCCAATGACTGAATAGAGCTAGATGTTTTCTGAGGCAGAGTTGAAGAGTATTACAGGAATAAATTTGGGACCCAATGCAGCAGTTTTGCAAGACTCTAAAGCTGCACAAGATTTTTCAGCTATCAGATGATGTAAGACAACCTGGAAGACAATCTGAGGTCTAAAGTAAACTAATTCAGGACCGTTAAAGTTTGGAAAATCCTTGTTCATGTTTGATGTCAGGTATCCAATTTGAGGAGGAGGAGAAAGCAATTTTCAGAGCACATAGATGGCCTGCAGTGATGCTGGGATTTCTTAGTTAGCCAGGAACATCGTTACAACAGCCAGTCTTAGTTGCAGTTAAGTTACGCAGTTGCAGGAGCAAAACAAGTGAGAACAAGGCTAGCTTCGTTCCTTATGTTTTTCTTCTAGACTCAGGGCCTTGTCTTACTGCCTTTTAGCTACCTGGTGATGCCATACATGCGGACAGATTTACAAAAGATCATGGGACATGAATTCAGTGATGAAAAGATCCAGTACCTGGTCTACCAAATGCTGAAAGGGTTGAAGGTAGGTGGGTCTGGAGACGCTACAACAAGGCTTAGATACCAACAGATGCGGTGACTCACTCTGTCTCCTCTAGGAGTAGATCTTGTTCTGTATCACCTCGGGGCTGACCGCAACAAATAACCTTTTGAACATCGTATAGGAAGATTTGTATTTTTAATGGCATCCACTGATAACAGATATTTGTTACTGAACTATAAGAGTTCAGTATGAACTATGAAAGAGCAAAATGAGTGCTCTTTCACATTAGTCGATCAGTTATCGACACAATCCAGCAGTCACAGACCTTGTGATGGTTTTCCATGACAGCAGTTGGACTTGCCAAAACTCCTAGAGAAACTGTATGTGGAAAGTAAGAGGCTTTTAGCAAATGGCGCTTCTGTTAAATTCTTTATTCAGGCTCTTAGCAGAGAAGACAGAAGGAATAATTTTCTATCCAGTACAATGAGCAAGGAATATGCTTCTTTTTTAACTGGCACTGGGGGAACAGGAAACAGTCGCTCCAAACCCTGAAATGTAGAGATAATGCTCCCTTCTCTAAAACCCTTCAGCTAAAGTCAAAACAGTGGTTTAAAGGCATTAATGAGTTCACCTTAATAACACCTTTCTCCAGATCACCATTATCTTGACTTCAAATAAAGGGGAGAAAGAATATACAAAAGGTTTAACTGGTATGACAAAAACCATGTAGTTAGTCTTTGAAACAGTAACTTCACTCCTAATTTTGTGTTTTAATGAAGAGATTAAATTTTTCATGTGGTTTAACACACAGAACAACAAATTTTTCATGTCATCTACTGACCACGTTCCTATCTGTAATTCTAGTTCCTTTATTTGATAAATTTTAAGCTATTAAAATGTTTACTTACTCTAAGGAACTATTGTTCCATATCTCCTCTTCTGCTCTATGCCTCTTTAGGCTGGCAGTATAATTGCAAATGCTATCAGAAATTCAGTGCAGAGATTCCCTTTCAGGTTGCTGGCTAGGTCATTTTCTTTTGGGAGACGTTATTTCTCCTTCGTGACTGTAACCTCTATTGTGGAGCTATGCACTGAGGGCCAGGGGCTTGCAGAAGGTTCCAGAGACTGTGTTTTCAGCAAGTTCTTGCTTGTAGCTCTCCTTTCTCTGATTTTTTTTTTTTTTGGGGGGGGGGGTGGGGGTGGGGCGGGGAGGGTGAGGGGAGGAAGACCTGTCTGCTGGTGATCATATTGTGGCTCCTCTTTTTATTTCAGTACATTCATTCTGCTGGAATCATTCACAGGGTAAGTAAGTTCATGTGTACTACTCCTCTAATGTTGTCTCTTTGAGAGAAACACAGCTCAGTCATAAAATTAACAAACTCCTAAACATCATTTCACCAGTAGTCTCCTCTTTTCTTAGTCCTTGGAGTTCTCCCTCTTTTTCCCTCCTACACCTTATACTTGTTTGGATTTGCTCTGTTACCTGTGCAGTATATTTTGAGGAAATGATGTATTTTCTGACAAGCTAATGTTTTTGGAATGAAAGCAGCTTCAGAACAAATAAAACAGTTTCCATAATCTAGAGCTGTACAGTATACCAGGCAAGTTGTTTTTGCTGTATTGATGGTGGATTCAGGATGCTGTGGTACACCATCAAAGGCAAGCTGAGATTTGACTAAATCTCATGCGGATGAGCTGCAGGTCATAATGTCCTTATTATTCTGATCTTGTCCGTTTTAGGACCTGAAGCCAGGCAATCTGGCTGTCAATGAAGACTGTCAACTAAAGGTAGGTGAAAAAGCACGACTTTGCAGCTTGTAGCATGTAGTGTATCAGATTGCTGCCGAACTGCTTTGTGAGCAGGAATCCTGGCATTCAGGCATCGTCATGTTTCCTCTTGTGTCCTGAGACTTGATTCAAGGTATTTCATTACACGCTGGTTGGAGTCAGTGGGAAACACTCACCTGCTTATGTAACTTGCTGAATCAGGGCCCGAGACTTGGTATGAACATCCTGTCACAGTAATTCTTGCTGTATTGAAGTTCATGATGACTTCCTAAATAAATTCAATGCCGCTGAGCAATACTTGCGTTAGACGAATGATCCCTGAAGGATAACTGAATTCAAGCACAGTTACCCTTTGGTTCTCATTGACTAGGACTAGAAACAGGATGGTTGTGATTCTAAACAAAGTTATTTTCAGCGTTGCTGTAAAGGAATTGCTTACAGCTCTGTGGCGTGATGGTCTAGCAAACATTCTGTCACGTATGTAACAGGGAGTGGCTCTGTTGTCTGTAGAGGTTGGGTCATACCCACGTTCATTTTCAGTATCGTGGGAGAGGTCATCCCCTGTCAGCTGCAGGGTGTTTTTGTAGAATATGGTGAGTCGTGTTGGCCTGGGAGCGTACCTAGGCCTCCAGGTTATAGAAGAGCTCAATTTAAAAACTCAGAGTTTAAACTTAAGTTTCAAGATAGGAAGTGACATTCCAAGTAGCGCACAACACGGATCCCTTTCCTCAGGGTCTTCACACGACAACTGGTTTTGCAGCCTGCTTGCAATTTACAGTGGAATTAAGGCAAACCTGTTAGTTCTTTGAACCATCCTGTGGGTGGCTCTGGTATAGTAAGAACTTTATTATTATCTGATTGGATCTGTTTCATTTCCTCATAGAAGTAGATTCTCACTTGCCTGTAGGATTTCTCTTTTCTTTCCTGCCCTTCCTTCTCCCTTTTCCTTTGGTGACCTGCAGATTTTAGACTTCGGCTTGGCGAGACATGCGGATGCTGAAATGACAGGCTATGTGGTTACACGCTGGTACAGAGCACCAGAAGTCATTCTGAACTGGATGCATTACAACCAGACAGGTGAGTTGCATTGCTTCAGCTGTGTGACTGTCTGGTGGCAAGCTGAAAGATCCCCCTGTCATGCCTGGGTCAAATCTCATGTAATCTTCCAGATGTTTTTGTTCTTTATCATCAATGTCTCTCCTAGAGCAGAACTGGGCTGACGCAGCCCCAGCTGGACTACTCCCAAAGTTAGTGCTTGTGGGAAAAGATGAAGGCAGGGATTGTAGTAGCATAGAAAGAACAGCGGAGGGTGGAAAATGAGAGTGAAATTGAAATCAGTGCCTTCTGCAGACTGAAAAGGCAGGAGACAGCCCCCAGCAATCATTTCTTTCTTCAAGCTTGTGTCATTCTTTTTTTCCTGTTTCTCCCTGAACAGTGGATATCTGGTCTATTGGCTGTATCATGGCAGAAATGCTGACCGGGAAAACGCTGTTTAAAGGAAAAGATTGTATCCTTTCAAACTGAACCTGTTTCCTGGGGGGGCGGTGAATTCTTGGCACATGTGAAAGTGCTTTTATGAATATGAAGCTACTGAGAGAAAGGGTATAGGTCTGGTGTACCAAGAGGTAGTCACAGGGGACTAGTGGGGTCTTCTTAGTGAGGGAAATAGTGGAAGGGCCAAGCCACCCCTAGAAATAGATCTCTGTGCTGGCTACATGCACCTTACATCAAGTAGCTAACCTTGCATAGCCACAGCTTCATCCCCAAACCCTTGCATGGGGAGATCCCGAAACCTATGGGCATATTCCCCAGCAGAGTTGTGCCAGCAAAATTCTCTGCTGATGAAGGTGTGCCAGCAAAGGAGTCCTTTTGTGGACAGATTGCGTCTCAGGAAGAGAAGCTGTCTTTGAGTTCTTTTTGCCAGTATAGTGAGTTTCTGCTTGTGTATCTCTATGGGGTTCCTATCATAACACGCTCATAGCTCTCAGAGGTCCTCAGGCCTTCCTGCACAAAGAATTGAGCTACGGGGTGGGGTCTGGGGCTTGCTCCTAGATGGATAATCTTTAATGCAGCATGCCAGACCTAGATCAGCTGACTCAGATCCTGAAAGTAACGGGGTATCCAGGAGAAGATTTCGTGGAGAAGCTGGAAGACAAAGCGGTAAGAAAGCTCACTGTGGCTATTATTCAGGGCCTTGCTGCCAGAGGCATGGTGGAGAGGGATTGACTTTACAGCTTCTTTGAGATGGGAGGGATGTTGCTTTTAAATCAGTCATTGGAACAGGAGAGAGAGAGAATCTTTCCCTCCTGCTGAGGAAGACGTTTCTCTTTATTAGCGGCACATCTGATGTATTTGTCCTTAATGTTTAATGTATTGCCTTGAGAACGGGGGTGATTGTAGGGACTGGAAGTTAAGATGCCTAGGTAAGATGCTTCATGGCTCAGCAAAGCATCTCCCTCCTTTGTTCTTCAATCTGGCCATTTTCTAGATGGGAGTATTTCTGTATCTCAAAGAACTGATAAAAATAGTTCCTCACAAGCTGGTCACTGAAGTGTGACATCTAGGATAATTTGCTGTTCTTTTCTTTCTCCATTGCTCATCTAGGCCTAAACCAAAAGCTCTATTATATACCCCCCCTTGCACTTGTCCAGTTGCAGTAAATGTGTGTGCTGTGCTTTCCTATTTCTTTTAGGCTAAAAGTTATATCAAGTCCCTTCCAAAAATTCCCAAGAAGGATCTGTCTGTGCTGTTCCCCAAAGCCAATCCTCAGGGTAAGCCATCTTCAGTATTTCTCACACATTTTTACTGCTGGAAATAATGTAGGCTGAATGCCCCAGCTGCAGTTTTGTTTCTCTTTCTCATTACTTCATGCTACTTCCTTCCTTGCGGATTATACTCCTGCAGAGGGCTAGCCCTTCCCAGGGCAAATGTGTGTAAGCTAAAAGCAAAATAATTCTTTATCTTGTAGGAGATACAACAGCGCTACAGCAGCAATGTTCTGCTATTCTTGGCCATTTCCTTTATTATTTTTAAATGACATGGCAGTATTTTAGGAAAAGGTAAACTTTTGATGCGTGCATCAACCAGCCAGAAGAGAGCACGTGATGTATAACAGGATGTCTAGGTTGCAGGGTGCAAATTATGGGACTAGGAAAGTTGCATGTAATCTTAAAACACTTTCAGCTCTGTTTCGTATGAGTTAGGATGAATTTTGACTAAGACTGGTTTCCAAGCTTGTTGTTTGTAGCCAAGCAGGTGATATTGCCATTAGTAGCATTCAAATGAACAAACCAGCTCTTCTTTTTCATTATTATTTCCCAGCCCCGAATCCAAGGCATCATAAGTTTTTGTAAAGAGCCAAAAATTTCCATAGTCCATTCAAGTATTCTTTTTTTTGTCTTGTGGGAAGAGTACAGCTTAGCTCATAACTGTGTGTTAAACACCTGTACCTTTTGATATTTAACAGGCAACTGAAGTGTGCGATTTTCAGGGGAAAAATTGATCTCCTACAAGTAACTCTTTCCCTAGATAGCTTATAGAGGTGGGTGAGAAAAACTCTTCTAAAAGCTGAGAGGAAGAAAGCATTAAGCTGTTAAAACCAAGGGGGAAAAGGGCTGACAGACTGGTTAGTATCTGAGTTTCCTGCCTTCCTGTTTACCAGGGAGGTATAGATTTCTTTATAGATTACTCATGTTAAGACTGCTTTGAGTAACAGGGGTCAGAGTGAAAGCAAATTATTGAAATTGAAAATATCTATCTTGAAGTTACTGGCTTGCTGTTTATGTTCTTGCAGCTCCATCCATGCAGCAAGGCCTATTCAAGATTAAGCTGTTTTTTCTGCCTGTTTTACCACTTTAGTCAGAACTAGACTTCTGTTAGCTAAGAGCTACTCGAGGGTGCTGTTTGGTGGATTTTGCATCCGGACTGATGGGGAGCTCCACGCTCCTTTGGCCCGATTGAGGAGTCTGTTTCATTTTCAGGTCTGGAAACAGTAGTACTAGAATCACTGGGGCTATCGCTTTCGGGATTCATGCGCAGGATAGCTGTTCTCCATTTAACCTGCTTAGCAATGTTCCTGTCTCCTCCTACAGCAGTGGATCTGCTTGACAAGATGTTGCAGTTAGATGTGGAGAAGCGTCTTACAGCCACGGAGGCTTTGGCCCACCCCTATTTTGATCAGTTTCGAGATGTTGAGGAGGAGACAGAAGCACAGCAGTCCTATGATGATTCTCTAGAACATGAAAAACTTTCAATAGATGAGTGGAGAAGTAAGAAGTTTGTCTTCTTTGAAGTTCCCATCGTCCTGTCCCTGTCTAGCATGGGCTTTCCTGACCCTTTTTCTGTTTCCTGTGCACGTGCTGAGTAAGGCTGACTTCACTACTATTGCTTGTTAATGCCTCAGCGATAAACAGTGTGCGTCTCCCTTTCCTTACTCTTGTCTTTATGCATTCAGCTAAGATCCCTTCTGCCTGTCTCTCTCCAGACACTTTTTTTGCCTCTGTTTTGTCTCTCTTCCTCCCAGCTTACGCTTGTCACATCCTTTCAGCTGAATAATGATCAAAGTTTCATTTTTTCCTCTAAAATCGAACAGCAGTAATATGCTAGTGATATTCACGATTATTTTGTTCTATTTTTCAAGAGCATATTTACAAGGAGATCTTGTCCTTCAGTCCAATTGCACGGAAGGACTCAAAGAAGCGAAGTGGAATGTCATTATAGCAACTGAAGCAGCTGTGACTGGGATTCGTTTCTTGTGCTGGATTATAGATGGGATTTACACTACACTGCCTTGCTCTTAACCATCACTTGGCCTGTGGGACTTCCGTGTATGTGAGCACGGGGATGACACCATGCTGTGGGCGTTGGACTTTGTTCTAAAAAGGGGGATGCAACCCAAATAGTTTTCCATACTAAAGATAAATATACTCTTATTGAAACTCCAAATGGGAGAATTTTACCTGGTGTTTCTTTGTTTACATATTCATCCACTTGAGAGATCAGAGATGTCATTGTTTCTTTCCTATTGCTCTTTCCAGGAACAAGCTTTTGTATGTTAATTATGGATAAGGTGAAGAAAAAGGTAAAATCGGGAAGTGAGGGCCAAGCAAAATAATCCGAAATAGTGAAATTAAGCATAACGAGACTATCCAACCTAGCTTAGATGCCATCCCCTTTCTCTTAGCAGACAAACTGCATCCAGCACAGTGAGGTTGCTGTGGTGACTTAGGCTCCCAGGATACCGTCAGAATTTAATCTTTCTTGGAATTGGTCTACACTCGGAGAGGCTCTAAACTTCTGACTTGGCCACTTGCTGTAGACAAAACTCCCTACTAAGGTGCCTCCACTTTTGGACAGCCGTTAGCTCTTCTTTTTTGCTCTGTTTCTCCCATCTCTGGATTTTGATCAGTGCCTTCTCCTCCTTATTGCTAGCAAACATAACCTGGGAGTTCACGTCCACTTTTGTACATTTATAGACCTGTAATCCCAAGGAGCTGGGTTATAATGCAGACAGTCCTGCCCGCCCTTACCAGGGCCTCTTTTTTTATCATCAGCCTGGTTTCTCCTACGGTTCTTTCTCAGTTGTGCTTATCTCTCACTGAGCATCCTCGGCCTGGAATTACCCCTGCCTGCCTGCTACAGGCTGCCTTTATCACTCAGCAGGTGTGGTATTTTGTCATGCAGCCCAGTGATGTGACCCCTTATATTCTCATTCCCTCCACTTTGAGGGATTCTCTGCTTCTGTTGTCTTAAAGGGCTGTTCATTCCTCAATATGAAGGGCCATTTAAACTGAGTATTTGGAAATATGTCAATAGTCAAATGTCAGTCTTAGGGCTATGCTCCCCAAGTAAGTAATAAAAAAAATTCATATATTGGAGAAAAAAGCATAAAAGTTGTTTATAGAGAGATGAAAAACAATTACAAGAAAAAAGTACGTAAATGGGATCTGAGAGTAACTGCAATGTTATTACAACTGTGTATGTAGGTTCTTACCTTGGTGATTTAGATCTCAGATAAGCATCTAAACACTTGTACTTCATCAACTAAGTGTAGCTTATCCCCAAACGAGATGCCTTAAGAAAGCAAATATGGGAGAGCAAGTTTTTGAAACTAACTTGGAGTCACTTGACTTCTCAAAGTCTGATACCTTTGTTATTTAAGTCCCTTGCTTGCTGTGACAGCCCTCTTTCTAATATGACTGGATGATCTTGTAGACACTAATTCTCATTAGTCCTTTCAAAATACATCCCATATGTGCTTGCATGGCTTATTCTAAAGCAACGTAACTGCTCTGTCTTGACCACAGGTATCTGAGGTGATGTCATGATCCTGTCTCATTTGTGAAACTAGGACATTTGATAGAATTTTTTGAGAATTTTTCCCTTCTCTCCTCTACGCTTTGAAGTTCTTATTGTTAATATATTAAGTAGTTAATTGCTAGAGCTTCCTAAATACAGTAGGGTCTTTAGGGCTATTTATGGCCTCTCTGCAGTGCTACGGAATAGATTTTTCTCTGACAATCCTTTATTTATTCCTGCTTGAAATATGAATGAATAAGCTTCACCCTCACGAAAAAAATCTTTAAATATGTATTAGGACTCCCCCCAACATGTCACATATTCCTTTAAACACCACTTTGGTTAATAATCACAGTCCTGGAAACGCTAATTATTAAACCAAAGTTTACAGATGTACGTTACCAAAAAAACCCATCATTATCTGCTAGCTATATTCTGAGCAGGTTGCAAGTGCGTAGCCATTTGTAAGGAGTGGTTGTCTAATAAGGCCTCTACCTGCAGCAATGGGAATTGTTAGTTTTCTTGAATGGACTGTAATGAACCTCTGGATAGGTTACACGTTCCTACATATTAATGTTATTGCAGAGGAAGGCCCAAATAATAATAGAGCAGTGATTCATTTGGTTTTAATGTCTCTTATGCTCTGAAAGCGTCTGCATAGGAGCACAGAATTATGCCATCAGTCCCTTTTACAGAGGTGTTCTTGAAGACATCAAGCGTAAGGCTCACTGGCAGTGGCATATGGAGGTCTGTCAGATTACAGTCTGTACATGACTATAGATCTGTTTTAGACCTACAGTTTGTCTCTACCATTGCAGATGCTATCATTAGAGCTGCTTGGTTACCAACATGCTGTACACAGTGGCTCTGGTGCTGCCCAGCGCTTAAGATCTCTTGCCAGTATATTCTGCCTGCAGTTGACAGCAAAAACTACACATAACTACTCTGAATTACTACCATCGCTTTCTAAGCCCTGTCCTTTGCATTGATGACTAGGCGCAGATCTACTGTGCAATCTAGAAATATGATTGCAGCTCATGCAAGCATATCGGAACTAGCTTTAAGCTAGCCAGCTTGGCGTTAATAGCGCAATCTGTAAAGTAGCAAGGAGCTCAGCACAGGCTAGCTTGAATATTTACGCAGGATCCTCAGAAAGTTTTGCAGCCTGTGCTGAATCTGGTATTTCTGCAGATCCGCTGCTTATTGATAGAGTGACTAGATAGTTCAAAGCTAAGCAAGTATGTTTATGTTAGCTGTGATAACACCTTTGGATTGCAGCATAAATATCTTCTTAGCTGGCATCTGCCGTATTGCGATCAGGCTGATGCAGTCAGCGATTCCAAAGTCCACCCCAAGGTGCATGTGCCAAGAGACAACTGTTGTCTCCATGCAAGATGTCAGGGCACACAGTCTCCATGGCTATGTAAAAGCATTTGTTGAGAAAGTATATGAGAGCTCGATTATATATGCAATATTTCTCAACTCTTCACCTCTTCGGTAGCAGCCTCAAAAGCTGCTGAGTCATTTTGGTTTGGTTTAGGCAGGATGTATTTTTTCAGTACTCGTCTCTGTAGTTTTTCTTCTTGGTCTGTGATTTCCAGTTCTACTGGAAATCTACCTCAAATAAGGGAAAATTGCAACATTAATGGAATTTTCTGAGCTCTGGTCTTCCCTGTGAATTGGACAAGGTGACGTTGTATTTCCTGGCTGTCTTTGTTGCAATTTATGCTATGTACTTCTCAGAATAGTTGCTAGCCCTACAGTGACTGTAGCCTTTTGATATGACAATGCTGATGTTATCCTGCTGTAGCTGCACAGATGGTCCGTGCTGATGAGATGCAGTTCCTCTTGACTCATATCTCTCTCGGCATGTAAGCACTCTGTGCCTCACTGCACTCCTAGGTAAGGACAGCAAGCACAGGGCAGTTGTGACGTCCCCTCAGTTCCCTTGA
This sequence comes from Struthio camelus, assembly GCF_040807025.1. Taxonomy (NCBI): domain Eukaryota; kingdom Metazoa; phylum Chordata; class Aves; order Struthioniformes; family Struthionidae; genus Struthio; species Struthio camelus. The sequence goes on along the minus strand of NC_090965.1, from coordinate 4,942,398 downwards.
AAATTGACGTCTTTGCTATAAAGTACTCCAGAAAGCTGGGATGGCAGGCATGCTGGGGGGGGGTCCTGCTGATTGTCTTAAAGAACCATGGTTTCATGAGCATAGGGGACCACCCTTTCTTCTTCCTACTGTAAGTGTGAAGCAATCTGTATTTTCCCAGAATAGTGGAAGTGAGAAGTTTCAGCTACATACGTCAAAGAGCAGTTGAAATATTGTCCTTTTGAACCTGGCATATGACTTGGCTGTCATGTCCCCTGCATAATCTTTAGCAGAGGTTGGAGAAGAGTTCTGCGCAGTTGGCTTACACATCTTGGAGAGCTGCACCTGTGTAAAGCTGCCCACGTACAAACCTGCCTATGCCCTAGTAAAACGTGGCTTGGTGTTTAGGTGTTGGAGGTTCACTGCTCAGGTGAGTGTGTGCGAACACACAGTGAGATATCTCAGGATGGTGGCGTAAGGTAGGCTGGCTGATGTAGGAGGTATGCCTGCAGAGAGGTGGAGAAGAATCTTAAATCCTCGGTCTTGTTGAGGAAAGATAGAGTAAAGCCATGGAGACTTTTAGAGCGTGATGCTTTTTTTCAGAAAAGGTAAGGTAAAGGGCTGATAGAGATAGCACTCATAGACTGCTTTAAAGAGCAATCTGGGATGTGATTTCGTAATCATCTTGCCCCTGTGGAAGAGGGACGAAGGCAGACCTGCAAAGGTTGGAGTTTGCTGACGCTCTGTAATGATGTAATGATCGAGGGAGAAAACATCTTCATGGTAAAGTAATATCCTGAGCAATCTAATGGTATTTGACAAGGAGTCTCCGTAGCTTTAGAGAATAAACTGAGAAGCTGTTTGGGAATTGTGTCTGACTGGAGGACAAGCATGGAGGGGGCCCTGGGGAATTCCATTACCAGAGGGTGCGAGAAGAGATTGTGCAAACACACTGGAGTGGAGTATATAGATTTTGCTGTCAGTGAAGGTAAACATGAGTCCTGCTTGTTTCATGAGTAGCACATAGAAAAGGCTCTTCACTCTGTCTTTCTACTGAATATACTTCCAGAAAAAAAGTGTTGTTTCAGGGTTGAACACCCACTGACCCCGTAACGCAGCCCTTCTGTGCACTGTCCTGCCACACAGCCTCTAAGAGCCAACTACTATTTCTCGCTGCGTTTTCCTATATCTTGACAAGTGTGCTGAGTTCATGTTCTGCAAGCCCAAGAACTGTGGATGTATGCACATATTTCCATTTTTTATGCAACATACCAAACAGGAACTCAAATGACAGATAGTAGGAAACAGAGTGATAGCGGAAAGACAGCGTCCATTTGTAAAACCTAACTGTATCAGTGCTTGTACGGCATTTAAAACACTTTTTACTTGAGAGGAATGATCACACTGTATGAAAGATACTTGAAAAATACCTCCTTGACAGGATCAGTGATTCAGGCCAAGGTTTAAAATACTTAAGAATCAGCACAAGAAACATAGGGTGTGTGTGACCCTGACAAATACTATTAGTCAAAGGAAGAAATGATCTTACGCTGAGGTGCAGGAGCACCTATTAGATGACCCACGCTGACGCATAATTGATGTACATTCCTTTTATTAGTTCTTTCCCCTTATGCAGTTTACATACTTTTAAATACAAAATTGAGTGCTAAAAATCATTTAGCCATTAAGTGAACATCCAAAATTCCATAAATTGAGCCGCAAACAAGAAATGTTTGCTATGTTTATATTAATAATGTATGATAAACATTTATACAAATACAATTTCTTTGTGCCTACCTCACATAACACAGATGCTCATCCTGAAATTTTTTTTTTTACATGTTACTCCTGCACTTATTTCTGAGTTTAGGAAGCACCTTGTTTTTTTTATATTTGGAAAGTGAAGCCTTCATCGCAAACAATCTTTCTGCATAAGGTTTTTGACATGTAATTAGCTCTGTGAGTTGCAAATTTATGGGACTTATTTTTTAGGTACTTAGATGTAAGTGGGAAAGAAAAACAGATGAAGAAATGATTTTTCTTTTTCTAGAGATACTGCAGAGTTACTAGAATTTTTTAACAGAGATACAATACCCACCAGGTTTTGGACACCACCTAGAAGCCTTTCCGTGCAGATCTTTTGGAAAATATTTACAGCTTCTTAGAAGACAGTACATTTATTTTGTTCCGGGGAAGGGGGAGAATATATTTATAGTTAACCTTCTCACATTCTAAGTAACAGACAAGGCATTTCAAGACTAGATCATCTTCAGGTTTTTAAAATGTGTGATAATGGGATATAAGGAAAATACAGGAAATTATGTTTGAGAAACTATGCGATATTGTAAGAATGATGACAATATGTTTTCATATTTCCATGTCTCACTCTTGCCTAAGCTATCAGGGAAAGTGTTCCTAATCCTAATTATCAGGGGTCAGTGGAGTGTTGGCTGGTAACATGATTATGGCTCTCTTTTTTTTCCTACTAAGAGAAAGAGATGAAAGAGAAACATTGAATGAAGACCAAAATAGCCTGTATTAATTCATTTCCCCCCCCAAATGGATGAATACTCACTGCATTAATTGCAGTTATATTCAAGACTGTCAGCATCATTAGACTGTGAGAATGTCAGCGTTTCCAAGTGAATGTGGTATATGTGATATTTTGCCTAAATTTTCACTACGAGGCCATGGGTTTATACAACTTAATAATGCAACGTTCAGCCAGTGCTGCTTCACAGTGGGTTCAGTCAACACTCCGGATGATTGATAACTTCTTTTTGTTGGATTGTGCTCTAGTAAATAATACTGTAAGGTTAGTATTTATCTTTAAGCCCCATTAATTTTTGGTTGAGTAAAGGTGATTTAACTCCTTTTAGCTACATCTCATTGGAAAAATTAAAGTCCTTCCACTATCAACCGTTACTTCAGATCTTTCTTCAGAGCATGTTGACTAAAAAGCTTTTTTAAAAAACGATTTGCATGTTAAGATTTAAAAAGAATGCTCTAAGCACATATATCACTTAGGTGATACTGCTGGACTGAACAGGGTTATAGACATTCCACATAAAACTAGGGTTTTAGAAAGTGCAACTGAACACTTGTAAATCCAACTGAAATAAACTGCAGCTAAGGCGAATCACTTTTAGATTTTTTAACCTTTAATGTGCACGGGTCCATTTTAGCAATTGTTTTTTAACAATTCTGGAGAAAACAGCCACAGAACAGCTAAATCTATTCCTACTGCAAAATATATACATATTCATTTTGAGATTTAATTAATTAACATGCAAGAAAAGGTCAGTTTTGAATTCCAAATGGTAATTTTCTCCCCTTTTAAGTAGAAACACATACTTGAATAAAGATGAAGAAAATTATAATTATGATTGAAGGTACACAACTCTGTTTGAACTGTCTTGGCTGCTGTTTTCATTTGAAGTGACATTACTGGTTTTGAACTTGCACCCTTTAAAAACTGGGAGAGTGAAGAAATTGAATTAAGTTGTGCCTCTGGGATTTGAGATAACTTCAGAATGTTTCTTCAAATAACACAGTAGTTCCACAGCTCCATTATAAAGTTAAATGATGGATAGCTTGTTTTGATGTTGTAACGTATGGCCCCCAATTTTTAAAGATGTCTTTACATACTTCACTTTGTACACGGTTCATCCTGCTGAACTTAATCGGGCTATTCACATGCTTGACATTAAGCATGTATGCAAATCTTTGCAAGACTGGGACCTAATGTGATTATAATAAGCCAATTTCAGTGCAAATTTAAGGGTACGAGGAGTTGCAAAACTGAGGTCAAAATGAAAGAGTTTGCACAAGTTATAGTAATATTTTTTTAAAAGCAGATACCAAAAATACTGAAAAAGAAACAAAGAAAACCCCTTTGTTAAAATCAGGTTCTCACATAGAGAGGGAAAATGAGTTAGAGAGTGAAATTACTCATCACAGTTAGTGAAATGATTTTACTGTTTAACTGTCTTCCCGACGCTTAACTCAGCTGTTGAAACACCTATTTTATAGATTGTTTTAATCCTTCACTGATAGGACTGTGCTATTGCTTTTTTTTTTTTTTTTAAGTCGGTTGGGATCCTAGAGAAATCAGTGATTGTATTGGGACTTTTACTTCTCTGACAGATTATTTTTCATGCAGGACAAAGACTGTGATTAATGTACGTTGTTTGGCTTCTGCTGTATTAGCACTAGCTTCTTTAAAAAGCATACACTGAAAGGATTAAAGGTTGACGTGTTAAATCTGCCACCTCCTCAACATTCAGCATTAAGTAACACGTTTTCCCCATGGTTCTAGAGCTTCAACAAGCTCTTGTCCAACTTGAGTACTTTGCAAAAATGACTTGTCGCAGATTGCTTGGCTGCTCTCTGATTCCACAGTTAACATACGTTAAAAGACAAAAATCTGTAGTTGGACTGTAAATGGGGAAAATGACTTTTTTTTCCCCTTTGAAAACAATTAATTCTATAAACTCAGGCAGCACTATTATGCAATACTCCGCATGATCATGAGTGGGAGGTGAAGTGTACATTCGCCCAAGGATGTGGTACGCTTCACAAAAAAGGAGTGTGGGAGCCTCTGCCGTTCCTATCTCATCAGTTATGGCAGCGGCAAACATAACTTCATCCCCGCTCAATCCTCCCAGCCCCTCTCGTGCTGTCCTTCCACCCCGCGACACCTACGCCCCATCGGAGGCCGTTTGTACAAGAAATGCCAGGCTAGAAAAATAAACAGGGATGCTGCGGCTCTGGGTGCGTTTGAGGGGGATGGTTTCGGGGACGGCGGGCAGAGACAAGGCTGGGGGCGCAGGCGGGGGTGCAGGCGGGGGTGCAGGCGGGCCCGAGGCCGTGCCTGGCCCTGCTCCCGCGCCTTTTCGGGGACCCTGGGTGGTGGGTGCCTGGCAGTGCAAAAAAGGGGGTGTGGGGCACCCAAACGAGCCTGGCAGACCCCAGGCTGCCTGCTGCCCCCCACTCCCGCGGGGGGGGGGGGAAGAGGCGCAGTGCCCTAGCCCCCTGGCAAGCCCCAAGCCGGCGGGGGGGGGGGGTCCTGTCCCCTCCGGCCACCCGGCGAGGGGTGGGCCCCCCCACCCCCCTCACCCCCGGCCATGGCGTCAGGGCGGAGGGACCCCCGGGGGCCTCCCGCTCGGCGCGGCCCGGGGGTGGGAAGGGACCGGGGAGGAGCGGGCGGTCCCTGCCCGCGGGGGGGAGCGAAGCGCGGCAGCCCCCTCCCCCGCCTGCCCGCTGGCTGCCGCCTTCCCTCGCCGCTCGGCCGGGCTGCGCTGCCGCCGCCGCCACCGCCGCCTCCATCTTGTGCGTGTGTCCCCTGCTCCCCCCCCCCCCTTCTCCACACAGCACCGGGAGCGGCGGGGGCGCTGGAGCGAGCGGGGCCCCGGGCGCCGGGAGGGGGGGGGAGGGGAGGGGGGGGCGCGAAGCGGCACCGGGGCCGGAGCGGCAGCGGCGGGAGCAGCGGCGGCAACGGCATGAGGAGGCGGCGCTGAGGAGGCGGCGGTAGCCGGAGCGGACGGAGCCGACATCTTGTGCCCTCCCCTCCCGCCGCCGGCTGGGTGAGCCCGTCCGCCCTAAGGGGGAGGGGAGGGGGGGGGAGGCGGAAAGATAGAGTAGGATTTAAAAAAAAAAAAAACCCAAAACCCAAAAAACCCCAAAAGGAGGCGGTGGCAACGGTGGAGACCCGCCGCGGCGGCGGCGCTGAGGCGGCCAGGTAAAGCGCTAAGCGGGAGGCCGCGACACCCTTCCCTCAGGGGGTCTCCTCCCTCGCACACCCCCGCTCCGGGGTCGCGGGAAGGTGACCGGGCGGGAGGGAAGGAGCCGGGGGCGGCCGGTGCGCGGTGCCTGCTGCCCCCTCCCCGCGCACAGGCAGGGCCGCCGCACGGCGGGAACGGCCCGCGGCCCTTCGCGGGCGGCGGCGGCGGGCGCCCGGGGAAGGGGAACGGGCAGCACCGTGTCAACCGAGCCCCCCCCTTGCCACCATCTTGGCCCCCGCTCTTCACGGCAGCCGTGGGGGCCCCGCCCACCTTCTCCCGTGCTATTGGCCCAGGCGGGGCCGAGGGCTCCCTCCCCTTTATGCCGCCGGGGACCTTGCGCCGCTATTGGTGGTGGAGCTGGGAGGGACGGCGGGGACAGCCAATAGCCGCGTGGCTCTGGCTGCGCTCTTTCTCGCTCTACCCCGTTTGGTCCCTCTCTGCTCGGGGACTTTTTTCGCTCTCCGCGGGGGGGACCGGCACGGCTGATCCGCCTGAGCGGGGCCCCGTGCTGAGGGCTGGCACAACTCATCGCATGCACCCACGGTACCTTCTCCGCCCCCAAGCGCTCCTTTATTTTTGGCCGGGTCCCTGCTGTGTCTTGACCCAGATCGCTGGCTGCTCCAGGGGCTCCCTGCAGGGATCCCGTGGCTTTCGCTGCACACTGCCGCTCCCGTGCGAGGAGCTCCCAGCTGGCGCCTCATGGCTCGTGGCATGCAGCGCTTGGTCCTGAGCGTCGCTGCTGAGGGCTGGCACAGCTCGCGGCGTGCAGCACTTGGCCCCGAGCATCGCTGCTGAGGGCTGCCACAGCTCATGGCATGCAGCGCTTGGTCCTGAGCGTCGCTGCTGAGGGCTGACACAGCTCGTGGCATGCAGCGCTTGGCCCCGAGCGTCGCTGCTGAGGGCTGACACAGCTCGTGGCATGCAGCGCTTCTCCCCGAGCGTTGCTGCTGAGGGCTGACACAGCTCGTGGCATGCAACGCTTGGCCCCGAGCGTCGCTGCTGAGGGCTGACACAGCTCATGGCATGCAGCGCTTCTCCCCGAGCGTCGCTGCTGAGGGCTGACACAACTCATGGCATGCAGTGCTTCTCCCCGAGCATTGCTGCTGAGGGCTGACACAGCTCGTGGCATGCAGCGTTTCTCCCAGAGGGTCGCTGCTGAGGGCTGACACAGCTCGTGGCATGCAGCGTTTCTCCCAGAGGGTCACTGCTGAGGGCTGGCACAGCTCGTGGCATGCAGTGCTTGGCCCCGAGCGTCGCTGCTGAGGGCTGGCACAGCTCGTAACATGCACTAAAGAGCATCTGTTGCCTGACAAAACGCCTTGCAGCCCCCCTGCTCCAGGAGGAGCTCCGTGTGCCTGAGGCCTGGCACAACTCATGGCACGTACCGTAGCTTGATTCGATGCCGCGCTCTCACGGGGCTGACACAGGTCTGTGCGCGCGTCGGTGCCCACCCAGGCTCCGTGATTTCTGCTGCGCGCTGCCGCAGCTCAGCGTACCCTCTGGCCCGGCCGCCAGGAGCCTAAGCCTTGGGCGACTCCGCGGGGGCGCCTGGGGCCCGCGGCGGGCGAGGGGGCGTCCGGAGGGGCCGCGGCTCCGAGGCACCCGCCCTGCTTCCCCTCGGTGGCGTCTTTTACCCGGGCGTCTTTTAAGCAGGGGGTCCGCGGGAGCCGATCGGACGTGCCGGCGAAGGGCAGCGCGCGACCGCCCGGAGCTGGACGCCGCCTCTTGCAGAGCCGCTTCGGGGAGCAGCGAGCGCCGGCAGAGCCCGCCGCCGCTGCCCAGCACCCCTTCCCCGCGGCCGGGGAAGTCCCGAAAAGAGGCTGCTGGGTATCAGCCTGGAGGGCTGGGGAGCAGGACTGGGAGCGGGGCGTGAAGGCGGCGAAGCCCCCCGAGGGGTGCACTTCCAGATGTCCCACTACCTGGAACCTCCGTTTTTTTCCAGTGAAGCCACAGGTCCCTTTTTAATTAGTTTAATTCTCCCGCTGATGTTTAACCCTGCAGCAACGGAGCGCGGTTAGCCTTTCGGCGTGCACGTGCGCTGCTTGCAGCGAGCCTCGTATTTATGTGTGCCTGGGAGGTGTTTTCAAGCGCGCTGGGAAGATCAAAACGTTCCTCGATTGCTGCTGAGAAGCTTCTCTTTCTGCCTGAGCTCGCGCCGCTGCCGCTTGCGAGGCGTCTCGGAGGTGGGCAGCCCTGTCTCTCCTGAGATCCGGATGCCTCTTGGAAATCAGCTGGCACGTCGTAGCCCGGCCGCTCGGCTCTCGCTGGCAGCGGTGTCCGTCCTGCTTTAGAGGCCTCGGCGCAGCGTTCAGTCCTGGCGCGTTTTGCGGACCGGTTGGTCTCTGGCAGTCGGCTGCTGCGGTGGAAAGCTCGCTTTGAGTGATTTTGCTGGACAATCTAGTGGTAGTTTCACTAAAGCAGCAAGAAGACGGTACCCTCATTTCTCCCAGCAACAGGTGAAATAACCCTTCCTGGAGCGCTCTGTTTCTCCAAAATTTGCCCGATTCTCAGCACTCGCAGCAAGCAGGTAGCGCCCTGTTTTTCCTGAACTCAGCATTAGTAACGCTTGTGGTCGGCCCCCACTAATTACCTTATCCTCCGGCGTCTTTTGTACTTACCTTCTTTGCTTGTGTCGAGAGGAGTTGTTTGTCATCGGGATTTTGTTGTGTTTTCATTTGTCGATCAGGCTGCCTTTATGCCCTTATTTCAAAAGTCTTTTTTCCTGCTGATTGAAGCAGTTGGAGCTCGGCCGGCACGAGAGCGGTCGGATGCGCTGCAGCCTGATGAGCAAGTCATTAGCCTTCTAAGACGGAAGATCACGGCATCTTGATTTGCAGGTGGAAGTTGTTGCCCTGTATTTTGCACCCGAAATTGAATCGTGCCCCCAGGCCCCATAGTTATGTGCACGCTTACGGAAACTGGCACCTGCGACTTATTTCCGTGGATGCAAAGGGGAGCTCAGAAATTTTTCCCGAATCCTGTTTGTTTCTGAGCAGACGGCATCGGTCATTGCTTAATCTCGTGTTTCACAGAGCTGGGACTTCCAAGAGAAAAGTGTCACCTCTGGAATTAGTTTGGCATCCCAGGAATAAGCCCATGACCTCCTGTAGGTCCTGGTCCTGTAAGGTGCTGCTCGCTCTGGCTCACACGACAGGGTTTGTAGGGTTATGGCCATCACAGAGCAGAAATAATGCGACAGCTAAACACAGTTCACGGTTTTGTAGCTGTTTTCCATGTCCGCCGGCCCCGCAGAGGGGGGCTGCAGGCGTGGAGCGCTCTGAGCGTGGGTGAGGCGCTGGAGCAGGCCCTCCTCGTGCCCCCTGCATAGCAGCAGATAAGCCCTGGGCTCGCTTATCTTCTCAGGGAGATTTTGCATTCGCTTTTTGTTTTTCCCTCTCACTGGTTCCTTGGTCTGTTTCTTCCTCAGCACGTTTTTTCCCGTAACTCGTGTCCCCGTCCCCGACGCTGCCCTTCTTTCTTGCGTTGCTCCCGGGGCCTCCTCTCTGCTTTCCCTCTTTGCCCTTTCCCTCCCTCGCCCCGGACTCGCCGGGCTGCCGCCGCGTTTCCTTCCTCCCCCAGCTCATCTGGCCGGCTCCGGGCTCCCACTTCGCTCCCTGTTGATGGCACCTCCTTAACGTTGGGCGGCCGATTCACAATTATCTGGGTTGCTGATTAGCTCTTTGCGAGGGCCGAGCTGGCTCGGGCGTTCAGTTAAGGCTCTGTACCGTTCCCAGGGCAGCTCGGTCCGGGAGCCGTCTAGCTGCTTTCCTGCTAATTACACCGTGGATCCCACACGCAGACCCGGCTCGGATGCCCGAACACGGCGTTCCTGCGATTATAGCTCCAGAGGGGCTAACGCTGAGCCAGAGCTCGTAAGTCCGGCTGGATCCATGCTGCTCGTTCCCACGCTCATCCCCCTCCGTTTCCTTGTGGGTCCCCCCAAGAGCAGAAGGAGGCCTAACACCCGCTGCGCTGTTCGGTTCGTCCTCTGGTTGTGCTTAGCCTGTTGTGACCCGTTTTGCGTAGTGGGAAGGGCACGGTGAGTTCGGTGCGTGCTCTGGGTAAGGAGCAGCTACGTCTGTAAGAAGGTGAAGCTGGAGGACAGGTTTCGTTACACTGCAGCCCCGTTGCTTTTGGGATCTTCTGCATCCGTGGCCTGGGAAAGGAGGAAGAGGCAGTGGCAGCCATGAGGTGTGAAGCGGGGTCGAGTAGGGCTGAGAGAGTACTGGTAGTTTTCCTTTAGGTCTGGAAAAAGTCCAGCACATTGTATGTGCTATTGGGGATAAAAAAGAACAGTCACAGGCAGAAGAACACAGAGAAAAATTCTTTTGCCTGTGTGAACTTTGTTCGTGAACGGTGCAAGCAGGTGTAATAAGTGTTATTTGATTTTCTGGGGATCTGAAAGGTTTGCTGAGCCAAAGTCACGGTGGCGTGTTTAATTCAGCCTAAGATACTATACGGCTCATTTCAGCTCTTCTCATCTGGCGGTATGGGGGCATATACATCTCCTGGCATGCAAATAGAGAAGGTTGGAGGGCCCTGTGCGTTGGTGTGATATCCACTGCAAGAAGTGGATGATATATCCAATACCTGTTTGTATCTAAGAGGGTGAAGATGCTTCACCAAGCCTGAGATTGGTGGAGTCTTTAGTAGAAATGTTGCTGGGAAAGTTTTTGAATCTGTGCTGCTCCCTTTTGCTTGTCTCACTGGCTTACGCTGCAGTCTGACTTGTTTTGTTGCAGGGTCTCTGGACCGCAGCAATGAGGAAGCCTCGGAGGAGGTCGCGGCAGAACTTCGAGGGGAGGCGCTCTCCCTCGCCCTACAGCCTCAAGTGCTCCCCAACCCGAGAGACGCTCACATACGCTCAGGCCCAGCGGATAGTGGAAGTAGATATTGATGGGCGGCTTCATCGCATCAGCATCTACGATCCCTTAAAAATCATCACCGAGGACGAGTTGACGGCCCAGGACATCACAGAGTGCAACAGCAACAAGGAAAACAGTGAGCAGCCCCTTTTCCCTTCCAAATCCAAGAAAACACCTTCCAAAGGCAAGAAGAAGGAGTCATGCTCTAAACATGCACCAGGGACATCTTTACACTTACCCCAGCCCAACTTCCGTATAGTGGACTCCTTTAGCCAGCTCGATGCCCCTCCTCTCCCTGCTGCCTACTACCGATACATTGAAAAGCCTCCCGAGGACCTCGATGTAGAGGTGGAGTATGACATGGATGAGGAGGATCTGGCTTGGCTGGAAATGGTCAATGAGAAGAGGAGGGATGATGGCTATGGGACGGTTTCTGCTGACACTTTTGAGCTGCTGGTGGACCGTCTGGAAAAGGAGTCGTACCTCGAGAGCCGGAACAACGGGGCTCAGCAGTCCTTGATCGATGAGGACGCCTTCTGCTGCGTCTGCATGGACGATGAGTGTCACAACAGCAACGTCATCCTGTTCTGTGACATCTGCAATTTGGCCGTGCACCAGGAGTGTTACGGAGTGCCCTATATCCCTGAAGGGCAGTGGCTTTGCCGCTGCTGCTTACAGTCCCCTTCTCGCCCTGTGGATTGTGTCCTGTGTCCGAACAAAGGTGGAGCCTTCAAGCAGACCAGCGACGGTCGCTGGGCTCATGTGGTTTGTGCCATCTGGATCCCAGAGGTCTGCTTTGCAAACACTGTGTTTCTGGAGCCCATTGAAGGGATAAATAACATCCCCCCTGCTCGCTGGAAGCTCACATGCTACATCTGCAAGCAGAAGGGCATGGGAGCTGCTATCCAATGCCACAAGGTGAACTGTTACACTGCCTTCCACGTCACCTGTGCCCAGCGGGCTGGTCTCTTCATGAAGATTGAACCCATGAGAGAGACCAGCATCAACGGCACGACGTTCACAGTGCGCAAAACTGCTTATTGTGAGAGTCATTCTCCGCCTGGGACAGTGAAAAAAGGGTCTGCAGCTGCTGCCAGTGAGGGGGAGGAGGACATTGTGAAGGAGGACAGAGAGGAGGAAGCCAATTCTGGCCCTCCCAAAGGGTCTCTGAAAAAGAGTAAAGTGAAATTGAAGCAGAAGATCAAAAAGGACCCGGGCGATGTGACTGATGGGCGTTTGTCCGCGCCCATGGTGACAGTCGCACAGATCCCTTCTTACAGGTGAGTGCGGTAGGTGCAGCGGGGCAGGAGCTGGGCAGCCGGACCAGGCGGGTTCCGTTTCGAGGACTTAGTCCCTCTCAGTGTTGAACTGGGCACCTGGAAACGCTGTCTTTACTCAAGACCTAGCCGTAACTGTGTTCGAAACGTGCTCCACAGAATCCTTCCTGACCAGCGTTCTTCCCCGTGAGCATCACTGGCACACTGTGGTTTCCCTGCTTTGCTTAGGACTATTCCCAAGCTATAATGCAGAAGTAGTGTAATGCAGAGTCCAGTCCCTGGTGGTCCCTAACAGGCAAACACCCATCTGTCACCTGCTTTTATATACGTGGCTGTGAATGTGTTTTTAAAATACTTCAGGCATTATAAGTTGGCAGGTGAATAGGGGTCATCCTGCTATTAAAATTGTTTTTATTCTTCTCATTTCATAGTTTCGTAGCTCCTCCTTTTATTACAGAGCATGCCAGACTCATCAGTGTTGCAGGCAGCTTTGAATTTGGCTGTGAATTTTTTTCTCCCAGCTCTCTCTCATGCAGAAGTAGGTTGCGCTGAATTTTCATGTGGTACCTTAGGAGGTGTGGTGATGTGTCACCAGCGCTTTAACAGCTGAGCTTTGGCAAACTGCTGATAAGGCACCATATGCAATCTAATGAATGGCCTGAAAGGGTTAAAGTAGAGGCTATATTATTCTTGGTCTCCTGTCGAGTTAGTTTGCCAGACCCCAGCTTAATAACGTCAGTCTTAAATGACCCTCAATAAAATTATCAGCGATGAAATTAACTCTTGGAAATTAACTCTTGGAGCTGAATGGGATACAGTGCTGCGGCTGGTGTTTGGGAAGAACCTCTGCCGAGCTGCTCCTGGAATAGTGACGTATTGTGCGGAGTAGACACATGGAAGAGGCCCCCAGGTTGCTCTGGGCTGCTGCCGATTGCACATGTAGCATCGCCCCAGCACCGCAAAGCTGTGCACGGCAGAGCTTCAGCGGGAAACCCGGCCGTACCGCCACGGCCCCCAGAGGAACGGCTGCCTTGCAGTTTGCTCCACGGCACCTCCTTGTTTCCTTTAGGCTGAACAAAATCTGCAGCGGCCTCTCTCTCCAGAGGAAGAACCAGTTCATGCAGAGGCTCCACAACTACTGGCTGCTGAAGCGGCAGGCGAGGAACGGGGTGCCCCTGATCCGGCGCCTGCACTCGCACCTCCAGTCGCAGAGGAACGCGGAGCAGGTAGCGCTCCGGGCCTGGTCCCGGCCGGACCCACACGGGGGGACGGAGGGGCGCCCGCAGCCCCAGGGGGGGATGCGTTTGATGCATACTGGGAAAGGGAACTAGGGTGAAGTAGTCAGAGGGTGATCTGATTGGTGCGCTCGCAGGAGGGAACCAGATAATGATTCTGGAGTTTTAATTAGGAATTAGGAATGGGTAGATTCCTTAAAATGAGAGCCTTAACAATGGAGGGAAATAGCTCTTTCTGAATCTCTTTTGGCCTCCTTTTGGTATGCACATTCCCTGAGAGCCCGGTTAGCGTATCAGCGTGATGTCCATCATGCCACCAGCACTGGTGTTGGTGAGCCAGCAGGTACGAGTTTTCCATCTGAGTCAGGACACCTGGGATTTTGCAAGGGTGTGATGAGCCATTGGTGGACCGATCTCTCGGATGAATCATAAAATCACGTTCCTCACTAGCGATTAAAGATCCCTTCCTCAAGAAAGTGGGTGTTAGCTGCAGAGTCCTGGCCAAATTCCAGTTTGGATCATTCTTTCTGCAGCTTGAATTTCTGACCCTCCCATGCACGTTCATATATGTACATTTTATAAATAAGCATCAGCTCTAGACTTCTTTGCTTCCTCTTCTGAGCTGGCATCCAGAGTCACTCAGTGGTGTTGAACAGCACTGCAGTTGGCAGTTGCGTTCTGTCCCCTGTTCCGTTAGCCTTTTAGTAGGTATTGTGCATGCTGTGCGCATGTATTTTTACCCTTGTTAGAGGAATTTGTGGGCTTTTGGATTTGCATGAAGACTCCTCTGGATGATTAATAAAAAAAATATTTCCACTCATCGGTCTGGAGCTTGGGGAAATACAGAATTTCCTTGATGTGTTAAGTTTACCATAAATAAGTTCATAAAAACAAACGTCATGTAAGCCATCAAGAGTTTGTGTAGCATCTGTCCTCTATTGGCAATCATGGGAAAGTATATACAATTCAGGGGTAACCTCAAAACCATTTGAAAAGCTACACGTTTGAGAGAGGGAGGATGCTCATGTTGTGAAGCCACTGAACTATGTCTCGGAAGGTGTGAGCTCGTCTCCCAGTGATGGCTGTTCCTTTGTGTTTTGGCGAATCTCTTTCTGTGGCTCGGTTTCCTATTCGTTACAAAGAAGATAATAACAACTCTTTTCTCCTGTACTTTTGCTTGCCTTGCCTTTATATTGTAAAGCCCTTGGGTTGTCTCTTCTATGCATAGTAACTAGCAAAAAGAGTTTCCAGCCTCTGTAATGAACGTTGATATAAAAGCAGCGAGAGTGTAAGTGAGCCCCACTAAAGCGTGTTCCCAGAGCGTAGCTGCAGTATGATTTAGGCCTAACGTCACAGATAACAAAATCCAAAAAGGCTGATGTTGTGTTTATTATACAGCTTAAGTGCAACTGGTTTTTGTAGGAGAGAGGGGACGCGCTCTAAACGGAAGGAGAGAAGAGGAAGACTGTGAGAAGTGCATGGGGGACACCTAGAAAGAGGAGAAGACACAGGGAGCCAATTGTATTTTTCATCTCATCCCACTGTTACATGTTACAGAAGGAGCAGGACGAGAAGACCAGTGCAGTGAAGGAAGAACTGAAGTACTGGCAAAAACTGCGGCACGACTTGGAGCGGGCACGGTTGCTCATCGAGCTGATTCGTAAGAGGGAAAAACTCAAACGGGAGCAGGTAGGTAGGCTTGATTGTCAAGCTGCTACGCTTGGCTTCAGCCGCATGCAAGCGCCCTGTGTTGCAAGAGGCAGAGGAGGAAGACAGCAATTTTTCTTAAGCCTCTTCCTCTTTTCTAGGCTTTTCCTAGACTTCTGGCTGTGCAGAGCAGCTGTATCACCCTCAGCAGCTTGGCCAGCGCAACCTGCTGTGGATTGCACTGCTCAGCCTCTGCCCTCAGAACCCGCGCTGGGCTGCAAAGTGCTGCAAAAGTGTATTTGCGTAACTAGCTGTGAAGTTTAATCCTGACCTATGACACCCCTTCTATTTCTGTCCTGGGCATGGACCAGGTGTTTTGCACAGTAGAAATTGGATCTGCTTTTAGTGTTTATTTCGGGAGTTTTGTAACCACCACCCCAGAGAGAGTTCTAAATCATAGTTCTGCTCTTCATGTCTAAAGCTAAAAACGCCTGTGTTTTGCCCTCTGAGTACCTTTTTGAGAAGAGACAGCTTTAAGACCGAGATCGTTTACTAAATTTTCCAGTTTCCTCTTTGATCTGTATGCTGTTCTTCACAGTTATTTCCTATGCTTACCAGTTCTGCCCACTGAGGATCCTTCCTAGCCATACCTGGCTGGACAGCGCAGCCACATCCGCATCCGCGCTGTCTGGCACACGTCCCTTCAAGGCCAGCTTCGTGAAAGCCTCATTTACCCTGCGTGCAGCAAGCCTCAGGCATTGCCTGAGCGCTCGCTGTGCCGCTAGGCACGCAGGCTGTCTGCAAGGAGCCGGCAGAGGGGAGGCAGAGTCCTCCGTCATCCCGGCCCCTCTGGACGCTACTCTTTCATGGCCGGAGAGGGCCCGCAGCTTTTTCCAGGGTTCTTTTGATGCCAGCACTGATTGACAGCTGAAATCAGTTGGCCCTGATTTTACATCAGTGACTCAGTCCTGCTTGCTGTGCAGACATATTTTGGGTAGCAGGATCAAAAAAAAAATCACTCTTGGGCTTGCTTTCTCTTTACTTTTGATATCTTGAGGTATCCATATCACAGTTGGCTAAACTCATAAAAGCTTATTGAAAGTCCAGTGTGCTTTAGAAAAAGATAAGGTATCAAAGAAATATATATCTAGCTGGAGCTGTATAGCCAGCCTAGCTGTTAGGTGAGTACAAGAGGATGCTCAGGAGTCCAAGCTGTTGGTCTTTGTTCAGACTTTTTTGTGTTTTGGGGGAATAGTGTGGTCATGCTGTTGATTTAAAGCACTTTCTGCATCAGTCTTCAGGCTCTTACCGATGCTGTCTTGTTGCTGAGCACACCAAATATAATTTGCTTTTGTGTGTATAGACTTGTTTTCCTTTGCTACTGAAGTGGTTGATTTAATGACATAATGAGGGATTATAAGATCAAAGAAAGTAAGACATTCAAGGAGAAATAAATATCTCTATCCTGTTCCATTCTCCATGGAGTAGAGTTTCAGTGTAACAGATCACACCAGTGCTACACCTTGTTTGCTTGAAATCGCACAGTATTAGGTACTTCATAAAGGGTGTAAGAAACTGTATTAGGGAACTCCCATACTTCTATTCGCTATTGTTATATGGCTTCTGCCTTGAAGTGTGAGAGCTTATATCTTAAAATTTGTGTATGCTCTCTGGTGTAATTATGGATGTGGTTGTTCTATAAATGCCTACTTATTTTTAACTTTTTTGTACCATTGCTAATTGGCATAGTAATATCTTGAGGCAGGGTAATTTGCCAGGCATAAAAAGCTTCTTCCTGTTTTCATTGTTAGTTGTGTTCTCTTTTAATGTTATGGGTTTTCATCTTGTTTTGGCTCTGTGAGACTGGATAAATAAGAATTCCCCATGCAGAAGGTTTAGACGCTGCAATTAGACCACTGTCTGCTGATGAACATCCTGCACAAGGAGAGGACAAGCTCCTAACCAGAAATTCTTCAGCAATGACTTTACCAGACCAGTGATATTTGATGACCTAAGGTTTCCACCACTGAATAGAGCCAGTGTGATGATTCAGGACAAACTGGGGGGAGACACCACTTGCATGTGCTGTTCTCAGTAACTGTGCTCATCGCTGTTTCCCCGTTCCCAGGTCAAGGTTCAGCAGGCTGCTATGGAGCTACAGCTGACCCCTTTCAATGTACTTCTGCGCACGACGCTGGATCTGCTGCAGGAGAAGGATGCTGCTCAGATCTTTGCTGAGCCCGTTAACCTGAACGAGGCAAGTCTGTTTCCTGGAGGTGTCTAATGGGTTGGAGATGAGGTATGGCTGGGCAGAAGCTCGTATGCTGTCATACCCACGGAAGCACAAACCACCTTGTCCCAAGCTGTTGGTGGACTAAAGAGTATCTCAAAGAGGACTCGCAATGTGGGTATCCTTCCAGGCCAAAATAGGGTCTTGTTTTCTGGAAGCTTCAGCACGTCTCAGATGAGTAATGCTTTGCCGAGGCAGGATGTGTCTGGCTTGACTGGGTGACACAGAAAACAACTGCTGGCACTGCCCCTTGCAGGTGGAAAGGGCATTAAGAGTGCTTATGATGGATGCGCTCTAGTTGGCTAGTAAATGGTTTTTGTAATTGTACAGGTTTTATATGTTTAGGTTCCAGATTACCTGGAATTCATTTCCAACCCAATGGATTTTTCCACCATGAGGCGGAAGCTGGAGTCCCACCTGTACCGAACATTGGATGAGTTTGAGGAAGACTTTAACCTTATAGTTACCAACTGCATGAGGTATAATGCTAAAGACACGATTTTCCACCGAGCAGCTGTCCGGCTCAGAGACCTCGGAGGAGCGATATTGCGTCATGCACGGCGGCAGGCTGAAAACATCGGCTTTGACACTGATGTGGGGATTCACCTGCCCGAGTCACCCAAAACCGAGGACTTTTACCGCTTTTCCTGGGAGGATGGTGAGTGGTTATTAACCTTTATTTTCAGGACAGGAAATGACTGGTCGTAATTGTGTTCTTTGTTTTGACCATGTTACTCAGCCTGCCTGAAAATCATAGCCATCATTCAACGTATAAGATTTTTCCTATCCATCTACTTATCAAAGCATATATGCAACTCCTTTATAGCCTCAAAAAGCAGGAGTTCAGGTGAGCCCAGTGCTCAGAGCTAGGTGCAGCTTTCAGAAGATCCCAGCTCTCCTCATACGTCTGCCTCTTGGAAGAGCCTTGTGACTGCTGTGCCCGTGCCTATCGCACTGGGAGGGGGTGGCTGCTGTGCTCTCACGGAAAATCCAGCCTTCAGTTACGTGTCTAAATGGCGAGGTGAAAGCTGCTAAAAAGCTGCTCCAGTTTGTGGGTGTTGATGCCTGAAAAGATGAGCAGGGACTCCTCCTAAATTGTATATTCTCACCATGCCCCTTGGAGTCAGGGAAGTATTTTTAATCCCTGCTGTACGGTGAGAAATCGAGGCAAAGAGAGATTAAGTCCAGATTAGAGGGAATTACCGGTAGAACTGGATATTGAATCCTGTTCTCCTACATCCCTATTCCAGTGCTTTTATCACAAGATCTAGTGTTTGCTGTTTGCTTTGTGCCATGGCTGTAATATAAACTTTGTATTATAAAGAACAATGCAAAGGTGAATTGGTGCTGGTTATCTTGTACTTGGATAATTGCTCTACAATGTTTTCCTTGACTGCCTAATTTAGGAGGGTGGATCTAGGATTTTTTACTCTGAGGAGCGATCATATATTTCATTGTATATCAAAGTGATAACTGGCATGTACTAGTGGTAGTTTGTTATAGAGCCAACTCTGTAGTGTTCGGGGGCTGGGGTAAGATTGTGTTTTCCTTCTCAATTTTTGTGTTTCCCTTGGTTGCAATTGTGGCGAACGACCGAGGAGAACTGAACAGGAAAACTAACTTGAGTTCACCCCTCTTCTAGGGTTGCACAAGAGATGCAAAACCTTTCAGGGTTGGCAACAAATGGGCAAGGTAAAAAGGAGTTGAGTTAGACGGAGAACTGGAGCTGGGAGGGGTGTTGCAGGGTTAAGGGGCTGGGACCCAAGCAGTCCTTCTAGGTGAGGCCTCCCATTCACATCATGACCGCTTCGGTTCCCCCAGCCGCCTTGAGATGCAGCTCCAAAGCGTGCCATCCAGCACGCAGAGCTCGCAGCCTGTGGTCCATATTGCAGCCCTCTGGACACAGACGGACAGTCTCTCATGAAATTTGTGATGGTGTACAATAGCACACCCCTCAGCTGTCAGCCCTGCTCCAGCGGTTGCTGGTCCTTCAGCAGAGCCGGCAGAATGGCGTACGTGTTATGTTTTGGCCACCCCAGTTCACAGCGACTTAGTAGCTTCATGTGGCAGTGAAACGGGTTTCTGCTAAGAACCTGGGCTGTGAGCTGGATTTTGCGGGGTGCACGTTAAATCACAGCTGCTCTCTGCCCAGTGGAGGGACGTCCGAGCTCTAAGGTTAACAATTCCTCAACCCTCTAACTAAAGCAGTGATTCATGAATAGCATGGCCGGGGATGGGCATGGCTGTGGTCACAGATGGCAAGAGTGGAATTCCCTTCTCCGAGAAGCCTTGCTCCTTCCCGGCAGCCTTGCCTGGAAGGCGTCAGCAGTCACTGTCGCAATCTCTTTTGATGCAGTGGATAACATTCTTCTGCCTGAGAATCGGGCTCACCTCTCCTTGGAGGCACAGCTGAAGGAGCTGCTAGAGAAGCTAGACATGGTGAGCACCATGCGGTCCAGCGGTGCCCGGACTCGACGCATCCGCCTCCTGAGACGGGAGATCAACTCCCTTCGGCAAAAGTTGGCCCAGCAGCAGAACAAGACCTTGCCCAACGGCGAGCCTGTGCCGCGGGAAGAGGGGCTGGATAAAGCATCAAGGGAAGGGGACGAGGAAGGGGAGAAAGGTGAGAGGTTGCGGGAGGATTTTAGGGGCAGGCTGTGAGTCCTGCTGCAGCCTGAGCAGGTAGTGGTGGCCAGGCCTGCCTGGTGGCTGCATCTCTCCTTTGCACTCATATGTGCTGAAGGGATGCTTAGCCTGAAAGCCTAAATCTTGTTTCCAGCTATATCAGATGACTTAATACACGATACTGTCTCTCCCTGCAAGCTGCCTTCCCCCAAGGAAAAGTGGGATGTTAGTTCCTGTCCTCAGCGATGGTGGCTCTTTTCCAGGTGGGATCAAGTGGAGTTATGTGCCACTGTCACTTCTAGTCCCAGTTCTAGTGTGTTTCAGGCTGGAGGATGCCAGGGGACGATGGCTGTCCCTTGTCCAAAGGAAATTGAACCTGCCGTCCTGGTTCTCACCACTTTTCCAAGAGGTATGGGCTGGCAAGGATGGCAGAGGAAGAGGAGAAGGTAAAGCATAGAGCCAGCATCCTCTTGCGCTTACAGAGTTTTCTCCAGAGGGCTGGAGACGACAGGTTATAAGAAGAGATGAGCCTTCCTGTGGGTTATTTCTCCCTCTGCTGTTATGAAGTGTACAGAGAATGACGGCAGATTTCGGAGACAGAAGCCAGTTCTAGTGTGAGGGAAAAAGGTTATTTTCAGCAGCCTGCCTTTTCCTGACAGTCGGCACCGGCTGTTTCAGTAGGGCCACAGGCATAGGAAGAGCTGGAGTGGCTGTCGGGAAGAGTTTTGGAAAACGCTCTTCCTAAAATGTTCAAGCAGATTCTTTCTTCCGTTGGCAGATGACGCTAAGCCCCGGCACCCTCCCACCCTGGAGCCCACGGGACCCGCACCCTCGCTCTCGGAGCTGGACTCCCTGCAGGACCCTCCAACACTCAAACCCATCAGCGAAAGCAAGTCCTTGACCCAGCTGCCAAAGCGGATGATGGCGGACAGGGAGCTCTTTGACAAGAAGGCGCTGCAGCGGGAGAGCCAAGCTTTCCAGCGCTTGCTCAGCGACAACGGCCTGAACGGACTGGCCTTGCAGGCCCCGGACGCCCCTGCCAGCCCCCCCTTCAGCGGCGTGGGCCGCCGGACATCTGTCCTTTTCAAAAAAGCCAAGAACGGGATGAAGCTGCAAAGAAGCCTGGAGTGCTCCTTGGAGAACGGGGAGGAGCATGGTCAGAGCGGGCAGCTTTCTCGCTCCCGCGCGGAGGGCGAGCGGCACGGCAGGAAACGGCCGCAGAGCAGGAGCTGCAGCGAGAGCGATGGAGAGAAGTCGCCCAGGCGGACAAGCCAGAGAGGTAGGATTTCTTTTTCTTTCTATGCTATGGGAAATTGCTGGATAGGGTTGAGGGGCTGGAAATCACGAGGCCAGGTAAAGACATCTGCATCTGAACTACTCACCTGAAACTGCTGTTGTGCTCGGAGGAGACCTAGTTGTCATAGCCAGAGGGGTCTAAGGAAAGCTTTGTCTCCTCCACGGGTTTCTAAAATAGGGCAGACGAAGCATGTCCATAATGAATTGATGATTGAATGAAATAGAAATGAATTGAAATGATTTCCTCCACTGACTATAAGTAAAGTAGACACCTATGCTTTAGACATTTGAAAGTGGCAAGGTGAAACCCAGGCTGGGTCGCGAGTAACCCTTCTCTTTGCCAGTCAGCAGGGCTGCTTCTGTAAGAGAGAATTTGCAGTTTTTGCAGGGCAAGCCGTCATGCTCAGCTACTGGCAAAGATGATGGCTGGGTTGGAGACAAGTGACGCTCTGCTCAGTATCTAAAAGAGGCTGTTGGTACATCAGGATGCACGGGCGAGGTGGCTCCTGCAGCATGCCGGGGTGTCACAGCTTGACTTGCGAGGGAGTGAACTTCCTCTTGAGTCTGCAACGGCTGCGGTGCACCAGTAACACAAAATCTGTGTAAGATGAGCTGCACCTGGTTAAATATTCCTATTAAGTCCAACCATAGCCTCAGTTCTGGGGTTCAGATAAAATTAGTGGGAATGCTGAGCACACTCCTTTCCAAATTAGAATTACAAACAAGAATAAGCAGCTGAGATCAAATTTAGAAAGACACAAGGTGAGAAGGAACATCTGAGTGACAGCAGTGTGATTGTGTGTTAACAAGCATGGGACGGTTTCCATGTGTAAGACTTGACTTAACCCATACCTCAAATAATATCTTAAAGTTATTTGGCTGTCAGGAGGTCGTTAACAAACTGGAGAGTGGGAGGACAGTGCTCAAACATCGGGATTGACTTACCAGGGCAAGTTAAAGGAAACACAAAGAGCTTCTCCAGAGGCTGCTAGTTGAAGGACTCGCAGTCATCATCTGGCAGTAATTAAAGGAGGGAGAAGTCGCCCATAATGGATAAAGCTAAGAATTAAACGTTGAAATGAAAAAAGGAAAAATATAGGTAGGAAACAAATGGAAAATTTTTTTGGAAAATCCCAGGCAGCTAGGCAGGTATATTTTTCCTCTGCTGAAGAGACACTGATGTTTTTTTCCTATGAGTTGCAACACTGCTTTTATGATTCAGCTCTTTCCACAGTTCCCAACACAATTGATTTCTCCTAACTGGAGGGAGTGTCTGGTATGCCAAATTTGTGCTACCACCGCAGCAGGTCAGGGTGATCGGGGTTGTTAGAACGAGGTGTTTCCCGAAACGTGCTCCTTGTGGCAGTTCCATATTTATGGCTGGAGAAATAATAGTGGCTGTGGCACGAATTCATCCTTCTTAGGGTTGATGAGCTTTTACGACTGCTAGAAATGTGACGAGCCCATTGCAAACCTGAGAACCTGCTCTGGTCCTCTGCATGTGGCGCTGGGTTGACGCTCGGCCTCGGGGACGCGCTGGGCATGGGAATGACCTTGGGGGTCATTCCTTGTGCATCTCGGCCTGTCTTGCGATGGGTTGGTGTTGGGATCTTGTCTGAGCTAGATGATCCCCTCTCTCTGTGTAGGTGTCCCTCCACGTGGACTGCATTTTGTCCAGGCAGAGCAGCACCTCCAGGGTACTTATGTGCATCCTGCAGCCTGTGCAGAAGGGGATGAGTAAAGGACTCTGTTTTTCTCCATGGCAGGAGTGACCAACGGCTTTGGGAAGCACGCCGAAAGTGGCTCGGACTCCGAGTGCAGCTCTGGCCTGGGCACCGGGCTGGTGTTTGAAGCCTGCAGGTAAGCTCCCTGTGCCAAACCGTTCCTGAGCACACCTTGCTCTCTGGATTAATCTACCTATTTCTATAATTCAACTTCATTACTTAAAACCTAGCTCAGACTCATTTTATGTGTTGACTCTAAAGATGGAAAGCTTCTTGGGTTCCATCCTTTCCTCTTAAGCTGTAGGTCCCGAAGCAGTGCTTGATTTTTCGTATGTATTATACTCCATCTGTCAACACACACGTGCCTTCTCTGCTGATGAGTACCTTGTTACAGGAAAGCTAGAAACATATATCCTCTCAAATGTCCAGCCCTGCAGCAGCACAGGCAAAGTTGAACTTCTCCTGCCTACTGAATTGCTGCTTTCTTCCTTTCAGAAGTTTAAAAGCAGAACTAAGTAGTACTCCTCAGACCGGACTGCATAGACTTAAACATCTGCCTTCCTTTTGGTCAGATACGGTAGGATGCGTACGAACCGTATCCATTTTTGGGTTTTATCTAGCTGTCCAGCCCCCCAACTCGGTTTGACTCAGTTTGTCAACTCTTTGACCCTGTTTTGAGGCAGTCATTCCCTAGCCCTTTCACTGCACCCTAAAAACCTGTATCATAACGGTGTTCTGCCGGTATCATGTATCTCGTGTGCGTGGCAGGCTGAGAATATGTAACTTTGATACCTACCGTCATCCAGGAGAGGCAAAAGCAAAACTATCTGTCTTGGTTGAGATGTTACTGGTGTTTTCAGTGACTTGAACATGTCATTGTCTTTCCACTTGTCTTTTATGATCCTGCTGGTGACAGCCCATCACTGGAGAAATACATTCAGTCGTTTTTCCTTCTGATGCATATGCTCATTCAGTCCTGTGAGACCTCAGGCTTGCAATGTTATTTGGGTACTTAAAAGCATAAGTGCACCCTTCCTCAGGACTGAGGCTACAGTATAAAACTAATCGCTGTTTAACAAATTATTCTGCAGCAGGGTTGGATCCCAGGAGCATTTTTTAAATGAAAACTTCACTCGGCTATGCACAACGATCCTAAATGTTAGCTGTCAAAAGACATGTATAATTTTGCAGTTGTAGCTAAGGTTTGATTAGTGTTTCCATTATAAATCTATTTTCAGAGGCTTGAAATTTGGCAACAAAAACTGATTCTGGATTGAAATTAACATAGAACATCTTAGCCCTGGAGCAAACTTAGGGAGGCTCTTCGTGCTCTTCCTGCCCGATTCCTGGAAAAGCAAATGTGTGTGGTTCAAAGCAGCAAGCGACAGGAGCTGGCGGTCTTTCTTTAGATGGTCTTGTAACTCACAAACAGCTTGGTTTAAAAGCCAGTTTTTTAGAAAGATAAGCCACAATGTGCCATAATTTCCTTTAAATGTTTTGGCAAATGCTTTGAAAGGTCGAGGCAGCAGGCAGGGTGAGTGGTGTCTGGCACGTAAGCAGGGGTGTGTTGTCGTCTCCTTTCCTGACGTTGCTCATGGGCTGCGTTGTGTCCATCCTTACCTGAGCGTGCAAAGGGCCACGGTTGCCTCGGTTTCCCCATGTGTAAGAGAAGGGGACAAATCTCAACTCGCAGGGGAGTGTGGGGATTTGTTAACTGATGTTTGTAAAGTACTTTGAAGATGAAAAGTGGCATGTAAGTGCTTATTATAATAATTGCAAGCAATTCACATAGCAAAAATTACATTAGAGCTATGTGACATCCACAAAATAAGGAATTAAAAACAAGCTGATGTCTCATGGATAACTTATGCAATTATTCTATTTAGGAACAGTTCTGTTTACTGCTTTTTCTCCACTCTTTCTTTCTCAGCACCAAATTCCCTCTGAATGGGCTGGTTATTAGAAAAGTATTATGGTATAAAAGAAAAAATTACCGCCAGGTATTGGCAAGTCAAAAAATATCATTGCTTGAGATGGAGGTGGTCTGTTTTCCAGAATGTTTGTCAGTAGTGAAGTAAAAGGATGTTCCGGACTTAGGTCGGTAGAGCCTAATTGGTGATATATTAGAATCATATTAGAGCTGCTCTATCAGCTTTTGAAGTCTGTGCACGGCTGGGTGAGCTCATGCTAGCTCCAAACATCGCTGCATCAGCTCTTCGGCAGGAATTCTTTGAGGTTTTTTCCCCGTGTTTCTAGCTAGCTTTTCATTAGGCCCACTTCATTGTTCCTGGAGAAAGCAGGATGATGTCCAGTGCGCTTACACCAGAACAGACATACTGATAACATTCTGCTCAAGTATTCAGCGCTTCTCTCATGTCAAGGATGCATCAGTCCAGTAATCTTCTGGTATTTGAAACAGAGCTGGGGAATCCATTTACTTGGCTGTGTTTTCTAGGGTAACGTGTTTTCTCCTAATGCCCCACTTTCCCATTTCTTTTTAACAGTGGTTTGATGCCCCCCAAGCGAAGTCGAGGGAAGCCAGCTCTTTCACGGGTGCCCTTCTTGGAAGCTGTGAATGGCGACTCCGATTACAGCGGCTCGGGTGAGGAAGGCTGCAGAGCAGCCCCTTTGGGGAGCACCCCGCTTTGGGCCCACGCTACCGTAGGGCTGACATCCTATCTGAACTGGGGGAAGCAGATCCCAGTCCTCCTGTCTTGCATGAGCTCCCATGATTGCAAGATCAGGCTGCCCATGCAGTGTCACTTGCTTTGTTACGAAGTTAGGTGATTGCATGAAAGGTTTTTCCTCCTTTCACTTTTGCTGGTTGCCTGTGCCCTAAAGGTGCTTGTTTTCTTCCTGGTTGGGTTTGGGACTAGTTCTTTTTAACGGCGCTGCAATACAAACAGTAATTCATAATTATGAGGGGTCTCTGTGGAGATGACTTTAGAGCTGTTCCCTCTCGTATTACTATCAGCGCTTTCAAGGTCTTTGTAACGAAATTGTCGTCTTTGTCAGACTGTGTTATGCTTCAATATAATTAAGTCACGCTCTCCTAATACTACCCAAGGCAATACACCCGTTGCACTCGTGTGACCAGATTCTCATCTTGGTTACGGTGTGTTATTGATAGAGTTATTGCAGGTTTACGGTGGTGTTGCTGAAATCAGAATTCAGCTTTGACTCCCTGGTACGCCTGTGCCCTTCTGTGCGGTTCCCGTACTCTGGCTCCTGTCTCCCTGGGAACTATGATTATCTGGGACCCTGCACGCTCAGCAATCTGCTCTGGAGATAAGCTTACCGAGAGGGGCCAGTTCCAGGGGGAATTAGAAGCAGGGACAAAGTTCTGTGTGTTTTAACATCATTTCATTAATGGAAAAAGAAATTTGGAATGCAATAGTGAAGAGACGCATCTGATGATATTTTCTGGCAGTGCTCTCGTTTGGGTTGTACTCTGCATTACCTAGATTCAGTCTGACTTTTGGTAAAGTCGGTGTATTGACCATTCCCCACACGCAGAGGTTCTCTTGCACTGCTGCTGTAAAATTCACGTTAATGAGGATTCCTCCTTTTCCAGGGCCAGGAGCCAGCAGACATGAATAACTATTCATGTCTTGAATGGACCTTTTGCAACACTTTTAACTGAGATTTGAAAAAACTGATAGCTAATAGAGTTCTGTCCGCTAGAACCAGCCATTCCCTGCAGGGATCGAATGGCCCCAAAGTATGTGACATCAGAATAGTCTGGATATTTGTATTTAGGAAGAATAAAAGGAACTCTGTGAACAATGGTCCAAATTAATCTCAGATAGAGCTTCATCAGTTCCATTGAGGATGGATTTGGCTTGGTGGAGCCTAGTGGACCAAATGCATCGCTTACATAACCTGGCTGATTTCTGTGATGTAGCAGCCATTCACCCCAGAGCTGAATCTGATGAATATTTCCATATTAAAGAATTCATCCCAATGCTACATGCATGCATTGGCTTAGGTGCTGGACCCATGAATTAGGAGAATGTGACTTTATCTTAATATAGAACGTGACTGTACTGGCAAACTATAAAAAGCCTGGACTTTCACCATGGCCAGGATAAAGCCCATTACACACTAAATTTTAGCATAAACTTACTGCATATACAATGCTTATCTTGTCACCTGTGGGTGTGGATGCCAAGTATAATGAATATAGTTACAAACAAAAGCGGCTTTTCATTTTGCTCTAGATCTTAATTAGGAGGAGCGGTCTGGAATTATACATATGTGCACACATCAGTGATTAAATGTATGTTTTTATGGGACAAAAAGCTGGGCGAATGCAAGTTCGTTCTGAACAAAGTGGAATTCCAGCTTTGTGCTTGCTGCAGGAGCAAAGAGGTTAAAAGAAACACAGATATTGTCAGTATATTTTAACTACAACAGTAGCAGTAGTTCATCTGACTTAGCTGATTGCTACTGAGACTGTACAGGCTGTCGTGGCTGGGTTAGGTGACAGCGTGGCTTCTCATGTTATTAAACCCCCCTCCTAAGGTGGGGTTTAATAACAGACCCTCCTAAGCCGTGTCTCCTTGTGACCCCTTAGGCAGGACTCTCCTGATGTCCTTTGAGAGTCAGGCTGAGCTGGAGCCCTTGGAGCTCGTGTGGGCGAAGTGCCGCGGCTATCCCTCCTATCCTGCCTTGGTAAGTACCTGGAGGTCTCTCTCAGTCTGTAGCAGCAATGCAGGTAGCCCCAACCAGAGTGCTAGCATGCAATACAGCCAGAGACAGCAAGGAAAACTTCTCAAAAGCGTGCAGGGCATATTTTTTCCTTTGCACAGGTAATTTTCCCTGTGCTCGTTGTTTCAGAGCATTGGAGAGGATTCCTAAAACAGGGATCTCTTGGTGCCAGGGATAGGAGAGCTTTCCTCTCTTCTCCTGTTTGCTCTGCAGGTATGGGGAAAGTTATTGGTACTGTTGCTGTGAGAAGACCTGAATTTTGAAAAGGCAGGAACCAGATGCCACTGGTGTCTTAACTGCCTATACATATTCCTCTATAGTGCCTGCAATTGCATATATAGGTACCCAGCTGGCCTTGTGATATATATACCCCCTTGCTATAATCACGTTTGACTAGCATATGAGAATATATGCATGTTTTTTGCACCTAGTCCTTTGAACAGTATTTCCTTAATACTTTTCCCTCTTTGGATATTTGACTATTGCTATGAAATCCGTAAACTTGGCTTCAAAGAGCACCATGCTCCCTTCCAAAGTAAGACATCACGTGCAGCTATTGTGAGGAAGCGTCATTAGTACTGCAGGCTTTTAAATGCTTGTTAAGTTAGCAACAGAGAGAGGTTCCTGAAATACGTATGTAAGTAAGAGTAGGAGGCAGTCTGACTGTGCTTCATTGTTTCTGCTACTTTTAAATGTATGCCTTGAGAGGTGGATCTTCCTGCCATCTCTCGGTGTAGTTTCTTCATGACCGCAGCCATCCCCTTAAGTGCCTTTATAGTTGGGATCGCTAGGATAGACAGTGCTTGTGACTGCCGTGAAACCGCAGCGGGTGGAAGCAAGTGTAGTTGTCATGGAAATGACAAAGGTCTCTACAGCCATGCGGCAGAGCCGTGAAACCACGCAGCATTTACACTCAGCCAAGGCCAGGCAGGATTTCAGGCTGTCAGGAAGGGCAGGCTCTGCTAGAGGAGCGAGCCGAATCCATGCTCATACTCTAGCTGGAAGCGCAGCGGAGGGCGCAGTCACTGGTCTGCCGTCCGCACTGGCCAGCCAAAGCGTTTTTAGATTCCCTTGTAGCCACAGCCAAAGCTACGTTGTGCTTTAGCATGGTTTTAAGCAGTGACACTGCTATGAACAATGCCTTATTTTTGGACTATCTGTTGTGGTGGTGAAGCGTCCTAATAAATTCCTACAGCTGGCCGATCTCAAAGCCAAGCTGCTTTTTCAAGCCAGTAGGAGCCAAGGTCAGGTGGCAGAGAAGACTAGATCTAGTATTGTGTATACTTGTTGCTGTTTCATTCCCCTGCTGTGATCTAATAGCACAAATGTTGGACACGTTGACGTTTCTGCTTCATATGAGGAGAACTGAGGCATCTGTCACTGCATCTGCCCAAAATGACTGCAGTCTGCATTCCCCTAGTCTCGTAAAGTTGGCGTTGCTTGTCAACACTCTCAAATCATTGGGCCTGATTCTGGTCTAATGACAGCATAAATCTGAGCAATGCCACGGAAGTCAAATTGACTCACGCCAGAATGAAGCTGTTGTGAAATCTCATTACGCCTGCTGAGTGCAGCAGTGGTGTTACATTTATGGTATGAGTTTGGACTGAGGGAGGGAAACCCTTTTTTGAACAAGCAACACTGGGTTTGTACGCAATTACCGATTAACGTACATGTATCGACATTCATGCAGAACCACATGTTTATGTCCTTTCCCTCTCAAGATCAGGTGCTTGACTAGTTGACTTACTGGCTTCGTCTCCGCATTGCCAGTGTCTCGAGGGCAGGAAAGCTCTTTAAAAAGAGCCTCTGAGATGGAGCGGGCAACTTTGCCTACCCATCCTGAGTGCTCTTAATTGCCTGGCTTATGGAGATTGAAAGAAGAGGAAAAACTTTGTGTTCTCTGCCGTTCTTGAAGGGTTTTGTGCTTAAATATCTTTTCCTTGTGTCACTAGATAATCGATCCCAAGATGCCGCGTGAGGGTTTGCTCCACAATGGAGTGCCCATCCCCGTCCCGCCCATGGACGTGTTGAAGTTGGGGGAGCAGAGGCAGACGGAGGCGGGCGAAAAGCTCTTCCTTGTCCTTTTCTTTGACAACAAGAGAACCTGGTGAGTGTGTGCAGACAGGCTGGGGCCTGTGGTGAGTGCCGCGGGAGAGAAGGGAGATTTAACAAAATCTTTGGTATACAGGAGCGTGCAGGGATTATTATTATGTTGCATGTAAATTGGAGGACTTACTTACTTAAATATGCAGCAGTCAAAGAAAGTCTGAATGAGGAAGACAGCCTGCTTTTCCCTGGCCCAGGAGCATGACAATCAGATGCTCTGCTTACATGTCCACCAGTACAACATGCTTCACCCGGGGGCCACATCACCACAAAAATACCAAGGCATGTAAAGAACCAGTTTAATAGTCAAAATCGGCAGCAAATTAGAGCCTTTGACTTTAAAACACAAGCAGACTCAGCAGCCGGTTCCACTGCTGCAGAAGAGATTTGCCCAAAATCTCCAGGGTAACCTTTTCAAAACGTTAGGTTTATTCCATATTTAGACCTAAACTAGCAGCCTGATTTTTCAGAGGTGCCGAGTACCTGCAGTTTTCAAATCCAGCTATTTGTTTTAAGATGGAAAAATGTGGGTATAAGCATCTGGTTCAGGGCAAGCAAGATATCTCAATGATTGTTATCATTCTGTCCTGGACAGACTAAATCTGCTGATTTTAGTATCAGTAGCTTACCAGACTCATGCAGTAACAAAAACCCAGCCAGATGTAATAAGCCACAAACCAGCAAAGCGCCTTAACAACGAGCAATAAGGCTTTGAGATCAATATGTGAAACCCCGGGAAGCTTGTAAAGTCGGTGCATTATGCTGGAAGAGGTGAGTCCCCGTAATGAGACAGGCAGTCACGCTGCAAACGAGCTGGGTGATTGAACCAGCAGATGCCATGTGGGGACAGGAACTGCGCACATAAATTGTCACATGGGAGGTAACGTCTGTGTGCACCTGGGATCACAGCTCCGGAGAGCTCGTCCTGCAGATAAAGCAGGCATTGGGTGGTTGGGGCACACACGGGAACGGAGGAGGCAGTGGAGTCGCCTCTTCTGCTGCTGCCTCTATAGAATAAGATACCTCTACAGAATAAGACGCCAAGAGTTTGGAAGGAGCCTCATGGCGCTTCGTGAGCCCTTCTCCTCCCTAGTCTCCTGCAGAAGGCCGTTGCCTGCCTTTCTGCAAGGGGTTCGAATGAGGTTGTGGCCGGGCAGCCCTGGCAGAGCCTTTCCCAAGAGGGCTGGGGCAGAGCGAGGGCTAGAGGAAGGAGACGAATGTTGCCCAGAGGCTGGGTCACTGCCAGAGGGAAGGTGCGTCACGGGGAGAAAGCAGAGCCAAAAAAAGAAAGCGGCAAGAAAAGCAGCAAAGTGGAGCATCGCTTCCTGCGCTTCTGTGCTGCTGCAGTGTTTTGTACTGTTAAACAGATGGAGGCAAGGATGCAAACCAGGCAGAGGAAGAGCACATGCCGTCTTCTCGGCGAGCCGAGAAGTTTGCAGCACTTCAGTATTTTCGCATCCTCTGGGGGAAGGAGAGATGTCGAGGGCTACACTCCTGTAGCTTTTCATTAGCAGGCTGCATTGTTTCGGTTTCCCTGATGACCAGCACCACTTGATGCAGCGCATGTTCGTCAAAGCGGCACTAAGGATTTTTAGCTGAAAATCGATGGCAGCGCCACGCTTCCTGTTGCTGTAGTCAGCCGCTTTGAAAAATCTAAATGCGAGCTCGTAATTGTAACCACCTTCCCAATAAAAATCAGTATTTGCTCCGCTTTGCCCAACCCTTATCGAAGCCATCCTCCAGGGCTTTGGTGGATGTTTACTCTTTTAAGCGGCTGCTTCTTAGATCACTGGTTGCAATTTGTTGGAAGCTAGACTTTCGCAGGAAAGCCGTAAAACCCTTCTTAGCGCCAGATCCAAGTTCTGCTGACTTCAGTGAAGCTGCAGAAATGTCACGAGAGCAGAACTTGGCTGCTGATCTTTGTGACGAAGATGAGTTGAGCTGCCCTGGGCTCTCAGCGTGGGCCAGCTGGGAGATGCGTTGAACCAAGCCAGCAGTGCCTGAGACTTGACGCCCAGGGGCTGGACTTCGTTAGGAAAGACGGCGCGTTTCCAAACGTGCTAGCTAACCCGTGCTAATGCCCACACGAGAAAAGCTTGGTATGGGCAAAGCACTGGCAATTTAAGTCATCAGTCAGTTGGTGTCAACTTGAGCTTGGGACTTGTCTCCTGGAAACTGCCAGTTTCTGGATGACACTCAGGTAGTTGTGCTCCCCCGAGTCCTGGTGCTTGCAGGAAGGAGGCAGGCTTTCTTGGTGCTGAGAACTTCCTTTCCACCATGGCAGCGCCTGCTTTTGCCGCTCTGTGGGATGCAGGAGTTTCCAAGTGTCACCTGGAGCTCTGAGGAGGACTGAAAGGTTTGAGTGAAGACAGAGGAGAGAAGTTTGCGCTCACGTAGGAAGGCATTTTGGCTGCAGATGTTAACTTCCGTGCATTCTGGTCAAATGCCGGCATTTAAGCATTAGTAGCACCCTTGTGGGGAGTTAATCATAAGCAAATAAATCACGCGAATGTAGCAGCTCCCTGGGAGGAGATGCCAACCAGATACTAATGGGGAAAGGTGGAGGAGTCGGCGGACTTGGCCGCGTCTTGGGAACTCTTGGGACAAGCTCCTTTCCCTCTCGCTGCTGTGCAAGTTATTAGAGCCAGGCAGATCTGAGCGGTCCCCTCCTGCAGCGAGCCCAGGCGTAGGACCAAGGGACGGGCGGCCTCTGGGTGTTTGCTCCGCTTTCCGGGTGCCTCTCTCGAGCCTCTCTGCCGGGGTTTATCGCTCTCCTTTGCGTTGCAGGCAGTGGCTTCCCCGTGACAAAGTCTACCCCCTCGGCGTGGACGACACGGTGGACAAGCTGAAGATGATGGAAGGCCGCAAAACCAGCATCCGCAAGTCTGTCCAGGTGGCATACGACCGAGCCATGATCCACATGAGCCGCGTGCGGGGAGATCATCCCTTCGTGACGTCCAATTATCTGTAGGGGGGAGCGGGGGGAGCAGAATCGCTCGCCCGGCCTTTTTTTTTCTTGTCCCCCTCCAAGCCCGGCGCTCGCCGCGGCGGCCGAGCGGACCTTGCCGCCCGCCGCGCGGCCGGGGGACGCCCCGCCGGCGGGGAGCGGGGCGGCTGCTGCACTGCCCGCGGCCCTGCGCGAGAGGCGCCGTTCCCAGCGGCTGTCCAGCGCTCCCAGAAAGACCCTGCTACGTGCCAAAAAAGCCTGCCCAGCTTCTTTCTGAATGTGTCTCGCCGAAGAGCTGGCAGGAGCGTGAAATGTCTGGTCCCCCAGGGCCGGGAGCGAGACAGCAGGACAAGGTGCCGGGTGAGGGCGGCCGCGGCGCTCGGATGCTCCAGCCTCGCGCGCCCTGCCTCCCCGGGGCCTTTGGGATTTCGGGAGCCCGGCGCCGCCGTATTAACGAACCAGGATCCGTTAGTGAAACTCCAACTGGACTCTCTCGTGCCAAATTTACCCTGACCGTCATTGGCCTTTTTATTTGGTTTTTCTAAATGACGTTGATTGTCCCACCACCTTACAAAACCCGCAGGCAGGCGTTAGCCTTGCCGCTGCCTGCCTGCGTACGTGGTGGTTTCGTGTCGGATTTCTCGCGCTGCGTTTAGAGAAGATTTGAGATATTTTGGTAACTTTCCCCTCCGCTGCACACATACTTACATGCACAGATGCGCAGAGCTTTAAATATGAAAAAAGGATTACCTGGTGTGTGCGCGTATGTCCTGGAGGTTTATTTGCTAGTTTCACCTTTAAATCCTGATTTCTGTGACTGTGCTTGTTCCAGTAACATTTCATATCACAGTTCAGTGCAGTATTGAGTCTAAGCAAAGATGATAACTTTCTTTCTGAAGAAACAAAACTAACTTTGGAGGTGTCTGAGGAGCTGGAGCAGCTTTGCAGGCACTGAGGTTGATCAGGGTTGGAGGGAGATGCATCTTTTGTGTCGTTTTATGCACATTTGGTGTAAGGCTCCTCTTCCTTTCTTCCCTTTTCTTTTTTCTGCCTCTTTAAAGTAAGTTTTCCTCCGGCTCGGTTTGGGTTGAAACCAAGCACTAACTAGAGCACACAACCATTTTGCCTTTTCGCCTTCTCTCACGCGCACATCTCTCTTCCCTGGTGTGTGGGGCTCCAGCTTTGTCATCCGTTAAAAAGCAACCGAATCCAGCTCTGCAGATAACCCCTGGCTTTTTTGGGTTTGCATTGCAAAAACAGGGTCAACTGGTGTTTGGAAACTGGTGACAAAAGCTTTTCTGTTAGCCAAGGACTTATAATTTCTCAGCTCTCTTCTGTTGTGTCTCCCTTTTTGCTTTTCCATTTTAAGAACCAAAGGTGCAGGGCAAGATTGTAGATTGAATATCATCATTTCGCTTTTTAACTCAGTATTTTTTTATTATTTTAACTTTTTCATACTAAAGAGAATGTGGGGTCAAAATAATAATAAATAATAATAATAATAGTGAATAGCGGGGAGTAATCACTGCCATTTCTACTTGGTCTACTTTTTTAAAATACCACTTCTTATACTTTGGGACATGGAACCACACTTTAAGGAAGATACCTGTAACATATAGAGATGGGGCATAGGATTTTGTAAAAATAATAATTATAATAATAATAATGCCTATGGAGTGTGGCTGGGGAAGGACATTGTGTACATAGTTGTAAAATATCGTTCTAAATTATTTAGACCTGTTGTCACCATTCTTGAAGTCCTCAGTTGTGTTGCTGGGTCTTTTATATGCACACAGTGTAATTTATTTAAAGGAACATACACTTTTCCAGGTGGTAGCTCAGCTGTGGACTTGTGACCTGTGTATATGTTTTAAGATCTCGGGATTTGGGGTTTCGGTTTTCTTTGTTCGTTTGTTGGTTTGTTTGTTTTTTTAAATGACATTTTAGAATTTGAATTGGCTAATATCCTGCTGTTGCTACGGGACCTAAACGTTACTGTCAGTCTGCTGTAAAGCACAGATCGCTCTATTTATTGTAGAAAGTGAGTTTATTTGCTTTCTAGAATTGTTTATATCAGATGGTATAAGAGAGGTAATAAGAAAATCTATGCTTGTAAAGAAAAAGAAAAAAAAAAAGCTAATTTTACCTACTATAATCTGACTGTCTGAGACTATATTTTCTCTCTGAGAAATAAATGTTCTAATGTATAAAAAAGAAAAAAGAAAAAGAGGCCGTGGTGGTGTCGTCCTGCCGTCCGGGCTGCCGGAGCCTCCTTCCCTCCGTGGGGCTCGCCGGAGAGCCGCTCCTCCCGGCCGCCCTGTCTCGCCTCCTGCCTTCCCTTTCCGCAGGGTCGCTCGGGTCCAGGCGCATCCGACCGCGCCGCCGGCACGGGAAGCCGCAGCCGTCGGAGCGGCGGCCCTTTCCGCTCGCCGGGACCCCGTTTCACCGCGTTTTCTGCCGCCGCCGCAGGTGGGTTTTCTGCGGGCGCGCCGGAGGCGAGCATCTCCCTCCTGCGCAACGCCTTTTCTTTTTTCCCCGCTAACCCTCAAGAGCAGCCTCCAAACCCGCCGGGTTTTGAGCTGGACGGCGGCTGCCGCCGCCCGCCGCGGGCGCGATGGGCATCGCCGCCGGCTCTCCCCTGGGTCCCAAGCGGTCGTGAATTTGCAGTCGCGCAGGTAAAACTCTCCAATGGAGAAGTTTGATTTCCCGGGGAAGCGCTGCGTTCAGCGGGGGGCAGGTCTCCGTGGAGCGAGCGCTCATCACACGCTGAGGACGAGGCTTTTTTCCAGCCACGAGTGCCGACCAGGGGGCAGCGCTCCCTGCGTGTTAATTATAATTATACACGAGCGCAATTAGCACTTTTTATATAGCCGTTGCATATACATGTAATGCAAATAAGCCGAGCGGGACAGGAGCGTGCCCAGCTGCTCTGGCCCCGGGAAGGAAGGAGACAGGGAGGAAAGGCCCGTCTGGAGGGAGAGGAGAGGAAGGTGAGGATGAGGATGAGGAAGGACCGGCGGGCAGGGAGGCGGGAGCAGAGCCGGAGCCCTCCAGCCGTACGATCGCTTCTTTAGCGCCGCGCAGTGTTTGGCGGATGATGCTCCGCTGCCAAACGCGCTGTAGTTACTCAGCGGGGATGCGGCAGCGCTGAGCGGGACTTTCTGAAGTCCCTCGTGCGTCTGGAAATGCTGGATCGTTCCCCCCCCCCCCCCCCCATTTATTTACTGCATTTTGTGGAAATGCTTATGAGCTTTTTTTTTTTTAATAGCATAAACGGTTTTGCAGCGTTTGCGAGTCAGGACCGGGTCAGCGCGTGACAAGCCGGAGGCGAAGCTGCCAGCCAACACGGACGCGGCCGACGTGCGCTCCCCGCTCCCCGCCGAGCGGCGTGCAAAACCGGCGCGGCCGGGCCGGAGCCGAGCTGGGCTTCGAAACTCCCCATCCGCTTGCATCAAACAGGTATTTTCCCTTAGAGAAACGCCCATTATCGCGCCACCAGCATCTCATACCCTGCTCCCGCCAAGGGTGCAAAAGTGAGTTTTTCTCTCCAGTTTATTGACTTTGTTGCTGGCACCGTCCCGCTCAGCTCATCTCCCACCCGTAGGCGTTTTTCTTAAATGAGTTCCTCCAGGAAAAACAGA
The DNA here is from genome assembly GCF_040807025.1 of Struthio camelus. Taxonomy (NCBI): domain Eukaryota; kingdom Metazoa; phylum Chordata; class Aves; order Struthioniformes; family Struthionidae; genus Struthio; species Struthio camelus. The sequence goes on along the minus strand of NC_090965.1, from coordinate 4,906,270 downwards.
ACAGAACAAACCCAGCTCATTCTCAGAAGCATAAGGTTAAACTTTAAATCCTAATTTTCTGGCTAATCAGGTCCCCGTCTGGCCGGAGCAAACAAGCAGCCTGTTGTACAAGCCTCGGGGGACGCGGCGAGCAGCTGCCACTCTCCCGCGCCGACGTCCATCGGGCAAAAGGGTCATCTGAGCGGTTGGCGACAAAGACATAACGGAGCTGTGGTAGGACGGCGGCACCAGCTCGATGGCGCTGGAAAGGCGCGTCGCAGCTTGGCCTGGGAATTTGGGTAGCGGCAAGGGCCCCTCGCCCAGAGCCGCAGCCCAGGGCCGCGGGTGCGGGAGCCTCCGCGGGGAGGCCGGGGAGGTTGCTTCACGGCTCCGGCATTTAACGCCGCAGAAAGGGAATTGCCGTGCTAACCTATTTAAATGGGGCCATTGGAATCGCTAAATAAAACACGGTTGGTGCAGGCGGCTGCACTTGCTGAAGCGCCAACTTTCGTTCCTCCGGCGCCGGTCGGGGCGGCGCAAAGTTATTTCTTCCTCCTGCCAGGCAAACCGAAGCTGCGGCTCGGAAACGGTGTTTGGACTTGTCTGGAATCAGATGATTTAAAAGAAAAAAAAGCTTCCCTGTATCTCTATGTGGATTTAATTTAAAGAGAAGGGCAGTAAGAGCGTGATGAAGCCGGAGCAGCTGGGAGGGAGCCCGGGGGGGGGGGGGGGGGGGCCACGGCCTGGGTCTGGCGCAGCTCCAGCCCGAGCAGGCGACGAGCAGGGCGCACCGCTCCCCCTCCTCGCACGGCTCCATCCCGCACCGCGGCCGGCTGGCGATCTGCCAGGAGGCCGGAGCACCGGACGGGGACCGATGGAGGGACGGGAGCCCAGACAGCCAGAGACGGGGGGGGGGGGGGGGGGGGGGGGGGAGATTGGTGGGGGATGGAGAAAGGTGGGGAAATCGAGATGGCGGGGTGGAAAGAGAAGTGGATGGAGGGAGGGATGAGGGGGCAGGATGGATGGGGGGAAGGGGGCAATGGATCAGTGGGGGGATGGATGGAAGGATGGGTTGGTGGAGGGATGGATGGGTGGAGGGATGGATGAGTGGATAAGTGGATGGGATGGATGGGTGGATGGATGGGTTGGTGGAGGGATGGATGGGTGGAGGGATGGATGGGTGGAGGGATGGATAAGTGGATGGGATGGATGGGTGGATGGATGGGTTGGTGGAGGGATGGATGGGTGGAGGGATGGATGGGTGGATGGATGGATAAGTGGATGGGATGGATGGGTGGATGGATGGGTTGGTGGAGGGATGGATGGGTGGATGGGTGGAGGGATGGATGAGTGGATGGGTGGCTGGGATGGCTGGCGGGGTGAACAAGTGGATGGAGGGAGGGATGGATGTGTGGATGGAGGGCGGGGGGGGGGGGGCACGTGCCATTAGCCAGCATGAGACCAATTTGGGACTATTAAAAGTGTGCATGGGAGCAAGGTCGAATTGCAGGGAGAAAGAGCAAGCAAGGGAAGGAGATTTCAGAGAGCAGCCGCTGGCCTGGTCCGCAACTGCCGCAGGCTGGCTCGGCCCGAGGGGGCCTGGGGTGGGGGGGGTGGGGGGGGGGGGCTTGTCGCTATTTGGGGGGGGTGGGGGGGGTGCAGGGGGGCTTTACCGTCCTGAGGGCTGGGGGGGGCAGAGCAGGTGGGCGAGCAGTGGGCACAGGGATGGCGGGGGGGGGGCACCTGGGGCCCCACTGCCCCTGTGGGGCGGCTGCCCGCAGGAGGGGGCTGCACCGGCCCAGCAGGGGTGCAGACATCCCCAGCCCTGTGCGGGGCCACGTCCCCCCGCTGCAGGTCCCACCCCCCCCCCCCCGGCCCTGCCCAGGTCCCTGGCGGTGCCTGCGAGCAGGGAGGGCGCGTGGGGCCCAGGCGTCCCTGGAGCAGGGCCTCTGCCTGGGTTTGGGGGGGGGGGGGGGGGCACCGTGCCACGGGACCCACTGCTGGTACCCGAGACCTTCCTCCTCCTTCCTCCTCCTCCTCCTGGCCGGCAGCCCCTCAGTGTGGACGCCTGCATTGCCGAGTGACCCCCCCCCCCCCAGCTCCAGGGGCTTCTGTTCTCCTCCACACACCCCCCCCCCCCGTTTCCTCTTGACTTTATTCCCCCCCCCCCCCGATTTATCTCCCCTCGTTTGCTTTTAGTGGCAGGACTCGTTTAGGCCGCCGTTCCCGGAGCTGGATCTCAGCCGCAGCAGAGGATGCTGGCAGACGCGGTCGGTCGCTGGTCGTTATGCTGAACGCGGTGGCCTGGGGAAGCAACGCCGCTGCCCACGTCACCTCCCTACCTGCTTCGCTTGGGAGAGGAGAAATGCCCAAAAAAACCCCGCGCTCTGGCGTACTTCAGGCTCTCCAAAAGCCTCGCGGTGTTGCTAGAGGACGGCTACACCGTGGCCCGCGGGGGCCGCCAGGACGGGAGCCGGCCGCAGAGGCAGCTCGGCCGCTGCTCCGCAAACGGGGACGTTGCTGCTCGGAGGGAGGCGGGAAGGTGCCAGCAGGTCCCCACGGGGCGCCGCGACGGAGCCGGCGGCGCCGCGGCCGAGACCTCCAGGGAAGCGGCAGGATGCTCAGGCCTGCGGGGGAGCCGAGAGCCCCCTTCCCGCGGGAGGAGAGGGGGTGACGTTTGCAACGCGCCCGGCGGGAGCTGGGCTTTCATCCGGAGCCGGGCTGACGTTTCCAGCTGCGAGGAGCAACAACGCTGGCGGAGGGAACGGGCACCCTGAGGAGCAGGGTCTGAGCAGGGGGAGGAGAGGGCGCTCAGCACCTTGCAGGATTGGGGCCTGGTATCAGACTACCCCAGGATTGTGCCCGGGACGCGGGTCTCCCCCGGGAGGGGTCTGCTCTCCTGCCCTACGCGGATGAGGAGTTGAAGGTGCCAGTAGCCATCGATTGTAACAAAGCGTGGGCAATAAAAGCAGGTAATTAAGCTCCCCCCAAAGTAATTACATTTGTTCCACCCCATCAGACATTTAACAGTAATTAAGGTGGGGGGGGAGGGGAAGAGTTGGAGCGGGTCAAAACTTTGTTGTGAGCAGCCTGGTCTGCAGGGGGCTGGAAGGAGACTTGCAGGGAGGTGGAAGGAGACTTGTCCTCCTGCCCACTGCCCACGATCCGCAGCAAACTCAGCTGCTGGGGGGGCTGCAGCGACGAGGTTCCCAGCTCGGGCATCATCCAGGAGAGGATCTGAGGACTTACCCAGACCCACGCTCCTTCGGCTGCCGCTCCTTGAAGGTCCTCGAGGCCTCGCGAGGTTGATTTGCTTGCTGAGGACAACCGCACGCTCTGCGCAGCCTGAAACAGCTCCTGCAGCTGCTGACAAGACCTGTCAAAGGGTTTCTGCTCCTTCTACAAGGACTCAGATCAACTCATGGCACAAGCCCTGCAGCAGCTGGCAGGGCCCCAGACCTGCTCTCCGAGAGGAAACACTTATGCAGGACAGTTGCTTTTCAATGCTCAGACAAGCGTCACGCAACTGGGATCACTCCAGGGCCGAGCGACAGCAGAAAAGCTCAGGACGGAGAGGCAGAGTGACAGCGCTGGCCCAGAAACCTGGCGAGCCACGGGGCCTCTCAAGCCTTTGAGAAACCGGAGTCAAACCCAGGTCCTAGCAGGGAAGGCCAAAAGCATCATGGCCAGCAGAGGCAGGATGATGCCAAGGGGTCCTCGCTCCGGGCCTCGCAACCTGGCTCCGGCCACGCTCGTCCCACCTTGCGCCATCGGCCCCAGCTCCGCCGACACCGAGGTCCCCTCATCGGCCCCCACGCCAACGCAAACAGCTTCCAGACCACACAGTTCAGTTGTTGGTTTGGGGTTCTGTTGCTGGTGGTGGTGTTCTTTTTAATTAGTCATCTTAAACTAATGACCAAGAGGTCCGTCTCTCAGAGAAAACAGCAAAAGGCACACACAAAAATAAAGTAAAAGTCCAAATGCCTGAGAAAAACAACTCCGGATTAGAAAAGCACTTTCTTGAGACACTGTTTGGACAGTTTTATTGGCGACAAGGCTCTGCCTTTCACACGCTCGGCCCCGGCCCCTCGGCCCGCTGCCTTTTCCCACAGGAACAGCAGCAACAAGCGGAGGAAGGGGGAACCTCTGCGTCCTGCCGAGATGGCCCCGGCGGGGACGTGGACGCGCGGCCCCGCGGCTTCCCACCCGCAGCCCTCGGCCCCGGGCGGCTGGCGCCCGCCCGCAGGAAGCAAATAGCCCGGCCCCGGCCGTGCTGACCCGGGGGGCACCGGGCCGGGCAAGCCAGGGGAGGACGTGTCAGCCCGGCCCGGCGGGGAGCACCAGGGCGGTAAGCCCAGGTCGGGGATCGTCCCTCCTCCAGAGAGGCCCGCTGGCAGCACGGGCAGCGCTCGGCGGGGCAGGGGCCAGCGGCCTTTCAGGCCGAGGGCAGGCGCCGCACTCCCCGACGCAGCTGGGAGCTCCGTCCCCGTCTCCTTCGACCTCCCAACCCCTCTTCGGAGGGGAGGCCTCGACGTACAGATGTCCAAGGCGCGTCTTGCTGACGAGTCCGACGCCCTCAAACCACGTTCGGGCAGAAACGGCTGTAGCTCCGGGACGCTCACCTCCGGCGGGGTCCAAAGCCCTACCGCGCCGTGCCCAGGCCGCCTTCGCAGGCGGGGAAAGGAGGCGGAGAACAAGGGATGCACGTTATAAATATAAAATCAAATCTGCTACAAACAGAAGACTTATATTGTACATCTTTGACCCATATACACAAGAACACAATATACACAGAACGCCTCGGAGGAGCAGGGGTCCCGCCGGGGGGCTGCTCCCCTGCCAGCCCCCGCGCCTCTGCCCGCACCGGCAGGGGCTGCGCCGACAGCACCCCAGTCACAGCCAGTCCCGTCAAGTTGACGTGTGTCATTCAAACCACGGATGGATAGCTTGGTTCCCCCCTTCCCCCCCCAAAACCGTGCCAAACACACGGGGGGAGGCAGAGAGGAGAGGGCAGGCGTGAGCGGCTCTCACGGACCCGCAAAGCGCTTGGGGTCTTCAGACACTCGGAGCAAAGCTCGGCCCTGAGAGAAACTTCTTGCCCTGCTGCCCTTGAGGGAAGGTTTCCGGCCAGGCGGGTCTCTGATAAGGCATTTTCAACGGGGACTTGGATCAAACGGCCTCTGCAGAGCGAGTGGAGCAGGTAGGGCAGCGCACACCGGCGCGTATCCGTGAGCACGAGTGCAGGCGTGCGTGGCGGTGGGGTCACACGAGGCAGCAAAGCCAAGGCAGTCACACCTGGACAAGCCCAGGCCAGGGGGAGGGAGAGGACAGGAGGGTTTCATCCCCGGCTCAGTTCATCTGTAAAGCTGCCCCCATGTCCTCCCAGCCCCTTGACGCCTCTCTCCCTGGCTCAGGCCACTGGCACGGGATGAAATACTGACGGTCGTTGGAGTGGCACATCCAGGCGCATGGAGTGGTAGACAGGCACACGTAAGAGTTAAGACAACAGTCGATCTGAGCTTTGTACAGCGAGGAGCAGCTCCTGGCCGGAGTGTCCGAGGACTTGGACAACAAAATGCCACAGTGATTAGATCGGGCCAGGACGAGGGGGCGGGCGCAGGGCAGAGCGGGAGAGGAGGAAGGCAAGTCCCGGCACCTATCGGCGGTAATGATTGGGGGCATCTGCAAACATGTACTTGAGTCTGTAGGCTTCGGCGAGCAGGAGTCCGATCTCTTCGTTGCCCCAGTGTATCGTCGGTAGATTTTGTAACAACATTAGAAGGCCCTGAAAGAGGGGAAGGTGCTTAGTTGGGGTAGTTGAAGACAGCGCACCTCCAGCCCAGGCTCACGGCTGGCCTGAGCAGAGGCAGCAGCACCGATTAACTTTCCCTCCCTGCTCTCGCAGGCCTGAAAGGCTCACAGATAGCACTGAGACACGCTCGTGTTTAGCTCTGTATCAGCACAGCACTTCGGACTTCCCCAAACCTCTTGACGAGAGGGTGCTGCCATCCCATGTTACAGCTGGACACCAGAAGGCAGATGTGAAGGGACTTGCCATGATCAAAGCTTGAGCCCGGGGAGAAAAGCTAGCGTATGGAGCTTGCAGCTTCCCACTGCTCAGCTCTCTGTGCTGAGCACTGAGGCTCAGAAGTTACTCATGGGCAGAGATCCTGAGCCTGGAAGATCTCAGAGCCAGTTTTGAGATGGTCATTGACTGCATCTATGCTGGGCCCCCATCCAGGGCAATCCCCTCCCCTCTCCCCTAAGGGAATCGACTTCCCTCCCAGGGACTTACTTGAAAGTCTTCCTCATCCAGGATCTCCTTCCGCCACTTGATCAAGAAGGCGGCGCAGACGTACAGGTGGAAATGAGAGAATCCTTCTGGCTCCGACTGCGAACAAGGAAATGGTGTCAGCCACCACAGCTCAGCAGCAGTACAGCTCCCCAGTACACAGCCACTCTGCTGGGCCACCCTTTAACTCCCCGCTGCCTACAAACGCTCCGGGGCCACACTATTTTGCTTCTCTCACCTCCCCAGCTGCGCAGTACTGCCAAGAGACCTCCTTCCCAGGGAACGGAGAATTGGCTCTGGAGGGAGGGATGGGGGCCTGCATACCTGGTAGGTGTCCCAGAGGCGGATGGTGCAGCGAAGAGGCAGTTCCCTCATGAGCAGATTGTTCATCCAGCGAAAGGCAAACTGCAAGTATTCGACCTCGTACTTCCTAAAGTGATTATGTACCTGCTCTGAAACAGTACATTTCACTTACACACCTGGAGATCATGGTGCCCCAGCTCCCGCACAAGGCACCGCTGTCGTGCACTTTCAGGCAGACTCCTCATTCTCCCAAACGACTCCGATCCTCGCCTTCTGCTACCCAGCCAGGTAAACCCTGCCCTCGTGAGCCTTCTGGCTAACTACACTGCCCCGCTGCCCTCCCTCCAAATGCCTTGTAGTCAAGCCCCTACCCTCTGCCGTGCTCTCGCAGCTCTAAGTGAGCCCCCTTTCATGCCCTGATACCCCCCAGCTCCCTGAACTCCAGCCACATGCAGCTGTCCTCTGCCCCTGCCCTGCTCAGATCCCTTTGTTGCCTACCATCGATCCGGCTGACTAGCTCCTCCAAGGCTTTTACTTTCTTCTGGATTCCCGGCTGTGCAAAGGTGTAGTTATCCTGTGGGGAGACGCTACGAGTCAGAGGCAGTAGCTGTAACAACGGCTGGGCATCAAAGAGTCTTCGACTCGGACCTGAGACTGCTACGAGCCAAGGAGACATGGCTCTTGGCTGCCGGGATCATCTGCTCTGGCATCTGGGACAGCACTGCATCTGATTTCCCCAAGATTTTGCCGAGAGGTTTTGCTCAATGAAGTAGGAAAATATCCCTCATACTAGGACAGATACCTGTCCCAGTAACAGAGCAAGATGACAAACATCTAGGCATAGACTCCCTAAGCTCTAAATGCCAGGAGTGCTGCAGGTCTAGTGGGCTTCTCTAGCTGGCTGTGCTCAGGACGCAGAGCTCTCACCCCAACATGGAGAGGAGAAAGCTGTGCTGCTACCCCAGTGAGCACAAGATAAATCTCCACGGCCTGAGAGCCTCACCTGTATCCCATCCAGCAGCTTGCTCATGCACCAGAAACTATCAGCTTCGATGCTCCGTAAAACATCCTGTGACAGGTTTGTCACATCAAAGTTCTCCACATCCTCTTCTGCAAAACAGACAGGGGAGAGGGTCAGGAATAAGGCAGACACCAGATGGCTCACGTGAGCACCAAGAGGCTCTATCAAAACCTTCAGTGGCAAGCCCTGGGGAACTGGCTGCTTGGAGGCAAGTGAGCTGGCGCAGGTGGCAGCTGGTAAGAGGGAGGCAAGAAGGTGGGAGCAAATGGAGGGTCTCTTCATTGCATATTATCTCTAACAATATGCAATTATTAGAGATATCTCTAACCCCACCCCCCACCGCTGGGGTGGCAGGACAGCCTCTCCTTTCACCTACAAAAATACAAAACTCACGATGTTGCAACAGGGAGATCTGAAGCCCAGGAGCAGGGTAGGGATGCATACAGCACCGTTAGCATCTTCCAGACCTCAGTGGAAAACCTGAGGTCTCCTCTTCCTAGCAGCTGCCTCAAGCAGCCTCTCCCAGACTCCAACAAGTCACAAAAGGCTGCCGAGCTCCCTGCTGATCGCCCTAACAGGCCTTTGAGCCAGCGAGAGGGGGATGCGCTCCCGCTCAGGGCTGTGCATGCAGCCACGGCTGGGCAGGAGGCAGAACAAGGCTTCCTGCACACAGCCGACGTCGTGAGCGGCCAGCCCGGCGCAGCGCACACCACCAGCACGCTGACCTACTTCTCCGAGCCAGGTTAGCGGCAGGTGGAGGGCTGCAGGGCCCCAAAGACACGGTGGCAGCGATCCAAACGCAGCCCAGACCCGCCAGGGAGCGTGGGAGGGACCCTACGGTAGTGCTGCTGCTATTGCTAACTCTGCAGCAGGGGCTGTGCTCAGACAAAGTCCCCGGCCTACACGATCATCCCTGTTGGAGCTTAAACCTTCCCGGGTGGGGGCAGCACCACAGGGAGAACCAGGAGAGACGAATCCTGCCCTCTGTCCTGGGCAGCACAAGGAGCTGGGCTCCCTTTCCCAGTCTGGTAAAGGGAGGATTTATCAGTGCCAGGCCAGGACTGAAGCGCAGCAGACGAGCAGCCATGCCTGCCTTCCACGGGGAGCAGAAGTGTCTCATCTGCGCCCACCTAATTCCCCTAGGACTCAGCAACCTGACTAAAGGAATGAATTCACAGCATGGGAACTCACCTGGGCTGACCACCCTTGAGGGCTGCCTCCCCCCTTCCCCTGCCAACCCCACGCTCTGGCCAGAGGGACGCGAACAAGCCAAGGCAGCAGGACACAGGCACTCAAAGAGCGGCTGCCGGCTGGGAGGACACATCAGAAACAACTGCCGAAGCCTCACAAACCGCACTGGGAGAGCGGGCCTCTCGGGCACAGTTGCAAGGGCCCAAAAGCCCTCAAACGTCTTCCTGGCCAGCAAAAGTCTGAGTTAAATCCAGCATGGAGCCGTGAACAGTCTGGCAGCGGTGCTGTGCAGCAGAAGGACTGCTCAGCCTGGCGAAGCCTCTCCTCCTCCCCGAGCTGCCAGGAGAGCTGCAGCGAACAGCAGCAGCCCCGTGCATGAAAGAGCCTTGCTGCAGGGGAGGCAGAGATTTGTACAAGCTTGTTTTTCAAACCCAGCTAATTAGGGTCTCCGTGCACAGTGCCTGGTGGCAGCTCCGTCCCCAAAGGGTGCTTTCTGAGCGCAGAGGGCTGTGCTCACTTTTAAATGGGTGTGCAAACTGCCAGGCTGGGCAAGGGAGGGAGGAGAGGCTTTGAGAACCGCGCAGTGCTGATGCTCACTGCGTTTAGAGTACAGATTACCCACTCCAGGCCAGTCTCACCTTCGCCTGGAAACTGTGCGAGGGCAATAGGTAGGTAAAGGCAGCAGCAGCTGATGGTTAGGGCACAGCTCGGTGCCCAGAGTTGCAGGTCTGGCACTCGTGGCTTGGCAGACCCAGCGGCTCCCTCCCCTTCTTCCCCGCTCGGCTCACGAGACGAGAGCACCCGTCACGCTGCTGACAGAGGCCGTGGAGGGAGCTGTCACACTGCTAAACTGGATCAACAGATGCCAGGGCTAAACTGGCCAACTTCCAAACGCAGAGGCTCGGAAATCTGAACAAGTGTCTTTGATCTCGTTTGGAAAGGAGAGAGGGAGAGGACAGGGCTCAGGGCTGGAGCCGGGCCACCCTCCCGGCTCAGACAAGCTGCAGAGCGGCTGCTCTTGGCAGCGAGAGCCAACAGTACCAGATCATCCCTGCAGGAGGATGTGAAGTATTGAGAGCGGGTGACTCCAATGCTGTTCCTACCTCTGCTCCTCCTCCCAGACAACACTCAGCTCGGGAGCAAACTGCCACATGGAGCCTTTAGGGATGAGTACAGGATTAAGCCTGCTTTAATTTGGCAATCTTCTACTGCAAAAAGAGCAGCAAAGCTGTTCTCGAGCTGTAGGTCAGCACCCCAAATTATCAGTCATCATGGCTTCTCCACAGCCACCCCCAAGTATAAGGGGTGATAATAAGACAGGCAAACCCCTGTTTAATACCCATTGCCTTTCTCAAGTAATTCCCCTTGCAGAAGAAAGGGTGCTACGCAGAGGCCCACATTGGCACTAGAAGACACAGCAGGTGAGAGACTTACGGGGAAAGGACTACATGAAGCACAGAGGTAAGAAGAGGAGCAGACAGCCAGGAGAAATAGAAGAGACATGGGAAGAAGATGGACAGGTAAGGAGTGGGACAAGGCCGCGTGCATTCAGCCAGAGCTGGTGGAGGAGGCAGGTTCAGCCACGCAGGAATCAGCCTTACACAGAAGACTTCCCCATACAGCTCCAGACACGAGAAGTCTAGCATGAAGACCACGAAGGGGATGCGGTGACAAGCCCAGGTGATAGAGAACAGCCTGCTGCTTGCATTGCTATAGGAGCAAAACCAGCAACCCTGCCAGCACCCCAAAGAAAACCAGCGCTAGGAGATCCCCAGCACAAGCCAACACACATGGCAAGGAGCTTTGAAAAACCCCCGGGCTCCAGAGTACACAGCTCAGCACAAACATCTGCTCATGGCATCATTAAAGGGGCCCAGAAAGGAGCAAGGTACCCAACACAAGGCTCCGACAGGAACTAAAAGGGAGCCAGCAGCTTGGTGACAGCCGCTTGTGGCTGGGCTGGGGGCAGTGGTGATACTGCTACCACAGTCACAGGATGCCCGAGGGCAGAGGAGGGAGAGCCCAAGCTCGGGGAACATAAAGCTCCAGAGTGACACTTCAACAGGCCTCAGGGCTGACACAGGAAGAAGGAGACCATGGTCCTACTTGAGCCCTTGCCTGAAATTCCAGACACGGCATAGCGTGGACCAGATCAGAGGAGCCAGGGCTCTGGCCTCCCACATCATTGCTTTCTGCAGGGGAGGTTTGATGTCTCTTCACCCATATTTGAGCCAGCTAGGGCCCAGGGGCAGGACAAGATACTTGGAGAACAGTTAAACCCAGTCTCTCAGTCCAGAGCTTCGCAGAGCAGCACATAAGTTTGCACTGCACGTGGTGAGCGATGGGTCCGATCGACATTCCTGGTTCGGCTGCTCTAGGACGAGAACAGAGCCGAGAACAAGCCTGACGTTACATCCTGACCTGGGTTAGTCACAGTGCGACTGGTAACACCAAGGTGTAAGACTCTCCTTCCCCTCATCCAAGCTCCACCTGCAACATCTGGCTATAATTCTGGTCCTGCCTACAGGGAAACACAGTCTTAATTTAATCATAATTAGGATTTAGCAACAAAGCCAGTTAGGAGTGAGCAAGATTGAACAAAACTTTCCAAGGCACTGCTCCCCTCTACAGACTTGGTGAAACGCCAAACAGGCCCCAAACCAGGACAGCCCTTTAAAAGCAAGGCCTTGAACCAGGAATAGAAATGGTCTCATTAACATGGGTGAAGAGCACTGGGACAGGGCGCAGGGGGCCAATACTAGTACCATTCGAGGGTGCTGATCTCATCTCTCAAGGGCAGTGAAGCCCCCTACTCTGTCACTGCCATTTTAAATGGGGGGGGGGGGGGCGGGAAGCCATGGGATCTGGGAGTGCAATCCACTGACTCAGTACAGGGGAAGGGGCTACAGGACTGGAGCTAAGAGGAGCAGTGCTAGCAGGATTGATCAGCTCAGCATCCCTGTGCTTGCTAGGCCCTCTCTGACGGTGCTGTGGGCTGGTGCCAGGGCCAGCCCAGGGGAGTTAAGGACACGGGGAGCTCTGCGAACACATTATCAGCAATGCCTAGAGAAACAGGCAGGGCTTTCATCTGGAAGGTGCCAAGACGAGCTCACCTGCCCCAGCTCCTCACATGTCAGATTGCTTCTCCCTCCTCATGGCTCAGCTTGCCTCTCCAGCAGCGCTTGCCACCCTTCAGAGGGGACGGGTGCAGGCAGCCACCGCAGGCTCAGCTGCTCCTGCAGCCTCAGCACCTCCCTTGAGCACCTCCTCGAGACAGCATCAGCTGAAAGCCAGCAGTGTTCAGCCATCTGTGGCAGAAGCCGGCAATCAGCTGGGAGCAGGAATGACTCTGGCTATGGATCTGACAGCAGCAGGGGCCCAGAGCAGCCTGCTTGCTGCCAAACAGCCACGTCCATGCAGGAGGCAGGTAGAGCCTCTCAGGAGAGGGCAGACCAGCTTGGCACGCTGGGGTAAAGAGGAAACGCAGCAGTTAAATCCAGCCTATCTGCCAAGGGCTTGCAGCAGTCTGGATGGGGACAGGGAAGGCATGGGGAGGGAGAAATTGTTTTCCAGCCCACTCACACCTGGGGGAAGTGAACAGGTACAGCTATGGGGGGGGGGGAGGGGGGCACAATTTGTAAGCTCTGGTTTGACATGCATTCATGATCTCTTGCAAGCAGAGGGCCCTGTAGCAGGAAGGGGAGAGCTGGTGTTTGGTGAATTATGTCACTCTTAACAGCTACCTGGCACAGGAGCCCAGAGACCCTAGAGAACAGCACTTGCAGGATCTAGCTAGCCTCCTTCTGACCAGCACCTGCAAGGACAATGAGAAGTTTTGCATTCAGACTTGGGGCAAGAACAGGAAGAGCAATAGGTCCTGAACGGCATTGGAGAAGGCAGGGGAGTTCAGATATAGGGACTGGAAGCTCTGGAAGAGCTGCTTCTCACTGTTTTAACCTAATTGGTATTTTCTAAAGCTCAAAGGCACTCACTGGATTCAAGGCCCTGCAGGGAAAGGAGAGGGAAGCAACATCAGTAGGGCCCTTTCAAAAACACATCAAGGCTAGGGAGATGCAAGTTCATACAGGGTCATCAGTTCCCTGAATAGAGAGCAGCTACAAGAAGCATCTTGTCATGAATATTTTACACTCACTGGTCTGTTCACTTCCTTCAGGACCCTGAGTGGCAAACACCTTTCCTCCCCACAGCTTCTACAGGGAGGAAGAAAAACCATCACATCCCACAGACAGAGCAGTATGGCCCTGCTCCTAAATCCAGCCAAATAGCTCTAACTAGTACTCTGAGCAAGCTGGGTTTATACCTCTGCACACAAGGCCCTGGGAGTTTGCTAGGGTACTGTTGACCATTGGTTCATTGCTCACATGAACTTTAACACAAGGAAGCTGCCAAATTGGATGCTGAATGTGTTTGACAAGCTACAGACCAGCCCCTACGCAGGGCATCCATCTTCCCTAGGGCCCTGGACATGTTCTAGCCCTTGGTGGGAAGCCAGTCAAGCCCTCGGAGGGCTTGACATTTGTTTTAAGCCTTGCTCTAGTACCCGATAGATAGTGGAGACATCAATCAACCCGAGACATTAAGCAGCTGATGAGCACCAAGGAGAGGTTTTAATTGATCTGTAGAAAAGCTGATTTGTTGTCTGGGAACTCAATACTTGCCCAAGCATGGGATGAGTTAAAAACCTCAGTCAACTTGGATGCGGGGGCCAGTCTGTTATTGGAGGCGAGACTGCAATGCGAGAAGTCAATACATTGAACAGTAAGAGGTGGCAGTGCAAGCCTGGCCTTCTGCTGAACAGCTAACCAAAGCCAACAGCTTGTGAATTCCCACCTCCGCCTGCCATCTCTGACTGAATCACACTACGATCCCCGGAGAGCCATGCTGGCCCTGCTGAGTCAGCCAGACCCAGACCCAGCTACTGCAGGAGGCAGTCCTTCAAAAGCTCTAATGCAAACATCCGAGGAAAGGTGGCGGACAGCGCAGCAGAGGAGCCAGCCGGCAGCCAAGTTGGTCTCTTCTAGCCTGAGGCTTTGCATCCTGTAGTCAACAAAACTCCTACTCTCAAAGGAGAATAGGGGCAGGAAAGCCAAGAGGTTTGAGGATGGAGCTCAGAAAAGTCTCCTGCAGTAGGGCCTGGGATGCAGGCTCACACCTCCCAGAAGGTCAGGCCAAAAAAACCACCCATGGTCCTGGGCACCTCTCCTGCCAGTAGGGAACAGGAGTCTTCAGCAAGGCTGAGGCCAATGCTGGTGCTGACCCCCAAAAGGGGAGGCAAACTTTGCCAGGGAAGCTGTATGCATATTCCAATACACCTTTGAACATGGAAATACCCCGAGATGACCCATAGGTGTCCAAGGTCCTCTGTGGCTCTATGGGCAGGGGCTGTCTGTGCCATAAAGATTGTTCCCCTTTCCAGGGACAAAGTCTGAAGAACACGAGCAGAATTTCCTTTGAATGAGAGACTCCCCACAGAAAGGGGAGCTCTCCCTTGGCAAACGCTGCACAAGGACTCAACTGCAAGTCCTCTTTCGGCTCACAGATTTGGCCAATGCAGAGATCCCGAGAATTAGTGATCCAACACCAAGAGCCTCTGGAGCAGCCCTGCCAGTGCTCAGTGCCAGCTGTTTGGCAGCCTCCCAAAGGCAGCTGTACAGAAAAGCCAGTGCTCCAAACCAGCAAGTGGATTAACTTAAATCCTCCTGCAACAGGGTTTATGGGGCACTGAGCGGTGCCAGTTCTTTCCCACATACATTCAACAGAATTATTGATCTCATCCTTATACTTCGCCTGCCTCACAGTCAGATCAGCAGGCAGTTAACCACTGAAACAGAGGAACATCGTGCTTCTGACCTAAAAGCTGGCTTTGAATCCCAGGCTCTGGAGACAGAAGGGGACGCACATGTTGCTAGACTAAATTCAACTCGATGCATCTCACATGCTTGATGAGGTTTTCCTCCAACGCAACTTGCGGAGACAGCTGCAAGGCCACGTTCAGCAAGAACATTTCAGTCAGAAGAGAAAACAGGCCTGGAAGACTGAGAGAAGCATGGCCCCGGCGAGACAGGTCTGACGCAGCATGAACTCCACAGCCACGCACAGGCAGAGTTGGGCACGGACACCCAACACAGCACATGACTGCAAGAAGTCAGAGTAATACCTGCAGGCAGCTATGACATTTCAGACCAGCTCTTTTCTTGCACAGATAACTTACTCTGCACACAGCGCTCTCTAACCCAGCAGATCAATCTTGAGCAACCAGCCTCCACTGAGGCTCAGTACGATTAATGCCTCTCAAGCAGTGAGGCCCAGGAGGGGCCGCTCAAAGAGAAACCTGCTCAGTTGCTTACTGCACAGTTTGTTTCTTTATCTCCCAGGAAATTCACTCAAGGTATGGAGAAAAAAAAAAAAAAGAAAAAAAACACCCCAACATCCACTTAGTTTTGCTAACGAAGACATTTTGTGCTTTCTCCTTCAGACTATAAGAAGCAACAGCACTTCTTAGGC
The DNA here is from genome assembly GCF_040807025.1 of Struthio camelus. Lineage (NCBI taxonomy): Eukaryota > Metazoa > Chordata > Aves > Struthioniformes > Struthionidae > Struthio > Struthio camelus. The sequence goes on along the minus strand of NC_090965.1, from coordinate 4,890,959 downwards.
TACCACAGTGGAAACTGGAGTAGCTTCCTTCTTCACAGTGTCCTCAAAAGACAGATCAGTACAAGTTTACAAAGCCTTAGCTAGATAGCAGAAAGCCTCCAGCAACTCCAATGAGCTTTGGATGAGACCTTAAAAATATTTCTGTCAAATAGAATTTTTGTCATTAGTAAGGTCTTACAAACTCCTTTTTCCTTCTCTTAAGGTGAAAAATAAGAGCCTTTAGTTATAGGGATTGTGGCCTCCCAGTGTTAATGTAAATCCCAAAACACAGCTAGAGCTGGAGAAAGAATAAAAATCCCATGGGCAAAATTAACTTGATCTATGAGTAAAAGTGACTGGCTAACAACAAAGCTGAGAGCAGCAGGGAGAAGTAAATTTGCTTTCTGAAAGCTCTCAGCTTTACAGACACACCTGTACTAGCAGCACAGGACAGGAATATTTAAATAGTTTATTTTAAATTCTCAACAGGGTCTCTTTATAGTCCACTCATTCCTTGTAGAGCAAGAACTAGCTCCAAATTCAAGCTCTGAGAGCAAGATTCCACCCCCCCCAACTCTGTAGTTCAGGGCTTTGCTTCAACTCCCTCTGGGCCTAAAAAACCCTATTTTCTTCAGAACTACTACAGTAAGTACATTCAAATGCAAATCCACCCTTAGCACTTCAACTTCTGTGGAGCTCAGCAAGGCTGTGAAGCTACAGTCAAATCAACCAGGCAGCAAAGACACAGAAAGAGGTCAAGATGCATCTTTAGTGAGGCATAGGAGCCAAGAGACAGACTCCCCTCCCGCAAGGGAAGCTTTTCTAATGCCAGCACTTCACACCATTGCAAACACTGTGGACAAGAGGCAGCACCGTGCCTTCAAGCAGCCAATGTCACTTACCAACGTATTCCGAGAGGAACACAACAAAGAACGGAGTGACCAGGTCATTGATTCCCTGTACATAACCGCTGGCTGGGTGTCGAATGGCCCAGATAAACAGGATTCTTTCAAAGATCTAGGGGAAGAAGGAAGGAAAGCAGGTACCTGCATTAGCCGTGCACAAAGGAAAGGCAGAAAAGAGTAACTGCTAAGCTCAGGGAGCAGAGGTCATGCACTGACAGGCCCCTCCGCAGCAATATTTGTTAGATAAGACGCATACAAGTCAGAGGATACTCTCTGTACCATCTACAGACCCTGCCCCCACAGGCTGGCCCACACTTCCCAGAAGAAGAAGGCCCAGTCTCCTCACCAAAGCCTCAGCATGAAGAAACATAGAGGCCAACTTTCCAAGATCCAGATGGCTTAAGACCCTTCCATCCACAGGGCAGGGCTGCCTCTTGTTGAATGTCACATAGATAGCTCAGGCTGTCATCTGGGCTCTTTAACCATCAAGTATCAGCTCTCAGCGCAGTATTCCCAGCTCCACATCACAGGTCAGGATAATTCCCAGAAGAGCAGGATGGTCCTCCCCCAGACAACCAAACTACATGCTATTTCCAGTCAGATCCAGTCCAGGCCCCAGGACACCATGCTCTGACATACTACATATATGTGCTGAGTTTGTTTCCAAAGACAACAGATGCCTGCACCTCCTGGCCACCTCTCAAACCCATCACTGCCTGAGATTCTCACATACTGCTTCACTCAGAAGAGGTTTCATAACCAAGCACAACTGATGCCCTGTGCTGGTTCAAAACAGGAACTTCAGGTCTCTTCCTAATTCTTGACTATGTTTTGCCAGAGAAAGCTGTGTTCTACAGAGGTGATCTCATGGCCAGCGAGCAACAAGGCTGATGTCTTTTAGAGACATTGGACAAGACCAGACAGTTTAAGCAGCTATTTGCTGATCAGTTGTGGAAGGCATCAGTTGTTGTCAGCCAGGGAAACACAAAGCTAACTTGCAAAGTTAACTCAGTCCAGTGGTAGTGCTGGTCTAACTCCACGCACAATCAGCCTGACCCACTGCAACGCAGGCAGGAGCCTCGCTCCCCCCCTTACCTCTTGGACAAGTGGCTGCTGGAAAAGGGGAATGAGCGGGTTGGTCCTTGGAATGTCGATGTGGATCTGGAAGAGAGCGTGGGTTACATACATCAGCCTTGCTTTTCAGGGGCACAATAAATCACACAGGCCGATGGAAGGGAATTCACCCTCCCAGTGTCCCTAAGGGAGGGCTGCGCTTGCTGATGAGCACAGCTGGGCCTACAGGTAGCAGCCACATTGAGAAAAAGCATGGAGGAGTTTCACCTCCAGTCTCCTTTGCTCAGGGCTGGGCAGGCCATCAGAGCTGGGCTGGGAGAAAGATGGGGTATGAAATCTAGTGATTAGTAGCAATTTAAGGAAGGCTTAATCCAGTGCCCTTAAGGAGATGGACAGAGGCATGGGGGCTGCCCGCAAGGAGAAGACTTAGTGGCTACAGCTAGAGGAAGTTCTAGTATGACCCCAGCTGCAGGGGCAAGCAGCAACAACAGGAAGGGAAGGAATGTACCAACGCAGAAAGCCAGGCAACAGGCAGAGGGCTTGTACCTGCCGGTAGGTATCCTGATGGTGCTCCTCGTTCCGGGAATCATAATACTGCTGGATGAAACCAAAGTATTCCTCCCGCTTGCGCTGCAAAGTCAGCTTCCGCCGCTCCATGTTTGCGGGGAGATAACCCTGCAGCAGGAAAACAGATGTTAGGGCAGACCCTCTTCCCCCAGTTCTCCTGGCCACTGACCATTCCTGGAAATCTTGCCAAGCAGCTGCGCACTCAGAAGTGCTGTCAGATACAGAGACTCAGGAACCGTGGAAAGAGTTCTCACGGGTTTTGGCTTTATTAGCCCTGATGTTTTTTCTGATCTGGGGGCAACCCACTTTCATGGGATTCATCAGCTTGTTTCCCAAGCAGAGCTAACCATATTCCCAGCACCAGTCCGGGCTTTGTGCTCAAAGAGGATGTAGCTATTACATTCCCTGATTTGAAAGTACAGCTCATCTGCAGGCTGGGCACAGACGTGCCACAAACAAACCTGGTTATGGGACACATGAAGGTCTAGGAGCGTGTGTCCCCCTGGTTCTGCACAGGCTGTCAAGTTCCCCCCACCCATACTCCCGGGTCACAGCTCCAAGTACTCACTGACAGGAGACGCCACGTCACGGGCCGGACCTCTCTGGGCACACCAGGCCAGCTGCATTTCCTCAGCTCATCTGCAAACGGACAGTGGTGGCAATGGATTAGATCCTAGGCACGTCCAGGCACCACTACACCTAGAAGGAGAGGAAAGCCCAGTCTGCTCCTGCAGGCTCTGGAGAAATTAAGCCTCCAGGAAGGCTCCACATTAGCCATGACTGGTGATGTGGGTCTAGGGTAGGGGCAGTAGAGACACTCTCTACTCAGCCTGGGCACAGAACTGTTGGCTGCTGGGGCTCTGACCCACCAGTCCCCTCTCAGCAGCATTCAATCCTCAGGCAGAGCCCAACAAATCCCAGGGACCACAACCATCATCTGTGCAACAGGGAAAGACCGGAAACAGACAGGCAGCCCCTGAACAGCACTGCTGGTGGAAGAGGTTATCATCTGGAATGATCCCCCGGCTACAGGTAGTAACTTTTTCCAGTTTTGAGCAGATACAACTGCCACCTGAACCATGTTTCACTGAGGCAGAACGCCTCCTTCACCTTCCCCTTCCCACCTGCAGGCACCCATTTCATCACACTCACCCAGGTCCGTGTTGTGGCTGGAAAGAAGCTGCCGAAACTTCTCTAGGCGGGTTTTCTCCCTCACTGTCATGGGGGGAGCACCCGAAGCATTTTGGTCAGAGATCCGGGCAACGAGCGGAATGACAGGCCGAAGGGGGAGGGACTGCTGCTTCTGAAGGGAGGTCTGCATACAGGCATCCTCTGCAAGGAGCAGACAACATAGTGAAGGACACAGCACCTCTCCAGCCCCACCTTGCCCCACTAGCCAGAGATTTGCCACTGTAAATTTAACCTGTCTCTTCCCTAGCCTCAGCCCACGGAGCATCACTGGCCCACCAACAGATCAGCACTTCAAACGGGCTCACAGGCATCTGGTGTTGCTCTTCCATCACTTCCCCCCTCCGATCTCTCCTTTTTCTTCCATTACTCATCCCTTCCTCCCACCTCTAGGCACCTGGCTGCCAACAGATCAGACTTCCTCCCTCAGGTATCGGAAGGTATGTGGCAAGATAAGACAGAGGCACAAGGAGATGTGGGAATCCCCGAGGAACTGACCTTCAGATCTGGATCTGCCCTGCTCGTCTCTGATTTAAATAGTGATCAAGCTAATTGCCAGTGCAGAGAGGAGGCGATAGGCCACCAATGCCACCTGCTGGCAGCAGAGACCTGCTAGGCTATTCCAGCAGTGCACTGGGCCACCAAAAAAAAAAAAAAAAAAAAAAAAGCAGAGGGTGAGCAAGCCCAACCAAGAACTTAACAGATCTCCAAAATCCCTTACTGCCCAGAACAGGGACCCTACAGGACACATGTCTGTAGGCAGGATATCCAGTGGAGACTGAAGCATTGGCATCAGGCCTTCTAACAAGGCTCCTTGGAGTGCCGGATTCTACAAGGAAGCAAGAACCTCCGCCAGGCATACGGGCTGCGTTGTGGCCTCTTATCCATAATATGCAGGTAGCAGCAAGAGGTTGGGTTCAACGGTCAATTAGGAGAGCACCAGAGCAGCAGGCTTTGCCTGAAAATGCCTCTTACCAGACGTCCTGGAGAGCTGGGCCTCGCTGCTGGACTTGATGACCTTGCAGTTGGTGGGCATGTCGCCAAGAGCGGACTGGGCCCGCTCAGGTTTCACCCGCAGCTTACTGTGGTTTTCCAGCACCTGGGCTGCCGTGGCCTTGGCCACTTTAGAGTTCAGAGTTTGGAAAGAGGAAGAGGAAGAAGAGAAGTCCTCATCCTCATCATCACCAATGTCCCAGGCATCACTGGTGTTGCGGGCAAACTCGTGAAAGCTGGAGGCCTTCTTGCTTTTCATAGGCAACGCGTTGGCCTTGGAGCGGTCTTTGATTAAACTGGGAGCCAGAGAGAAATAGTATCAGAGCCCTGGCATTAGCGAAGTCCATTTTCTTCCTGTCCCTACGCCCTTGTTCCAATTCGCTAGTCTCTTCCTTATCCAAACGCCCTGCCCCTCCTCCCAAACACAAGGAGCACGTTAAGTCTCTCCAGGAGGCAGAGCCCCAGCCAGTAGGATCCCAGGGCATAGAAGGCCATAGTGCCAGCAAAGAGTTGGAGAGGTGCCAGGCTTCTGGGCCCAAAAGGGCAAATGAGAGAGACATACAGCTTTTCCAGCTCCACCTCTGTCCACCCTACAGAAAACAGGAAAATTAACACAAAAAAACCCTTGCAACCTGGGGAGAGGCACGTCAAGGCCTAGAGAGAGCTGATCAACACTCGTAGACACTCTTAATGCAGCTGTAATCACTCCCAGTGCACAGGCACCAGCCTGTTTCTGTTCTCAGGCAAAGGAGGAGCCTTTGCATTTACCCTTAAGCTGCAGGAATCAAAGTCCACCAGCTGAAGCGTGGCAGAAAAGGGGGAGCCTTCACTGCTACACAGCATGAGATAAGGATAAGGAGGCAGTTCAGGAGATCAGCTCTGCCTTTTCCTGCCAGGAAGGGTGCCGCAATTCTGCAGCCCCATGGCCTCAGGACTGCTGATCCACCATGCTGCCAGGCAGCTTTACCTCCCCCCCCGCCTTCCCTTAATTCTTCCCTCTCCAACAGGGAGCGAAGGGCCCTGATGCCACTGCTTAAGAAAGCTCCTGTCTCCTTTGATGTGCCCGGTATGATACAGATTTCCGGCCATAACAGGCACCAGATAAGCTACCCTTGCAAGCTTTCACAGAGCTCGAGACAGCACAGCACCCCATTGCTGCCCTTCTCTCCTGGAGGCAGATGGGAACATGTGCCTGAAGCTCAGCCACACCAGAGCTGGAGCTTAAACTGCAGATAGCAGAGGGTATGCACAGAAGCGCTGGCCTGGGTGCTGTAAACCAGGTATAGCTGCACGCTCTCGTGGGCACTGCCACTGGGTAACCCACAGCACTTGGGCAGCAACTTCAGAAACCACCTGAGGAGTTTGCTCAGGAAATAGAAAAGTAGCTGCTGGGTCATTTCTACAGTCCCAGCAACATGGGCCAGTCTGATTGGGAGGAGGCGGAATACTATAATGCCAGGGGATGCTGGAGACCTCCAGCTACTGCAGGACTGAGCCAAAACCCTCCAAAGCAAGTGGTCTATGTCTCCAGAGATAAATAAAACTTACTTTTTGGTGAGCCGGGGGTCCAATGGGGGATGCTGTGCTCCATAGACAGGCTGAATGCTGCAGGAAGGAGGGGGAAAAAAAAAAAAGAAAGAAGAGTGCCAAAAGCCACAGAGGAACCATGAACAGTCTCCTCAGCCTAGGCTGGGGTCATACTTCTTGCTTGCTGTCAGGAGCCAAACGCCAGCCAAAAGCAGCTTCAATAAGCTTCTGACTTCAAAGCCTTAGATCAGAAGTGTCACATTCAGCTGAAGTGAATCTGCAGTTCTTTGCGGCAGAAGAGACCGACCCTGTTTGAACCACTTGGCTCTCTCCAGCCTGGCTGAGCAAGGAGCAGAAATCTGTTCTTTGCTGCACTGACGATTCACTCCGAGTAACCACGTGTCTCAATTCCCCCTGCCTTATAAACTGAAGTCCGTTCTCTTTTCCATCAGAGGGCTTCCCAGGTTTGGGGATTTACACTTCTGAGCCCTCAGGGACAGGGAAGGACTCCAGCCAGCACTACTGCGACTCTTCAGCAAGGCATGTGAGGGTTTGAACCCCATGCTGGTTCTCAGGCTCATAGCCAATGCTACAGTGAGGCGGCCTCCGGTATGGTACACAGTCCAACTCCGGTCCCAACGCCAGCTTTATCAACTCCTTCCTACGTGGCCTGAAGTGAGTCACTATGTCTCGGCACCCTGGTGTCCCTCTCTGAGGAGCAGGGCTAGTGCTCCAGGGCACAGGGAGCCTCAGGGCTCCAAGCGCTCCATAAGGAACACCACTTTGAAGAGGAGTTATTAGATGAGTGCTCATCACCAGTTCTACGGGCTTTAGAAACAAGATGGGGATCTTGAGTCATTAGCTCCATTTGGGTAACTATTCACAACCTCCCCACTCTAAAAGGTATGCTTAGATCTCTGGAAAACAAGTCTTCCCCATCTCCTGGTACACAGCAGAGCCCTGTGTCCAACTGCAGAGACAAGGGCCCATTCAGAGCTGGCACACAAGGGACAGCTCCTCTTGGGTGCAGGGAGTTGGCCTGGTTTCCAGGAGCCACGGATGGAGCCCGGCAGTAAAACAAGCAGAGCCCAGCAGTGTAGGAGGGGGACTGCAGTTTGGTGCAGCTGGGAAGCACGTTGAGAACAAGTTGATGCTGGGGAGGCAACAGCAGCAGGCCCAGCTGGCAGAGGAGGGATGCAGAGATGCGGGGCAGAGGCTGGAAACAACCACAACACAGAAAGATCCCGATGGTGAAACCTAGCCGGGGTGGGCTCACCGCTACAGTGGCAGCCCTTCGTGGCTGCAAGCGCTCAAAAGGCTCACTGTGTTTACCCACCAGCGATCCGGGCCAGGAAAGAGTTTGCCGACTAATTAGCATCGAGGAGTCAGGACAGCTATTAAACAGAGGCGCCCCTGTGGGTGGCCATAACAAGCAGTTTATCAGGAGTTAATATTTAAAAAAAAAAAAAAAAAAAAAAAACCCACACCCAACCCCTCCAGATCAGTGCTGCTTCCAAGTGACTCACGGCAGCTCCGTTCGGAAGAAGAGCTGGCGGAGCCTCCTGAACACCCAGCTCACACCATCCTGTGACAGCAGTCACAATGCTGCTCCTCTTTGCACAGGGATCAACATCACCGGGGAAACCCACACGTGTGGGGAAAACCCACACGTGCCAGACAGGCAAATGCTCCGAAGCACACGCAAAGGGAGGGCAACTATGCTTAGGTCTGCTGGCCTCAAGCTCACAAGCCACGTGAATGGCACACGTTATAGAGAGAGGAGGGGATGTGGCAGCAGCTCTGGATGAAGAAACCCCTTCCTGGTGCTCTGAAGCAATTGGCCAATGCTTTTGCGATGGACTAACGGCTGATACAATAGCAGAGGGTCCCACCTCCCAAGCGGATCTTATTAAAGGATTTAAACCTAACCTCACACAAACGCAGCATCCCAAGCTGGTCTAGCAGCACAGCCCGTCAGCTTTGCTTCCATATAAACAGCTGAAGGTGACAGCCACGTCTCCAGCAACCTAAAGAGAGGCAGGGCTGAACCCCACCATCCGGCATCACTGAGCTCCAACTGCTGCATGGAGCAGGTTCTCTCCGTGCTTTTTCCATCTTTGATTTTGCTGAACAATTCTCTCCCCTACCCATCCATGCAGAGGGTATAAGCTGGGTAGGAACAAGTGCAAGCACTCAGAGACATGCAACAGGTGACTTTAAAATATGCAAGCACCTGCACAAATGCCAGATGGCAAGTTGGTGCTGTAGCGCCTGTGGCACCCTTGATGCCTGATCCCGCTCCTTCAGCTCGCGTCCCTGTAACTGACTCTCAGCAGATCCTGAAGCTCCACACAAAGGTGCATTAACACGTCCCTGCTTTTACAACCGAGCAAACCGAGGCAGGGGAGTGATACCCCCAAGTGATGCTCAGTAAACATTTATTTACTCACTCGTGTCTGTTCCCCCCCCCCCCACCTCCCATCTAGCACCTCAGCTCTGCTAGATGAATGGAGCATCCCCAGATGAACTTTGTCTCTAGCTGTCTTCATCCGACTGTTGCATGGACGGAAAGCTCAATGCAGGCACTACATTTCAGCACACACACCACTGGGTCAGGAGTTGAGTCCTAAACCATGTCCTCAGATCTGTGCCACTGAACTGGCTGGACAAGTCAGTCCATTGCACTCTTCTATTTTAGTTCATGCTCTTTGGGACAAGGCATTTCTCATTACCTGTACCTTCAGTGCCCCGTACAACAGCCTCCCAGTCTCCGCTGTGCTATCTGCTTTACACTTCTCATGAGCAGATCATAACAGTGTTTGGGTTAGTGACACTGCAGCAGAAAGCATATCCATGAAACCTCGGTGCCATTCCAGAGACAGAACATATTTTATTCCCAGTGGAGCCTGCATCTCCCCTTTTAAAACAGCAATTAAATAAAACTCCCTGGTGTCTTGCCGCCCATTTCTCTGAAAAGCAGGAAATAATCAGAATGCACCCCACAGGATAACATGCTAAACCAACCTGACAAAGCACTCCTAAAAACTTACTGGAGTGAGAATTCCCACTGTGAGAACACAAGACGTTACTGGCAACATGAAACAGCATTTACTAGTAGTGCCACAACACTACGTCTCCAAAGAAAAAGCACCAAGTAAAAGCTAATAAAACTAAGCAACCAAATTCACAAAATATCACAGAAAAGGAACCTAACACTGTCTCCAAATCTTTACAAAGCCCTCCTCTGTGAGCTTGTCAGGGCAAAGAATGGAAAGAGTCAAGAATCTGCATGGGAAGATCTCTCAAAGTCCAGACCAAAAATTGGAAAGGGAGCATCACATCTAGTGACCATGGACACAGCACGTCCGACTTCCACCCTTTGCAGTTGCGTTGTCCATTAGGAATGAGGTCTCCAAGATCCCTGTAAGTAACTGCCCCTGGGAAGGACAGGTACACAGGATATTTAAAGGTGGCAACCAGCCTGCCTGACACCAGGCGACAGACGGATACTTGCAAATTAGCCTGTTAGGAGGAGGGAAGAACTCTGCCAAATACTTGACGCTGAAGCTCATTGTCTAGGCACGACTGACTGCCTCCCAAACCGGTTCATCTAGTCTGGGCTTTCCAAGCTGAAGCCCAAAGTCATCAGCCGTGGAAGAGAGATGCTGTCGTAGAGACCACCAGCTGGAAGCACAGCTGGGACCTCCTGACAAAGGTGGTCACCAACAGGGAGAAGAAAACACCCATGGATGGCACTGCATTTTCTTCCCCCATGAAGAAAAGAAGAACATGCTATGCTTACTGCTCGCCCTTTGCTTGACACAGATCTGGACTGTCCCACAAACCTGAGGGAGCTGGAGCAGCAGCAAAGACTAAGAGTGAAAGCACATTAGAAAGAGAATTAACTGGCCTAGCAGGATTTAAAGCCAGCTAAGCATTTCAGAGTGCACATCAGGAGGGGGCAGCAGGGTTCAGATAAGGCAAACAGGAGCACGAATATAGTAGAAAGACTGAGGAGTATCGAACTAAAACGTAACTTGTGAAAACCTCCTCAGAGAGGTGGGTGCCCTCTCCCCACCCTCCCTGGACACTGCCTCCATACAGGAACCTTGCTCTCAAGGCCATGTAGGAAGCATCTCCTTCATCGCCACCAGCCCCTTCCTCTTGCTCTGCTTGAGCAAGACATTTTACTCATTCCCCTCTCCCACCCGCAGGTGAACACAGATGCCTCAACAGGAAACAGGACACCACACCCGGAGGAAACCAAGCAGGGGAGGTGCACACAGGGATGCCCCACAGGCCCAAACAGTGGAGGGACTGTCAAAAACAGCAGGGTATCAGGAAGAGGTGGACCAGGAGTGACACCCCACGTAGCAGAGGATAAGGAGGGGGGCACCTGTTTCGGTAGGGGCACCTGTTTGGGACAGGGGAGCTGCTGCCCAAGGAGACACCGCTAAGGGCTTCGGAAAAGGAGAAGGCTTCTTCAACATCTGTGGAGATGAGCATGTTTCAGCCCTGGCTCCAGGGCTGCCCCAGAGGCAGCCCGGCTACAGGAGGAGCCTTACAAGGCCCTGACACCCTCCGCAATGCTTTCCATGGGGCAGGGGTGCAGGTGGGGCTCCCCACAGCCCCCACACAAACTCTCCTGCCCCACAGATGAAAGGACAATCCTGACACCCCCTTTCTATTGGGGGGCCTCCCCAGCCCAACTCACCCCCATTGCCAGGAGGGCTGTTCCCAGCACCCTCTCCCATTACAGGGGGGCCCCTCAGGCCGCCCCCTCCCTGCCCCATAGCCGGGGGGGCTGCCATGGGCACCCCTTCCCCAGGGCAGGGGGGCTACTCCGGGTCCCTCAGCCCCACTTCTCCCATTCCATAGCCGGAAGGGATGCCCTGACACCCCCTACCATCGCAGCCCCCCCCCCCCGCCCCACAGCCGAGGGGTTGTCCCGCCCCCCCCCCAAGCAGGGGGCTACGCTGCCCCTCAAGACGAAGTCATAGCCGGGGGGGGGGGGGACATGACTCCTGCCCCCCCGCCCCTCCTCTCGGCCATGCGCTGCCCCGGCCCCCCAGCCGGGAGGACACGGCCTCGCCGCCCCCCCCCCGGGCCTGTGGGGAAGGGGCCGCTGCCACCCGCCGCCCCGGCCCGGCCCGGCCCCCCGCACTCACCTGCCCGGCAGCTTGGCGCTCCGCTTCCAGAACTGCCGGCCGCTCTCGGCTGCCATGGCGGAGGGGCGGGCCCCGGCCGGCCGGCCAGCCAGCGAGCCAGCCAGCTAGCCCACCGGCCGGCCGGCCCCGCGGCGGGAGCGGCGGAGCGCGGAGGAACGCGGCGGCCCCCCGCAGGCCGCCTCACCGCCACCCTCCCGCAGCTCCCGGCGGCGCCATCTTGGATCCGGGCATGGGAAGGGCCGCCATTGGCCGCTTCGCTCAAGGCGTTGCGGCTCGGCCAATCGCCAGCGGGAAGGGGCGGGGCGAGCAGGAGTTGGGACGGGGCTGCAAGAGGCGGGAGAGACCATATGCGGGGCAGGAGGGGATAAACCATCTCCGCCCCGGGTGGGGGGGAGGATGGAGCGAACCATTCCCACTGAGGGGAATAGAGGGGACCCAAAATCGGCTATGAGGCGGAGCTGCCTCCCTGGGCTGGGAAACAGGGAGAAGCCATCCGCGCGGGAGACGGGAGGGCGGGCGGATAGAGTTAAACGTCGCGCTGGGGAAGGGGACAGACCATTTCCACTGCGGGGTGGGAGGAGAGGGGGCAGACTCGTCAAGCCTCTTGCGTGGGGGGGGGGGGGAGTGGGCGAAACCATCGGGAGAAGGCGGGGGGGTGGCAGAGAGGAGAGGCGGGTAAACGGCCGGCCGGGGGAGGGAGCGGGTTAAACCATCTACGGGGCGCGGGGGGGGCTGTACCATGCGCACGGCGGGGGGGGGGGAGGGCGCCTGTCAGGGCTGGGCCGTGACAGAATCCCTGTCCCGCCTCGGGGCGGCTGGCCTGGCACGACGGTTTTTATGGCACCCTCAAGGATTTGAGGCCATTTGGGGCCATTTCCAGCCCCTCGGTCGTGCCACAGGAACCTGCTGTCAGGGTTGTCCCCTCATAAGGACAAGCAGGGTGGGGGGGGGAAGCGCCATCATGGGGCAAGGCGTGAGGCGCCTCCAAATGCCACCCGCCCAATAGACACGGGGTGGAGCGGGGGGGGGGGGGGGATAAACTAGGAAAAACACAGCGTGTTTCACAGCACATTTCTGCTTTATTTATTTAATTTATTTTTCCGCCTTATTCCGGCCGGTGGGCGGCTGACGGCAGAGGGCGGCACAGGCCCGTGGCTGGCTGCGCCGCCCGGCCTGGCCTGGCAGCCGGGTGCCTAGCCGTAACCCGCCATGGCTCTTCCCCTCTCCGCCGGCCGCTCTTGAGGCGCGGGCAGAGGTTTCTGGGGGAAGCGAGCCTGTAGCTTTCGGTTCCAGGCTAGAACGAAAGCCCAGAGAGAGAAGAATCGCTTCCCTTTCCCAGGCCGAGGCTCTAGCGGAGAAGGGAAACTCATCGCTAGCAAAAAAAAAAACAAAAAAAAACAAAACCCCAGTGCGTTTCAAGGCTCCCAGGCGCGGGGAGATCACAGCCCTGCTGGTCAGGAGCTTGGTGCCTTGGGCGAGCAAAGTTCCCCGAAGGGACCCGGTCCGCACGTGAGGGCATCCAGGGTGCAAGAGTCGCTCCTTCGTCCCCAGGCTTTGCGCATGGTTAAAAACGTCGGCCCGCAAATCACTTCATCCTGCGAGGGAGGTCTCGCTCCCAACGTTTCCGCAAGGAGTTTGGGCCCTGAGGCGGGACAGGGCCGCCGGGGCTCAGACACGGCACGGCTCCTCGGCCCGAGCACCTGCGAGCCCCGCTGCTGGCGGTGGGCAGCTGGGTGTCTTGCGCGCGGAGAAAGGGAAACCGGCCCGTGGAGGGGGTCGGAGCCGGCCAGAGAGTCTGTCCGTCTGTCCTAGGGCCCTTTCAGCGGCCCCTCGTCCCCCGGTTGTCGGCGCTCCCCTCCGTCTCGGCTGGGGGGGGGATGCGCGTGGCTGCCGCCGGCCGGAGGCAGAGCTGCTTGGTGGAGGAGTCGTACCTCCCGCTTTTCCGCTGCGATTCACAGATCATCTTCTCCTGCTTCGTTTACTGCCTTTATCAAAGACTTTGCTTGCAGACACCCTGCTAGGGGAACAAGAGAGCGTCCCCCTCCGCCCCGGCAGGGGAAGGTGGCTCCTGGTCCCTGCTCTGTTCCCCCCCCCCCAAAAAAAAAGCCGAGCAGGAGAGAAAACCCACCCAGCGGACGGGGTGGTGGGGAGGGATGCCAAGGACCGAGCTCAAATCCTCAGCATCCCCAGCCGAGCGTGTTGATTGCCGTCCGGTCTCAGCTGGCGACTGCAGTCACCAACCGGGGCCAAACCGACCCAAACCCACATGGTTTGGGGGGGGGGGGGCACCTACACGGACCGAAGCGCTCGCGCACCCATGGGCGCGCACGTGCGCCGGCGGGGTGGGGGGGGACACACGGAGCAAGCTGCTACCAGCAGCAGCCCCGCACGGAGACTACCGCTGTCGCGGGGCACGGGCGCAGCGCGGTGGGGAGCGCGGGGGCGGTTTCCGCCGGGGGGGTGGGAGTAGGTACCGGCGGCTCAGGAGGCCGCGGGGGGGGTCCTGGCCTCGCCGAGAGGGCTGGGAGGGCCGCGAAGCCTCCCGCTCGCCCCGCCGCCGCCCGGCCCCGTTTCTCGGCGCGGCTTGACCTGAAATGACGTTTCGCTGCTGCTGTTTTTCTCACAGGCTTGGCGGCGGCGGCGGCGGGGCCGGATCGCCTTCCCCGCAACCCGCTCTCCCCTTTCGAAGGCACCCGCGCTCCCGCCCGCCCGCCCGCCTGTCCTTTCAGGGTAACTGAAATGGCTGCTTCGGTTTGAAACAAGAGCTTTTGTTTCATTTTTCAGGTCGCTTAACCCCCTCCTAACCGGAAAAAAAACACAGTGGTTAAGGACATCAAAATATTACCCTGGAGGAAGGGCACAAAAAGCCTGGGAGAAGGTGAAAGAATCGCTTTGATCCGCCCTTTTGCTAATTTTGACTCAACTTTACGCAGTGGAAAGGTTTTTTTCTTTTTCTTTTTTTTTTTTTTTTAACCCGAACAAAGTGTTTTTTTCCTCAGGCAAAACCCCACCAACGCTAGGGACGAGTGATGCCCTTTCGGGGTGTAACAGAGGCCGGGCTAGGTCAGACCCCGCTCTCAGGAAGGTCAGTGTCAACCCCGCGTGGCTTCACCGAGCCGAAACACGAGACTCGGGTCACGAGCAGGGCTCCAGCTGCCCGAAACCGGCACCTGGCACAGCACGGGGTTTTCGGCGGCGGCCTGGGACGGGACACCAGATGCTGGCCCCCGGGACACCCCTAACTCAGACCTAACGTGCACGGCGGGGGCTAAGCCCGAGCCCAAATTTGCTGTTACCGGCAAACTGTTTTTTTTTCCTGAGCCTGCGGAGGGATGCTCGGCTTCTGCATCCTTTGCCGCGACCTGGCCGGCCGCGCTCCCCTGGGCGCCGCGTGTGCGGAGAGCCCGGGCGCCCGTAAAGAAAGCCGGGAAGCGCTCGCTTTCACTGGCTGTTGGCGCTTCCCCATGGCTATCGCTTCACCTGCGGCAGCGATAGGGCAGCCCCGCTCTGAAGCTCAGCCGCCGAAGATCTCCAGCGGGTCAGGGCGCCGTGCCTCAGTTTCCCCACGTGCCCTGCGGAGATGACGCTGTTGCCACATAGGACGTCCGGAAAGCGCTCGGAGACCGACTTCCACGAGGCTTCGTGACCAGGGAGCCGAAGCCGTGGGACACCTGGTTTGCTGATAATTCATCTCCTCCTAAGGCCGGCGTTTAAAATAGCTGGTGTGACTCACCGTGCCGAGAAGGGCCCTGGCCGCGGGGTTTCGGCTGCCGCCTCGGGGGCAGCTGGATGTTTTCCTCGTGACGGGACGCGGGGCAAGCTCCCTCGGAGTCGCCTGCCCTGCCGGAGGTGAACCAGTTAGGCGGTCCCTGCGACGAGCCTGGCCCGCTCCCCGGGTAGCTTTTCTGCCCGGTGCTCGCGTGCGTTTTTTCAGCCGTGTCAGGCCTTTGGCTGTTGTTAGTCTCCGGTCCCCGGAAAAATAATGTGCAAAATACACATCCCTTTTGCTCTGCCTCCCGGGGTGACTCCAGGCCCCCCCCCCCGGCCAGTCCTTTCCAAACGGCCGAGCGCCTTCAGCTGGGGACAGATGTTTACAGCTGTAGCCGGTAGTCCCATCCGTTGCTCAAGGAAGGCAGAGGCGTGATGAGTGCTGGCCCTTGGCAAGTTCTCGGCGCTCCCGGAACGGGAGGCCGAATGGCCTGAAATCTCATCCTGGTCCTGTTTCATCTTTTTGTTTTTGCTTTCCACGTTGCAGGTACTCCAAGATCCTGGCCGAAACCGGGGAGCCATAGAGAGTCATGCAAGGGAGATGGGAGAGCAGCGCTGGCTCAGAATCGCTCCCTGCTGGATAAGTCCCAAGGTTTTGTCCCATCTGGCTCCCGGGAGGACCGTGGAGGGGGACTATAGGACAGGACCAACCTCTTGTCCTCTCTTATGGTGGCTGATGGCCCCAAAGGACAGCGAGTCCTCGCTGGCGAGTCGCAGGGAGGAGGAACCGAACCGTCCGGCCCGGGGTCCCTCCCTTCACCTGCTTCCCAACAGTGCCATACCGCACGGCCCCTCATGTTTTAGCTTGTTGACATTAATATTTAAGTGTAACCCCCCCCCAACCCACGTATGTGCTTGTGCATGGGGGGGTGGGGGTGGCTAAAAGGGCCTTTTCCTCTCCTCCAGCCCCTTCTCCCCACGGTCTTGGGCCAAGCGCGTGCCTTTGGCGCCGAGCCCGCTGCCAGGCTTGGTGGCAGTCGGCCGGCCGGTCCAGGACTCGCTGGCTGGGGAGAGGAGGCAGACAGCCGGGCAGACAGCGCGTTGCATAAGCGCCGTTTCCTGAGGGCCTCTCGCTCCTTAGGAGAGACAGCGGAGGACGAAGAATGAGAGACAAGGAGAGCCAAGAAAAAAAGGGAGGGAAAAGCAGGCGAACAGAAAGGGGAGAGCCCGGCCCCGGCTTGCACTTTACTCATCCAAAGGAAACTCGCTGCTGGAGGGGATGCGGGGGCCGGGAAAACACCCCAAAGCTTCGGGCCAGCCACGGGAAGGGGGATTTATCCTTTCTGGGCAACCGAGTCTCCAGCAACCATCACCCGACTCAAATGCAACGAGTGCAGCTAGAGAAGGCAAAAACCCCATCTGCAACCTGGCCCTCCCATCCCTGGCTGGGGGCAGGAGCTACACCAAAACCAGCCGCCGCAGGGCCACGAAGCCCGGGCCGCACACATGCGCCGAGCTCCGTTTCCAACACCTAAGCCGTGGGGGTCCAGCCAGCTCCCCCCAGCAGGAGGAAACGGTCCCCAGGCCGCGGGGGTCCGGCCGGGCAGGACGACGGCACCGCTCGCCTCCTGCGGCACGAGCCCGACGAGGGGCAAAATCAGCAGCCGCAGCCAGAAACGAAGCGGCTATCTCTGCAGCAGTCGCGCGCAGCTTGGCGTGCCGGACCCGCTCGGCCTTTCTGCGGCGAGTTTTCTAAGAAACGCCGCAGCAGTTAGCGAGCGTTTACTGGAAGGGTGGGCCTTGCTCAGCCTGCAGCCGGGGCAGCCGCGATAGCGGCGCCCGCCGAGGTCCGGGCGGGGGGACGGCCGCCACGCCAGCCCTTGGGGCTCCTCTCCGGAGCAGGCAGCACCGCGGGTAGTTTTGCTTTCGTGTAAGAGCAACTTCCCGGATGGTCCGGAGGGAAAGAGAGAGAAGGTTAAATGCAAACCACAGCTCAAAATAGGCCTAAAACTTTGAAGCCGTTTGGAGCTGCGCTTCCTGCTTCTAGCAGCCCTGAGGAAGAGATGAAAGATGCAGCTGGGGGCGGGGGGGGGGGGAGGCAAAACAAACCCAGTGAACGCTTTCCTCCAACAGCAGCGACACAGCGCGCGCCCGTCACCCTGCGAGGCTCGGGCACAGCTCCGAGGGCAGGCGCGCGGCTCGGAGAGCAGCAAAGGGCGGCAGTCCCTGAAACGGCCCGTGGGTTTTCCAAGGAGAAACCCGTGGGGCAAACCAAGGGTACAATCAGAAAGGCTGGGTCAGATCCGGCTGGGAGGTTTGCAACGTAACCTGCAGGAAGGGAAACGCACCCCACGCTTGGATGGTAGGGGAAGATGCACAAGCGCAGATGGCTGCCGAACCGGAGGCCTCCCAACCTTTCGTGGTGGCAGCAGGTGCTCTCCAGGACAGATGAATGAGAAGAGATCAAGCTAGGCGAGCGAGAGCAGGGTTTAAAATTAGGCTCATTAAAATATACGAGAAAAACAACCAACACCTCCAAAGTCAAAGCACTGTGGTGTTGGGCAATGGGGTTTGACAGTTTGAAGGGTAAAAGCTTGAGCGAGGAGTTACCGCTGCTGACGGATAGCGACCAACTTCTCGTAATCTGAGCATCAGCTTCCTCTAACTGCGCTAGCCACAGCCGATCTGGAGGTGGGGACAGTACTCAGGCGGCTTTCTTAACCCACCGGCACCCAGCATGCAATACACGCTCCGCACCGACAAAGCCGGAGCAACAGGATCTGCGTTACCAAAATTTAATTTGGCCGACAACATCCGGTGTTTCACAAGGTTGCTTTGATGTTTGTTTACACGCTGCTCCTAGCACATGCTCTGCACCAGCAGCCCAACCGCCTGCAGATGAATGAGAACGAACAGGGCTCCACACCCCCTTTGATCTCTCCCAGGAGACTTGCCAGGAGCAGTCAGCGCTGGAAACTCCGCGCGCCCTGCGGAGGGCCGGATCCAGCCTTTGCTGGGCTGCTTTCAGCTAGCTGGTCCCAGCTCCCTCGGCTTGGCAAGCCTGTGGCTGGGACCTTTGGAGTTTGTCTCCGCTGCAGCAAGCACGCCGATACACTCATTTCCTACTCTCACCTCTCTGCAAGGGAGGAGTGTAAACCCAGGCTTGCTGCAGCCAAACTGATGCTCCCAAGACTGGCTGCCCACGGTGCCATCAGGATCCTCCGGTCGCTGGCAGCCCTCTTGCTCCCGCACGCCACCAGCTTTCCTCTTCATGCACGCCCCGCAATAAGGGATGTCACCATAGAGTCAAGTGATTTGTTTTTATTTAAAACCGCATGTATAAAAAAAATAGGATTTCTGAATTCCCCTGTACAATATTAACTATTAACAAAAACCCACTGGCTACACACTGGTTACATGTACAGACTCGACAGTGCGGGCAGCCCTGGCTAGCTCCCCCCACGGCTCAGCAAGAAGAGCGCTTAGGTACATGCACGCAGGACACCCCCGGCCCCAGACAGACACCTAGGGGGGAAAACCAAAACTCATCTGCAAACCGAGATCTGCACGTGGAAGGGAGCGACAGCAACCAGAACTATTTACAGACATCTGGGAAGCAGGCAGCCGCTCCACGCAGCGGCAAGACATCAAACAGAAGCACTCTGCAAGGCAGGCGGCGAGGCCAGGGAGGGACGCAGGACGGACACGGAGGGGAGACCCAAATGGGAAACCTGGGGATCAGCAGCTGTAGAAGCGAGGCATGGGTCGAGGACCCACATGAGTTATAAATAAATAAATAAGTTATCCGGCTGGCTAGGACCTTTCCTTACAAAAAACAACAAAAAAATCAACACAAAACCAAAAAAAACCCCAAACAAATCCATGAAAATAAATTAAAACCAAGAACTGGAAAAAAAAAAGTCAAATGTTACCACTATTAACAACTGTACACCAAACTCTGCTCCTGTATAATTCTGTACATACATTTACAACTCAGTTGGATTGCATTGTTTGTGCATTCGTGAGGGCATGGGAAGCAAGGAGCCCAAGAAAGAAAGTTCACGCAAGACAGCACACTTCGGAAGCCACAAGATGTTGCCCGCTTTGCTCCCAAGTTTCTTCTGACCTGTTTCCTTTTTGAAAAGGGAAGAAGTAACTATATACCCAGGCAAGTCTTGGAAAAAGCAGCAGTGTAGGAAGATTCAAGTATTTCCTCCAGCACAGCCCAGATCGCAACTGAAGGCACTCAGAACACGGTGACGGCGAAGAAGAGACAGCTATTCACAGCTATTCGGAGACACGGCACTTGCCCTCCCCCCACCCCCAGAACAGTTCCCCCCAGTTGACGCTTTCCTTGCTCTAATGTCTCTGATCCTCTCACAGTCCCGAATTCAGCAGGCCAGGGACACTCGTGGGAGCGCCCGTAAAACATCACCAAAAGTTGACTGGCAAGACATCAAGGAAGACAGGACCATTAAGTTCAAGTCCAGGACACCTGGGTTGGATCGTGGCCACCAGCTCTTGGATGATGGACTCTCCAGTTTGGTCTAGCTCTGGAATGAGATGTAGATGTTCCCATGTGACGATCCCCACTCAGTGCTACAGTCACGAAGAAGAATTCTGTTTTCTTTCATTGTTTTACAGCCAGGAGATGCAAGGAACTGTTATTTGCTAGACTCCTGGAGCAGACTGTGCAGGTGGATCTCTGCTGTCTTCTGCGGTAGGTGGACGCCTTGCATCCAAGAATGGTTTAAAATGTCTTCGAAAGATGGCCTGTCCGAGGGTCGCAGGGCCAAACACCATTTGATGAGATGCTGGCATTCTGAGGAGAGAAGCCAAGGGTCAAGCTAGGAAGGCCCGAGACTCCTGCCTCTCTCGTGTCACTGTCCGGATTGCCCTGCTTTGTGCTCAGGGCTGCTCCCAACACCCAAATACATCAATCAACTAACATTTTTGGAGGGTAGCCGGCAGGGACGGCAGGACAAGCGCCCACCTTCTCTAGCCTCCAGCTAACCGAGGAAGAGATCAAAACCCTCCCTAACCAGTAAGAGCTGGACGCTTGCGTATCCAGCATCATCTCCTAACACGTGCTATTCCCTGATGCAAAAAACCACGTGCCCACCTGGAGAGACCCTCTGTCGGAAGTACACCTGGCCCCGCACAATCTCTTCATCGTGCTCAAAGGGGATGTCTCCGCAGACCATGTCGTAGAGTAACACACCCAGGGACCACACCGCCGCCGAGCGGCCGTGGTAGCGATGGTAGCGGATCCACTCTGGGGGGCTATACACCCTGGTGCCTGCAAGAGACCGGAGGGACTCGTCACGCGGGAAGAGCCGGCATCCCTCAGAGCACACCGGCACCGGGGAGGAAACGTTTGTTTTGAACATCATTAGGGTGGTTCCAGTCGCATTCGCCCCAATTGACGCTGCAGCATCTCCACCTCGCAGATGCGATCGAGGGCGACATTCATACCTCCCAGCTGCTGTTTAGCAACAGCGGCGTCACGGCAGGGCGCAAGGGAGGCCGGCAGCCGGGGGCCGACCCGGCGCGGGGAGCAAACGGGCTTCCCCATGCAACGCCGACCTGCGCTCGCCTGCACCAGTGCCACCAGCTGCAAAACACGGCGTGGGGCGATGCAGCCCACGCTCGAAGCCCTCGGGGAGCCGGAGAGGCGCAGATGCCTGCCCGGGCACCCCCGGGCGCCGAGGCCGAGGGAAGGGGGGGGCCACCGGGATCTGTGCGACCCGCCCGCCACCACGTGACTCTTGTTTACAAACTTTAGGTTGTAAAAAAAAGCCGCCGGTGCCGGAAGGGGGCAGCACTGGCTCGGGGAAGGCCCGGGGCCCCGACCGTTACATGCAAAATAAATAAATAAATAAATAAATAAATAAAATAAAATAAAGCACCCATGGGAGGTGGGGGAAAAACCCGCCCCCCCATGCAGGGGGAAAAAAATAAAAAGGCAAATAAGGGGCGCGGAGCAGCCCAAGCCTTTCCGCAGCTGCAGAGCAAACGGGCTTCGCACCCGGGTTTTGCAACCTCCCCTCACAACGGCTGTTTGTTTTTGTAGGGTTGCCTTCTCTCCCCAACCCCCCCACCACCCCCAGCTTCCCCCACACGGATCAGCAGGTTGGGTGTCCGGGCAGGGCCAAGCGCCGGCTCCCGTTTCCCAACGCGCACCCCGCGACAAAAAAAAAAAAAAAAAAATCAAGCATAAAATAAAATAAATCAAATAAAAACTTTGCAGCGCAGCCGGCAACAAGCCGGGGGTTCGGGGGAAGGGGGGTGCGAAGCATTGCAAACCGGGCTCACCGTCGAAATCCGTGTAGACCGTGTCCTTGAGGAGGGCGCCGGAGCCGAAGTCGATGAGCTTGAGCTCGCCGGTGGCGAGGTCGACGAGGATGTTCTCGTCCTTGATGTCGCGGTGCAGGACGCCGCAGCTGTGGCAGTGCCGCACGGCCGCCAGCACCTGGCCGAAGAGGCCCCGCGCCAGCTCCTCGGGCAGGGCGCCGCGCTCCGTGATGAAGTCGAAGAGGTCCTGCACCGGCTCGGGCCGCTCCAGCACCAGCACGAAGCTGTCGGGCCGCTCGAACCAGTCGAGGAGGCGGATGACGCCGCGGAAGCCCGAGCCCACCTTCTTCAGCAGCAGGATCTCCATGGGCACGCGGGTGCCGCCGGGCTGCCGGGCCACGGCCGCCGTCAGCCGCCGGGCCGCGCCGGTTCGGCACCCGCCCCCCCCTCCCCTTCATCCCCCCCCCACCACCACCACCCCCCGGCGCCCCCGGCACTCACCAGCTCGCCCCACTCGGAGATGCGGTCCCGGGCCACGTGCTTGATGGCCACCTGCAAGGCAAAGGGCAGCGGCGGGCTGAGCGCGGCGCCCTCCCGGCCCCCCCCCCCCTCCACGCTCCTCTCCCAACCCCCGGTGCCGCCCCCCCCCCCCCGCCACTCACCGGGGCGCTGTCGGAGAGGCGGACGCCCGAGTAGACCGAGCCGAAGCCGCCGCTGCCCAGCAGCGGGCCCACCTGGTACAGCTTCTCCAGCGGCTCCTTCTCCTTGCCTGCGGGCGAGGCAGCGCCGTCAGCGCGCCGCCACGGCGCCGAGCCGAACCGGGACGAATATCCCCCCCCCCCCCCTTCCCCGCCACCGCGCGCCGGACCGGCTCGAACCGGACCGGACCGGGCCTCACCTGGCTGCAGCTTGGCCGCATGCAGCTCCCCGCCGGGCCCCGAGCGGAGGTGGGCCAGCGAGTTGATCTTGGAGAGCAGCATCCCTTCCCCGTCGCCCGGCTCCAGGGCCGGCACCGGCGCCGGCACCGCCCGAACCGCACCGGGCGCCGGCGGCGCGGTTCCGGCAGCCGGGCAGAGACGCGGGGGGGGAGGGAGGCGGCGGGCGGGGAGGGGGCGAAGAGCCCGGCCGGCGGAGGGGGGCGGAGGCGGGGAGCGGGAGCGGGCGCGGCGCGGCTGCTCCGCGCGCTGCCGGGCTCCCGTGTGGCGCGGCGGCCCCGCGCCGGCCGCGGGAGTAGCGGGGGGCGGGGGCGGGCCGGGGAGAGCCGCGGGGCGGCGCCGCGTCGGGCCGCGCCGCGCCGCGCCGCGGGGGCCGCCCCGCCTGCCCCGGCGCGTCGCAGCCAATGGGGCGCCGCCGCGGGCGCGGCCCGCGCGCCGGAGGGGCCGCGGCGGGCCACGACGTGGCGGGAAGGAAAAGGCGCCAAAGGGGGGGCGGGAGCGGGAGCGGGGGCAGGGCACGCGCATTGTGTGCGGGCACCGCGCGCGCGCGTCGCCGCCGCGGGCTGCGTCCGGGGCGCCGTGAGGGGACGCGGTCGCCCGGGCTCCCGTCGCGGGGCGACGCGTGCGGGGTGGGGGAGGGGGGGCCACTGTGAGGGCACAGAGGCGCCACGGGGGTGGGTGGGGGGCGGCGGGCTGACGTGGGGGCATTGTGTGAGCGCACACGCGGGGGGGGGTCTGCGGGGGGGTGGCCTGCGTGACGGGCTGTGGGTGAGGGGGGTCCCCTGTGCCTGACAGGCTGTGTGTGTGAGATGAGGGTACCGCATGTGTGACAGGTTGTGTGTGAGGGATGGGGGGGGTCACCTGTGCCTGACGGGCTGTGTGTGTGAGATGAGGGTACCGCATGTGTGACAGGTTGTGTGTGAGGGACAGGGGTACCATGTGTATGACGGGCTCTGTGTGAGGGACGGGGGTACCCTGTGCCTGACAGGCTGTGTGTGTGATGAGTGTACCACATGTGTGACAGGTTGTGTGTGTGTGTGTGTGGGGGGTCACCTGTGCCTGACGGGCTGTGTGTGTGAGATGAGGGTACCGCATGTGTGACAGGTTGTGTGTGAGGGATGGGGGGGGTCACCTGTGCCTGACGGGCTGTGTGTGTGAGATGAGGGTACCGCATGTGTGACAGGTTGTGTGTGAGGGACAGGGGTACCATGTGTATGACGGGCTCTGTGTGAGGGACGGGGGTACCCTGTGCCTGACAGGCTGTGTGTGTGATGAGTGTACCACATGTGTGACAGGTTGTGTGTGTGTGTGTGGGGGGTCACCTGTGCCTGACGGGCTGTGTGTGTGAGATGAGGGTACCGCATGTGTGACAGGTTGTGTGTGAGGGACAGGGGTACCATGTGTATGACGGGCTCTGTGTGAGGGACGGGGGTACCCTGTGCCTGACAGGCTGTGTGTGTGATGAGTGTACCACATGTGTGACAGGTTGTGTGTGAGGGATGGGGGTACCGCGTGTGTGTCAGGTTGTGTGTGAGGGACGGGGGTACTGTGTATGTGCCTGACGGGCTGTGTGAGAGATGAGAGTACCGCATGTGTGACAGGTTGTGTGTGAGGGATGGGGGTACCGTGTGTGTGACAGGTTGTGTGTGAGGGACGGGGGTACTGCATGCCCAATAGGCTGTGTGACACATGGATATTGTGTGTGTGTGTGACAGGCACACGGGTACTCTGGACACGTGTGCGATACATACATGGTTGTGTGTATGTGTAGCTGTGTGTGTGTGTGTGTGTGCACGGGGAAGGGTATGTGTGCACATGGATACCTGCAGGCAGCGTGTGCGGCCGTACAGCAGCATACGCTTGTGTGCGTGCACTTGGGTGTACCTCATATCCCTGCAGGTGTGAGCGCGCGCGTGTGTAAACTGCTGCTTTAAATAAATAAATAAATAACAATATTTGAAGATAAAATAAAAAAAGCTTTTACATGCGATTTCCTTTTTAAAAACAATGTTTTCCACGCAGCGGCCTTCACCTGAAGCGGCCCAGGCAGCGGGGGCTCGCGCTTCGCACCCCGCGCGCGCGGCCCCCGGATCCGCGCTGGCTCTGCTCCGAAGGGCCGCCCGAAATCTCGCCGCCGGATTTTTATTACATGCAAGCTGGGGCAGGAACAGCTGTTTTCCAAACAAACACTTCGCTGCAATGGCAGGTTGCATCAACACGAAAGTGAAACCGGCTGCCAACGCCGGGCGCTGCTGACTAAGCCCCGGCCGGGAGAAGCGCAAAGGGTGAAAGCAACGAGTGGGGCCAAAGCGGACGGAGGTGCCCGGCAGCTCCGTCGGGGGCATCGGGGCCACCACATGGGACCCGTCCCTTCCGGGCCTTGGCAGCAGGATTTGCTCCTCGCCGGACGTGAGGTTTCCCAAACGGCCGGACGACTGTAGTTTGGGGGATTCGACTCGGCGGGGTGCGGAGGTGACAAAAGAAAAACCCCAGCGGCTTCTGCCGCCGCTGCGACACGGCCGCTCCGGGCAGCGGTGGAAAAAACGCCGGGTGGATGTGAGGAGTTGCAATTTCTCCCACCGGTGAAGTGGGAATAGGGCCCCCTGCGCCCCGGCCGCGTCCCGGCGGGGCCGGTGCAAGATGATTCGCCGTTTTTATTGGCAGCCGGTGGAAGACGGTGGCGCGAGCGGTTCAGCCTGTTTCGGATCCTGTTCTGTGGCAACGTGGGTGCTTCCGTTCCTGGTCCAAATCCATGGAAACATCCCAAAAGGCAGCTTGGACTTTTGGCATTAAAGGGCTATTTGGCGGCAGCAGCCGGCATCGCCCAGGCCCCCTTTTTGAAGAGTTTGGCTCGCCTCGCGCCGTTATTGTCGTTACTTCATCGCTTCCTAGTACCCACAAGCAAAACGGTGCCTGAACTTTTCCCTTTTCTAGTAAAAGTGGAGATTCCAGCTGGGGGTTCTTGACTAACAGCCTTTTTTTTGGGTGGTTGTTGTTGGGTTTTTTTTTTTTTTTCCACAGAAGTTGCTGGCTGAAATGCTTTGCCGAGTTCCAGAGATAAGATAAATAATTTACTGGATGTAGGTTTCTGATTACTCACTCTATTAGCATTTAGAGCAAAGAGCTCCAGCCACTGGGAGCTGAATTATTACAGACGAAGCCCATCTGGGTTCCCGTGCCTGCGCGAGACCGAGGAGTTCCCAGCATCCCACACATACTTGTGGAATGAATTGCTGAAATCTAATGGGTTTTACTGGAAATGCTGGTGAGCGCCGGTCTCTCTTAGTTTTTCTTCAAAAAAAAAAAAAAAGAAAAAAAGAACAACACAAAAACAGAACAAAACCAAACCAAAAACACCCAACAACAGGCAGCTGCTTCGGCCGCTTGCTGAGTTAACCCCCCCCCCCCCAACAGCGCTATCGATCTGCAAACAGTCGCCCACAATAAGATAAGCACCGAGCGGCTGCTGCTCTCGCCCGGGCCGGGAGAGATGCTCTTTCCCGGAGCGTCTCTGCTCGTCCCCGTGGGTCGGGCGCGGGACGGACGCCGGAGCGGGTGCCTGGCCGCTGCGGGCCCTAGGGCGCTTCCCGCGCCCGCCCTGCGCCTTTTGGGCCCTGCAGATGCTCTGCAAGGGGGCTCGAGCCCCCTTCCCCCCTCGCCCCGTCCTGTCCCCCGGGGTTTGGTTTCTGCCCAGAAAGTGACATTTTGGTTTCGGGAAAGTCTGCAGAAACCTGACGCAGCAGCTCTTTTTCCTTTCCTTCTTGTGTGCGGGGAAGGGTGTTGCTTTTTTTTTTTTAGTGTTATTATTATTATTATTATTTTGGGTGACGCAAACTCAAGGCGGAGGAGAAGGAGGGCAGGGAAACGCGTTTCTCCGGCGTTATTCCCACCCGAAGCCTGGGCAGGTTCGAGGCGACTGGTTTACGTGAGTCAACGTTCGGCACCGGGGCGAAGTGACTCAGCATCTGGCCCCAAAACTCATGACCAAATTCCTTGCCGCCGTGATGATGAAAAGGTGCCCAACGGGCTGCCCTGGAAACGGAGGCTCTTTATTTACAAACAGAGCACACCCGGGGGAGCGGCAGGGCTTTCCTAGGGGCTGCCTTCCTCCGACCTCCTCCGGAGCCGGCAGGCAGGCGCATCCCTCTTCCTCGCGCCGGCCAAGCTGCTAATTAGCGTCGGAGGGAGCAGCGTCGTCTTGCAACCCAGATGATTTGGGGGCCAAATCATCGACGCGCGCGCAAACCTACCCGCGCGCTCATTTTTGCTGAGTCGGCGGGCGCCTCGTCCTACCGGCACCCAGGCGGTTGCAGCCTAGCGGGGAGCCCTTCCGGATCGGGGAAAACCACCCTCGCCTGGGAGACGAGACCGTGGAGACACCTCGAGGCCTGGGGCGCGCTGACGGCGGCACCCAGGAGGGGACGGGGAGGCGCTCCCGGGACCCGCACAGCGGACGCGGCCGGCTCGCGGGAACGGCCGGCTCGTGGGAACGGCCGGCCCGCGGGAACAGCCGGCTCGCGGGCGCTCTGTCCTTCCCGGTTGCATCCTTCCCCCTCCAGAACGAGCCACCCAGAAACATTTCCGTTTCCCAAACCGGTGGCACTTTTCCACCCAGTGCTCGGCCCCCCCCGGATTTGCCTTTCCCTTCCTCCAGCCTGGGCTTTGCTGGTCCCGGCTTGATGCCATTAGCGTGTGTCAGAGGTTCAGAGTAACATGAAGCAAACCCCATCCTGCTTGCAACCTGCCTTGCGCTTCTCCGGAGCAACAACCTCTTTTCCAACCCGCTTCCGCCCGGATGAAAAGCCGGGGGAGGTGGCAGCATCCCCGGCCCCCCGGGGGGCTGCCTCTGCCCTCCACCTCGCCAACCCGGGGCCCGGCGCGAGCAAGGAGCGCGCTACTAGGAGGTTGCACGGAGCCTGCCGGGAGGGAAAACCCAAGGGGGACGGTGCACCCGGAGCAGGGAGACGCGGGACCTGCCTCTCGCCCGCTCGCTCCCCGGGGGTGGCACGTCGCAGCGGCGACCCCGGGCAGACGGCAAGAAGATCAGTTCTCAGCGCCGCAAACAATCCCGGCAGCTTTCGGGGCTCTTTCAGCGGCATTCCAGTCTAACCGGGGCTGCCTTGCATGATAATCAGGCTTAATTACTGCTTTAGCGCTTGATTGCCGTGCTGGGCCCTGGGAGCTGCAGCCCGGCTTTTCGCAGTTTACTTTTTTTTTTATTATTTTTATTTTTTGCATTTCCTCCCCTGCTGCCCCGGGGGCTTGGCCAGCACAACTGGCGGCGAGGCAAAAATGGGGGAGAGCCGGGGAGGGGGGAGAGAGGGGGGCAATTGGGGGGGGAGCTGAGAGGGGCTGGGGTGTGGGGGGGGAAGCAGATTTGCAGCACCGGCGGGTTAAAACGGCGGCTTGGGTAAAAAGCAGCGGGGTCACCGCCAGGCCGAACGGAGCCCAACCTCGAGCATCCCCCTCCGCATCCCTGCTGGGGGGGGGGCACCACGGGGGTTGAACCATGACCCCCCCCCCAAAAAAAAAAAACAAAAGGCCGTGGCTTTGCTAGCACGAGCCTTGAGCCACCGCGTGACTTTGGGGACGTCACCCCGCGCCTCACTCCGCTCCGGCTCCATCACCCGGCAGCCCCGGGATGCTCATAGCACCCTGACCCCCCCCAAATCCCCCCCCACACCCCCAAAAACCACCCGCCTCCGGCTGCCGCCGCTGCCCGGGACCGGGTGGGATTTTGCTGCTGCCGCCGCCGGCCGCCCCGAGCGCGGGCTTTTCGGCGGAGGGGGCGCGGGGGGCGGCCGAGGGGAGCGGGGAGGGGGAGGCGGCCGCATGCCTGGGATTCCTGCAGCTGGGTGGGCTCCGGCTCCCCAGACTCGCAGGATGTGGGAAATGGAAGATGAAAGGCGCTGCGTTTCCAGCCTCTCCGGTTACAATGTCTAAAGCCGGCGAGGAGGCGGGGGGGGGGAAAGGGGGGAAAAAAAAGAAGAAGGAAAAAAAAAAAAGTGGGGAGGGGGGAGTTGGGGAAAGGGGGATGCTATAGCAGGGGATGAGGCCATGGGAAGGGGGTGGGGTGGTGGTGGTGGGGGGGGGACCTGGGCTGGGAAACGGCCCCGGCGAGATTGGGGCAGGCGAGGGGGCGGCCGGGGCCGAGCCGCTCGCGTTTCACATCACGTCAGGCCTGAGGAATTTCCTCCGCTCTGGGGGTGCCTCGCGCGGAAAGGGGGCGGCTCGGAGGTTAGAAGAGCCGAGAGGCGGCGGGTTCGAAGGGTGGTTTGCACCGGGGCCGGCTCGGCTCCCGCGGCCCCCCGGCATCCTCCGCTGGAGCCCAATTAGGAGGTTTTCACGTCCTTCCCGTCCCCGCGCAGAGGCCGGGGTCAGCCGGGTGCAAGGGCAGCGCCGGCCGGGAAAATCGGCTTCTCCGGGTGACGCTCGTGCTGGGAAGGGGACAAAAAGAGGGGTGACGCCGGGGCAGTCGCTTCCCTTTCGCTTCCCTGCATCGCCTGCCTCTGGGGCGGCTCCTGGCTGATTTCACCCGATTTAGCCCGGGCGAGCCGGGGCGAGGAGGGCTCCCGCGGCTCGAGGCGAGGAGGGGGCGTCGCGGGGACTCGGCGGCGGGCCGGCCGCGCGCCACGGTGGCATCGGGGATGTTTTCCCCATCGTGCAAACCCGCTCGCCATCCCGGAGCAGCCCAAAAGCTCACGCGGGGCGAAGGCGGTTGGGATTATTCCCCGTGTCCGTTGCCCGTATCTGGAGGAAGAATGAGCTGGGGCTCGGCGCAAGGCACCGGGGAAACCTGGGGTGCCGAGTGCGACGGAGCAGCCGCAGTCGCTCAGGCTGGGGTCACCCTGCACCAGCAGAGCCGCTTCCTTTGCGGAGAGCTTTTGCACCAGCAAAGCGCCTTTTAAAACGGATTAAAAACGATTTTGGCAGCCGATGGGCGACTAGAGGTCGCCCGGCTCGCCGCTTTCCCCTTCCCGTCCGGCAAAGCCCTGCCACTTCCCAGGTGCATTCCTGGCATTGCTCCGGCCGGGAGCGCAGCGAGGCCGCTGACCCCGTGAGCCTGGGAAAAATGCCTGTCTGCGTGCGGGAAAGAAGGTGCAAATAGCAGGGGGTGAGGAGGTCAGCCGGGAAATCCCTTTCATCTTTTCCCGGGCCCTTCGCGGACGCGCGGCCCCGGCAGAGCGGGTGCCCGCGTGCCGTGCCCATAACCGCCCCGCTCTGGCCCAGCCGGAGCTTTCCGGTGCCAAAACAAGGGGGTTCCCTTGGCCCCTATTTCCTGGCTACCGGGCACCGCGGCAGCACCGGCTGCCCCGGGGGAGCTGGGCCTGGGCACAGCCTGGAGAAATCCCATGGGAAACCCACCCTTGGCCCGGAGGGGATTTGGCGGAGCGGCCGCGGTCGAGGTGTGGGACCCCCAAGGGAAGCCCTGCCTGGCACGGATGCACTGCGCCTCCCCGGGAGGGACGGGGATGGGGTGGGATGCTCTGCGCCTCCCCCGGAGGGACGGGGATGGGGTGGGATGCTCTGCGCCTCGCCGGGAGGGACGGGGATGGGGTGGGATGCTCTGCGCCTCCCCCGGAGGGACGGGGATGGGGTGGGATGCTCTGCGCCTCCCCGGGAGGGACGGGGATGGGGTGGGATGGTCTGCGCCTCCCCGGGAGGGACGGGGATGGGGTGGGATGCTCTGTGCCTCGCCGGGAGGGACGGGGATGGGGTGGGATGGTCTGCGCCTCCCCCGGAGGGACGGGGATGGGGTGGGATGCGCTGCGCCTCGCCGGGAGGGACGGGGATGGGGTGGGATGCTCTGCGCCTCCCCCGGAGGGACGGGGATGGGGTGGGATGCTCTGCGCCTCGCCGGGAGGGACGGGGATGGGGTGGGATGCGCTGCGCCTCGCCGGGAGGGACGGGGATGGGGTGGGATGCTCTGCGCCTCGCCGGGAGGGACGGGGATGGGGTGGGATGCTCTGCACCTCCCCGGGAGGGACGGGGATGGGGTGGGATGCGCTGCGCCTCCCCGGGAGGGACGGGGATGGGGTGGGATGCTCTGCGCCTCCCCGGGAGGGACGGGGATGGGGTGGGATGCTCTGCACCTCCCCGGGAGGGACGGGGATGGGGTGGGATGCGCTGCGCCTCGCCGGGAGGGACGGGGATGGGGTGGGATGCTCTGCGCCTCCCCGGAGGGACGGGGATGGGGTGGGATGCTCTGCGCCTCCCCGGGAGGGACGGGGATGGGGTGGGATGCTCTGCGCCTCCCCGGAGGGACGGGGATGGGGTGGGATGCTCTGCGCCTCCCCGGAGGGACGGGGATGGGGTGGGATGCTCTGCGCCTCCCCGGGAGGGACGGGGATGGGGTGGGATGCTCTGCGCCTCCCCGGGAGGGACGGGGATGGGGTGGGATGCTCTGCGCCTCGCCGGGAGGGACGGGGATGGGGTGGGATGCTCTGCGCCTCGCCGGGAGGGACGGGGATGGGGTGGGATGCTCTGCGCCTCGCCGGGAGGGACGGGGATGGGGTGGGATGCTCTGCACCTCGCCGGAAGGGACGGGGATGGGGTGGGATGCTCTGCGCCTCCCCCGGAGGGACGGGGATGGGGTGGGATGCTCTGCGCCTCCCCCGGAGGGACGGGGATGGGGTGGGATGCTCTGCACCTCGCCGGAAGGGACGGGGATGGGGTGGGATGCTCTGCGCCTCCCCCGGAGGGACGGGGATGGGGTGGGATGCGCTGCGCCTCCCCCGGAGGGACGGGGATGGGGTGGGATGCGCTGCGCCTCCCCCGGAGGGACGGGGATGGGGTGGGATGCTCTGCGCCTCGCCGGGAGGGACGGGGATGGGGTGGGATGCTCTGCGCCTCGCCGGGAGGGACGGGGATGGGGTGGGATGCTCTGCGCCTCGCCGGGAGGGACGGGGATGGGGTGGGATGCTCTGCGCCTCCCCGGGAGGGATGGGGATGGGGTGGGATGCTCTGCGCCTCGCCGGGAGGGACGGGGATGGGGTGGGATGCTCTGCGCCTCGCCGGGAGGGACGGGGATGGGGTGGGATGCTCTGCGCCTCCCCCGGAGGGACGGGGATGGGGTGGGATGCTCTGCGCCTCGCCGGGAGGGACGGGGATGGGGTGGGATGCTCTGCGCCTCGCCGGGAGGGACGGGGATGGGGTGGGATGCTCTGCACCTCG
Organism: Struthio camelus; assembly: GCF_040807025.1. Taxonomy (NCBI): domain Eukaryota; kingdom Metazoa; phylum Chordata; class Aves; order Struthioniformes; family Struthionidae; genus Struthio; species Struthio camelus. The sequence goes on along the minus strand of NC_090965.1, from coordinate 4,859,447 downwards.
CCGGGAGGGACGGGGACGGGGTGGGATGCGCTGCGCCTCGCCTGGAGGGACGGGGATGGGGTGGGATGCTCTGCGCCTCCCCCGGAGGGACGGGGATGGGGTGGGATGCTCTGCGCCTCGCCGGGAGGGACGGGGATGGGGTGGGATGCTCTGCGCCTCCCCGGAGGGACGGGGATGGGGTGGGATGGTCTGCGCCTCCCCCGGAGGGACGGGGATGGGGTGGGATGCTCTGCGCCTCCCCCGGAGGGACGGGGATGGGGTGGGATGCTCTGCACCTCCCCCGGAGGGACGGGGATGGGGTGGGATGCTCTGCGCCTCGCTGGGAGGGACGGGGATGGGGTGGGATGCTCTGCGCCTCGCCGGGAGGGACGGGGATGGGGTGGGATGCTCTGCGCCTCGCCTGGAGGGACGGGGATGGGGTGGGATGCTCTGCGCCTCGCCGGGAGGGACGGGGATGGGGTGGGATGCTCTGCGCCTCGCCGGGAGGGACGGGGATGGGGTGGGATGCTCTGCACCTCCCCCGGAGGGACGGGGATGGGGTGGGATGCTCTGCGCCTCCCCCGGAGGGACGGGGATGGGGTGGGATGCTCTGCACCTCCCCCGGAGGGACGGGGATGGGGTGGGATGCTCTGCGCCTCCCCAGGAGGGACGGGGATGGGGTGGGATGCTCTGCGCCTCGCCGGGAGGGACGGGGATGGGGTGGGATGCTCTGCGCCTCCCCCGGAGGGACGGGGATGGGGTGGGATGCTCTGCGCCTCCCCCGGAGGGACGGGGATGGGGTGGGATGCTCTGCACCTCCCCCGGAGGGACGGGGATGGGGTGGGATGCTCTGCGCCTCCCCAGGAGGGACGGGGATGGGGTGGGATGCTCTGCGCCTCGCCGGGAGGGACGGGGATGGGGTGGGATGCTCTGCACCTCCCCGGGAGGGACGGGGATGGGGTGGGATGCTCTGCACCTCGCCGGGAGGGACAGGGATGGGGTGGGATGCTCTGCACCTCCCCGGGAGGGACGGGGATGGGGTGGGATGGTCTGCGCCTCCCCAGGAGGGACGGGGATGGGGTGGGATGCTCTGCGCCTCCCCAGGAGGGACGGGGATGGGGTGGGATGCTCTGCGCCTCGCCGGGAGGGACGGGGATGGGGTGGGATGCTCTGCGCCTCCCCCGGAGGGACGGGGATGGGGTGGGATGCTCTGCGCCTCCCCCGGAGGGACGGGGATGGGGTGGGATGCTCTGCGCCTCCCCGGGAGGGACGGGGACGTGGTCAGGCTTCCCCCACCCGCTGCCTCGGGAAGCTGTGGCGGCTGCTCCCCACCTCCACCACCGCCATCCTGCACGTCCTTGGTCCCATCCCTTCACCTCTTTATCCCCCCCCCCCGGGGCTATTCGACCTCTCCCTGCGGCTGGCACGCCGGCGGCCCCGGGGCTTTGCTCGGGGAGGGCAGCGGCCGCCTTTGTTGGCCAAAGGAGGAGCCCCAGCAGCACCCTGCCCCGCTCGGAGCCGGAGGCAGAGACGGATCCGGCCGCGCGGGGCGGCCGGGCGCGGGCAACAGCTGGTGCCCGGGGTGGCGTCCCCCCCGCCGCCGGGCACCCCGGCTCCGGCAGCGCCTCGCCCGGCCTCGACTCCGCCGCCGGCTCAGGGACCCTCTCCGCCCCGGGCGCTGCGTCCTGCCGCCCTTTACGGGAGAGGAAACGGGGATGGGGGGGGGGAAAAAAAAAATCTCCCGTTTTTGGGAGCGCGCGAGCAGCCGGCTGCCCCGAATTCCTCGCCGGCTCGGCCGGCGGCCGCGTTATCAGCACGCCGGGGCTGTTTGCTGGAAAAGGGTGGTAGCAGGGCTGGGTGACCCAACACTTCCTTCCTTTCCTGGAAGCCGCTTGCTGCGAGCGTGACGCTCTCGCGCTGATAACCGGCCGCTTTCGCAACGGGCGCCCGCGGGGCCGGGCCGGGGCTCGCTCCTCGCCCTGCCTTTCCCCGCCGCCCCGGCTCCGCCGGCACCGCCTGGCCGTCGCCCACCCGCCCCGCGCCGCCGTTTCTCCCTCCGTAGGGGTGGAAACCCAGCCGGCGGCTCCGCAGCGGGGTGTTTCGCCGCGAGGTGTGATGAAGTGTGTCGGGCCTCAGCCTGGTTCCCTGCCCCGCGGAGCGCCTCTCGGTCCCCTGTGCCAAGGCCTAGGGTGGCACGGCGGCAGCTCACGCGTGCCTCCGGCCTGCCCGCGCCGGAGGTGGCAACGGCGGGCAGGATCCTGCCTGAGTTATAACGGCCGGGGACGGACCTGGCGCCCCCACCCCGCACAGCTGGCAGGTCCCCGCGTGCCGCCCGCCCGCCCGGCAAAGCCGCTGCGTGCCGGGGAGGGAACGTGCGGAGGCGGCTCCGGCCACGGCCGCATTCCCCCCAGCGGGGAAACTGAGGCAGAGACGAGCCCTGCCATGACCTGCTCCAACCCGGAGCCCAGGAGTCCTGGCTGCGAGGCCTCTGCTCCCTGCACACCGGTTCGCAGCTCCCGGGGCCCCTCAGAGCCGGACCGGCCTCGGCACGACTCGTCCCGGAGGTCGGCGGCGGCGGGTGCCAACCCGCGGCACCGAGCGCCGTGATCCCTTCGGCGTCACCCGCAGCATCGCCCTCCGCGCCGGACCCAGGCGTCCCCGGGGGGTCCCGCGCCCCAGCCCGGCCAGCGCGGGCAGGAAGTTTGCAAGGGCGGGTGGCAGCGGGCAGGTAAACAGGAGCCAGATGGGACCCAGACGGGCGCGGAGACGCCCGCCGGGCCGCGTTTGCACAGCTCGGCCGCTTATTTGCTCTAGGGAGGGTTTTCCCCGCGGTCGGACGTCACGCCGGGAGCCCCGCCGGGCTCCTCCGTCCCGGGGCGCTCGGCGGCGGCGGCCTCGCGCCCCCCGCGCGGGGACCACCGCGGCCCCGGCGATGCTCCCGTGCATTTGCCGCGTCAGGAGGAGCAGCTGTAAATTCCTCCCCCCCCCCCAGCCGGCCGCTGCCGCCGCCACCCCGGTTTAATTGAAAGCCGGTGCTGTGGGTTTGGCTTAATCCGCCCTCCTCCTCCTCCTCCATTAGATAACGTCTCGCTGAAACCACTTTGCAAACTCACGGCATTCCTGCGCGGTGAGCCCCGGGGCCGCCGCGCGCCTCCTGCCCCGCTCCCCAAGGGCGGCGGGCAGAGAACCGACCCGCTCGTCACACGGGACGGCGGCAGGAGAAGCGGCTGCGGGTAGGGAAAGCGAGGGGCAGAAGAAAAGCAGCAGAGATGTGTCTGAGCGGTGGGAAGGCGGAGAGGCCCCGCGGCGGCGCGAACAAGAGCCGGAGCGGGCAAGCGTCTGGGGCGCGGGTGAATCGCCCCCGGCGCCAGGGACGGGCCCAGAAAAAGCAGCTGGGAAAAAAACCGGAGGGTTTTGCCGGCGCGCTGGCCAGCCCGTCCCCTCGGCCCCAAGCAGGGAAACCGAGGCACGGAGCCGGGCAGGCCTTGGGGAGCGCCGGCCCCCGCTCGCACCCGGCCCAGCGGCTCCCACCACGGGAACCCCGCGGCCGCCCGGGGACCCAGGCGTCCGGGCCGGAGGGGCGGGCTGTTTTAGGAGCGGAGCTGAGGGAGAGCGCAGGGCGGGCGAGGGCTGCCGGGGGATCCCGCGGGCCGCCGCGGCGCTGACCTGCCAGGAATGCCGTGACTCACGGCGCAAGCATCCCCGCCGCCGCCGGCCCCGCGCCTCCCGGCGGCAGCCCGCCGGCTTTTTTTCCACTTCGGAAATGCAAAGCCACCGGACGGCTCTGCAGGACCCCCCCCCCCCCCCGGCATCCCTGCCTTCGGCGAGGTTTATTCCCAGGATGGGGGCGACCGGGGTCCGGCACAGAGGCAGGAATGACCTTTTTCCTCCCGCACAAACGTGCTGGACCAGCGAGGCCGGGCGGGAGGAAGCCGAGAGCATCCCGCGGTAGGGGAGCCCCCGGCAGCCCGTGGGTTCGTCCCGCACGGGGACGGTTTTGCTGCGAGGCTGGCCTCCCTCGCGGGACACCTCGAGCAACGTCGCTCAGGCGGCTCCTGCTTGCGCCGTCTTCCTCCGCATCCCCGTTGCGACCATCCTCATCCTCGCAGGCGCCAGCCTGGTAATGGGTTTCCGGGAGGGAGAAGCAGCGTGTGAACGAGCGCTGCTCGGTTTGGGGGGGGGGGGGGAACCACCTCCCTCCCGGCGACGTCTGAGCCTGCTGCCTGCCTCCCACCGCCACCGTGACCGCAGCCGCGCGGGGCGCAGCGGGGAGCCGCTCGGGCTGCCCCAGCCTCCCCCCGCGCGCAGCCGGCGGCAGGAGCACGCGCGCTGCCACCGTATTAGACACCAGAGAATCCCCACCACCCGCCTGGGAGCTTCCAAAACCCTGGACGCCGAAAAGGGGAAGAAGCTTTTCGATCGCACGGGCGCTGCTGGGGCGTAAGGGTTGGGGGGGGGGGGCAACCGGCTTTAAGTGTATTTGATGGATAATTCCTCATTAGCTTAATGCATTCGCAAGCTGGGATAATTGATGGCTGTTTAACAGGATGCGTTTCCGACGGCCGCCTGCAGAAATGGGCTCCCATTACCCTGCGAACGTTTCTTCTGGCTACTGAGCTCCTGTCGTTCCGATTGATCCGCGCCGTTCCCGTCGTTCGCTGCTCATTAATAACCCCCAAAGCAGCTGCTTTCCCCCCCCCCCCCCGGCCTCGCCAGCGCCGGGAGGGAGACCGGGGTGAGGCCGAAGGCTGTCGCCAGTCGGTATCAGCCACCCCAGGCCCCCGACGCCCGGCCCCGGCGGGCGTTTATCTGCGGTTCCCGCGAGGGCCGCCGGCGGCTTATCGGCTCTGCCCATCCGCTGGCCGCCCCGTGTGAGGTGCCCCCGTCCCCAGCCTGGGCTGAGGCAGCCCCACTCCAAAGAGAAGAGCGGAGCCCCGAGGGCAAAGCCACCCGGGGCAGCTCCGGGCTTATATAGCCCCAGGTGGCCGGGGAGGGGGCCGAAATTCAGCTGCGCGGGATGCTGGGTGCTGCCACGGGCTCCGGCACCGACGGGCCTGGCGGGGGGGGGGGGCTCATCTCCCCCCAATCGCTGCTCCGGGGGGCAGGAGGATGCAGAAATCACTGCCGCCCCACTCGCCCGCGGGGCGTTTGCAGCCAGCGCCGGGCTTCACCCCGGGCAAAGCCGGACGACCGGCCGAGACGGCGCGGGGAGAGCGGAAACGCCGGTGGGAAAGGAGCCGCCGAAGCCGGCCGGGCCGCGGCGCCGTCGCCGGCGGGCTCTCCGGGCGCCCCGCGGGGCGCTCGGCCGCCTCCCGAGCCGCCCAGTCGCTCTTCCATCGTTGCGGGAAGGCTGGTGAAAGCCTCGGTGCCGTCAAGCGTGAAGCACAAAGCGCTCGCCGCCTCCTTTCAGCCCGCTCCCTGAGCGCCCGTCTCACCGCGTGCCACCTTTTCTATTCCCCCGCCTCGCTTTCGCCGCCCCCCCCCCCAAAAAAAAAAAAAAAGCATCTCCAAAACTGCTCCCTGCCTTTATGGACATCGTTCAGAGGCCAGAAGGAGGGATGGGGAGCCAGGTCCCCACCGGCCACCTCCGACCGCCGCCGCGCTGGTTCCCCCGGCAGGGGAAGGGGGACCCCGGGCGACGTGCGAAGACTCCCAGGGTCTCGCCGGCCCTTGGGCCTCCCCCGTGCCCCCCGCCGGCGCTGCGGGCGCCTGGGTGGCGCTGGGTCGCCCCCGCAGAGCAGCAGGGCGTGGGGGACGGTTGCGGGTGGGATGCTCCGCACCGACGCCGGGCGCTTGCAGCCCGTTTCCGTTCGCTTTGCAGCAGACGCTCGTCCTTCCCTGGCGGCACCTGCCTTTCTGTCCCCCCCCCTTCCCGTTGCACCTTTTTTTCTCCTGCCGCATCCTAACCCCTTTCTCAGCCGCTTTTTCTCCCCCCGGGTATTCTGCAGAGCACCTATGCTTTTCCCTGGGCGTTTCATCCCCTTGAGCCCCTGCGTGCATCCTTCCCCCCAAAAGCTGCCTGAATCTGCCCCGGTTTCCCGCGGAGGGGCTTCCCAAGCCTTCCCCGCGGGCGCAGAAAACGCCGCCGTCTCGCACCGGCACGTCGCGCTGGCGGCGGCGGGGGGGGGACACGGGCAAGGCAAACAGCTTGGCGGTTTGGTTCGGTGGCAGCCGGGGGCCGAGGAAGAGCAGGGAGCGCGGGGGCGAGGGGGACGGGCGAGGGGGGCTGCAGGGCGACGGGTCCCCGCGGAGCCCCCTCGAGAGCGCGGAGCCGGCCAAGGCGCCGGGGATGCGGCTGCTCCCGGAGCATCGCGGCGGCGGCGGGCGAACGCCGGGCGGCCGCCGTCGTTCGGTCGGGAGCAGCCCTGACCTGCTGACAACGGCAGAGTTATTTTTACAAAGCAGCCAGTCAGCGAAATTCGCCTGCGCCGCCTGTCCTGCTGCCCGCCGCCGGGGAGAAACGCGCCCCGCGGAGCGGCTCCCGGCACGGGGGCAGGAGCCTCGCGCCTGGGGGCAGACGAAGCATCCCGCATCCCGCAGGAGCCCGCCGGCGGCGGTGGCCGGGGGCGGCGGAGGGGGGGGTCCCCGGGCGACGCCGGGGAGGACGCGGGCGGCCGCGAGGGTTTTGCGTTCGCGGGGCAGCGGCGGCAGCGGCTGCAAACCCGCAGCGCGGGAAGGCCGGGCCGAGTGCCGGTCGGCCTGGCTGCGGGCTCTGCCCTGGCGGGAACGGCCGGCCCGCGGAGCGCTCGATGCAAAACCGCCTTTTGCAATTAGAAAAAGAATATAATAATAGTAATACCAAAGGCCTCGGGAGAGGCAGGCGGGGGCCGGGGGCCGGCGCGGGGCGCGCTCTGCAGCCCTGCGCGCCTCCGCTCCCCGCGGGATGCTGCTTTGCCCGGGAGCCCTGCTTCCCCTTTTATTGCCTCGGTGTGAATTAATACCCGTTTCCTGAAGCTTTTATGGTTTCCTCCCAAATGGCTGTTGCAGCCGGCGGGGAGGGGGGGATTGGGTTACGGCGGATGGGGGCAGCGAGGAGGAAAGCCAAGCTCGGGGGCGCTCCTAAACGCGCCGTCCCCTCCGGGCATCCCTCTGCGCGTCCGTCCGTCTGTCCTTCCCGCGGGAACGGCGGCGGCCGGCGGGGTGGGAGCATCCCGGCTCCTCTGGGTGCTGCCGGCCGGCCGGGCCACCTGCTTGTGGGGTGGTTTTTTGGGGGGGGGGGGGGGGGGACACCTGGCTTTGCTGCCCGCTGCCGGGCCGAGCGCCGGCGCACCTCTCGGGCCCGTTACTGTAGAAACGAAATTAGCCCAGGGAGGGAATGCAATCCCCGAGCTAATTAAGGTAATTACAGCTTCACACCAGCTGCTCACGAGGTCCAAGGACCTTCTGGGACTCGTGGAGGGGACCAGGCGCTCGGGGGGCTGCGGGTTGCTCCGGGGCCGCTGCCGAGAAGCCCCCGCCGCGCGCACGCCTCGGCCGGTGCGGCCCCAGTTTGCACCAGTTCCCTGCAGCGCGGGGGCGCTGGGAAGCTGGCCGGAGACGCGCTGCAGCGCGGGAGGCGGCGGCCGGCGGCTCCCCGCTCCCCAGCACGCTCAGAGTTATCCCGGAGCGTCGTGCCGGGGCCGGGATGAAACGCCGCCGTGGGGCGAGAGGGCCTGGCAGGGCGGCGGGCAGCGTCCCACCGCCGCGGGCGTCGGGATCGGCTGGGTTTGCCCGGCCTCCCCCCCCCCCGCCCAGTCCTTGGGATTTTGATGGAGCTTGAAGGAAAAAGAAACGTGCAGGAAAAATCAGGCGCTCTCGCTCCCTCCCGGCTTGTGTCCCCGTTTGCCCTGCGCTGCTGGCAGCTCCGTCGGGGTGGGCTGGGACGCGGAGCGAGACGCTCGCAGGCAGCCAGCGATAACGGGAAGGAGGGAGGGAGGGAGGGAGGGAGGACCGCAGCGAGCCCGCGGCCGCCCCGGCCCCCCGCGGGCGATGGGGGCCGAGCCGGGCACCCTCCTCCCAGCCGACGGGACGCATCCTGATGGGCTGCCCCCAGTGCTCCTGCCCCAGTTTGGGGGCCCCGGAGCATTTCCCCTCCCAGCAAGTTGCTTTGCCCTCATCTGGGGCCGGAGCCGATGCAGACGGGTGGATCCGATGCAGAGGGCTGGAGCCGATGCGGAGGGCTGGAGCCGATGCAGAGGGATACATCTGCTGCAGAGGGACGGATCCAGTGCAGAGGGATGGATCCGGTGCAGAGGGACGGATGCAATGCAGAGGGATGGATCTGGTGCAGAGGGATGGAGCTGATGCAGAGGGATGGATCCAATGCAGAGGGATGGCTCTGATGCAGAGGGTTGGGGCTGATGCAGAGGGATGGATCCAATGCAGAGGGATGGATCTGCTGCAGAGGGATGGATCTGCTGCAGAGGGATGGATCTGCTGCAGAGGGATGGATCCCATGCAGAGGGATGGATCCTGTGCAGAGAGATAGCTCCAATGAAAAGGGACCGATCTGGTGCAGAGGGATATGTCTGATGCTGAGGGATGGATCCAATGCAGAGGGATGGAGCTGCTGCATAGGGGTGTGACTTAAAAGCGTGGCATGAGCCCAGGGGTTTGTCACCCACCACCCCAGGCAGCTCCGCCGCTGGCCCTCGGCGCCCCCCTCCCCTCCGGCCCCCCGGGGACTGCGCGGAGCCGGGCTGTGCCCACCCGTGCCTCGGCGTCCCCGCGCGGCCGTGACGGCCTGCTGGCACTGAGAGCTGGCCACATGGCCCGGGTGGCCGTGCGGGGCCGGGGCGGGCGGCGCGGCGCAGCGGGTGCACGCCGGCCGCCGGCTCTCTCTCTCGCTCTCGCTCTCTAGACAGGAAGACATTAGCCGCGCGCCGCTGTCTGCATCTCTAATGGCCCCTCTGCCTCGTCCGCCTCCCGCTCCCGCTCCGGCTCCCCCGCCCAGCGCCGGCTGCCGAGGCTGCGGGGAAAGGCAGCCGGCGGCACGGCGGGGTGGGCGCCCGCGCTGCGCCCCCAGGGCTGCCCCCGCGCCACCCTGCCCGGTGCGCCTGCAGGGCACCTGCACGCGTGCACGCACACACCTGGGGTGCACGCATCTGCACGCACTCGCCTGGGGCACACGTGTGCACACGCGTGCGTGCACGCACACACCTGGGGTGCAGGCATGTGCACGCACACGCCTGGGGCTCATGCATGCACATGCATGCACACATACCTGGGGCTCACGTGTGCACACGCATGCATGCACGCACATCTGGGGCTCATGCATGCACACACGCCTGGGGCTCACACGTGCACACACACACACGTGCACACGCACCAGGGGCTCATGCACGCACGCACACCTGGGGCTCATGCACACACACACACACCTGGGGCTCACACATGCACACACGCAAGGCACACACACCTGGGGCTCATGCATGCACATACATGCACACACACACCTGGGGCTCACACGTGCACACATGCACACATGTGCACACACACACGTGCACACCCGGCAGGCTGGGGAGCAGCTTGCACCGCCGCGCCAGCCCCGCTGCGCTGTGCTAGGGGCCAGCATAGCGTGACAATCCGTGGGGACATTTACACCCGCTTGTCCCCCCCCCGGCTCTGGCCAGCCTGGAGGACCAGGGTAGCATCCCTGGAGGACCGACCCGAAACAGGGGCGGGAGGGAGGCCCCACGCGCCTCGCGCGCCGGGGAGCGTTCGGGGGGGCTTTCGCACCTCTGACACGGCCGGGAAAGAGGATTTTCCCTGAGGGGGGTCGGGAGAGGGGACACGCGAACAGCGGCGACGGGGCTCTGCCTCCGGCCTCTCCCCGCAGCGGGCGCCGACCTCGGCTTCCCCCCGCCAGCGCCCCCAGAGCTGCCAGCCCCGCAGGCCACCGCAGGCTGCAGGACTCGCAGAGCACCCGGGGCAGCTCCCCAGCACGCCGGGGTGCAGAGCTGGGCACCCAGCACCAGGGCCGAGCACCCCGGGGTGCAGGGCTGGGCACCCAGCACCAGGGCCGAGCCCCCTGGGGTGCAGGGCTGGGCACCCAGCACCAGGGCCGAGCACCTCAGGGTGCAGAGCTGGGCACCCAGCACCAGGGCCGAGCACCCCGGGCTGCAGGGCTGGCACCCAGCACCAGGGCCGAGCACCCCGGGGTGCAGGGCTGGGCACCTAGCATCAGGGCCGAGCACCTCAGGGTGCAGAGCTGGGCACCCAGCACCAGGGCCGAGCCCCCTGGGGTGCAGGGCTGGGCACCCAGCACCAGGGCCGAGCACCTTAGGGTGCAGAGCTGGGCACCCAGCACCAGGGCCGAGCACCCCGGGCTGCAGGGCTGGCACCCAGCACCAGGGCCGAGCACCCCGGGGTGCAGGGCTGGGCACCTAGCATCAGGGCCGAGCACCTCAGGGTGCAGAGCTGGGCACCCAGCACCAGGGCCGAGCACCCTGGGGTGCAGGGCCAGGCACCCAGCACCAGGGCCGAGCCCCCCGGGCTGCAGGGCTGGCACCCAGCACCAGGGCCGAGCCCCCCGGGCTGCAGGGCTGGCACCCAGCACCAGGGCTGAGCCCCCCGGGGTGCAGGGCCGGGCACCCAGGTGCGTGCCGCGCCGGCGGGGTGCAGGGCCGGGGCGCAAGGCGAAGCCCCCCTGCTCCACGCAGTCTCCCAGTCTCTCTCCTCCCCAGCAGCTTGCAGCTGGCAGGACGGCGCCTATCAGTGCACATAAGGGCTCATTTCCATGACGGTTCCCTGGCGAGCAAATTCCACAGCTGCCTGGCGGCCGGCGCCCGCGCGGTGCCCGCGCCGCGGCCGGCTCCGGGGGCCGTGCCTCAGTTTCCCCACCCGTCAGGGCCCCGGCTCTCCCCGCCGCTGCAGCTCTGTTCCTGGAAAGCTCGAGCAGCCGGGGTGGGGGGGTTATTAGCGGTGCTATTTACAGCAGGTTAATGGCTTAATTACATTATTCTGTGCCGCGGGGCGCTGGGTAATCGGCGGCGGACGGCGGCCCGGGTGCCGCGTGCCCGGCCGAGGGTGCCCGCCGCGGGCCGCCCCGGCTCAGCCCTGCCGCCTCCCGGCGCTTGGGTCCGGCTCTCTTTTCCATCGCGGTTGCTTGTTCGCTGAGTCACAGCTGGGGTGCTGCTAATTAAATGTATTTCTTAATTAACAAGCTCACAGCCAAGGCCTGCCAGCCGGGCTGGGCTTTCAATCACGGCTGCCAGGGACAGCTGTGGCCAGGCAGGGGCTGGCGGAGGCGTCTGGGGTGGGGGGGGATCAGCCCTGCCTGGGGTGTGACGAGCTGCTCAGTGCTCAGCTCCGAGCTGCTTCTCCCCCCCGCCCCTCTGCCACCCCGGTGCGGGGGGCCGGGCGCCGCGGCGGGTTCGGCGGCAGGTGTCGGGTGCCGGCGAGGGATTCGAGTGCTGCGGCCTGGCTGCGCGCGACGCCGGTGCTTCCTCCCCCTCCTCCTCTTCCTCGTCAGCATGCGAGGCAGTGCCCTGCGATGAGCGCAATGGTCTCAGCCCCCTGGGGGTTACGGGTGGGATGGGGCCAGCGGCTGGGGCTGCGCCGGCTCTGGGGTGCAGCGAGCGCGCTGGGGCTCAGCCCCGGGATGCCTGGAGGCCGGCGCACAGGCTGCCCCTGCCCGGCAGCCGCTTCCTGACCGATCCTCACTATTAACAGCCATAAAAGACCCCACAGCTGCTCTGCGCAGACCTCAAGGCACAGCCTGAAATACACCCCCCCCACCCCCCCCAGTACGGGGAAGTGTCCGCTCGGCGCCGGATGGGGAAACTGAGGCAGGGGGCACTGCTGCAGCGGGGCGCTGCGGGGCAGCAGAGCCGGGGGGGCGACGCGGAGATGGGGCATCCACAGCCAGTGCCCCGGGTTTCCCCGCTGGGGAAAAAAATACAAATTTGAAAAAGAAAGAAAAAGGAAAAAAAAAAAAGGAAAAAAAAAAAAAAAGGAGAGCGGCTCGGGGCGCGTGGGGATTCGGCAGTCTGGTCATGTCCCGCCGGCGCGAGCGGCAGGACCGAGTCACGTCCCAGCGGCAGCCGTGACTCACGGCCGCCCCAGCCTGCCGGCGAGCAGCCGGCGCGTCGCCGAGAGCCCTCGATGGAGGCACCAAAATAAAATTAAATAACAACAGCTCCCCCACCCCGAGCCTCCTGCTGCCCCCGCTCGCCAGCGGCCGGCTCCCGCCCCGCCGGGAAACACCGCTCGCCCGGCGCATCGCTCGCCGCCACGATGCACGAGACCTGCTTCTCGGCGGCCCCCGGGGGCCGGGAAACGGAGGGGGAAGGTGCCCCCCCCCAATACCTGGGGGCACCGGGGCAGCAAGGTCTTCCCAGTGCAACGCCCCGGGGGTGCAGCCAGGGGGTCCTGCCTGCACCCGGGGAGGGGGCCGAGGTGGGTGCAGCACCCTGGGCGGGGGGGGGGGGTTGGCCGCAGCCCATCTGTTATTTAAAGAGGTGGGGGGCGAGCAGGGCACAAAGCCCCCCGGGGCTGCGGGGGCTCTGCGGAGGTGCATTAAGGGTCCTGGCGCAGGAACCACCCCCCCCAGGCACCTATGGGGCAGAGGCCCCTATGGAGCAGGGTGCACAGGGAACGGCCCTTCTCCGGTGCAGCTCAGCCCACCCAGGCTGGCACCTGCGGAGCCCAGCAGCTATAGGGCAAGAGCCCCCCCTTGCATAGGGCTGGCCCCTAGAGAGCCCAGCTGCTATAGACTCCAGCTCCAGCCACTATAGAGCTCGAGCTGCTGCCCCCAGAAACGCCGTCCCCTAGAGACCAGCCCCTATAGAGCGAGGAACCCCACCCCCTATAGCAGTCATTCATAGAGGGCAGCGCCTATAGAGAGCCCTGCAATTCGAGAGCAAGAGAAAGCAGGCCCTATAGAGCTCAGCCCCTATAGAGGAAGACAATGTATTTTGTAGAGAAGCCCCCTATAGAGCCTGACCCTATAGAGCAGGCGTCCTCACCCCCCTGGAACAGCCACAAGAGCCAGCACAGAGCAAACCTGCAGGCTGGGAGCTGCAGCCCTTATAGAGCCCAGCTGGTCCCGCTGCTGCCCCACACCTGGGGGCCGTGGGAAAACCGGCCCCGGGGACCTGCCGGCCCCTTCGTGGGGTGGGTGAGTGGGGCACGGCACCGCACAGACCCGCAGTGGGGTGCAGGGGAGATATTGCACCGCACAGACCTTGCAGTGGGGTGCAGGGGAGATATTGCACTGCACAGACCCGCAGTGGGGTGCAGGGGAGATATTGCACCGCACAGACCCGCAGTGGGGTGCAGGGGAGATATTGCACCGCACAGACCCCGCAGTGGGGTGCAGGGGAGATATTGCACCGCACAGACCCGCAGTGGGGTGCAGGGGAGATATTGCACTGCACAGACCCGCAGTGGAGTGCAGGGGAGATATTGCACCGCACAGACCCGCAGTGGGGTGCAGGGGGGGATATTGCACCGCACAGACCTCGCAGTGGGGTGCAGGGGGGGATATTGCACTGCACAGACCCGCAGTGGGGTGCAGGGGGGGATATTGCACCGCACAGACCTCGCAGTGGGGTGCAGGGGAGATATTGCACTGCACAGACACGCAGTGGGGTGCAGGGGGGGATATTGCACCGCACAGACCCTGCAGTGGGGTGCAGGGGGGATATAGCACTGCACAGACCCCGCAGTGGAGTGCAGGGGAGATATTGCACTGCACAGACCCGCAGTGGGGTGCAGGGGGGGATATTGCACCGCACAGACCTCGCAGTGGGGTGCAGGGGGGGATATTGCACTGCACAGACCCCGCAATGGGGTGCAGGGGGGATATTGCACTGCACAGACCCGCAGTGGGGTGCAGGGGGGGATATTGCACTGCACAGACCCGCAGTGGGGTGCAGGGGGGATATTGCACTGCACAGACCCGCAGTGGGGTGCAGGGGGGGATATAGCACTGCACAGACCCCGCAGTGGGGTGCAGGGGGGATATAGCACCGCACAGACCCCGCAGGAGCGTGCTGCTGGCTCCCACGTGCCGCTGAGAGCGCCGTGGCCGTGCAGAGCCGGCCATGGGCACGCGTGTGCGTGCACGTGTGCACGTCCATGTGCAAACTCTCCCCGAGGACACGCTAGCAGGGGTGCTGCGTCAAAGTCGGGCGCAGGGCGCATTTTGGCTGCATTTCCCACCCGCTGGCCGCCCTTGCATCACCCGCCTCTGGGCCCTTGAACCTTTTGGCATCCCTTTGCCCCATGCTTGGGGCGGATCGAGATGCGGTGCCTGACAGGGATTTGGGATGAGCTCTGCAAGGAGCCCAGCGCCCTTGCCTCTTTGCCGCGGCTTGGGTTTTCTCAATGACGAGCGGCCGGGCCACCCCCCCGGCGGAGCTGCAGCGTGCGGGTTTCACAACTTATTTTGGCCAGTGCTTCCAAGAAAAGGCCCGAGGGAGGGGGAATTCCAGTAAACGGCCTCTGGGCCTTCCTCATTCTTGAGAATAGGAAACTGTGCGACTTCTCCGCGGGGTTTCACTTTCTGCGCCAGGAGGCGAGAGGCCGAAGTGCTCGGCGGCCGGAGGGGACACGCGGCCGCCGCACCGGGTGCCGCGGGGCCAACGGAGGAGCAGGGCGCCGGGGAGCAGCCCCCGGACTGTCCCGGATGCCCAGGCCAAGGAAAACCCTTGTCCAGCTCTGGGGGAGGCTGGATAGGGAAGGGGATGCTACAAGCCAGACCCCCCATTTTTCCCCCCAACGCATGCATTGGCACAAGCAGTGCATTTGCTGCATCCAGGGTGCAAAACTCCCCTCTTCCTGGCGAAAGCCTTTGGGGGACACACAAAACGCCGGGTGAGGCAGGTGTGCCAGGGAGCCTGCTTCGGGGACACCCGCAGCACCACCTCATCCCGCCGTCGTCGCTGGGGACGGCGCGATGCCGAGGCCTCGGCGACAACCTCGGCGAGCTCTGCCCTGGCCCTTCAGCATCCTGCCCTCCGGCTGCCCCTTTCCCATGGCGCTCAGGGACGTCACCGCAGGGCAGCGGTCCCCAAAGCCGGCTGGTGGTGACCTTGCCCGGCTTGGGGTGAGCTGGAAGCGATGGCGGGCGGAAAGCGCCAGGAACGGGGTGGGCAAAAAGTCGCTAAAAATAGCAGCCAAGGTGCCCTCTGCCCCAGAAGCAATTTCTCGCTGGGTAAACAGGAAATCTATTCTTAGGCCCATTCATGAGCCGCGGGCTGGCGGCGGCTCCGCGCGCCGGGCTCGTTCTGTTCCTCTCTGACGGCCGGGTGATGCCGAGCCGGAAGGCCGCCACGCAGATGTTCCAGCCCTGCGGGCTTCCCCCTCGCCCGCGCTTTCCCCCCCCAGCAGCACCCTGCTCTACCCGGCCACGGCGGCTTTTCCAGGGTGCTGGGGTTTCCCCCGCGCAAGGTGGTGGTGGTGGGAGGTGAAGGACCCTGGGGGGGATAAGGGCGTCTCTGGAAACCCCCCCCCCCCCACCATGCTATTTGTTTCTGGGTTTTGCCCCGTGCTGGGGGGCTCTCCATGAAGCAACGGCCTTGGCAGGGCTCTCCCCCGACGGCTGAGCTGCTCTTCGTCCTTGGCGCTATCCCTACCGGGCCCCTCAAATCCCCGTTTGAGCCTCTGGCGGGCTTAGAAGCAGCAGATCTTGCCTGGGCAACATTTCTGGGGAGGAACAGGATGTGGACGGAGGAACCTGGAGCTGCAGCGCAGGGGTGAGACGACCAGCAGTGTTCGTTACGCTGATGATGGAGAGGGGAACCCCCCGTGTCTCCCCAGCATCCCTGCCCTGGTCCAGCGTGGTGGTAGCGCCTGTGCCGGCCCGGCCGTGGCACCTCAGACCCAGCCTTGGCCCAGAGCCACCCCCAGGAAAGGGGTGACCGAGAGAGGCGTAAGGGCGAAGGGTACTCGTGGGCAGGATGGGGCCCGGGGAAAGTCTGGGAGGGGGCTGCAGGGCAGGAGCACAGCCTGGCCCGGGGGCGCACGCCACGATGTCCATGGGGAAGGGGTACCCCTGCTCCACGGGACGCAGCAGTGCGGGGAGGCCAGGAGCGGTCATGGGGCTGGGAGAGGGGCGTCCTCAATCTGTAATCAGAGCGCCTGGAGCGGGATCGGGGCGAGCTACAAGGCAGGGTGCCAGACCAGGGCTGGTTAAGGCAGCGCTGGGGCACAGCCCCTGGTGACAATACTGCAGGGTGCTCCGGAAACCCCCCAATCAAGACTCTTTGGTCTTCACAGGGGAATTGCAGGTGGGATTTATTGCAGAGGCCCCAATTGCACAGATGCTTTCACAAACCTGGGCATCCTGCACCATTGCCCGCCGCTCGGAGGAAGGCTGAGGCGTTGCTGCCCTCGGGCGGCAGCTGGTGGCACGGCACAGCGCGCAAGGGCCCCGCTGGCTGCGGGGGCGCAGGGTCCCTGCACCCCAAATCCCCCAGCTCTTCCCCCACCTCCCCGCTCGGGTGCCTCCATCGGCTCCCTCCAGGGTCCAGCTCCCCGTTGCGGAGCACGAGGAGGGAGGGGAAGGGGGATCCGGGTTGTCCGCGCGGCAGCAAACGCGCCCTCACCTTGCCTCTTTTGCGAAAGGGAAAACCAAAGCGCAGAGAGGTCGGGGGATCTGTCCAAAGCCGACCGGCAAGCGAGGGAGAGCAGGGAGGAGGTTCAACCCGCAGGGCAGCACTGTCGGGGCAGCCCCGGAGGTGGGCACGGCTTGTGGGGCTCATTCGGCTTCGTCAAAGGAGTCTGTGTCCTCGTCCTCCTCCGGGTGGGTGATCCCCGCAGCGGAGCGCGCCATGGCTCTCATCCAGCGCTGCTTCAGCTCCTCCGTGTCAGCCACGAAGGTGTAGACCTGCCGGGACTGTGCCAGTTGGAAGAGGTGGCGAGAGTCGCCCTGGGCCAGGTCCCTCACCTGGTAGCCCAGCAGCGGGATGGAGGTGTGAGCTCGGACGTCCTGTCGGGAGAACGGAGACAGCGGGTGGGAGGCAGGGGGACAGGCACGCCGGGCAGCCCCTTGCAGACGGAGCTGTGGCCGGCCTTACCTGGGGGGCCGCATAGATGTACAGCACGAGGGGGTCATCCCGCGGGATCACGAACCAGCCCCGCGTGCCTCCCTTGCCGTTCTTGTCCAGCAGCTGCAGGGAACTGCAGAGCAAACTCCTGCCCGATATCTCTGCTGCTTCTTTCTGCCAAGAAACCAGCAAACAAATCACTAAATAAGCAGGCATGGGGCAAGGCAGCAAAGGCACTGTTTGAAGGGCCATTTCCCAGGAAACTTCCTACTCCTGGATTTCCCACAAGTTGGTCTGTGGGCTCAGCCCCCTGGTCCGACATGCTCCTGAGCCACCACCTCAGCACCCCCTGCTCTGCCCGGTGTCACATAGCCTCAGGGACTCCCGCTGCGTCTCAGGAAACTGAGGCCCCGCAGAGATTTCTGAGTCTCCACAAAACGCCACAAACCAGGGGCAGGGGAGGGCTGATTCTAGCTGTGGGGAGCCTGCAGCGATCCTGCGGTGGAAGGAGCCCCGGATACCTGGGTCCCAAGGCTCAGGGAGGGGAGGGAGTGGGTTTAGCATGTCCAGCAGCCTCGCAAGCGCAGAGGCCCTCTCTGACTCCTGCGAGGGCTACTCCCACCCGTCTCCCGCTGCTGGCAGGCAGGAGCATGGCAGGGTAGTGACAGAGGGGCTAGGGACCGCGGTGGGCAACAGAGCTCAGAGAAAGAGGGACAGAGGACAAGGGAGGACAGGCAGAGAGGCAGAGCACACCTCCAGGATGCCTTTGTGCTTCCCCTCCCGGTCCTCGAGCACTACGTGGCCTGTCAGGAAGACGTAACACTCCTGGCACACGCGGTTCAGGCGGTTCCTGTCGTACTGCAGCTCGGCCTTGTAGTCGGAGCAGCGAGCGCACACCACCTACAGCCCCCAGACATGGACACTGGTGGGACTGGGGCAGGGCTGGAGGATCCCCAGGGACAACTCCATCCCCACAGGAGCAGAAACAGATGGCTGAGGACCAGAAGTGGCCCTGAGCCCTGGGAAAGGATAAAAGGCACATGAGAGCCATGTTCCTGCCCCAACTGCCACCTGAGCAGGCCAGGAGGGAGGGAGCACTGGGGGGACAGGGTCACTCACGTATCCACAAGCACGACAGTGGTGTCTCCGGCGCGTGATGGCGTTGAAGGGCTCCTTGCAGCGCATGCACATGGTCACCAGGTTGTCCCGCACCCACTGTGGGGCTCGACGGCCCAGCTCCTCTGTCTGGAGGTGGGAGATGGCATTGCTGGGGCAGGGGCTGGTGCTGGCTAGCCTTGGTGCAGTGGCCTTGCTCATGCCCCACTCAGCCTCCCTGGCTCCTCTTCTCTCTCTTCCCCCACTCAGCCCTTCTTCCTCTACCACGCCTCCCCCACGAGGATCTGTAGGGCTGTCTAGCTTGGGAAACTGAGGCACAGCAAGGTGAGCTCTCCCTGTGCTTCAGTGCAGGGGGAAGCTGGAGTCAGACAAGGCATGGAGAGGGCAGCAGAAGGGCTACCTTCAATGCAGGGGGCCCCATCTCTGGCCTATGCACAGCTGTCTTGAAGCTCTCACTCCTCTTCTCCCTCCTATCGATGGCATCCTGGAAGGCCTAGAGGGGAAAGCAGGGTTGGAGGGATGGCCGGGGAAGCAGTGCCAGCCACAAGCTGTGGACATGAGATCCTTAAATGCGAGGTCCTGGAGGGGGGCTGCAGCTGGCCTGGGAACCAGAGGGGCATCCCTGGACACACCAGCATGTGACACATGCTGGGGTGGGGGATCTGCCTGGGCAGGATCCTAGGCATTCAGCCAGGATGGGTGAGACTTCTCCCAGTACTCAGCCATACCTCGATCCAGGCATTCATCTCCTCCCTGGACCTGGGCGCAGAAAAGGAGATGGATGAGCTGGCGTCCCTCCTCCCTGAGGAGCCGCAGGGCCGTTGCCCTTCCCCTTACCTGGCCTGCAGCTCCAGCGTCCGCTGCTTGCCTGAGACCAGAAAGGTGTGAGGAAACTGCGTGTCATTCAGCTCCCGCACCTGAGAGAGGGACCAAAGAGAGGATGGGGAAGTGCTGAACCCACAACCAGCATGCTGGGACCTTCCTCCATAATGGGGGGACAGGAAGTTCCCTTGGCCACAAGCCCTTTGGCCCCTCGAATACTATGCGCGCAGGGTGGCACTGCAATCTCACAGGATCAGGCTGTATCAGCCAGTCCTGCACATCCATAAAGCCACCCCCGCTCCAGCTCCTCCCTCCATTCTCAGGAGGTCCTGGGCAGCAGCCACAGAGCTGGCTCCACTTTGAAGGGAGCCTCTGAAACCATTCCCCAGGGCACGGGGGACAATGCAAAGGCAAGATGCGTCTGACCTTTATGCCATCCACATTGATGCGGAGGTGGACCTGGAATTCGGCGCCCACCTGGATGACTTTGGGCGCACAGTACAGCAGCATGTTGTTGAACTGGGCAGTGGGAAAAGGAGAAGGTCAGTCTGGGCCCAGCAACCTGCCCTGGCCTGCTCAAGGCTGGGGGTTTCCCTGGGATCTGGGGTTCTTCACCCTCTTCAGACTGCGCTAGTTCATGGGAAGAATCCGGCCCCAAAAGTGACTGCTTCTGCCTCAGCCCTCTCCCACCCTGCAGAGGCAAAGCCCTCTGCAGGGTGACATCTCTAAAGGGTTGCCACGCTCAGGGGATCAGCAGTTTCCCAGCCACGTCCTTTATAGGGTGCCTGCACTGAGGGTTCAAACCCTTCCCGTTCCGCATTCACCCTCTCCAAGCGGAGACGTCCCAGCAGCAGCCCTGGCACCTCCAGCCAGGCTGTGCTGCCTCTCTCCCCATCCGCCCTCCCTGCCCTTCCCCCATGCATCCCGGCTCCCACCAGAAACAGGTACTTTTCCGATGTGCTGTTGTTGCGGGAGGAGATTTTTAGGACTGGTCCTTCCTTGATCAGCTCGTTGGAGGGATCCACAATGTCGTCCTCGAGGCCTAGCCTCTGATAGACCTCCCAGAGGTTCTGCAGCCGTTCCTGGGGGAGGCAGGGCGACACCACAGTGACCTGCTTCTAGGGGAATCCGAGCCTTTTCTGGTCCCCTGGCCTCCAGGCAAGGCATTGGAAGGCATCAAACGTCCACCAGCACCTTTGGCTGGAGGTGGCAGTGCAGGGGACAGAAGAGGATGATGATGTTCTGGGGACAACAGAAGAGTGGGACAACAGTGCCAGGGACAGAGCGGAGACTTGCTGGAGCAGCTGGAAGCTGGGGCTGGGAGGGGCAGTGGGGAGGAAGAGGTGCTGCAGAAAGGTGTCAGGGCCATAGTAGAAAGCCCAGGTCAGGCTCCTCCATCACCTCAGACAGGGTGTTACAGCTCAGTCACAACCTCAGTGTAGTGGCGCCCCTTCCATCCCCACCTCCCAAGACAGGCACTCACCATCTCAGCGATAGCCGCATTTGAGTGCTTGGCCGCCATGAAAATCATTTCCAAGGCCTCTGCAATGACAAGAGAAAAGAAACAGAGTTCAACACTTGCTGTGGAAGGGGTGCGAGAAACCCTTTGGTCTCTCCCATCCTTGGGAGCCACACGTCACTGGCTGCTACTGCCCTCCCCTGGACACAACCCGAATGGCCCTGAACACTGCACAGGCGTCTGGATCCAGACGGATTGCGCAGCGTGGACTAGTCCTGGGAGGACAGACAGGCTGGTCGTTTATCACTCCCATCCTAACAGAAGTGGGCACTGCCATGACCTGTAGAGGTCTGATACATCCCCCGGTCATTGCAGATCTCCCCAGGGGATGCTCGCCAGGGACCATCCTTGTCCTGAAACACCACCCACTTTCCCCACTGACCTCCCCACACCCAGAAGAGCAGAATAATCCCTCCTGGTTAGGAAAGGGTAAGACTGAGAGGTTTATCCAACAGCACAGGCTACCTGAGGAGAGAACCTCGGTGTCCTGATACCCATGAACAACCCCAGGGGCAGTCAATTCCCCTATAAACCCACCCTCCTACTCCCCACCACAGGGAGAGCCAGCTGGAGCCCTTACTCTTTGCATCGGCCCTGTCTGGGGACTCAGGTGGCAGTTTTTGGACATAATCTTTCAGGAGGAGTTCGTAGCGCGGGATTCTCTGCACAGGTTCCAGCATGTGGTGCTGCAGTGTTAGGTTAGCGCAGACCTTCCTCTTCTGGGGAGAGACGCCCATGCACAGAGAGACACGGTGACCATGCTGGCTCCCACTTCCTCAGACCTGCTCCCCTGCTACAGGGAGACCCCAGGAAAAAGTGCTGCAGTTCCCCACCCCACCGTGGCCCTCGTCACCTGGATGTCGGCAATGAGCTCCTGGAAAGGTGGCGATTTCTCCGACCAGGCAGTGATGAGCTCCACGGCCTTGTCAAAGTTTTTCACATATTCGCCGTACATCTTGAGGAATGGCGCAAGCTTCTGGATCACGTCCCCGATCCGCGGATTGGAACTCCTGTGGGAGGGAATTGCAGACCAGCACCTTCCTCAGCCCAGTGGGGAAGAAGGACGGTAAGAGATAAAGAGAAGGAGCAGCCCGGGCACAGTGGAGGACAGAGGTTTAACACTGTGACCTACTATGTCCCCATACACCATCCTGCTCTCCAGAACAGGTATGTGCCCAGCTGGCAGCCAGGCTAGGCAATAGCACCTGGCAGCCTGAGAACGTCCCTGAGTCACCTGAAGTGTCCTTCCCCTTCTCAGGAATACCCTGATGTGGGCTGGAGTGTTTTAAGGAAGTACTTTCCAGCACAAAGACATCTGGAGCAAAATGGGCTGAGCTCTCTGGTCCCACTGGGAGACCAAATCCACCACTACTCCCCACTCTGGGAAAGGAACCCAAGGAGGTCCTGCCTTCCTCTCCTCCAACTCACCAATTCTCCATGCGCTTCTGCAGCTCTGGCAAGAAGAACTTGGCATGGAACTGGTAGATGGAGGAGATGTTGGAGAAGATCATTTTCACCACCTCCTCTGGGACTGTCTTCCCATTTTTGGCTTCCTTCATCAGCTCCGTATAAAACACCTGAAAGAAAGGAGGGGTGAACAAGAGAGTCAGGAAGGGGCCCAGGGGCCTGCCCCCTCTCTGAGACCACCACATCGCTCGGTGGAGAGGACCGACTCCAGGCAGGAGCGAAATCCTAGGTCCTAGAAGAGAAGTTGGACTACAAAATAAACATAAAATGGGCTTTGCTGGGAAGTGACAAAGGGTGCTCCTTGGAGGCATAGGACAAGGGGCAGGCAAAGGCCAGACCCATCCTCTGGCTCTGAGGACCATCAGCCCAGCATGGCTCTCATCTGCATGGCTTCATGCTCTCCGAAACCTCCAGGAAAGAGTCTCTGGCCTGTGCATACCCTGAACTGTGCCCAGGCGCTGCCACAAAGTCCCAGCCCTGCCAAGGAGCACGGGACAACTAATGAGTGTGAACCTGTGCCTGGCCCTGCCTAGTTTCTCAGTGCAGGCCCAGTCCAAGCAGTGCCTGAGCTGCACTGGCAGAGGCTCACGATGGATGGCAACAGGGCTACCACATCCCAGACCTGTGCAGGCCACTCTGCTCCCCAGCTCACCTGGTCGAGAAGGTGGAGGCGGCCAACATAAGCCTGTTCTGTCTCCAGCAACTCCAGAGCAATTTTCTTTTCCTCTGGGTCCTGTTCAGGCAGAAGGGTTCACTCTTGCGGGCAGCAACATGAGCTGTCCCCACCGGCCTGAGGGGACTCTGCTCCCCAGTGTTCACAGCCCATAGCCCAGTATCAACCCAGACCTCGTTCTGAGCAAGGGTGAAGGACAGTCCTCAATAAAGCATACAGGAAAACCGAGGAAGGTGTCGCAGGGCCAGAGGGAAGCCTGGCTCACGTTCTCCTGGATGGCCCCTTTCTCTATGCCCATTTTCTCCTCGGCAATACAGGGCTAGCTATCCCAAGGAGTGAGGTAGGGTGGGATGGGTTAACCCTATGGTCTGCAATCCCACCAAGGCCTCTAAACACAGAGTCCTGCAGAAACACATCTGCAGTTGGCAAAGTGGGCCACAGCCCTGGGGATGCCTGGCAACAGTTCTGGCTGGGCCCGTCTAAGCATCCGACCCCAGAGCGTAGTTATATCAGAGCTGGAAGAGACAAGCCTTGTTTGGATCTATCTGACCACAGGGAACTTGTACCCATGGCACTTGGGAAGTGGCTACTTTTCCATCTCTATGTGCTCCAGCTCTTGCAGGGGCAAAGCCACTTGCTCAGAGCCAGCAGAGACCTCAGCTCCAATCCAGCCCACGCGACTCCCTGCCTGAGCGTGGGCACTGGCCAACCTGGCTTGCGCTGCCTCCAGAACTTAACTTGCCGCCTGGCTTGAGGCCCGAGTCCTGCTGCTTCCTCCAGTTGTCCTCGTTGATCTTGCGCCGGAAAGAGCGGAGGCATTTGAAACTGAGCCCCCGCTGACCCTGCTGCTCTTCCTGCCCTGCTGCTGAGGAAGGCTGTTTCTCCTCCTCCTCGCCCTCTTGCTCTGCTTGGTGCATGGTGGCCCTCTGGGAGTGTCTTTGGTCTTGACTCGACGGGGACCCCGGGAGCCCTTGGAGACAGCTGATTGCAGAGCTGGCCTGGGTGTGTCGAGCATGCCAGTCCCTCTGGGGGCTCCAGGGAAATTTGCAGGCCCTGCCACAGAGGAATCAGCATGATTAGCTTGTCCATTCCCCCAGCGTGGCGTGGCCAAGCCTCATCCCACCCAGCTCCTAAGCTCTGTGCTGTGGGCTGCCCCTGCCACAGCCATGCTGTTCCCCACACACCTCCACAGGCCGGCTCTGCACCGGCACTGGGTTAAGGCCACCTTTCTTAAGCAGAGGAGGCAAGACCCACCTACACCCCAGCAGGGTTTCTTAGCACTGGTGCTGCTCTGCCTCTGCTACAGCCCTTCTGACACAAAGCAGGCTCTGAAAGCACAGACATCCTCTGACGGGGCCACTTTCCAGCCTCTCTCCTCCCAGTGCCTCCCGCTGATGTGGTCGGTCCTTGTTCCCTGTTCTCATTTCTGCTCCAGAAGAGCATGACTTTGCCATTTAACCCATCTGCAGGCAGCATGCGCTACCTCAGTCTCCTTGGAAAGAGACAGTCCTCCCTGGTACCAGCAACACCTCCCAGACATCCACCAGCCATGTGTCTCTCCTTGGCACAGCCCATCTCTTCCTCTTGGGCATCACTAGAGTGGAGTGACCCAAAATCTGAGGCTTCTCTTGGTTTCCTATCCCATCCCAGGCTCCAGTTCCTCCTCCCTCATGCCAGCTCCTTGTGATAATGCAGAAACACATCAGTGGGTTTTGCTGAATGTTTCTAGCCAAAGCTGTGGGATGCAGTACACTGCCTGGATGGCTTCTCTTCCCTGTTTAGGGTGTTTTTTTTTCCAAAGCTGCCTCTTTCCCTACCTGCTCCACATCTCTCTGTAGGGTTGGCCCAGGCATGGTGCTATCCAAGCAGCCTCCAACCTGAATTTCTAGCTTAAAACTTGTTTTACCAATTCAGCTAGGTCCTGACTTGAGAAACCTGCCTGCCTCTGGATGCCTCTCACCAGCCTAACACCCTTCCAGGCAGTACCAATCCTCGATCATCCCGTTATCCTCAAAACCTCACCACTTCATCCTTCATCCCCAGGGACAGGCCAAATCCCACCTGAAGACCACTTCTACCTCTGGGCCTGGCTTTGTCACTTTGAATCCACATCAGACAAAATCTGGCTGTGTTGTTTATTTGTAGAGTGGCCTTGTCCCCGTTCCTGGCAGGATCCTCTTCCCCTTCAAGCCCACATCATTTAGCAGATGGCACATCTGGATCTCCTCTTGTCCACAGCAATTTACTGTCCAAAGCATAGCCTTGCCCTTTGTGGTGCTGGTATGGCTCTGGCTTTCTGTCTGCTGTCACTGCAAAGTTGAAGGCCTCCTTTAAAGCCTCCTTGGGCAGGAGGCTTTAAAAGCCCAGTGGCCAAGAGGCTTCGGCCAAGAAAACGGGTATGCATGGGTGGTGTTGCGGAGGGGTGGTTTTTCAGTTGTTTTTTCTCTTCCCTTTTCTGGTAAAGACAAGGAAGACAGAGCAGCAATGGGGGAGAAACCACACAGGGCACAGGCTTTGAAGATGACAGTGGTAGGTCATCTGTCATCCAAGAGCTGGTTTCTGTGGTAAATTACTCCAGGCAGGGACCAGAAAGACAGCCATTGGTGGACTGCAGACAAGAGTGGGATGAGGAGGAGGGGAAAAGCACGATGAAACTGGGCATAAATCTTGAAGTTACAGATAGGAGATATCTTGAGTTACAGAAGCCCATCTGAAGGGGGTGACAGGTCCTTCCTCATGCTGGTAAGCACGTATCTGTGGGCTCCTGAGTGCTCCCCCAGCCATGCATACCTTTCATGTGTGGGCATGCATAATCCTTCATGAGAGAGAGATGCTTTACTCATCTCTCCTGGTGTCCCTCAAAACCATGCCAGTCTGAACCTGCTGCCAGATCCGACAGATAACTTCTCCCTTTCTATTTGCAGTATGACTTGTGCTGACTTGGGCTAAACTCTGTTTTCTGTTCCAGAAGGAAGTCGCGTCCAGGTTCCCCAGCTTCCTCCAAAAGCCATAAAAGCTACTTTTATTTCCTCTTAACAAGACTCTCACTCATTAGGATAAACAACAAACACGCAGCAGCAGTGAAACAGAGGGATACCAAATACCACAAACGGTTCCAGCACAGCAACATCAAAGTCCAAATTTTGATTGTGAGACCATGGGACACCACCACTCCGCTGCAGCCATAAAGAGCACAAAGCCCAGGGTGAAGCATGCAACGGAGATGCGGACAAAGCATCTAGAGCAGAGGAAGGAAACTTCCAGAGGGGAATAAGGAAATCCAGGGTCTGACCATCTTTAGGAAGTGCTGCAAAATCCACCTGCCCAGCCACTCAGGGGAGCCACTCAGCCTCATAAGGCTCACTGATAGCACCTCACCGAGACACAGCGGGGCAGGAACTGCGATCCCTGGTTCACAGATGGGAACACTAAGGCACACCCCGCAACGATGACTCGCCCCAAGCCACAGAATTACCCCAACAGGGCAAAGCGGATCCGCTAGCTCCTACTCCGGCACATTCTGCTGCTCTGCGCTGTCTGTGGGTCCCAGCTCACGCTCTGAGAGAAGACGCTGTTTTACCAGGCAGCCTTGCAGCCCAAAAGAAATAGGCTCTATCTCATGACATGAGGCTTTCTGTTCCCCTTCTTAGGAGGCACATCTCTGCAAATAACGGGTTAGTCTGAGGTGAGCGTCTGAGACTCGGATCCTCATAGATACTCAAGCAGCTGATGCCCAAGGGCTGCAAAGACCCCCAACTATCCTCCTCTAAACCCAGGCCCTGGTGGGGCCAGTCTGGATGCAGAGGCTGTGGACAAGGCTGGAGATGTTGCTAGTGTGGCAGCGTGCTGGAGGAGCTGTTGAGGGAAATGTGCACACCTACCACCCCAGGGCCACCTTCTTGCCTCCAGGCCAGAACTGACTGGACATTTGCAAACCAAAATCCTTTTCGCTGGCAGCAGGAAAAAAGAGCATTTGCCAGGCAGGCTAACTGCAAAGGTGCTCGCGTGCAGAGGGAAGAACAAGCATGCCGCAATCAGACCCTGAACCAGGCACGCAAACCTCCACCGAAGTCAGTCACGTCCCACTGAGGTTTTCAGACTTCTGTCCATGACCCATAGGAGGAGGAGGAAGCCAGGGCAGATGTGAGCGCCAAAGAAGAGCAAGTCATCTAAACACCTTCTCTAAGGCCTTCAAATCATCTCCACCGTGGGTCTTCTTCCTTCCACGGCCCGGGCCGTGCGGAGCCCTACGGCTCCCACAGCTCCCAGCACGATCCCTCCTTACCTTTGGTCTTCAAACGCAGCCACCAGGTTTAACACGCTCCTTCGGTTATCGGCCTCCATGGCGTTGGCCTTATCTGCTCAGAGTGGATCCAAAGGCCCTAAGAGCCGCGGGGAGACACTGGCAGCTGCAGCTCCCCGCCGCCTCTCCGAGCTTCCCTCTCCCCCTCTGCCCGGAGATCTTGCTGGGACCCACGATGCTGTTTGGGCACGAGGATTTGCACAAGACAGGAACCATCTGCTGGCCTTCCTTCCGCGTAGGAGAGCTCATATCTGAGTTGACCTCAAAAGGAAAAGGGAAGAGGAAGCACGGCAGGTTGCAAGGAGGAGAAACATGGAGAAAACACTGGGAATTTGTTCGGTTTGGGAGACCTGGCCGCACGCCCCGGGCTGGCCGCACGACCGAGCCCAGAGCGCGGCAGCGGGGACGACGCGCTCGCGTGGGCCAGGCCGCAGACCTGTGGGAGCACGCGCCTGTCCGCCGGGACAGCGACCAGGCCGCGGGAGACCCCCGCTGGGGCAGCCGTCACCCAGGGCCCCCGACCCTGCCGCAGCCCCGCGTTCGACGCGGCGGTGACCTCCCTGTGCTGGGCCCTGCCGCTGGGGGTGCGAGGGGGCCCGCTGACCTGACCCCCGCCACGCTGCGCCCTGGGGACACTCCCCTGTGTTTAGGGGAGACCCTACCATAACAACCCCCCCTCCCTCACGCAGTGGTTCCGCCCGCTCCCCCTGCCCATCGCACAGTGGTTCTGCCCCGCCAATCACGCAGTGGCTCCACCCCCTCGGCCATCACATAGTGGTTCCGCCCCCGCCTATCACCCAGTAGCCCCACCCCCTACCCGTCACACACTGGTCGCATCACCCGCCCATCACACAGTGGCTCCGCCCCCCACCTATCACCCAGTGGCTCCACCCCCCGCCCGTCACACACCGGTTCCTCCCCCCGCCTATCACACGGTAGCTCCGCCCCCTCCCCGGGCCCTGACACAGGGGGCGGGGCGGCGCAGGCGCAGGCGCGGCGGGCCATGGCGGGCGAGGCGGCGCTGCCGCTGCCCCCGGCGGCGCGGGCGCCCCCTGGCGGCGGCGGGGGGGCGGCGGGCCGCGCCGAGGGCGGCGAGGGGCTGTTCGTGGCGCTGGGCGCCGGGCTGGCCGCCCTCAGCCACCCGCTGCTCTACGTCAAGCTGCTCGTCCAGGTCCGGGCCGCCGGGCGGCGGTGGGGGGAGCGGGCTGGGGCCTGCATGCTTGGGGGGGACCCCGCATAACGGGGGCGGGGACACGCTGTATGGGGGGGGCCCTATATAACAGGGGAAGGGGGTCGCCTATGTAACGGGGACAACACTGTATAACGGGGATGAGGACAGCCGGTACAGTGGGGACCCCTCTGTCCCAGGGGGTGAGGACCTCTATGCGGTGGGGGCCCCCCCCAGACCGTGGGGGATGAGGACACCCTGTACATTGGGGACCCCGCTATCATGCAGCATAGGGATGCCCTATATAAGGAAGGGGTGAGGACCCCTATGCAGTTGGGACCCCTGTATCAAGTGGGGGGTGGGACGGGGACACCCTCTACAATGAGGACTCCTATATAAGGGGGACCGTGTATATAGTGGGGTGATTGGGCTCATCCCCTGCTACCTAAAGGGGTCCCATCCTGTATAATGGGGACCACTTTGTAACAGGGGGAGGGACCCCCCCCTATAAAACAGAGGGATGAGGTCCCCTATGCAATGGGGACCCCTATATAATGATGGGATGGGTACCCCCTAATATAAGAGGGGATGAGGACACCCTGTGTAACAGGGATCCCTTGTAACAGGCAGGGTGGGACCCGTACATTACTGGGGGAGGAGGACCCCTGTACAAGGGGGAACCCCTCCATAGTGGGGGATTGGGACCCATTTATAAAACAGGGGATGTGGACACCCTGTATAACGGGGACCACTTTATAACAGGGGGAGGGGGGCCCTCTCTATAACGCAGGGATGAGGTCCCCTATATAATGGGGGGATGAGGACCACCGAATATAATGGGATGAAGATGCCCCGTGTAATGGGACATTGGTATAAAAGATGAAAGGGACCTTCTGTATCCTAAGGACCCCTGTAGGATGGAGACCCCTATAAAATGGGAGGGATGCGGGCCCCTGTATCATAGGGACCCCGTATAAAGGGGTGGGAAGGGACGCCCTGTGCCATGGAGACTCCCACCTGTTTTTGCAGGGAGTAAAGGAAGCCTCTTTGGGCTGGAGATCAGCCCCACAGGAGTGCCCTTAGCACTGGGGTCTTGCCAGTGGGGCTCCTGCGATGGCCAGGAAGCAGGCTGGGATTAAAACAGCGGGCTGCCTTATGGAAGCAGCTCATGCCTGAGCCTTGCAGGAGAGACGCAGCCCTTTGGCAGCTCATAGAAAAATGATCGAAGCCACAGGCCCAGCATGTTCAGGAACATAGGGATAGTGGCAGGGACCTGCTGACAGGGTTTCTCTTGAAGGTTGGGCATGAGCCTCTACCTCCAACTGTTGGAAGAAATGTGCTGGGAAGAAAAGTACTGTACCTGCCTGGCTTCTTCACATACGGTGAGCATTTCTTTCTGCCAGCGCAAGACCATGACTCGAAAACAGGATGAAAACGGGTGGGAGCTGCTTGCTAGGAGGCCAGGTACACCCAGCATGGTGTTGGACCCAGCACAGGCCAGTGCCTGTGCAAGCCAAACTTTAGCAGCGCTCCCACGTCTCCTTGCCAGCGGCATCCCTGCGCTCAATCTGAGGTTCAGAGGAGACGTAAAGTGCTACAACTAATTGAAAAGCCATCAGGTTTACGTACCTCTTGTTGCAAGGAGGGAAAAAGAAGGTGTTGGCCCGGACGCTTGGTGCTGGATCTTCTTCCCATGGCACGTTGCACTTCAGGGGCTCTGCAGCACAGCTTCAGCTGCTGTAGGGCGGATGGACCACAGAGAGGATGCTCTGCAGAGCCCTCTGCTCTTAGTACATATGCTGGCATTAGGAAGCGGTGGTTAAAGGTCTTGGCCGGTCTCTCATGTCGCTGCCAAACGAGAGGCTTGTTCCTTGGCTGGGGCTAATGTTTGGGCAAGAGCAGATTCGCTGGGGGGCAGAGACTGTAACGAGAGGAGGCTCACACTCAGGATGAACCAGCTGTTGGCTCTGTTTCGACAGTGCTTTGGTTTGCACCATAGCTGAGTACACACCGGGGGTTTATATGATGTAGGTTTGTCGGTGGAGGGTTTTGCATGCATAAGAGATGGTTAAGTTCCTTTCTTCACTACAAAACAGTCCTTCAATAACTTGGCCTCCTGCCCTGCTCATTTGTATTGTAGATGGAGCCCTAAAGGGACAGAAATACCAAGAAAAAGGGAAGGTAATATATTTAGAAGGAAAAAAAAATATTATTTTTCTCTCTTTGCGGGTGGAGCAGTGTGGGAGAGGTGGGCAAACATGGTGTGGCTTTGGGGGTTGCTTTCCCTCTTTCATAGAAGGTTTGTAGCGCGTTGAGGAAGGGGAGCGCATAGCCCTGAGAGCAGAGTTGAACTGACCCCAAAATCAGATGGCAGTACCTGAAGGACAGGAGGACCTGGTGCAGGAGCAGTACGGAAGCACTGCAAACCTGTCCTAGGGCTTCTGGGGCTGAAAGTGCTCCAGCAGTGCTCTATTAGAAGAAGATGCATTTTCGAAATAGATTTACAGCACTAGGATCTTCTGGGGCAAGGAATATGTGCTGTGCCTTCCTGGCTGCACTCAGAGCAGCAGAGGAGGAGGGCAGGAGCAGTTGGCACCTGCACAGCCCATAGCAGGCTGTATTCCATCCTGTTACACCAGGGATAAGTTGGATCTGTTGGGGTTTTTTTGGGCTGGAGACATGACTTGTCCACCATCTGGGAGAAGGTAGCAGGGCAGGAACTGAACCTGGGTATGTCAGATACATGTTCACCCCAACACTGACTTCCCAGGGCAGAGGGAGGAGATGACGCCATGCAGCACCTGGGAGATTATCCCTCCCTGACTTAGTTCAGGTCAAAGCACCTCTTAGCCCTTTCAGGTAGGCCGAACATAATCAAAAGACTAGAATTAGCCCAAAAATCTGGAGTTATCCTCCCAGTTTAGACAAATACAACAGAATACTTAAGAATCTATTATTTCTTATCTGAACTAGAACTTTTCCAATGAATTACTTACGGGGGGGACTGCAGAGCAGCTGTTGTGACGTGCTGAGCCCTGGTGTGGTTTAGGCTGAGCACTGGAGGTGTTCAGGGTGCTCGCTGCAGGTCGGCCGATTCCTGACTGACAGCGGTCTGGTGTTTTCTTACGCAGCCAGGCACATTGTGGAAGTCGATGGGAAAAAAGGCCTCTTCCGTGGTCTTACTCCTCGGCTCATCTCAAGCACTTTATCCACCATCACCAGGGGGAGCGTGAAGAAGGTAAAGGTCAGCTTTCGACTCCATAAATCAGCCTGCGGGGTCAGCCGGTGCTACTGCAGCAGAGCTAAGGAGCCTGCACGTGCTCACTCCCAGTCGTGGCTGCAGAGGAAAAGAATAAAGCATCGCTTTCTCTCCACCACTAACAGCTCTGAATAGATCTCCAGGACAAAAGGAGAACAGTGCCCATATCCCCTAAACTTATTTTGTAAATAATCCTATTTTAATTTGGCTGTTTGCTTGCCTTTTATCCTGTGTAAGCAGTCTTGTGACCCATTTCTTCCTCTCTTTTACTTTCCATCCTTCCTTTCTGTCTTCCTTCTTGCCTGTTTTCCTTCTCCTCTGGTCTAGAGCACAGGCTGCTCACCATTTCCTCCCGTCCTCAGATCCTGAGAGTTTGTGGGTCAGCATCTCTGTCAATTTTGACCATATGGTTCTGTTCTCCCTGCTCAGGCCTTTCCACTGGAGGACATGGAGCACGTTTCTAACAAGGATGATGTGAAGACTTCCCTCAGGAAAGTGGTGAAAGAGGTGAGAGATGTGGAGCACATCTGGGCATGGGTTGGAGAACATCTTCTGTTAATATTGCATGTTAATGAGTGATCAAGGGAGTTCACACTGGGGACATAACTAGAAATCAGAGGAAGCTAAAACAGGGGGTTGTGGGCAAAACTGCTCGGAAAGAAGCTGCGGGTACAGGCCTGGTTTAGTAGCCACTTGGGAGTCAGCTATAAAATATTTCATAGAAATAGTAGTGGGAGGTTTACTACTAACAGCAGATTTCAAAAGAGGTCTGAGACTGGTTTCCCTGTGTAAAGGAAATGGGACCTGACCCCGTGCAGATGGAGCTGCACAGTTTTTCATGCAGGTGTGTGGCTTTTTCTCCCCTTCACAGACATCTCATGAGATGATGATGCAGTGCGCGTCCCGGGTTGTCTCACATCCCCTGCACGGTGAGTCCTGCCCCTCCACCTGGCAGCCTGCTCCAGACCGAGGAGCCCTTGTCTTGGCAGCGCATCGTCCCAAGCCCCCTTTACTTGACGCATTTTTTACCCTTTATGGGAAATGGCTCCGTATGAATCTGCAGAACAAATGCAGGTCCAGAGCGGTCACTTGGAAAGCCTAACAGAGCGTGGCTATCAGGAGCTAATCCAACCGAGCATCAAGACAGTCTCTTCTCATTCACCTGAGAGATCATCCTAGAGATCCTGTTGGGGCCGGGGCCAGGAAATCCTCCCTTCACTTTCAGAGCAGGGGAGAGAAATGGTTTCTAACGAATCTTGTGATGGTGAGGACAACTGAGAGGAGTTTGAGGTGATCTGAGTTAGTTGAGGGAAGGGAGGGTGGAAGGGTCAACTTGTATTTTCCTTCGCATGCATCAGAAACAAATCAAGTGTAGTCACTTTAGGGTTCTCAACGCTGTGTTTCTTTCCTCCTAGTGATCTCTATGCGCTGCATGGTCCAGTTCGTAGGCCGGGAAGTCAAATACAGGTGAATGGCTGCAGCTTGAAGGTTTTGAGCACACAGAAGCACAAATCCTGGAGTCAGAAATGCCAGAGGCTCCCAGACAGTGGGGGATACGGTCACCCAGGAGGTCTGGGAGACCAAGGAGCAAATCTGAGCTGTGGCTAGAGAGTAAATGACTGCTGAGTGAAGGAAGGCTGGGGTCTGTCTGTGTCCTGTTAATTCAGCCTTATGCTGGTGGGTTTTCTGTGGCTGTACTGCACCTTGCTCATTACACGGTGGATTCCCTGCCTTTTTGCATTAGATGTTAATAGAAAGTGAAGACAGCAAGGACGCAGAGTAGGGTGGCACAGGTATTGCAAAGCATTGCTGTGGCTGTGCAAATCTGCATGTTTTCTGCAATCCTTTTTCAGTAGTACCTGAGCTGCCGTGACGAAGGTGCCTCTCTGCAGGGTGAAACTGCACGTGCAGCCACCTGAAAGTGTGCTAGACAACAGCAGCTAACCCACAACTCCCAGCATGAGCTCCCAAAGGCAGGACAGGGTTCCTCTGCTGAGAAACAGCCCAGTCAAAGCATATTACGTGCCGTGCTTGTGGCATGCGCATATGCAAACTCTTCTAGCCTCAGCTATTAAATGCAGTTGTAAGTTGAGCGTCAGCCCAGGGTTTATTGCAGGTTGGCAAACCGTAGACATGACCGTCTTTAGTGGGTTGAGGAGGAAAACTGTGCTGCCCACTGCATTGGTGGCACGATGACGCAACGGGGGACACTGAGGGGGAATGCTGCTGTGGCTGCATGCTGCAGAGTGCATGTGAAGCTGTGTGGGAGAGACAGACTGAGCTATAACTCTGCTTGGTTATAGCGCTTCTTCTTTCTC
The DNA here is from genome assembly GCF_040807025.1 of Struthio camelus. Lineage (NCBI taxonomy): Eukaryota > Metazoa > Chordata > Aves > Struthioniformes > Struthionidae > Struthio > Struthio camelus. The sequence goes on along the minus strand of NC_090965.1, from coordinate 4,825,850 downwards.
GACAGCGGTGTGTTCAGCGCCATTGGCAGGATATTTAAGGAAGAAGGGATCCTGGGATTCTTCGTGTACGTGAGTTCTTGTTTAAATACTTTCTCCCATAGTCTAAAGGTGCTGATGGCTCTCCTAGTCACTGCAAACATCATCGAAAGAAGTCATGCTCGGCTTCCCTCCTAGCTGAAATCTTGTTTGTCCACGGGACTCTCACATCGCTCCAGTGATCAGAGATTAAATCCATGCCTTTGCGAGAGCACCAGGTCTACCTATAGGTTTGGCCCAAGGGAAGGGCCAGATCATATCTTCAATCAAGCCTTCAGAATCCAGGGAAATCCCTTTATCTTTTCATACCTTTCTGCCTTGGCACTTTGTGTTTCAGCACAGAGCATTTAAAGCACTTGTTTGTGCAACAGGCACAAAGGGCAAGTGCAACAACGAGGCCCCTTGTTGAAATAAAAGCCAGGGCCTGGATAAGAAACACATTCCTTTTTAGAGCACCACGGGCGCTTGTAATTAGCAGGTGGTTCATGCTGGCAGCAGGTTTGCCCGTGCTTTGAGAGCACATGACGCATTGCTGCCTGATCCAGCCTGCACAGAGCTCAAAGGAGTTTCCACCTGGTTACAAAGCATGGCGAATCGGTGGTATTGCTAAAGCGGAGGTCTAGCAGATACATTTTTACTTCAACCCTTCATTAGCACTTCTTGCCTTTTTTTCACCTCTATATAAAACGGAGCCACCTGCTGCCTCTGCTCCCAGCAGGTAGGCAACTCACTTTATTACATCAATAATAGTAAAGGTGGCTCCCAAAATTCCAGGAAGGGCTTTTGGGCCAAATGCATTTGGCTCTGGAACCACAGAGATGGGAAATCTGGGCCTTCGCATGAGACGTGAACACATTGGCAAGAGGAGAGCAATTGCAGGGGGTCTTGCCTTTCTTTCCCCAAAGAGAAAGTCCAGAGGTCTGTAGAGGCCACCTTGGTCAACTGTCACCAGATCGTCCTCTCGTAGCCACTCTGCCAGGCTCTGGGGTCTGCCGTCCCAAGTCTCCTCCGTTAAACACAGATTTCTCCTCTCCTGAATACTGAGGCAGATGTTCCCCACACCCAACGCATGGCTGAAGCGTGCTGCCCACCGGCCCTCACCAACGCTCCCCTCTCCTCCTGTCTGGACACCATGCTAGAAAACAGCGTGTGAAAGGAGCCGGCCGTGTTCCCTTCCCCCACATAAAGTAAACACTGTTGGTAGCCTAATTAAACTTAATAGTTCACAGGAAAGGCTTTAACACAGCCCAAAATGTCTCAGGAGGGCTCTGAAGTTGTATGTGCTCTACCACTCCACTAGGAAATCTCATTGCTGTGGAGGAAACAAACTGCATCTGTAGGACCAAACTGCTGCTTTTCTGCTCTCAGCCCTCCCAGTGCAATCCAAACATATCCACTCCCTTAAAAATCACTGAAGTTCACTTATTTCTCCTGCCCTTAAAACTTGTATGCAGCATTATCAGCAGCACACGCTCACCCTGGATGTGTGCCTGGCTAGAGATAAATCTATCCCCTGAACGCTTTGGAGTTATGCTCCCCAATGTCTTTCTCTCACTTCCCCTCGTGCCTGCAGCAGCCTCCTGCCTGCCAGCAGGATCGAAAGGTGGTTGCAGGGCTCTGAAACGGACGTTTACTGTCACACATAGCTTGAAGATGGCTTGTCCCAGTCCTCCCCATCACTGGTGTTTCTCCTGCTGGATCGTAGAAGCAGACGGTTTGTGTCACTGTACATCATGCAGGCTTCCTCATCTGCTGCTGTGGCTTTTGAGCTTTTAATGATTTGTTATCTTTTAAAAATGTTTTTCCTAGTCCACATCTCCTTGGACATCTCACCAGCCTTGAGAGCTGTAGCACAAATGAATTTAATTTTCTCAGTCCCCTTTTGAGGCTCTCTTAGACCACTGATCTCCAGTCATCCCTCATCCGCAGGCCAAACATCATTACTTTGATGACTAAGGATAGAGAGGGATGTGATCTTTATTGCAAATGGAACAAATGATCCAATTCTTTATCAGATGGGTGAAGCTTTACTTACAAGGCTACCACCACCCAGTCCCAGTCCTGGACCAGCCCCTGTTCTGGAATTGCTCAAGCTCTTGTATTTTCAGCAGTTCAGGAACCTGCTCCAGACTTCCCTTTTGAGTTAGAGAAAGCATTTTCCCATCTCTCCAGGACCAGAGTGCCTTGATTTCTTTGTCCTGGCTGTTGCTCTCAGGCATTGTTTTTATTCAGCAGATCTTCTGTTGAGCACTTCTGCTCTTCTTAGCCCCAGCAACCTTGGCTGGGTCTCTAGAGCCACTCAGGCCTTGACAATAAGCAGTTTGACACCAAAAACACATGCATTGTAAAACAAGCGAAGCAATGAGGCTGGGTCAGAGGACGTGGTTCTGATGTCCTGGAGCAGCAAATGCAGCTGGTGCTGCTCCAGAGAGGCAGCACGTTGCTTGGGAACAAACATCTTGGACTTATGTGCTTGGAGGTGGCTCTTCCCAGCCCAGCAAACACCCACACAGCCATTAACAGCCATACTTAAAGAAGAACTCTTTGACTATCTCTGCTGGTGAAACACAGATTTAAAACACACCTGGATACTTCTGCAGTTTAACAATTGCATGAGCCAAAGCAGGCCATGCGTTCAGTGGCGGAGCAGATGCTGCCAAGGCTCTGACAAACACGGGAAGCCCTTTGACGCGCTTCATCCATGGTTTAAGGCCGTTAGAAGTAGCAGTGGAGGGAGGTAAAAGCAGAGGCACAATTCACCCCCATGTCCCCAGTGGCAGTGGGGACCAAGCCCAGATTCGGGGGCTGTGAAACTGGAGGGACCAGAGCACTGCCTGCAGCTAATCCGACTTTGCACTAGAGCAGACTTTATGGGAACAACCCCTCCCATTTTAATTTCTAAAACACTCAGAGAGGGAGGGAGAAAAACATCAAGTCTGGACCAGTGGATGGAGCCCAGTGGAGAGCATTGGGGTGAACCATGCCCACAGGCCAGGATGCTGCACTGCCGGGGGGGATCTGGAGAGCCCGGGGAGGGCTGCGGGCCCTGCTCCCCTCTCCTGAGCTGGGGGGGGAGGGGAAGTTCCCCATCTGCCCTGAGGTTAAAGGGGGACAGAGTTCCTCAAGAGGCAAATTCCTTGCTCTGCATCTAGAAGGGCTTCTATAACAGCTAGGGAAGACAAGCTTAACAGAAACCTACTTCACCTGTGTCTTTGTGGGGTTTCAAAACAGAAGTTGAGCCAAGAAGGGACGTGGGGAAGAACAAGGGAACCTGGCTGAGCTGTGCCCCTAATGACAGACCTGAAACCAGACCATCCCCTGGCCAGAGCAGGTGGTAGCGCTGCAGGCGTCCTCTCCTGGCCATATGCATTTGACCATATTTGAAGTGCTCTTCCTTTGCTACCCCTCACTCGATGACATCTTCCTTTCTCTCATCAGTTGCCTCTGAAAATGAAGATGCCTTTTGGGGTAGTGGGGTTCCTCTGTGCTGGCAGAGGGAGGGAGGGCTCAGCACATCTGAAGACAGCACTGGGACCCTTCTGCACCTTATATCTTTTTTTTTTTTTTTCTTTCCTCCTCTCTCTCCTATTACCATTTCAGCGGTTTAGTCCCTCACATCCTGGGGGATGTCATCTTCCTCTGGTGCTGCAACCTCTTGGCTCACTTCATCAACACATACGCAGTGGATGATAACGTGAGTGCAAGGGCCCAATGGAGGGTTTGGGGGACCCGTGCCAAGAATCCGCTGTTGTAAGGAGTTAATGGGAAGCAGGGGTTGATCTAACACACAAGGACACTCAGCTTTCTGCCTTGCTCCCCTGCCCCACCCGTCATCTCAGGCTTTCAGAAGGATGTCATGCAATAACTGTGACAGCCTGCTGTCAGCCACCTCCTCCACAATCCCTTTGGTTTCTGTTTTTCCAGTTCAGCCAGGCATCGGTGATCCGGAGCTACACGAAGTTCGTGATGGGGGTACGTAGGCAACGTCATTTCCACCTCTTCCTGCCCTCGTCTGTGGGGCGAGAGTCTGGGGCAAAGGCTATAGTGTTTGAAGCCTGTGCTTTATATCCAAAGATTGGGATAACTCTGCTAACGTGCAGCAGTAGCTAGCGTTTTTGACATGACGGACGCTGGAGAGACGCTACCATTTCCTTTTCTTTCAGATTGCTGTGAGCATGCTGACGTACCCGTTCCTTCTTGTGGGAGATCTCATGGCAGTGAACAACTGTGGGTATGTCGGTCACGCTGAGATCTAACAGTTTTGTTCCTTTCTTCCACCCCCTTGTTGCCTGAATCCTTTGCTAATGGTCATAAAGTTTTCATACAGAACCATAAACTATATGGTACCTTGCAGAGCTGGGTTGTTTCCTGTTCCAGGTTGCTTGTAATTTTAGATCAGAGGGTGCAGACAAGGGCAAGATAAAAGCTGAAGTGAAGAGGAATAGGGAGAGTTGTGGTGGTACGGTCTGGTCTCAGCTACACCAGAGGCAGAAGGGATCAAAAGGACCATACTGGCTCAGGGGAGCAGCACAAGGAAAAGCAGAGCTCTTGACGCAGCTGCAAGAGTGAGGAGAGACCTAGGAGGAAGCTGGATGAAGCAGGGATGTCTCCTTTGGCCCAGCTTGCTTTCCCAATCCCACTCCTGCCTGCTCCTCCTCTTGCGTTCATGTTTATGGGAAGTGGACTGTTACACCTCAGTGTCCCATTGCCTTGATGTCTGCTTGTCCTCAAAGACATAGATCCAGCACATAGTGCTGGACTCCTCACGTATCCAGGTAACACTACTTGTTTGTACGCTCCAGGGGTAATTAAATTACATGATCTGTTGCAGTGTAAACAACAAGCTGGTTGCTTGGCCTCCAGCCCAACACGGACACTATTTCTTGTGTCCCCGCTTGCACTTATTGCTCTTGTGTTACCTCTTGGCCTGGATAACGTGACTTCTGCACAGATGCCATCTCAGCTGTTTCTTGTTGCCATGCAGGTTGTGTGCTGGCCTCCCTCCCTACGCTCCTGCTTTTACATCCTGGATCCACTGCTGGAGGTACCTCAGGGCTCAGGTGAGGGAGTGCGGTGCACGTGTTGCTTGTGGGGCTTCCTCCAGCAGCGCTGCTCCTTCCCAAGGGCTCCAGCACTGCCCAAGCAACACCCACGCTGCATCCTTGACATGATCCGTAACCTGTTTCCTGTCCCTCTGGTTATGGCGTTTGTATGGCCTGGTACAAGGTGTGGTGGTGGTACCAGTGTGCCTGTTAGATGCCCCCTTCTGCAGGCCTGAGGAGTTACCCCCAGTTTGCAGCCCATTTGCAGATGTGTTGCACACAGCAAAGACACATGTTCCTGTGCCTCCTCAGAGAGCAGCCACGAGCCATCCCTGCTAGAACAGCTTCAGCTCTGGCAACTCCCCGTTCCAGCCTCCAGCAGCCACTGCCCTTGGCAGTCCTGGTGTGGGGGGTGGGTCGTGGTCACGGCTCAGCTCCCTCAAACCGCCTGCTCTTCTTCCTCAGGGCCAGTTGTTTCGCGGCTCCAGCCTGCTCTTCCGCAGAGCGCCTGCGCAAGCGGCCTGCTTCCCCATCGATTAACTCCCTCGGCTCACAGGAAGAGGTGATGAACTTGGACTCCTCAAGAAACCCTAAGCTTGTTTTGATACATACGTATTTTTCCTTTTCAATCCGAAGTCCATGGTACCAGAACAAGCCACCTCCTCTCCAGCAAGGCCAGTGACAAACTGGCCTGCGGAGAGCTGGCTTCAGACTCCAGCCAAGCCAAAGCCCCTCCTTCACGGCTAGTTCGACTGTGATGTGTAGCAGAGAAAGTAGAAGGGAGTTGGCCCTTTGGTCCAGGCTGTTGGTCTGGAGTCACTGGAACAGCCTGTTTTAAAGTGGAAAAGGCCCAGGTACTAAACAAACCAGCCCCAAGGCATTTGCTGGGAGCCAGTGTGGGGACAAAAGACTGCTTCATTCCGCCTGAGCTGAGAAGAGGCGAAAGATCCAAGGTTGCCTTGCTGGGAAAGCCACGCTAACAAATCTCCCATCTTGTCTCTTCTGGGCAAGCATTTGTGTGACCAGTAGCTCATCCTGGGCAAGGTCAACCCTGGGACCCATAGCTAAAGGTTTTGTGAGTACCTGAGCACTAGGGAATGCTCCATCTCCTGTGGTCATGAAAAGGAAATAATATTGAAACACATAAGGGAAACAGCATCCCAAAGATGCAGATACAACTTGTCTCCAGGACAGGGTTGGGACTTGAACTAAAAATGAAGGCGGCACTTGGGGTGGGATGTGCACTGTGCACGTTAACTGCTCCAGGAAAGCCTTTTGCAGCAGTCTGGTTCAGTGGGATCAACTGTATTTAGGATATAACCAATGGTTATAACCAATGGCTCAGTCCTGTTGGGTATAACCCAGACAAGCAGGGTGTACACATCCCTAGGGTGAGACAGGTCCAGGTGTCGCTGCTTCACCTAATGGACAAGGAGCTGTACAATACTGTGCTGGGCTGCTGCATGGGATTTTCCTGCTAACAGGCTTGCCTTCCAATATGGACATTAGGTCTGTTACTGTCTGGAGTAAAGGAATAGACCTTTAGATGGCAAAAGACTTGAGACATCATGATCATGGGCTCTTCACACATGCAGGGACTTGAAGATGCTCAGATGTGGCTGGGCATTTGTGTAGCAGAGCCCACCTGCAACAGCAGGGCAGGATTTAGCCTCAGCTCCCCAGACAGCAGTTTTTTTTCCACCAGCCTGTGCTGTTACTACAGCCAGGCAAGCTTCCCCCATTTCAGTTTCCCTCCTACTCCACAAAGGAGTTTTTTGCAACTGGTTCAGCATACTGCTGGACTTCTCTGTTGCAGGACCCAGGAAGAACTTCTGGGGGCCAGGAGCAGGTTTCCATGTGCTGCTGCAATGCTGCTAACACACACCGATGTCCTGACCAGCAGCCCCAGGGCATTTCCAGGTGTTTCTCCTGCACCCTAGGTGACTTCAGTTCTTGATACCTGCAGGGTTTTGAGAGGTAGCTGGGGTCACATCCCATGCCTGTCCTTCGGGGACCCAGCCTGCTGTTGCACAGAGGCTTTACTCCAAGAGATGGAGTTGATCTGCACCTCCAAGCCAGGGCCTGAGGGACACAGTGACAGGATTTGTGTTTGCTGGGACCAGCAGTCCCGAGCCCAGCTCCCTTTGGTGTTGTGCGGTCAGTCCACTCCTTCCTTCCCCCTCAGCCTTCCTCCAGTACAGCTTATATTAAAAATCACAAAACTAAAATAATGCATGGTCCTATTCTGTAACATGGGAGATTCTTTCAAAGAGGTTTTAACTGCTCCAAAATACAGCTATTAAAAACCATCTCTTGAGTGTTTCCTTTTTAAAGATTTTCATTTCTGTTGGATAGCAGCTTCCCTCGCTCAGGGAAGGTTTTGGTGTTAAGGCAGACAATCTTCTTCCCCAAAGAGGGGCTAAAATGAGTGTTGGAAACCAAGATCCCTTCTGCTCTTTCTCTGCAGCCCTGTTGCTCTTATCAAAGATTGGCAGCATGGGTTTTAGGCTGAGCAAATTGCATTGGGTGCACCTGGACTGAGTGTGGAAGTGGCTGCTTGAAACTCCACATACCCATTTTTCTTCCCAACTGGAACTGGACTGGTTTTTGCTGCCTTCAAAGGCAAAACAACTGGGTGTTTTATGTGTTTGTGGGAACAGCACTGAATAGAGCTGTCCTGGTGGGAGCCAGCCTGGAGAAGAGGGTTGCAGAGACCCCAAGCAAGACTCAGCCTCTCCCCAAAGCTGGGGAGAGGGGAAGCAATAGGTTGGGGGCTGGGAAGATGGCCAGGAAGCCATCACCTTTTATCAAGGCACTTCAGGGGTATCCCGGATGTTTCTCTGGGTGAAAAGGATAGCCAGAGTTATAATTAACCCTGAAGGGATACAGGCCCTTTGCTCCTATCAGGGCCCAGCTGCTCAGATGAAGCATTTGGGGAAGGGGGGAATCAGGCTCCCTGTCCCAGGCACAGACCCCATCCTCTGTTTGCTGGGTCCTAGCCCAACACATGGGCACCTACCTTTTAATGTTGGTAGTTGGTTTCTTGCCTCTCAATAGCCAATATTGCATCTCACAGACCACAGCACCTGCTCATGAAAACCATGCCTTTATCCTCAAAATTAAGGCCACTTTCTGCTACTCACAAACCTGAAAGCATCCTAGTCCCTAGGTGTGGCCTGGCTGCAGCCACTTCAGTGAGAGATGTTATTGCTTTGCCTTTAACCGTTTCACCTAAGTCTGCACCAAAGCAAGCACTCTGCCTCCAGTTTCAGCCAAGTTTACTCAGGTCCACAAACTTGGCTAGAAACAACTATTAAACATAACTTTTGGTCAATTCAAGCATAACTGAACAAGGTTTCAAAGGCCTGCAGGTAACAGGCACAAGGTGATGCACAACCTCAGCATTGAAGCTGGGGCTGGTATTAGTAGGACAATTAAATGTTTTCTTACCTCCTCCTCTAACCTGGGTTCTTCTTGTCCCTTGCCTCAATCAAGGTGACCTGCTATGGGGACAACACCTGCACCAGGACCTAGCTGAGAAACAGCCCAACTCTTACTTAGACTCCTACACCCCTCTTAAATTGCTGCCCAGGGGGTGCTGGGGGCCTCGTCAGCTCGTTAGTGGGTGCCCTGCCCCACACTGGGTGCTCATGTAGCACAGCTGATGGGGGAGGGGGGAGGGTCCCATTCCTGCAGGAAGGGGCATCCGGGCTGAAATGTGGTTGGTTTGGTCAAGAGAGTGACTGAACCCAGTGGGAAGTGGTGTGGGGCTGGCCCCGGGAACGCAGCCAGGGAGCTCGGACCCCTGGCAGGGGCCACGTCTCTTCCCTATCGAGCAAGGAAACAAACCTGTGTTTAAATATTGACTCCTGCATGAAAATCCAATGGGTGGAGATTGCTGCCTTTCCGTGCCCGTGCAGTGTTTATCAGTCCTTAGCAGAAAGCAGAGATTGCCAGGACTTTGGCCTGATCTGCTCCCAGCTGCCAGGGGAACAGGAGAGGGAAACTGAGGTCAAAGCTGCCCTGACTTTCCTTGGGGCCCGGATGCTTTGATCCAGTTGATTGTGCTCCCTGCTGGCACCTGGCTCACAGAAGGGTTGATGGCCACGATCTGGCTCGCATGGATGCCAGTTCCCCGGGCTGTGCTCAGACCGTGGTCCTGCAGGCTCCCACATGGCTCTTCAGGGCGCTTCGACGCTTGCAGGCTTTGGGCAGCGGCAAGGTGTTGGCGACCCCCTCGGCCAACGGCCCTGTGCACAGGGAAAGAACAGCTAAGCTCGGACTGATTGCAATCATCTCGTCCTCCTTGCTTTGTCTCTTCAGAGCCGTTCCACTAAAGACCCTTCGGCCAAGACTAAATTCACATGCAGCCCTCCAGCTTTCCTCTCTGCAGAGCTGGGAGGAAGCCAGCCAGGCAAGCCTCTCCAAATGGCTCTCCAGTGCCTGTCACCCTGGTATCTGGTCACTGGGAGCAGCGAGGAAGGCTGCGGGCAGCTGTTCCCCCGCCAGCCCTTGCCAGCCCTGACGGCGTTGGGGGGGCCCCGTCTTGCGGCCGTGCACGAGGAAGTGTCCCCGCAGCACGGCTGCCCTCGATAAGACTGTTTGCTCTGTTCTGCAGCAGAGAGCTCCACGTAGGCCGATAATCAAAAACTAACCCTGCCGGCGTCGATCCTGCCGACGGGGAGGTGGAGCCGGCTGGTTCTGCTCTCTCCTGCCGGGAAATGCTCAGGGTGGGGACTTGGACAGGGCCCAGGCGCAGCCGGCGCGCCGGCCGGGCGAGCTGGCGCGGTGGCCCCGGCTCTGTCCCCCGTTGCAGCACGGCTCCGTCCTCTGTGGGAGCGGGGCGATCCTGGCCTCCAGGAGAGCCTTCGCCCAAAGCAGGAGGTTACAGAGGAGACGGAGCCAGACCCTCGTCAGAGGTGCACAGCGGAAGGACGGGGGGCAACGGGCATGCGCTGCGACAAGGGAAATTTCAGCTGGAAATAAGGAAATACAAGAAATTGCAGCTGGCCGTTCTTCCCCATGGGCGTAGCGCAGCCCTGGGACCGAGGTGGGGGCACCTGCAGCCTTGGCGATGCTCAAAACTCGACCAGGCACAGCCTCGAGCGACCAACCTAACCTTTAAGCTGGCCCTGCCTGGCCTTCACGCGCCCCTTCCCACCTCTGTGCTCCTGGGACTGCAGGATTTGGGGCTGACGGTACGGTTTAGTCCTCAGATTTGCAGGATAAACTTCGCCACGTTGCTTTAAGCAGGCCACGAATTGCACCGACGCACACTTAGGTGGGACCCCAGGAAAAGCTTTGGAGCAGGAAGGTCACCTGGCCACGGCCTAACCTGCCACGCTGGCCGTGGCCTCCCCATCCACCGCTGGAGGGTTTTAAGAGGCGGTGAGAGAAAGCTCTCTTGAGAGCGGGTTAGGGACCTGCTGGCACGGGATGGCCCCGGGGGGCAGGGGATCCCCTGCACCTCCTCCCTGCAACGCCTCTGCGCTCCAGAGACCTCCATCGCAGCGCCGCGAGCTACCGGCAGCGTCGTGAACCCCGCGAGCAGGCCTGAGGGAGAGGGCCAAGCCGCCGGGCGGAGGGGACGGCGAGCACGCGGCGCTGGGGGCGGCCCAGGAGCCGTCCCCGCTCCCTCCCGGCCTGCCCGCGCGGCCGTGGCGGCGGCGGCGATGACGCGCCGGGAGCCGGGCTGTGCTCGCACGGCGCCGCGGCCGCTCGCCCTCCGCCGCGGCCTGGAGGGGGAGGAGGGAAACACGCTGAGCCGGGAGCCCTTAAACAAGGCTCTCCCGCTGCCGGTTCAATCCCTCTCCCCCCTTCCTCCGCGAGCCGCCGCTCGACGCTGCTGCTCCTTCCCTCCCGGCTGCCCGTGAAAGCGTCGTCATTCTTTAATCTTGGCGAACTGAGTTTCTTCCTTAAAAGCCGGCGGCTCTCTGCGATCCGCCGGAGCCGTTCTTGTCACGCTGCCAAAGGAGGCTGGGAGCGGAGTCACATGCCTCGAAGTTTTACAAGCCGCGCGAGCCGCCTCAGGAGAGGAGCGCGAGCGAGCGAGACGGGCGCGCACACGCACGCACGCACGCACGCGCGCGCACACGCACGCGGGCGGGCGCGCGCACACGCTCCGCCGCGCACGCAGGAAGAACCTCCTCCGGGCTCCGGCCGGGTTTATTTGAACGTTTCTCTTTTCTCTTTTTCGGAAGAACAAAGCCTTTGGGGTGGGTTGGCGTGTTTGTTTTTCGAGGGCCGGCGGCGGGGAGGGGGGCGAAGGAGGCCGGAGTAGGGGGGAGCCGGCGGCTCCAGCGGCCGAATTTCCCTTAGCCGAGTTGCCAAGACGTCGCCGAGAAACTTGGGAGGAAGAAAGCCGGGGGAGCGGAATTAAAAAAAAAAAAAAAAAAGTAAATAAATAAATAAAAAAATAAAATATGATGACGTCACTTGGAGCCGGGGTGCCTTCCCCGCTGCCTGTCAGATGCGACTGAAAAGAACAGGGCAATAAAACAACAGCCGCCTCTGTCTCCCTCGTTAAACACGGCACTAATTGGATGTTAATTTCTCCTTGCTCTTCTCGCTGGCCGATTGTGAGCGCTCCGGCGCGCTCGCCCGCTTTCTTTCCTGTTGCGAGGCTCTTGGCAGCTCTGAGCGACTCCGTACTGTACGCTCCCTCCTGCTCGCGGACTGGAATAATTCAGGAGCTGGGAGTATGAAAAAGGCGAGGCGAGGGGGCGAACGGCTCGGGGACCGGGAGGGCGCCACGCATCTCGAGAGCGCCGCGAATCTCGACGTTTTCCCGGGCATTGTCCTCGCGGAGTTGGAGCTTTGCTCTTTCCGTTCGGTTCTTTTTTTTTTTGTCCCCCTTTTCTTTTCTGTCTTTTTTTTTTTCTCCCCCCTCCTTCCCCTCGCGTTGGGTCCAGTCTGCCGGGCAAAAAAATACACGTTTCTTATTAAAAAAAAAAAAAAAAAAGAGCGGTTCAATGACGACAAAACCCCAAACCTCCTCCCAGCTCCCCCCGGCTCGCCGCCCAGCCTAACCCCTGCGTGGAAACAGGCGTTTTAGGGAGCCGGAGCAGGAAGTTGTTGTTCTCGGTGTTGCCCAGGTCATCCTTAAAGGGTATGTGTGCAAGAGCGAGCGTGCGTGTGTTTCTTGGCTCGCGTCCCCGCGGGCACCCAGCGCGTTCGGTCGCCGGCGTGCCCCAGTGCGCCGAAGAGGTGAGTTGCGAAAGAGCGTGGGGTGCGCAGGGGTTTTCGGGGAAGGGGGGGGGGTTGTGTGTGTGTGTGTTGGGGGGGGGGAAGGGGACAGGATGGGTGGGGGAGCCGAGGGGAGGGCAGGGAGCGGGAGGCGGAGGTGGGGGGGGAGAAATCTGGGAGTAAAGTCCTACCTGGGATCGGTGCCAACTTCCTGCAAAGGGTTACAGACCCGCGGCTTTGAGAGCCCACCAGAGGCGAGTTCGCTCTTGTCACGCTTCCAAGGCGAGATGAAGACAGCGGGAACAGGTACCGCCGATGCCGAGTGGCCTTGTTTGCCCGCGGCCTGGGGTGGCTCGAGCGCTTGTTTTGATTTAAATCCTCCGAGGCCGAGGGAGATTTCTGGATTCCCGCTGCCGCCGCTGCGCGCGCGCGCGCTCGCTCGCGAGCGTGAGGGGGGCCTTCCCGCGCCCCGCGCCGGGGCGGTCGAGGCGGCGGGCGCCCCGGGGTGCGCGGCGGCTGGGCCGCGCGCCCCAGGGAGTTGCCGGGGGGTGGAGGGAGGGGGGGTGGGGGACACCCGGGGAAGGGGGGGGGGGGGAGCCGCGACGCTCGCTCGCCCTCTCGCCGGTTGGATTAACATGCGGAAGATGCGCCTGTCACTTTGCTTACTGTCAGCGCCTGCTCGGGGATGGGCGACGGCTTTGTTCGGCGCTGCCTGGGAAGCCGTGCCAACTCGGACTTGGCAGGCGAGCCGCGGTGGGCAGGCCGAGGGGAACAAGGAGCGAGAATTATTGCCGAGGCTGCTGAAGAGGGAAGTGGCTGCAGGCCCGTTTCTGCGCGCGGCGGCTTTTTCGCCTTGTGCATCTCCCTCGCTCCCCCGCGTGGGCGCCCGCTCCCTTTTTTTCTCCCCCTCCCCCCCCCCCCAGCTTTCGGCTGGTGCAGACAACACGAAAATGGGTTTTTGTTTTGGGATTTTTTGGCATCTCCCCAGCGGCGTTGCCACCCCCCCCCACCCCCCGATCCCTTCCTCAGCCCGCTGCTAACCCCCCTTTTTAATCATCGGCGCGACCCAGGTACTCGAAGCAGGGAAAAAAGGCCAAAAAATATCCCGGCGAACCCAAACTACCCCTAATCCAACACCCTCCTCCCCCCCCCCCCAACCCCTCCAAGCCCAGGCGGCGATTTCTCCCAAGCTTCCTCTGTGGCGGGTGGGTTTATTTTTGTGTCTTTTTGTTGTGTTTTGTTTTCCCCCTCCTTTCCCCGTCGGATCTCCCTCGCGTCGGCTGCGCGCGTTCCTATTCACGGACCCGCCGCCGCCGCCGGCCGCCTGTCGTCCTCAAACCAGGAAGGAGGGAGCCCGGGACTCCGGGGCGGCGGGCGAGGGAGTTGGTGACGGAGGGTGTGAGGAGGGAGGAGGGGGTGGGCAGGCGGGAAAAGGAGCACGGGGCCGGGGCGGAGGCGGGGGGGGGGGGGAACCACCCCAAATCCCTGGGCCTTTTGTTTAACCTGCGTCGATGTAAAAGGAAGGTCTTGGCTTTTTTTTTTTTTTTTGGCTGCCCTTTTTTATTTTTGTCTCCCTCTCTTTTTTTTTTTTTTTTTCCCGCCTCGGCGGGTCGCTCCCGAGCCAAAGCGGGCAACTTTTTCAGAGCGGGGCCGAGGCGGGCGGCAGCGGCGGCGGCGGCCGTTGTTTTTTTTGAAGCCGCCTCGGCGGCGATGAAGACGGCTCGTCCCGCGGGCGCGAGCGGGCGAGCGGCTCCCAGTGCAGGAATTCCTGCCAGCTCGCCTTTGTGCCAGCCTCTCCGTTGGCCTTTGGTGTCTCGTTCGGATGAAGCCTGGCATCCAGGCACCGCCCATTTCTTGGCGTTGAGCTGAGAGGAGAAGGAAAGGGGAGAGCGAGAGAGAGCGAGAGAAGGAAAAAAAAAAAGCTGTCTCACTCAAACTGGCCTTTCTCGGAAAAGGATCCTTCCCTGATGATTGTCCGGATAAGCGGAGCTAAATCCAGCAACCACTCAACAACAAAACCACTCTCTTCCACGGTGCGTCTCTCTTGCTGCCTTGGTACGGAATCAAACCTCACTCTTAATTTTGGGGGTTTATTTCTCTCTCTTTTTTTTTTTTTTGGTTTGTTTGTTCGGTTGTTTTTTTTTTTTTTTTGCCTTTAATTTGAAATAACGTTTCATTTTTCCAATTGCTCAGGCGCTTTGTCGTGGCTGTAACCTTCCTTCTCCCCGAAACCCCTTCCCTTTGAGTCCTCCAGCCCTTGGTGCTAAAACAGCCGACTTTAAATAATCGCTCTCCTATAGAGAGGGATGTATAGCAGCTAGCCCTATGCCTACGTGCAGTGTTTGAAGCAGGATTCGAGGGCGATTTCTTTTCCTGCCCTCGCCCTGCAGCCCGGGACACCGGCGTCTCCGAGAGCCACTCGGGGCTGGGCGTGTGGCGTGCCGCTGCTTCTTTCTTTCCACACCGGGCACCACCGAAGGGGGGAAAAAATATGTCGAATCATGTCGGATTTGCAATTCAACATGGCAGCCGCAGCTAACGTGGTCGGAGCTCGTAGCGCCGAGCAGCCCTACGGGCACGCGTGCTCCTTTTCGGCTCTGCCAGGGCAGGGTGGGGGCACGGGAAGGATGGAAGGAGGGAGAGGGAAGGATGGGAGGGAGGGTGCCCGGGGTAGGTCAGAGGAGGAGGATAATTTTCTCGTTTCTTTTTTTTGGTTTTTTTTGGAGGGGGGGTGAATTTCAACCAGGAGCGATTCGAGAAGGAGGGAACTCAGGCGGTTTGGTTTTGCGAGGCGTTAACCGTTTAGAAGCTGGCTCGTTTTTCATGCCTTCGGCTTGGTTGGCACGGCGTGCCGGGGCGGGCGGCAGTGCCGGAGGCCGCGGGGAAGCCCGGGAGCGGCGCGGGAGGCTCGGCAGGGCTCGGCCGGTCGCGGCAGACGAAGACGGCCGAGGGAGCGCTCCAGCGACGGCACGGGGGAGAGCGCGAGCCCGAAGGAGAGGGGAGGATATTTTTCGTGGAGCAATGGCGGCCTTTAGGCTTCGGAGATGGCCTTAGCCGGGGCGCTCTTGGGAGGAAGCGGGCTGGCTTGCAAAGGCATCCGGGAAGACTCAAGCAGGCGCTTTGCACAGAGCACCTTGCTGCCGTCCGAAGCCTCCCGCCTCGTGGCGGCGAGCTCCTGTCCCTTGGCTGCTCGGGTGAGATTTGGCACGACCACACCAAAGCTCTCCAGGTCTTCCCAGCTGTAACTGAGCTCAGGGCTTTGGCCCCGGCGCTTGCGAATCTGTCCTCTTTCTGTCAAACTTAATTTAGGCCCGTTTGGGACACAACAAAAGCAGATTGTTTGCAGGGCACAGTCCCCCTGCCTCCTTCCCGACTGCCACGCACTTCGCAACCGCTCGGGAGCCATGAAAACTGCCCCTCCTCCCTCACCAAATTTTTCCTCCTCCTTCCCCCCTCCTGGCTTCCCCCTCCTCCTCCCTCCTCCGAAAAAAACCTCTTTCAGGGAGTGACGCATGGCCGTACAGTAAAGCCTTCGAAACTGGCCACAAAACACCCAGGCCCGAATTCCCCAGCCCCGCTTTGCCTCCGTGACCCGCCTGCTCCCTGCCTGCACCGAGCGCGGCGATTTTGGCCGCGCTCTCGTGGACGTCCCCGAGTTTGTCTCACCCGCCGCTCTCCTGCTGGAGATGCTTTGCCGGCCGTTGCGCGACTTATCAGCCTTGCAGCGAGCCGTGTGGCCTCGCGCGCAGGGGCTGGGCCGCCAGGACGCCTGGGTCCGGCTCCCAACGTCCCCGCTCGCTTGTTTGCTGTTCGGCACAGCCAGGGCCCTACTGTAGGTAGGTGCCGTGCAGCTGTAAGGCAAAACATCGCTCGTGATGGGCCGGATCAGACACAGGAAGATGCTGAATGGGGTTTTTGAAAGCAGCTAGGTACCAAACTCCTCATGGGGCGAGCCTGGCCCCTGTGCAACGCTGGTTTTTACCGTCTTGAATGTATTCCTTGCTGTTAGAAGGAAGGTCTCAGTTTCTTTTATGTCAAATGGTCTAATTGGGAATACGATTAGCCTGTCGTGTCTGCTTTACCCCCTCTAATGAGACGTCTTCTGGAGTTCACGACTGTCAGTGACTGTTCAAGTGCGGCAGTGTGACAGTAGATACAGCATGATCTGAACAAACCTGAGAGCAACACTTCACTCCCCAGGCCCTTAAGGCTGCCCTGCATGGATTTCACACACGGCAGCTGGAGGTGAGGGAAGTTACAGGTCCCACGTAACTCTGGGAACTGGTCCTTGGCTTTCACAGGACACAGCCGTTGGTCTGGAAATTGAAACTCCCGTGTTGCCTTTAGCAGGAGCTGTGAGCAATCGGTAGTTCTTGGGATCAAGCCCCAGAGATGTGTTGGGATGCCCTCTTCAGCGGAGCCGATTTACACACCAGTTTACATCCAGATGCTTAATGCTAATGAGAAGGGAGCGCTAGTTTTTTTGCTAGTCAGTCGAGCTTTCTCCTTGCAGATTATTCATATAAACAGAGTCTAGGGGGGGGAACGATACGTTTCCCAATTTGCTCCCAATCTCTATTGCTTCCCTGGGAAAAGCTGGTGGGGGACTGATACAAAAACCCCAATGAGCGGATGGCCTGACTACAGTGGGCTCTGGTTTGGGCAGCCCCTTAGAGGAGAGCCCGATCTCAAGCAAGACACTTCTGACGTGTCCTAAGCAAAACGTCTGGCACCCCTGTAAGAGCCCATGCAGCCAAGGGACACAGCTGTTTTATTCCACACAGCTCACAGCAAAATAGGGCTCATGCTTCCATAACATTGCTCAGCAAAAAGGATAAATTCTTGAAATTGGGAGTTGGATCTTTCTGCCATTTATTGCCTTTGAATCTGGAGTTTGCTCTCAGGCTGTTCTGGTGTGAGCTCTGCTCCATCTCAGGAGGGCAGATCAGGAGCTTTTCTCCAGCCTTGCTTGGCTGTTGGAACCTTCCCCAGCAGTTGAGAGGAGCCACTCTGGGTTTGCAGTGACATTCCTGAGAGCAGGATCAGGCCTCCAGGTTTGTCGAGGGTGGCTCTGGGAAATTTCCTTTCCTTAAAAGGGCCAGGTTTGGCCAAAGTAGCGTTTGGATTGTGTTTTCCTTTTATTTTCCCCTCTTCTTTCCCCCCTTTCACTCGCCCTAGCGAAAATTGCCTGATTTACAGTTGCAGAGAGCTCTGTGCTCTATTTCTCCTCAAGCTAGCTCTCACAGGGACCATGACTGAGCAGGCTGACCCCACACTGGACCGTCTGTGTAGTCAGCTGTGCCCCTCCAGTGACCACTTCTGGTGGGGAAGGAGGAGGTGAGAGGGAAGAAGATTGAATTCAGCCTTTGTGGGTCAGTCCTTAGCCTTTCTACTGATTGCCAGCTTGTTCCAGTGGGTTTGAGGGCACACGTTTAATGGGATCCTGGTAGAAACGCATCTCAGTGAGATCTGAAGCTAATAGCCTCATGCACCATGGGGAACATGGAGCATCCAGATGCACCTGGGTCCTAGTCATCCTCCGTACCATCCAACAGCTGGTCCTTAGAAGAATTAATATAATTTATTTTACTTGCTACAATTTTCTCTATGCGTTTCATTCCTAAATTTCCCTCCACTTTTTCCATAGTGCTGGTTTGCTTAGTGGAGTTGCTCATAGCTACTGTTTATCTTTGATGTTACTTGGCTGCTGCAAAAGGTGAGGTCTGGGAGGACAAAGCAAGGCAGCTGGTTTGTTATTGTAGGGCTGCTCATGGGCACTGAGCTGTGCTGTCTGGATTTGCCGTTGGAAAGCCTGTGAGATATGCAGCACTATACACGCAGGGTTTGTCAGGCTAAGGTCACTCACAAGTTAGTTCCAGCTGCAGAAAACGTAAGAGAAGAAGCAGCCCAGCAAAGGGCATAACCAGCATGTGGTATAAGGTGCTCTGAGGAGGCTAAGAGGTAGGTATCATTTTGTGATGATGACAACCAAAAATCACCCTCTGTGTACAACGCACTGTGTTTTTGGGGGTGTCCATGCTTTGTAAGCACCTCTCACAGTTATTTCTAACAACACTACTCTCTCCTGCGGCTGTTGCCAATGCATTTATGCCACCATCCCAGTGGGTTCAGGGTGAAGGAGCCAGCCCAAGGGAGATGTCTGTGCCCAACAGGGCAGCTCTGGCCAATGGGGGACTGGGAAGGAGGTTTCTCCTCACCTGCAAGACTGCACCAAATGTTGTGTGCTTCTTCAGTCCTCTTCCTCCTCTCGGCTTGAGGGCTCTAGGGTGTAGCCACGACCACATTTGACTTGGTCAACTTTGCTTGGCTGGGATCTCTGGAGTCTGGTTTGAACTTGCAGGATGGCCTGTGCCGACATTCTAGTGCCAGGCACGGGGACCTCAAATGGCTTCAGCTAGGCCAGGAGATTCTGGGAATAACACCAAGAATTCAGGGAGTGGTTCTCCTCTCCTTCGATCTTGGCTTGTTCTCTTCCCCCCAGCTCAGCACTGTGCACCGGGTCTGCCGAGGGTAACAGCGATTGCAGGGACAGTATGCGGCATCCCAGAGCTGCGTTGGCATGCAAAGCCAGGGATGGCTTGGGAACAGGCAGTGACATAAGAGCAGGCTAATTTTCTTGCACTCGATTTGGCAACAGAAGCCTGAGACCTGGAAACAGAGGCATCCGGGGCATGCAAGGAGAGAGGGTCCCAAGAAAGCCCCACTCAGAGCAACAGCTTGGGTTGTAAGAGTTTTCAAGCAGGCTGCACTCCTCATGTAGAAACTTCACCAAAAGTGAGGGCTGGTGCTGGTAACATGACGAACGGCTTGAATTTCTACACATCTCCTCCCAGTGTTCCCGTTTGTGGGAGAAGAATTGGGGTAGGACCCTGGGGGCTGGGCAGCCCCACGGCAAGGATGCCTGGGGCTAGCCATCCAGCCATGCTGTCTTGGGAGCACATCACTGTGGCTGAACAGAGCTGAGGTGAACGCAGAGGGACACAGATACAGAGGTTTGGGAGGGTTTTTTCCTTTCTCCAAGCATTGCACAAGTACAGATAAGATTTTCAACATCACATCCCACTTCAGTGTGGCCGGTCATTATACAACTTGCTGGGGGATTCCCTCTGATGTTTTAAATCTGCACAAGCTCCTTCATTCCCCGGCTTCTTCAGCTGTGTGCTGTTAAACACACACTGGACTTCACCCTAGAAGTGGCTGTACATCTCAGTAGAGGATGCGGTGATGCCCACCGCGTAATACGTTGATTGATCCCCAACACAGTCTTTGTTGTGGGAGTTGCTCTTGTTAGTCCTGAGTGCTTCCCGGCCATTCAGAGAGGCAGTGGCAAAGAGAGAGTCCCACAACAAGCTCCCAAAGTAGGGAAACTTGAGCCACTGGAGCCTGGCTGTGCTGGAGCTGACAGCCAAGACAGGCCCCTGACCTCGGGCTGGATCCAGCCACGCCTGAGCACTGTGGGAGTTCCCATCTGGATCTCAGCTTTGCAGTTTGGGACCTCCCCTTCTCAGGGGATTAGCCAAGATGTGGTTCCCAGGACAGGGGAAGGGGCTAATGAACGGAGACAGGATAACGAAGCAGGTAAGGGTTTCCTGTCCTTTAGGGCTCAGGAGGAAATCCTGCAGCTGGTGAATCTGGATACGATTAGTGTCCATTTCTCCCTGTGTAATCAACCCATCTGTTCATCCTTGCGCATCAACAGCGCACGCCCCATCGCAGGCACATGCCTCCCGGGCACTGTTCTTATCTGCATCTGCAATGGCCACTCCAGGCAGCCTGAAAACAAGGCTCACTCTGAACCATGGGTGCTGTGACTGTCTGCTACCTCTCCCTGCCGGGCTCCGCAGCATAGGTCAGGCCAGAGGGAGCTCCAGGAGAGCCATGTCCGAAAGAACGGCTGCAATTGCTGCAAGCGGATCAAGCCCAGGAAAACACTGTCCTTTGCAGGGAGGGTGGGTATCTTCTCCAAAGGGCTCTGAACTTTCTGGAGTGATCTTTGTAACATGCTGATAAGCTCAGTTTTCTCCAGACACTAGCTGCTCAACTCTACCTTGAGCAGGTAAAGGTGGATTATGTTTGGCTGCCACCCCAGGCTTGTGAAGTCTTGCTGATCATGTAGGATCCTGAGCACAGGCGATATGGTCCTCATGCGTCTGCAGCAGGGATCTGGCTTCCAGTCCCGTTGCATAGCAATGCTGGTTAAAGTCGATAGGTGCCAATGCGGGATCTTGAGGATTTGTTCCATTTTTTTTCCTTGGCAATCTTGTCCAACTATGCATGCAAAAAGCATGCGACGGCCTTGCATTGGCTTGTAAACACCTGACAGCTTGTTGGCTTGAACTGAAGTCAAAGGAGGAGCTGGCCTGCAGCTGAATCCTTCTTCGTAACACATTGGCTCAAGCTTGCATAGTTCGTAAGGGTCTTCTGAAAGGTCAAACTTGGTGACGGAATCAGGACAAAATCTAAGGGTTACAATGCCCAATCCTGGTGTCCAGTATACTCAAACGGTGTGAACGTGTAGTTATATTAGCTCTTGCTTGTGTTGCATTTGGTCATTGGAGCTTCCTGAGGGATCCAGTACACTAAATGCTGTCCAAACACAAAGACATGCATGCTCCGTACCTCAGGCAGTTTATGTGCTCAGCCCACTTATCACCTGTGTGTAGTTTTAAATGGTTCGGACACCTTAGCATCTGCCACTTGCAGAGAGTGCCAAAACATCACTACCATGTAGACACCGCCAAAACATCACTACTGAGCAGAAATAATTTGAGGTATGCATCACAAATTAAGCATTTCGTTTGCTTTTAAGGGGCACTTGTTGCTTAACTTCTAAATGCAACCTGCTTTCAGCCCCTATTATATTGCTCTGGACTGCTCTCTGGATCCTAAATCTTGTGATTTTTGTTTGTTTTGGAATGCACTGATTTACCGCTGAGGAATAAAGGAAAAGCAAAAGAAAACAGCAGTACTTGTTTGCGTAGGCCCTACATTGTTCTGTGTTCTGCTGCTACTGAAACAGAAGTGATAAATCCTACTCCCTGGACAGAGAGGGGTTTTGGGTGGTGGCTGTGTGCAAACAAGGCTGGGGAAGATAAACAACCAGAAAAATATTGTTTTTAGGAAATGACAATTGAGGATGGCCAATCAAGTGATGAGTCGAAGCCAACACGACACCATCAATTAGCAAAGACATATTGATATCATTCCTCCAAGGCATTTTTGCATTAAACAAAGAGGAAGGAGAGATGAATCTGTCTCATGGTCTCTGTGGTAAAACTTGGCTGCAATTAGGAATCCATACAGTTTGTGTGTTTGAAAAGGAGAGCTTTGTAAAGGACTCTGCCTGTAGAAAATATGTCTGTGATTTCAGAAAGGCTCAGCCAACGGAGTGATGAGAATCAGCATCAGTCTATTGGTGTCACAGTGGGAACTGCTGGAGGTGGGAACATTTGCAAATCTTGCTTAATATAGGGGGCCTACTTTCGGTACAGTTCATTTCTGAAAATGCATCACTGAAAACTCAGCCCGCAAGAATCTAATCCAATACACAACAGAGACTCTCAATGACTAGAAAGAAGGATGCACTTTTCAGACTGTAGGTCTTGTCTGCCTAATTATAAATGTTCAGCTTCTTAAGATTAGGCCTTTGAATTGTAAAAATGTGACATAGCCATTGCATTTTCTTTACCAGCTGGGGAGGAAACCAGCTAAATCTGCAGAGTTTCAGAGCTTGCAGGATTGATATGAAAGGGAGAATTTGGTCTTGCATTTAAAATCACAAACCCAACCTTAGTTCCCTGAGCAGGCAAAACTGTCACAACATCTCTTCCACCTAGCTCACACTGGATGGCCTGGGGAGAGTTTCGCTCTTAAGGGGCAACTTTTAGCACCCTGATGAAGGGCAGGATCTAGATGGATTGCTGTATTCACCCCTGAGGAAGGCAAACAACTTCAGTCAGCTCCAGTGGTTACATCTTTGCTAGGACCTTTCAGAACTAGGTCACAGTCCCTGCTGCAAGTTTTGACTCCACTGTTAAGTTGCTTCTATAGGCAGAAACAGAAGGTGCTTGAGGCTGCATAAAATGGCCTTTGGATGAGTTCAGGACTGGCCAAAGTCTAAAATGGTTTGGCTTGTGGGATTCATTGCAGCTGCAGCTCCAAATCCAGTTTGGAGTAGGTCCCAGTGATGCGAAAAGTGAAGTTGCCTCTCACTTTAGCAGGCAAAATGTTCTCTACCACCACATATCTTCTGGAAGAAAGAGGAGAAATTGCCTTGGGTGTGTCCAGTCCTTTAGAGTGAGGTGAGCTATGGGTCATAAACAGACTGCTGGGCATGTATTGAGAATACTCGACTTGCGATGTTGTCAAAAACCCTACCTTGGATTGCTCTGCTTCCTTGGTCTGGAGTCCCAGAACCGTGTTTGCGAGAAGAAAGTCAACATCTTCAGCCTTGCTGGGAGAACCAGGCAGGGAAGAGTTAGGATGGTCTCTGGCCATCTTCATTTCATTCAGACATGCTGTGGAAATAGTGTGAATAAGGCAGATAAGTTTAATTCTTTCCATTACAGCCGAGGTGCCCTGGCTGATAAGAACTGGGAGCCCATCCTTGTTAAAGCCAATATTAGACTTAGAGTTTCATGAGATCTAGTGCCTCAAGTAATTCCGTTGTTCAAAGCACATTGAGTTAATTAGTACATTAACTAATTAACCTTCTCAGCATTGCAGGTAGGGAGCATCTATCTCCCAAAGGAGGAAACAAAGGCAAAATGACTCACTAAGACTGGATGCAGAAACTCAGCAATGCAGCTGCATTAAGTCTGTTTTCTCTTCCCAAATGATTTTTGTTGTTGCTGCTGTGGCTTTATGTACATAATGGCCCTGGCTAGAAATGGAAGAGTCCTAAAGTCTCCTGAGAGAGTGCTCAAGCCCGGTGGGGAAAGGTGCCACTGGACAAATCCAGAAAAGAAAAGAATTAATCAAGACATACTCAGAGAAGGCAGTTTGGTTCACGCAGACACTTGCACCAACTAAGGAGGAAAGCTGATGTCATTTCTCCCCATTCACAAGGAAAGTTTTCCTCATCAGTGAATGAATAAAACCCCTTTGCTTCTTACTCACATTTTCAACCACTCTAAATTTCATGAACCAGAAGCAAAATAGCCAGTGTGGGGAGGAGAGAGCATGTGAGAGATGACAGGGGGACTGTGTTTGTACAGGCTTACAGGGATGTGAATAAACCAGAAGGGTAACTCCTGAAGACGATCCAGCAAACAGCCAGAGGGAAAGCTTTGATGCTGAGGAAGACCAGAGACTCAAACACATGATGATGAGCAGCTGATTTCCACAGCTTTACAATGTGGTAGGGAAAAAACAGAGCTGAAACACAAGGATATAGTTCTTTGGCTTGCAAGACCCAAGGCAGCATCACAGATTCTGTCTCACAAGACCTGATCACAAACAGAAACGGGCAGTCTTGTTCTCCCCACCCAGCTCTGGTTCAAAGTCAGACAACACTGTTTGCTCTACCTAACACCAACCATCAAGAGGCAATCTTTTCAAAAGCTTAGCAGCAAGTAGAATGAGCACCGACCCTTGCGCTGAAGGGTTCTTTTCCTGAGGAAGAGAATCTCCTGGGGCTTGAGTACGGACCCATGTGGCATACTAATGCTTTGCTCCCAACTCTTTTTGACCAACTCTTGCTCGGGCAGTGAGCCCATCACAACATTGCAAGCTTGAACCACAATGTCAAGAATGTGCTTGAATGAGAGCTCTGCTGCAGCCACAGCAGCAGCATCTGAAAGCAGAAAGCATCTAGAGCAACTGGCCTATCCTGTAGACCTTTCATGACCACATCTCGATCTACCGTCAGCAAAGCCCACAGCAGTCCAGAGAGAGGAGATCTGCAGGTTGGAGGCTCCAAGAACATTCCCCCTTCACACCAGCCCCTCCCTCATTCTTGTTATGCTTCAGCATTTCAATAGCATTCATACCTCCCCCTCCTAATAGAAACCAACATTGCAGCTCTCTCAGTAGCTCATGTCCACAAAACGCATGCATTTGCGATATCCTTCCCTTGCTTATGCAGTCAGACAGATACTATCCTCTCCATAATAATAACACTCCAAAGTCCAAGCATGCACACCCCCTTGCTTACTCTTAGATTCCCATTCCTAAACACACACCACCACTATGACCAAGATACATTGAATAAGCAAATAGTGCTCAGGGGTTATTTGCAATTATATCTGGGCTATTAATGTCCTCAATGATCCCAGCCCCATGGTGTTCTTGTCTATAATCCACTATCTCTCCAGCTCAGGACTCACAAGGAAGATGCTGCCTAGCTGATCTTGAGGATCTGTTATTGGGAAAGGTAAAACACCCTGTCTTGTAAACATATCTTAGCCTGTCCCATTAGTAATAAGCTTTCACTGAGATTAAGGATGAAAATAAAGTTCCTCAGTCTGTCAGGGTGCCCATAGGTTAGGTTTTTCTAGAAGAGAGCATCTATGCCTGAGCAGCTCAAATTGTTTCTCTTTCTTAGCTTCATACTGACGTGTTGCCTGTGGCCGTTTCCTGATCTCCTGGCATAGGCACCTAAGAGATTTTTCCTCTTCATTCTGCAAACCACCTTGATGTTTTTCCTGAAATAATTTTGCACAATAAATGCAACATTCTTTCAGTGCAAAGGCTAGAGTTTTCAAGTGAACATTGACTTCCAAATCCTATTAAACTAAACAGGAATTGGTCCCTCAAATACCTTCAAAATTTCCAGAATACTAGGTTGATATGAAGAGCACAAACCTGCCTCTGAAAGAGGCCTTGCAGCTGCCTACCGAGCCTGAATGAGAAGTTAGGACAGGTAGGAATTGATAGAGTTTGTTACAGGTGATGCTCATCTTCAAGGACATTTTAATAATCAAACACAGCAGCTCACTAAGCAATCAATCTGTAATAAACTTCATGTGAAAATTTTTAAGATAATTTGAAGAAGGTTGGTGAGGATCTTCATTCCACTGTATCGCGAGGAATATTGGTTATTAAAAACCTTAAGGTTGTAGGCTTCTTCACAGGGTAATTTAAGATGCTGGTGTTAGGTTCCTGCTCTGAATTGCTCTTCAGAGAAATTGCCCTCTCCAGGCAATATCCACTAGATAAAGCTTACCAGGTCTACCCTCCAAAATTTATCCCACGTGAACATGATGCTAAGTGACTTGTCCAACACCCTTCCTTACAGAATTTTTCCCACAAGATCTTTAATAGCTTCAAAACTATACTAAGTCTTGGCATTTACAGTTCCCTTCATCTTAGGCTTGTAACTGGGAACTTCTATCCATCCTAAATCCTGGGAACGGTCCTGATTCTTGCTGATCTATCTTGCCTACTGCAAAGCAGAAAGCCCAGGCGGCATTCACTCTGTGTGTTCTTAAGGTCTTCCCAAGTCTGGCAGTCTCACGTGACATTGTTAGGTGGTTGCCCTGCTCTAACAACCTGCTCTCCTCTGGTTTTAGTCAGGACTTGAAGGGACTTACCTATGTGGAGGAGGAGGGGTTTCAGCTCTGCAGCTGCTTGGCTTCTTTACCAAGACCGCTAACAGCTCTACCGTTTAGGGAGAACAAGGTCCTACACTGAGATGGCTTCGCTCCATGATCCTCTTGTCCCTCAAGCCGTAGACATGCTGTCTAGACTGGAAGGTGTGATGTGGTGCTGTAGAATAGGAGAAAGGCAGGTAAAACTAATGGAGCTTGAGAGGTGCTTTGCAAGTGTGAGGCACTGCTGGAGGCAGTCAGCTGGTCACAGAGCTGGCAGTGGGTAGCTGCGAGCCCTGGTGTACTGCTCCTTCTAGAGTGCCTCAGCCCAATCCTTCCTGATGCTTCCAGCTTTTTGTTCCTCTTGGTGTGCCCAGAGGGACAGGGGACAGACCTGCACCCCAGGATGTGGGGTAATACAGCGGGTAATACAGCTGCTCGCACTGTCTCCTGTTGTGCTTGACAGTGGAGGAATGGTAGCTCCAGGCCAGTCTGGCTCTTGAGCGGTTGGACCCATGGATGGATCTTAGCCATACAAGTCTGTTTCTTATGTCAGCTTGTCCCGGGCAAGCATCCTGTTAGCTTTCTCAACCAGGAAATATACTTGTGGGGACAGGAGGAGGATTAGGCGGATGCCTGCCCACTGCTTGGAAATATCAGAAGAAGTCTTCTTGCTAGAGAAGTAGTTCCAGCCTCCCTCTGGAACAGATGCTTTGTCCTTCGTCACTATCCATCCCTGTATCAGTCCAAGCTCCTTCTAGAGTCCACAGCAGTCAAAGAAAGCCTATGAGAAGGGCTCTGAATCAACCTCAAGGGCTTTGTGTAAAGCTGCGTGGAGCCCTGCTAGGCAGACATGGCTGATGAAGCCATTAGCTCCTTCAGTGGGGAACCTTGCTGTCCTCACTGTCCCACTGACTTCTAGAAGCTTTGGATCAGGCCCGAGCTGAAGATGCTTCCAGCAGCTGAGTCGCAGCTAAACGTGGGGCCTTGGCAGGACAGAACTGCGGCATTTGCTGTGCCAAGGTGTTGTGTGTTGCTGCTGGATGAGGATCGAGAGGATTTGGAGGGAAGGGGAGGAGGAGATTTGAGCTTAGCTAAGAAACATTATTAAAATCATTTCTCCCTGAGCTGCCTCGCTGCAGGTGCAATTCAGGATCTGGTTTGCAGGGCCCATACTATCCCTTTTGCCTACAAACTTCTGTCCCGAAGGCCTCATTGCCTGCTCCGGGTTCCTCTCCCCCCTCCCCACACCCTCCTGTGGGTGTTATTTACACAGTTTCCTGTCCAGGGAAGTTCAGGAGTTTGACGTTACCGGGTTGGTTTCCGTTCTCCAGCCCTGTTCCCATCAGGAGCTTTTACACAGACCGAGCCGTGCGTCTCCTCGGTGCCGCTGATGGCTGGGGCTGGAGACTGCCCTGTGCTAGTAGGCAGGATGGAGGCGCCCAGCCAGGCCCCGGGAAGGAAATGTAACCCCTTTCAGGCCAGACAATTCAAGCTCAACCGGCTCTGGAAAGCTGGAAAACTAGACCCCCCACGTCAGCCCCTCCGTGTCTGTCGGTCTCCCTCGGTTCTGCTGCGGAGCTGGACGGGCCATTCAGCCCCCAGCATCAGGAAGGGAGGACGCGCCCGGGTATCTCTGCAAAGCTTTTTGGTTCCTGTCGAATTTACACCCTCCCCTTTCCCTCCCTCTCCCCCCCCATCCTTCCCGCGCTCTCTCTCCTGGTTTGCGTCTCCCCTCCCTTCCCTTCTCCCTCCCATCCCGAAGCAAACAAAATGGCTGCTGCATGGCCATTTTCTTTTCTGTCGGGAAGGGGGAAGCAAGGACGCTGGGACTTGGCTCTTTTTTGGAGGCTGCGGCCATGTTTGAGCCCAACTCTCCCGTCTCTACGTGGCACCGGCTGTAGCGAAAAAAAAAAAGGACCTTTTGGAATGAGACCAAAGTCAGAGACAGAGAGTGGGTAGTTTTGGCGTATGTTGAGCACTGAAAATGCCTGGAATTGCCAAACTGAGCTTTTGTATTAGCAGGGTAAGGCTACTCGGTGCATACAGAGTCGTGGGGCTGCACGGTATAGCCGGACGGAAAGGTTTGTTCACTATATTCAATAAAACAGCCCTCCTTTCTTGTGTATTTATAAAGTACCAGAGAGCACTGTTGTCTAATTTGTTTTTGGACGGGCGGATGGTTTTACACATCGGCTTGGTATGATTAGAGCCGGTCATTGCCGGACGGTAGCATTTTAACCTGTTGTGTGTCCTCTTGTTTTTGGTGAATATAAGATTTGACCTTTCCACTGATCTGACAGTGTCTGGATTTAGCTAATGTGATCTGGAGGATTTTTTTAGGGGCGGTTGTTTTGTTTATTACCTTCTTGCCTTAAAAGTTTTCATCTCGGGAATACAAAATCTTAATTTAAATGTTAAAGGAAATAATTGTTCTGGCTTGTTAAGCACTTGTTTTTCTTACGTGGATGGTGTGGTATCATGATAACAAGCTGTTTACTGCACCAATGTGCATATCCTGCACACAGTAAGGTGTGATACACAAGAGACGCCATGAAAAGTAACATGTCTTGAAAGTTTAAGGGAACTTGGTGGCGTTTCCATACAATTTTGCGCAGAAGCACGGCAAAAATACCAGAACATGCGCCAAATAACAGGGATTGGTTTTTTTTATAAGTGATTCTGCATTTCCCTCAGTAGCCCGGACGTCTTTTCAGTTCGTAGTCACATCTCTTCGTTCACGGACGTTCAGAGGGACAGAGCTCTGTCCCAAGGCATGGGGGGGACCAGGCTTTGATAAGACATCAGTATCGGGGTGATCGTCTTACCTTTCTTGAGGGACTGTGTCCGGACATCTGGAGAGAAGCAGACACTTCCAGAGAAAAGCTGGGAAGGAGAGCAGAAACAGGGAAATCGGTTTTCTTTTATAGAAAGGTATTTGCCTCCATATCTGCTTGGCTTTCTTACAAAAGGACAGTATAGACAATTGCGGTGGAAATGGTGGTCTCAGAGCTGGTACTGCATGTGTGGGCGCTGGGCGGATGGGTCTCATTGCAGATTAAATATTTTGGTCTGAATATACATCGGGGTGTCTTGTATACCTTTTGAGAGCACTTTCTGAATTGAACATCCTGAAGGAAAATAACATTAATGGAAGAGTTCTATAGAGTAATATAGGAAAGGATTGTCTTTCAGAAGATTTTTTAGTTATCCTATAGAACTGAATAGGGGGTAGTTAAACAAAAAAGATTTTTTTTTCTGTTATAGCTCTTGGTTTTTAGTACTTTGAAGAAATTATTCTATGAAATGTCCATAGCGCCTGTTTTAATTTGAAGAAAAAAATTGTGTGATTTTTTTCTGCAGGAAAGTGTAAATTATATGCTAATTGAAAAGGAAGATACATAAACATTTAGAAAAAGCATTACCTTTGTGGCCACCTTTAATAACAAATTTATGAAGAGTTAATAAAAGATAAGTACTGTAACAAGTATGTTGCAGATGCATGCATTATAATAGCAAAAACATATCCATTAATTATGGTCTAGATGTTTATAAACATATGATGGGACTTGAGACAATCCCTAACAAATCAGTAGGTATTCATTAAAATATCTGTTAAGTTTTTAATACTCCTTTATAAACAAATGCTGCTACCATGTTGATACAAAATACTATCTACGTCATTAAAAGAGCATGGAAGAAAAAGATTACTGAGACACGGGGCTGTCATAAGAATGAACTTTAAATATTTTTACTTCCATTTCCCTTCTCCCCTTTGCCTGTTTGCAGCACCTGTGATTAATTTTTCTGAGGCATGATATTTTAAGATAAAAATCCAGGTTCAGGTGTCTAGGAAGATGGTTTTCCTTGCTTTTCACGTGTGTTTTGTGAGAACTTAAAAGAAACTTGTCCTCTCAGCTTGTTCAGCAAATGTGTTTTTTGTGTTCCAGTGGCACTGGGTGCATTCAAGACGTTTTTTTGGACCGTTTGCTGCTTTTTCTGTATCTAGTGCCGGCAGGTAGAGTTGTGCTGGTGCCGCACTGCTCTGATAGGTGCTCTGTGCAGACGCACGCTCCGATACAGCGTTTCCACTGAGTCCGGAGCAAATCAAATATTTGAGGCAGTGCCGTGACTCAATGAAACACATTCAGAAAGGGAACAGAGAGAGCAAAAGGAGTCGAGCAGGCACACGGCGTTCCTGCGCCCCGGCAACGTTGGGGAGCTATTGAAAACTTGGACGATCTCGGGGGAGGAGGGGAGTTGCGTTTGCTTTTTATTTTTCCACTCTAACAATGCAGCGAGGCGAGGACATTGAGTTGCTTCATGCTTCCCTATAGGCAAAGCTAAGGAAACAAAATGGCTGACGGGCAGCCATTTTGTGTCAACGCAGACAGCTGACTTCATGCAGATTTTGTGTCTGTCGGGGCTGGTTCTGTCCCAATTCCGTCGTTACTCCAAGTGGCTGAAAAGGCTTTAAGAGATGCGGGGCCCTGATTTCCCACTGAGAAGCCCTGCCTGTCCCCGGCACATTTTGGCACCGATGCGCAGGACTGCGACTATACAAAAGCTGAAAGCAGTGTCTGCTTTTAAAGGAGCGACTTTGTTGTTTTATGGTTTCCTCCTCCCTCCTCCTCCTCCCTCTTCCTCCCCCCTCCTCTATTTCATTCAGTTCTCCTTAATAAACCAGATCAGCACCTCAAAGCTTCGGAGCCTTTCCAGCTCCTTTCCGAGGCTCCGAGGCAGGCTCCCTACCTCTCCGTGCCTCTGGTATTTTAACGGCAGAGACTTGACCATGCTCGGGCGTCTTTTGTCCATAGGCACTTCTAAACTTGGGGGGCACTGGGATGGGTTGTCTTCTAGGGGTCTGAGCAGCTGGTCATCACAAGCCACACTGAGCCCTGTCAACTGAAGAATGGCCGTAGGGCACCTCTCCCTCCCAAAAAGGAGTACGAGAGCTGGACTGGAGATGCCAAATTTTTGCCAGCATGAAGGCTCTTGCTGTCAAGATACATATTAATCTTTTACCTACCAATTTCCCTCATCCCTCCAAACACATCTAGATAGCAGGACTATACTATGGCATACTCTGAACATGGGGATCTTCTTGCGGTGCCTCTCAGACCCTGGCTGACCTTTTTCCAGAAATCATATTTGGTTAATTTGGAAGTATTCATATGGCTCTGGAAGGGGAAATACCAGTGTCACTAGCTTAAACTCAATGTACAGAAAATGATGTTTTTCAAAAAGGTCTGGTTCTTAGGAATCAAGTATCTAAAAATCTTCAAAAACTCTGGGCTTAAATGACTTAGAAGCCAGTGAAAGGCTTTGGGACGCAGGCTTCTGAGTCTTAGGGACACCTTTGGCTATTTTATCCAGAACTGGGCATAGCCGTGTTACATTCAGGTTCTTACAAATCTATCGCCTCAGCAACGATATGCTGGAAGAGAAGGCTTCATGTCTGGAAACCAGTGCAGGGCTGGAACACAATTCATTTTGGTGATTGCCCTGGGTTTTTCCTTAGACTCTTGGCAGATAGAGAGCTTGCACAAATCTTATGGCTGCATAGATATACGACTAATTCATATATGTCTTTCTGAAACAACCCCAGCGCGGTTTATACCACTGAGCTGTTATCCAACATGTATATGATCTTCTCTCTCCTAGGAGCTAAGCTTCTCCTGCAGATCTTAAAATGGAGCAACACTTTTTTCCTCTCTGTCGAGGACAGTTGGGAGAGATGGGTATTGACCTGTTCAACCCTGATTAGGCAGGCCAGGCAAACCGTCACTGTGGCAATGTGACCAGAGACTGGAGTGCAACTTGCCAAGGTTGGTTCCAATGCTAGCTTTTCCATGGACTTGCTATGGGATTTTCGGCAAATTTGGTCACGTCTCTGCTGCTGCTTCCTTCTCCATCTTTTGTCTTAATGGTTTAGACCATAAACCATCCAGGAGAGGGGCTAGCTATTGTTACAATTTGTATAGCACCTAGCACAACCAAGCATGACAGTAATACAAAGACTAGGATGGTCATAATGATCCTTACCAGGCAAGGTATTTCTGAATCTGCCTGTTTGACTCCTTTCTTTGTGGATCCTTGCAAGATCAGGATTGCAGAGTCAGCAGCTGGGTATTCCCAACACCTGTAATCGCTAAGACAAGTATAATTAAATCTCCTGCTTTCAGGATTACATACAGGAGTCAGAAGGGATTTTTTTCCTCCTCATGTATAATTGGAGGAATTTTTTAATGCAATTTCCCATCCACAGTTTGAAATTGGCCCAAGCTCCTATTCTCTGCAGTGGTACCAAGAGTGGTCTTTTAGATGCTGGTCTCATACATCTTGCTTATATACTTAAAATAATGCAGACCAGCAGACTTGGAATTAGTAAAGAATTGTTCTTCCGGGTCAGTTGTCAGTGGCCTCGTGGAAGAAGGTTACTGTCCTCTGCTATGTGTTTCACATGGTAGGAACATCTGGGCAACTCACCTCACCAGTCCTCTACCATTGCAGCAGCCACTGTCTTTCTTGCCACCATGATCCCTTCTGGTTCATGCCTGTGGCACTGGCTTAATCATCTGGAGGCTGAAATGCTGTAGTCTAAACTCATATCTCTGGCTTTGAGGAAGCAGAAGGGCCTGTGACAGACTGGATGCACCATTCATTCTGAGTGTAATCTCAGTGAAGCTCTGGCTGATGTTGCATGTGCTCAGGAGGGATGTTTAACCTCTGTGCATCACTTTTTGTGCCAGTAAAACAGAAGACTATTTCCCATTAGAAAGCTGTTTGGATTCAGGGTACTTAGCACTGTGGATGGGCTGGATACTTATAATGCTGTGGGAATCAATCCTGCAAGAGTCTGATTTTTTTGACATTGATTATACGCTGTCGCACTAGGAGAAGCCTGGGCCAGATGGCCTGACACAGTAGGCCATCCCTTGTGAAGGCTCAGTTTGTCAAAGGAAATTACGAGAATTACCTGGACTATATTGAATGCCAGTGAGGACATCCAGACTGCTCTGCAAAGGAACAGAGACACTTTTCAAGCCTATCTGCAAAGATATCCTTGTACCCTAGGCCATCCTAAACTCTCACCTCCAGGATCCCAGCTAAAATAGCTGACCAGACTTTTGGGAGTCTCATTCCTTTAAGCTGTTCCCTGTTAGCTGTGGAAGCACAAAGCATTATGCAGCCTTTGTCCCAAAAGGGACTTCTGCCTTGGCCTCTGCATCTCCCACCACAACAGTCAGCAGATATTCAGAAAGGCTGAGGACCCCCTCTTGTTTCAGGGAACTGAGCTCTCATGGGAAGCACTCCTTTGGGTTTCTGCTGTGCGGCACATGCAGCCCATTTAATTTGCTACTGGTGGCTCCCTTTTTGTTATGGCCCTCTTTAATCTTCAAGGGGAATTCTTTCTCATTGCAAGAAAACCTCACACATTTCTTTTAAACTACCAGCTTAATACCTTGCATCTGTATTTGGGTGTACAGAGAATGAAAAAGTCTCAGAAGGTGAGCCAAGGACTGGGGGGAAGCCAGTCTGTCTCAGAGCCATGCTAATATTGCTCGACTGTGCTATAGCATTAAAGGGACACCAAGCCTGCATGTTGCACTCATTTGTTTAGGAAATGAGATCTGCCTTGATGTGCTCGATACCATTACATTTGCAGCCTAAAAGCTTCCTTGTACTCAGTTGTTTCTAATCTGTTCAACTCCCTGGGGTGCATAGCAGCTAAATTGATGGATTCTCTTATCTAGTCTGGCAGGTTTGTTCTAGATATGCTGTGTATTCAAGAGGTGAGGTCAGCCTGGCTGTATGTTACTTGGTGTTACTGCAGTTCCAGGAGGGCCACGCTATCTGTGTGTATGGCCCTGGGTTCAAAGGGGAGGGCTGGTACTTCCATAAGTCCTTGGGTGCATAAAGTTTGCTGCCAGTGTGATTGCCAAGGATAAAGTATAGGACAAGTGGACTGAAGGAAGTTTAAAGAAGGAAAGAGAGCTCCAGGGCAGGGTTGGATATGGGACTTGCTTCCCCTAACATCATAAAAGCTGATGAATTCTTCGTGCATTTCTCTTCACAGGAGCCTCAGAGCAGCTGATTCCTGGATAAGGATCATCTTCTTGGCTTAGCCTGTCATGATCCCAAGCTGTCCTTGAGGCTGAGGTAGTAGATTGAATAGTTGTGGAGTCCTATCCTCCCTTTGAGCTAACTATACAATCTACTGTCTTTCCTAAGGAGACAGTCAGGTCATCGGTTCTCATCATCTACTTCAAGAAGCATGGAGGCAGGTGGTGCAGGTGGTGTCCTTATGCCACACCAGTGATATGGCTGTGAATCATGTGAGACCTCTGTACTGCTCTGTGGAGGTGAGGTAGTAGGTTGTATAGTTTGGTGGGAGGGATTTTATCCCATTTCAGGTGATAACTATACAGTCTATTGCCTTCCTTAAAGAGCAGCAAAACCATCTGAGGACTGGCTTAGCCACAGAGCTCAGAAGAATCACTTCTTTGTGACGAGAATCCCAGAACACAGCATGAAGTTGTTGAACCTGGTGGGTCTTCTCTTACAGCATTCAGGATTCCAGGGATTGCTCCATGCCTCAGTCATATGAATGAGGAATCATCTACTTAAAGAAAACCTATCTCTCTCTTTAATGGGTGCAAGATAAATAGTGAAATGGTTGGTGCATCAGCTCCTGGTGTTCAGTTCTATCCCCTTTTTCCAGAAGATGGGATCAAGTTGGGAAGAGTTTAGATGTGCTACTCTTTTTCCAGTCTATCCTTCTGAGTCAGTAGGGAGTGGAAACTTTGGTACAAAGAGGATAGATCTGGGCTTGGGCTTTAAGCTTTTTGCACCCAATTCTGAAGTTTGGGTCAAGAACTAGATCCGAGAGCAAGCTTAGCCTGTGATATCACAACCCTGGGAGCTTTTCTGGTGAGGCTGGCTGGCCCCTGCTCAGTAAGTGCATTCTGGTTTTGGACTAGTTCCCAGCTCTCCAAGGGTACGAAGTTAGAGGGTGGTTCTTTCTGATTTGATAACCCATGTCAACCTAACTTTCATGCAAACCCTAGCTAGGCGATTAGGGCTCCTGTGCATTTACATACGATAGAGCCACCAATTCAGACTGAAGCCCTGTCCTAGAGGCGAGGTACATAAGGAAAAGGCATGAGCCAAAGGAAACGAGTCCTAATCCTTCTGGGCTCTCCCAGTTCGGTAGCCCTGACATCTAACAACGGCTATATGAAAAGGCTATATGAAAGAGCTCTGCTGCTTGACAAGGGACAGGGAATAGTCATTTCTTCCCTTTCTTAGAAGCAGATGGGACCATCCCTCTGCCATATTCCAGCGCAAATAGGATCAAGATCATGAGTAGGGCTGTAACTTGATAAGGGCTGCACCAGCTCTTCAAGACAGAAGGACATCTTAGGTCATTATCATTGCCATCTCACTGTCAGGAAAATGTGTGAGATCTGAGACATCAGAGACCAAGGGCAAGCAGAGGACACATTCGCACATGGAGTGGCGAGAAGAGAACTGGAAAAAGAAAGTGGAGTCCTCAGTTTCAGCCTGAGGAACACATGAGGAAACACAGCTTGGGTGATGGGACTTCTAGAAGTGAAGCAGCTTGCTTGAGGCTCCTCTGCTTCTCAGGAAGGGGTGTAGCTGCAGCGAGTCTGGGACACGACTTCCTCAGGCTGGGTGGCAGCTGGTGGGTGGGGATGCTGCAGCGTCTAGCAGTGCAGGAATGCTGTTCTCTCACCATAAATCTGGCTCTTCAGCAGTCTAGTGCCTTGTTGCACAAAACTGCAGCTTGGTCCTCTTACACACGTTATGATCTTCTAGCTGCTTGCTAAGGGCTGCAGGGCTCCTACCGGAAAATTGTTTGAAGGTACCAAAACAGCAGCAAAAAGCTGTGAACAGGGCAGCACACCCACTTCATATTTGAGAGGTATCCCCTGGAAAAGGCTTAATTGTGTGTGTCACAAAGGAAGTCAATATAGGTTGCGCTTTCCCCCCCCCTTCCATCGCATTGATGTTAGCACAGGGGATCTTAAGCGGTGAAACTGCGTGAGCAGGAAGCCATGAATAAAATATCACTGGAAATACTCTCTTGTGAAAACAAAGTTATTTTGACTTGTCTTGACGGTGCCTTTTTACGGCCTCGCCGTGAGCACGGCTAGTGAGCTGAGACCATTAGAGGGGTGGCTGGCATTCCCGACGCTGTGTGACGCATACCAAATGCTCCGTGTGACCGGGAGCCTCGAGGCATGGAGGGGAAGGAAGACTTGGAGCAGGCCACAGCCGGGACGTGACAAGGACGGGGGGCAGACGGGTACCTCCCGGCTGGCCGAAAGTGCCGGCGTCAGGCCCGGTCAGTCTTGCAGATCTCCACCACGAAGAGCCGCCCAGCATGGCTTGCCCTGACCTAGCCCCTCGCTGTGCAGACTCATCGTCGTCACGGGAGCTCCCGGAGCCGGAGCTGAGCCGCCTCCTCGCCTTTCGCCTGCAGTGAGCGGGTCCATCACCCCTCTGGGAACCAGGCCCCGGGATGGCGGGGTGGAAATCAGCAGGTGGGGTTGTCGCCACACCGTGATTTTAACCGTGGCTGGCCGTGAAATGCCCGAGGTGGGCCGAGTCGCCACCTCAGCGAGCCCAGGGCCTGTGGCGGGCGGGAAGATGGCGGGAGGGAAGGCGGCAGGAGGGAAGATGGCGGCGCTGCGTTGCCATGGTGACGGCGCCCCTGTGCCAGGGAGCCATTTCCCCTCGCCTCGTGGCGTGCTGCCAACCGGGCCGCCCGGGGCTTTGGTTGAACTGCCGGCCCTGAGCGAGGCTGAGGAGGGAGCGCGGCGGCTCGCCCCTTCCGCCCGGGTGCCTTGAGGCCCGTGGCAGGCGGCTGTCTCCCGGCCGGTCACTATGGTGAGCGCCGTCCGTCACCCCCGAGACACCCTGCACCGCGGCCGAGGCCTTTAGCCAAGAGGCTGGGAGGGAGGGAAGGGGTGGACCGGGAGGGCAGGAGCTGGCCACTGCCCGCCGCTAACAAAAGCGGTTATGTTCCTGGCATGCAGCTGCCATAGCAACCCAGTCCAGGGCCGGGGGCGGCGGGGGTGGGGGGGAATAAATAAATATGGTGACCAAACCGCCCTGGTCTGCGTCCTGTGGCGCAAGCCGGAGGGGCGCCCCTGGGAGCCCACCACGACACGTTCGGTGGCTCCCCGCTGGATGGGGCATCCCCCCTCGCCGCTCCCCAGAGCAACCCCGCTCCCCAGAGCAACCCCAGCCTTGTCCCGTCTCCTTCGACTGCAGCCCCCCGGCCCCGGCGATGGGGCTGATCTCGGATAACTGCGGGCACGGTTTGACCGCGGGGCTCCCCGTGACGGAGCTGGCTACTTGCCTCTGGACAAAGCCAGGTCCAGCCCTTTCCACATGCTCTTTTCCAGCCCAGCTCCTCTTCGCTGTCAGTCGGGACTCACCACGTGCAACGCCGCCTCCTCCGGACACGTGCGTGGCCCTAGGGCTGCCCCAAGCTCCAAAGTGGCATCTTGGCCCACGTCTCACCTCGTTTCCCCCTCCCCGGACCGGTGGGTTTTGCTTGCCGGGTTGCCCTGATGCCAGAGCGTCCTTCATACCCACCTTGGACCAGTCGCAGTAATCGGTGGCGGAAACCGGGGTCTGGAAATGCCGCAAAGGTCTCCCTTGAGTGTTTGGTGGCCTTCCCTGCACGCCATACACACCGCGACCCACCTTTGCCAAGCAGTCACCTTCCCTAAAACCCCATAATTTGTAATTAAAACAAACCAGCCCAAAAGCTCCTTATCTACGGGACTCTCAGCCCCTCTGTCCTGGGGACGCCGAGAGAGAGGCAACAGGAAAGGCTATTTGCCTTCTAGTTTCTAATTTTCTGTAGTAAGGAACTCATATAAAATAGGTCCTTGCACAACTGCCTGACTTTAGAAGTTGAAGCCCTAAGGAAAACGAAACCCAGCTGTTCTTACTAGGATCTGGAGCACCAAAATTACAATAAAATGTTTTAAGTCCCACAATTATCTTGACAGGCTTGTGCTAACGCTGTTAGCCAGCAACGCTGCTGCTTGGGGAGGACTATTGCAATGAGGGAGGGGGGTCCAGCTTTGCACAGAAATCAAGTGTTACCCAAACGCTCTGATTCTGCTTGGAGGAGGATTGCTTTTTCTGCTCCTTTAACCATTTGTAGGGAATTAATGCTACGGCCCTCTCCTTTGCCTGCACACGATAACAGTTGCAGTCTCGAAGTGCTCACCCAGCTTCACCCCTAGCAAGGCTGTGGCCCCTTACAACAAGCAAACAGTAACAGTTCCGGCTGTATTTTCATCATCTGTCACTAGCCCAAGGCTTGATTTTTTTTCACTGAACGCAGCTCAGCAGCAGCTTCCAGGAGCTCAGCCTGCAAGGAGACCATGTAGCAACCACGGCACCTGGGCAGGAGGTTATTTTTAATCTGATTCTTAAATACAGCTGATGCTTCTGATTAAATAAAGCACTGAGCTCTCTGTAGGGTTGGGTAGCGAGTTCAAAGCTGCCCAGTTTTCCGCAGTGTCTCTCCCACCGCCATCTGCCGGCCATCATTTAGCAGGGCTAGCGGTGACCATGACCTAAAAAAACCCCGCAGGCAGCTGGCTTCCTGTAAGAGAGCTGGTGCTGCTGGTCTCCTACAGCAAGATTAAAGGGAGAAGGGAAATACAAAGCCTCAGGGCAGCCTTATCAGGCCAAGCAGGGGCACAAGGATGGGGAAAGGCAAAAGCAAAGATCTAATCTCAGTGCTGCTGGTGCTTCCCCACTCCCATGCTATGGGTTTACTCCTGGCCAGGCTGTTTCCTTGCGTGCTGCTCGCCACTGAGTAAAGTTCTCCAATAAAAATGCTGCATAAACACGGTGCCTAGGGGAGCGGGAGGAAGGACACTTGCATTTAACTTCTTTTTTTCTGCTGCAAAGATGAAAATGTGTGTGCGTTTGGGGGCAGGATGAGGCTGGCTGCTGGGCCTCTCTGAACTGAAAGTGCTCCAGCCCTAGTTTCAATCTTTTTC
This sequence comes from Struthio camelus, assembly GCF_040807025.1. Taxonomy (NCBI): domain Eukaryota; kingdom Metazoa; phylum Chordata; class Aves; order Struthioniformes; family Struthionidae; genus Struthio; species Struthio camelus. The sequence continues at coordinate 4,786,976 of NC_090965.1, read as the reverse complement.
ACTCAGAGCCCTTTTGCTTTCCTTGCCCAAAAATTCCTGGTGGAATTTTTGCTCTGCACTCAGCTGGGAGCTAGCGGAATATTCCCCATGTCATACTAAATCTCCTCCTCGTCCTGGTGCTTTTAGACAGGCTTAAAAACATACAGTTGCAGCCTTGTAGAACCAATGGCTCTTCTGGGACTTTGGCACCCAGATGCGTTTGGAAAGCCAAAGAACCCTGCAGCTCTCCCCAGGAGCCATGTCATTTAGCATGTCTACCTAAGCACGCAACCAAGAGCGTCTTTCAGATACTGTAAGCAGGCCCCCAGCCTCTGGATCCCACAGTGAGACACTGCACACCCCACAGCACAGCTTTTGCAACAGGATTTATTCAGTGCATGCTCTGGGAGATGCAGAGAAAACAGCATCCTGGGGGTGGGGGGGGGACAGGAATATTGGACTTCAGGTCATTCTCCACCTCATCTTTAAGAAACCAAAGGATGCAACACTTAGAGGAAGGACTGTTTCTCCTAGTACCTTTCTGCAAAACTTGTCACATAGTTAACACACTTGTCTGGAAATCTTAAGAGGACCAAAGCAGACACACAGGGGGATAAGTCTTGAGTGTCCCAGAGAATAAAAACTGTCCCGCAACAAGTCCTGGAACCATTGTTAACCTCTAACATCATTCACTTGGATCTCTCAAGCTCCAACTGTACAAGGGCACATGATTACTTTTTTCTCCTGGACCAGGTTCCACCACACGCGAAATATATGTCAACCAGGGTCTGTATCTAACTTCAAATACAGCATATGCTTAAGTTACACAAAGAGGGAAGCTATGCAGAAAAAAAGCTTTATGAAGGAGCCAGTAGCTCCTTTCTAGTGCTGATAAGTTTGCTTCTATGCATGCACACAGATGCACGCACATGCGTAAAGTAAAGTCACAGCAATGGACTAACTGTGGAATGGATACATACAGCAGACAGAAGTGAGGAAAGAAGCAAGTGTTGTAGAGGTGTGAGGAGGAGAAAGGAGTACGTCTTTATAGTACTGGCCATGGCTGTACCAGAAACAGGAAGTAAATAGAAAGCCTCTCCTGTGGGAAAAAAAACCACATCATCCTTTTTGGACAAGGAGGGCACGGGTGAAACTCCACCAAAATTGAGACAAACAGACACATCAGGAGGGAAAAACAAAACAACAAAAAAAGAGCATTTCTGTTGGAAACTCATCCTGATAGAAAAACACCAAACCAACAACCATGCCTTATCTCCATTTGGGTTTCCAAGGTGTTCTGCTTTTCCTGTGGAAACAGTGAGGCAGGGCCTGCCAGCCACACAGGGAGATGGGATTGTTTATCATTTCCAGTTTGGAAATGGACCGGAAACCCAGGCTGGCTGGGGAAAAAAGGAGAGGTGTCAGTGTCCATGGTCCCCAGCATGATGGCAGTCACCCTCCTGCCCTCAGGTCTCAGGTCGGGAACCTAGTGCTTACGGGACTGCCAGCCACCCTTGGCACAATGGGGCTAGAGCGGGTTAGCCAGTGTAAGAAGGCCCAGCAGAGAGTGTGATAACCTGAATTGTCCATGGTGCCTCCCAAGCCTACCAGGGTGGTGGGACAACCAATGTTGAAGAAAGCCTTGGCAACTGGTGCAGGGACAGTTGAGAAAGACTATTCAAAGCAGAAGGCCCACCAAGATGACACTGGGCAGGAGGAAGAGAGAAAGCCCAAAGGAGGTGCTGGGGGCTCCAGCTGTGGGCTGCTCCATGCTTGTCTGGTCTGAGTTTGTCTCCAGTTCTTCAGTGTCCAGGGCACCTGCTGGTAGAAGGGAAAAAAAAAACGGTAGTTAGAGGGGAAGAGCCAGACAAAGAGAAACTCCCACTCATGCAGGTCCATCAGTGAGGTGCACCAAGACAACCCGAGGTGCAAGGCAGCAGTGCACAGATCCTGAGAAGGCACAACACAGCTGGTGGGTTAGTGGGGAGCAGGCTGGAAACATAACCATGCTTCACAAACGAGACAGGTCCAAATTGTCCCTTTCAATGTTAGGAGGAGGAGTAAGGAAAAAGTTTGGTGCCACATACAAGAGAAGGATCCAGAGGACCAGACTGATACTGGTTCCTCCCAAGCACACTCCATGCTGCTTGGGGATCGCTGAACATCTGCGTGTCCATGCCAGGGACAGATTCCACAATTACCTTACCTGCGAGGGAGGTCTGGAAAGCAGGGCTCTGCCCCTTTGTTTCTTTGGAAGATGACGTTAAACGCAAGAAGGTGGGCTCTTCAGGGCTGAAGACCACTGACTTTGAGGGAGTTATGAGCTCAGCTTTATTGAAACCTAACTTGATCTCTGGAATAACTTGGCTGAGGAATGGAGATGGACTGGAAAAGGAGAAGACTGGTTTCTCTCTCCCACCCTCTTTCACACCTTTATTTGTTTCTGGGATTGATTTTGGGCTGAAGGCTGTGCCCACTTCTAATAAGGCTGGATCCTCAGTTGTTAAGGGGGTAACAGGCTCTCCAGTGTCTGCCTCTGTGTCTGGAGATATTTTATAATCCAAGTCTAATGTGGGCTCAAAGGTCAGTGTTAGCCCAACTGCCTCAGTAGGACTGGGTCTTTCTGTTTTGGTGAGTGCTGGCTTTGTAGCTGTGGTGGGTTTCTGTTGCGGGGTTGTCATCATTGTGGTAGGTTTTGGCTTTGCTGTTATGGTAGGTACTGGTGTTGTGGTGGTGAGTTTTGGCTTTGCTGATGTAGCAACGGGTTTTGGTTTGGCCGCAGAAGTGGTTGTGGTGGGTGTTGGCTTGGCCATAGCGATGGTTGCTGGTATGATGGGTTCTGAACTGGCCATAGTTTTGGTGGATGCTGGCATGGTGGGTTTTGGCCTGGCTGTAATGCTTGTAGGGGGGGCTAGTGTTATAGATTTTGGCTTGGCTGTGATGGGTGCTGGTGTTGTGGGTTTTGGTTTGGCTATAGTTGTGGTTGGTATTGTGGTTGCAGATAGTGGTTTGGCTGGGGTTGGTAGTGTAGTTGCAGGTTTTGGCTTGGCTGTGGCTGGTAGTGTACTTGAGGGTTTTGGCTTGGCTGGGGTTGTGGTTGGTAGTGTAGTTGCAGGTTTTGGTTTGGCTGGGGTTGGTAGCGTAGTTGAGGGTATTGGCTTGGTTGAAGTTGTGGTTGGTAGTGTGGCTGAGGGTTTTGGCTTGGCTGGGGTTGTGGTTGGTAGTGTGGTTGTGGGTTTTGGTTTGGCTGAGGTTACTAGTATGGTTGTGGTTGGTAGTGTGGTTGTGGGTTTTGGTTTGGCTGAGGTTACTAGTATGGTTGTGGTTGATGGTGTGGTTGTGAGTTTTGGCCTGGCCGTGGTTGTGGTAGGTGCTGGTGTTGGGGGCTTTGGCCTGGCTGTGGTTGGGGTCGATAGTGTGGTTGTGAGTTTTGGCCTGGCCATGGTTGTGGTAGGTGCTGGTGTTGGGGGCTTTGGCCTGGCTGTGGTTGGGGTCGATAGTGTGGTTGTGGGTTTTGGCCTGGCCGTGGTTGTGGTAGGTGCTGGTGTTGGGGGCTTTGGCCTGGCCGTGGTTGTGGTCGGCAGTGTGGTTGTGGGTTTTGGCCTGGCCGTGGTTGTGGTTGGCAGTGTGGTTGTGGGTTTTGGCTTGGCCGTGGCTGTGGTTGGCAGTGTGGTTGTGGGTTTTGGCTTGGCCGTGGTTGTGGTTGGCAGTGTGGTTGTGGGTTTTGGCTTGGCCGTGGTTGTGGTTGGCAGTGTGGTTGTGGGTTTTGGCCTGGCCGTGGTTGTGGTTGGCAGTGTGGTTGTGGGTTTTGGCTTGGCCGTGGTTGTGGTTGGCAGTGTGGTTGTGGGTTTTGGCCTGGCCGTGGTTGTGGTTGGTAGTGTGGTTGTGGGTTTTGGCTTGGCCGTGGTGGATGGGCTTGCCTTTGTTGTCACAGAGGATGTAGTGGTCTCTTCTACAGTGGGTTCTGGTAAGAGATGAAAAGTGCCACGAGTTAGCACTAGAGTCAATTGAACTCAGCTGAATCCTCCCACTGCTGAGTGGGGTCCACAGAAATCCACCGCAGGGAGAAGCAGTAGCCGACCCCTCTCAGGTCACTCTGGGATATCCCCCAGTCCAGGGTCCCAAGCTAGAGATGTCTCATCTCCCTCACACAACGTGCTGCAAGAAGGCCACAGCCCTGTCCCTTAGGGATGGGGCATCCTCCTGGGGCACTAAATGTTGGCTAGGGGGGTACAAGGTCCTTGTTCAATCCTCCTTGTCCTATGGCAGCTGACCTGTCTCGGAGCTGTCATCTGCCATCACATGTGATGTCTCATGGTCCACGCATCCCTGGAGCTGCCAGCCCAGGGCTTTCTGATGCCTCCAGGACAGTTCAGAGCTTGGACCCAGCCCAGGGCTATCAGTCCCAATAGCCTATCTAGGGACACAGGCCATTTCTCTTCACTTACCACACAAGGAGTTGACACACAAGGTACCCTCCGGGCACTGGGAACATGAGGCTCCTTCCTTGTACGGCTTTCGGCCTTTCATATTACCCCTGGAAGCCAAAAAAGCCAACAAAAAGAAGAAAGTTGTGAGAAAGAAGAGGAAACACCCATCCCACAGAGAGCGTTCGATTTGACTGAAATATCTCCACCAGGATGAAACTCAAAGTTAAGGTAAAAAACAAGTCTTGGTCCCCTGCCTTGACTGTTAATATCATTCACTCAGTGGCCTGACCCCCAAGCCCACTGAAATGGGGGGAGACGGCTCCATAAGCTTTAGCAGAAGGTGAGCCAGATCCTTTACTACTTCTTAGAAAAGGACAGTCAATGGGCATTTGGGGCAGTGATTTTGTCTCCCTTCTACTAAATGCCCTCGGGAATGCCTGCAGCAGCTGAATGCTGGGATTGCTTTCCACCAGCTCCAACTAAGCCATCCCCAAGGCTAGTCTCAGGGCTTCGCCCTCATGCAGCAAGTGAGCATCACCCCTCCTCCCACCTCAGGCACTTCAGCATAGCACGTCCTGCTGGTATGAATGCTCCTCCCATCCCACCCCAAGGTACGGCTGCTTCTGGCAGAGAAGAACAAGATTCAGAGAAGGGAGCTGCCATTTTCAACCCTCAGCTACTGCAGCATCAGCCTTGGGCAGCTCTCCAGGGGGGAGCTCCCTCCCTAGATCTGCGCCAGGAGCTGAACCAGGTCTCAGGAACTGCAATCATGGGCAAGGATTACCAGGCAACCCTTCCTTCCTTTGTGACCAACCTAAAACAACAAAGGCCTTCCCTGGAATGGGTTTGCTATTATTTCTGAACAAGGCCAGAGGCTTTTCCTGTTGTGCTACAGGGACTGAAGGAAGGACGTTTCTAGTAAAGAAACCCAGTCAAGATGTACCAAGCAACGTGAAACAGGGAACTTACGGGGGATAATAGTTGCAAACAAGCAGGTACATGTCTTCTGCTTCAATACCATTGATCTTTGCACAAAACTTCACCCCACAGCCAATACGATGTGTGCTTGCCCAGACCACCTAAGGCAAGGACCGAAGATGAAGGTTAGGTGATTGGTCGAAGGCAGATGCCCTGTTGGCAGCCTGTTCCATGGCCTTCAAGGCTGCTCTGTCACCACACCAGTGTCCCCCTCGTCTCTTTGTGTGTGCCCCAGATCCCACATTCCTGCATAGCATTAGCATTCAGGATCCCATTCCTTGCCCCTATCTGGACCACATACCCACTTCCTCAACCTAGGCCTACAACCCCACATATCCAGGTGCCACAGCTTTCCTACCATATAATCCATCCAAGCAGAGCATCATCAACTCTGCTTTGGCTCTGGGAATCTTCATAGAGCCATCCTCACATTCATCACCAATGTCATTGCTCCTCCCCACTCCCACCTACCCACCCAAAGAAACTGGAGCTGGGAGGATGCACTCAGACCTCATCTCTGCCCAAGGCAAGCTAGCACCAAGCTCTGCTGAGTAACCAAAAAAGGACTGCAGAGACTGTTTAAAGAGGTCTGATCTGAAAGGCTGGTTAATGGTTAGAACTATGCCGAGGTTCCCCTGTTTCCTGTGCTCCTTTTGCAAAGGCTCTGGGAACACTCAGGCTCTTGTAGAGCTCTTCTGTCAAGAACCCAGGCCCTTTGCCCCCAGTAGCCCAGTACCTGGGTGTAGTGGCCACACATCTGCCCAGGGGCACATGTGCTAGTTGTCAAGTTGTAGTACTTCTCCTCCCCATTCCAGTCTTCCACAGCAAATTCCAGGTCCAGGGTTGGGGTCATAGCAAAGAGGTTTTCTCCTCGTCGGCCCCTCTCCTTGTTGTGGTCCCAGATGCACTTTTCTGCATAGGCTTGAGCGAAGGCCTCCAGCTCCATGTCCCAGCTCTGAAAGGAGCTCAGCATCAGCATACGGAGAAAGACTCGGCCGAGTTTCTTGGGCTCTCTGACATCTACAGGACACATCTGCTTTTTCCCTCCCTGAGGTGGTAGAAATGGGTTCCAAGGACCCCTGGGCTCTCTCGCCATGATTCCCCCATTTGTGAGGAAAATTCAAATCCCAGTCCAATATGTGGGTCTCTCTTAGTGCCCTCTGAAAAGCCCTCAGGAAAAGGGAGCTCCTTGGTCAACTGCAGCATAAACCAAAACTTAACCTACAGATCAAACAGGCTAGGGTCAGTGCAGCAGCACAAATCTTAACCACCTTGCCACATGGGTCCCTCTCCCTGGGTCCCAGAGCATCTGTAACATTGGTACAAAGTATCCTCAACTTAGGGTGAAGAAACCAAGAAGTCCAATGGAGGAAGGGAGGAAACTCACCCTGGGTCATCCAGGAACGGGAAGGAGACCTCCCTCTTTGAGCAGGGTGGGGATGGGGACAAGAGGAGAGCAGGGCACAGCTCCCTTAGCAGCTGCACAGGGAGCCCACGCTCCTGGGAACATCATCTGTTCGCTTGGATCCAAGATACGGCCGAATGGCTGCCTGCCAAGAGACCCCTCCAGCACGTGGAGCTGCAACAGCCCCTCCGCCAGCTGAGCCCCCTAGCCTGCGGGCCCTCACTAGCCATGTTGCTAGGCAGGAGAGAGGGAGAAGTTTTCTCACCCGGGAGGCAGACAGCGAACCCTACGACACAGCTGTTTGGACCATCCTCACGCCATTTGATGGAGACAGCAGCTTTGCTTCTGCAGCGGACTGGAAGGCAGCCCAGGCAAGCAGCAGGCCCTAAGGGGGACCTTCCCAGCCTGAGTCAGGGCTGGATTTGAGGGGGACAAAGCACAGCCCTGATACAGGGCAGTTCACCATTGGGGTTTCAAGAGGAGGCAGGAAGACCCTGGGGCGCTGGGGCAGAGCAGCAGCACTGAAGGACCAGCAGGAAAGAGGCAAGAAACCAAAATCTCTGGGTGGGGGCATGGGGAGCTAGGTGACCTCCCACCATGGCCCCAAGCCAGGCTGAGAGTGGCAGCTGCAAACCCTGTTTAGGGAGCGCACACCCCACTCTCTTTGGCACAGAGCTGGGCTCCATAAACAGGGGATACGCATTTGCAGGATTTGCCTCATTAAAAGAGTCGCTTTAGGCTACGTATCCCCCATCGTCTAACTTATTTCCACAGCAACCAGATCCGTGTCCCAAACAGAAGCCCAGGGTGACCTCAGCCAGGCACGGTGCCACGGCAGCAGGTGAACTCAGAGGCAAAGTCAAAGACAGAGCAAGCAAATGTCCCAGGGAGGGAGGCAAGGACAGCGCTTTCATGGAAAATCTCTACCAAGAAACTGTCAGGGCTGTTCTACGCTAAATATTTGTTGCGCTTCAGAAAACCGCTTCCGTTCTGGACTGTCAGCGGGCCCTTTACATTTAAGCAGATCCTACTAAACTAAGAAACAAGGCAGCCCTGCAGAGGGGAGCATCTCTGAAAGCCCACAATCTGCAATCAAAGCTGCAGTCGGGACAGCGCTGGCTTGTTCAGAATTGCCCCTGACTTAAGGAGCCTGCCCCACATTTTTGACACGTAAGAGATTGTGTCCCTCAGGCTTTCGCTAAGACTTTGGCTCCAAAGCCCTTAGTCTTTGAGTTTTGCGTGCCTTGCTCTGGTGGGTTTCCATGGGAATCGTGCTGCGTAGGGTCCTTGCGCTGTTCCCTTTGACTCTGAAATCACCTGTTAAGACTCTCTATCCCTGAACATAGCCTTTTTTGCTGTGTTTACCAGGCAAACTCGCACTAACCAACCCACAAACATTGAGTTCATTCTCTGCAAGTTCTGGTCCAGACAGGGAGGTCTCCTCCAAGGGCGTTATGACCGAAGGAGTGAAGCACTCCAACTAGCTATGATAAACAGCAGTGCTCCTCCAAGCATGTTGCAAACAGTGAGGAGAATCACGCGAGGTGAAAGATGAAAGTGGTAATTGAATTTTAATCAAATCAAGGGGCCAAATAAGACGTAAAGCAGCACTGGCTTGAGAGCTTGCTTTTGCTCCCACTGCACCAACGAGTGATGCCAGATCCATGCCTCAGTTTCCCCTAGCAATACTGGAGATCCCTCACCACCAAGGCAACCATGCACAAGTAGCAGTGGGGACTGGGAGCACGAGGGAAAGCCAAAACAACTGAATGACCTGCTGGTCAGGTTCTAGTTTGACATCCTCTCCTATAGATAAAAGGTACATCCACCTGCAAAAGCATATAAAGTGCATGCGGTGCACTAGAGCTGTGCGCTGCACAGCGCTCAGAGCAGGGTTCTCCTGCCAGCTGGGTGACTTCACTGTGGGGCACCCGCTCATTGCAATGTCTCACTGCAGGCACCTGCCTGTCTGTCCCGTCATAAGAAGCTCTGACTGGCACTGATGTGAGGGAAAGCTGTGCTGTTTTGACACATCAGGGAACTCAGATCACACTTAGCAACTTGTAAAAAAAAGAAAAAAAGAAAAAATCAAAGTCGCTTCTGCAGATGAAAGGAAACTCATCTCTCTAGAGGCCATTTAGGGCCCCCCTCTGTGGATGTCTAGTTGTAGCCCTATACCGGAATTCCTCTGCCTCCCCTAAAGAAGATCCCGATCCTTACTAGCATTAAGATAGAGGCTTGCACTAGACAGGCACCCGCTGACATTTCACTACAATAAAAGCCACTTACCATCTTCAGCATATCCATAGCAGGAGGAGAGACCTGGGAGCGGTATTTATTATGCCCATCCACAATTATCTTCTTTTCTTCATCACTTAGGGACCAGCTTAGCTCCAGCGCTGTGAGCAACAGGAAAATGGGAGAAAGACCTGAGCTCAGCATCGTGCAGCCAGCTTCTGATCTTAGCAGCCCACGGCTCTGGCAGTCAGATTTAAAGCACCTCCCAAAAGCAAGGAACACCCAACAGCTTGAAGATTGGGGAGGAAATGTATTTCTTTATTAGAGTGGTTTCGGAGCCACATGGAACACACCCATCTCACATATCAGCCCTGATGGAGCAGCAGCAGCACTTCTAAGGCCAATGAGCGCACAAGGGTCCACTCCCCGAGACAGAGCCCATGCGTAAATCATAATCCCTGGATTGGCATTTTCATCCAAGCCTCTGCTGGGATCTGCTGCTCCAAACCCAAGATGCTTAGCCCTCAGTTATGGGGTCTCTTTTCTACCTCCTGCCCCTCTTCTCCTAAGCTATAATAATAATCCCTAAGCAACTGGCAAAAAAATACAAAGCCTTGTGGTACGCAAGGGTCCTCCCCTGCGGCTGGAACGCAGCCACCTCTAGAAAGAAGGCAACAAGATGCAATGGCTGAATGGTTTGCAGCACTGTAACTACCCAGCTGGGAGTCAGAGCCCACCATGTCCAGCCCCGGCACCTGTGCATCGGTCACGTTGTGGGGAAAGGCAGTGGGCAGCTGAGGAACAGCATCCCCAGATTTCCCCCAACCCTGCTGGAAAGGGGGGTGATTAAGCAGAGGGTTTATGTCCCTTCCCCGTGCCCTGAGGAACAGGGTGAGTGGGAGAGGGTGAACAGGACACGAAGCTGAAATTGCCCCAGAAAGGGGAGTCAAGGGAGACAGGGTCTGCATTTGCCTTCAGCTCTGGCTGGAATAACCAGACCGTTAACTCTGCAGGGACTGGCTGTGTGCTGTCCCCAGCCAGACACCTGGAGGGCTCAGCATCAGGTTTCCTGAATTGCACACCGCACTGGCTACCTTGGAGACTGTCTGGCAGAGACCTTCCCGCCTGCATCTCTTCCTTCCCATCTGTGATTGTGCAACTGCTCCGGCTCTGCTCCAGGAACTGTCTTTGGGGATCCCAGACTATTAGGAAGGATCAGCGGGTGGGCAGCTCGGGCTAGCAGAGCCAAGTTAATCACACGCTGTCTGCTCTGCCTCCTCCTCTCCCCTCCCATCTCCCCAGGTCCTGCTCTGTGATTGTTTCCTTTTGCTTTAGACAACTTTGATAACCTTTATTGCCACAGAAGCTGTCCTACTGCCCCCAGATCTCTTACCTCTGCATATTACCTCCTCCTTCATTAGGCAGCAAGGTCCACGGTCTTTTGTGCTCTCAGTAGCCCAACAATTTCTGCAAGGGGGGGGGAGGGGGTCTGATCCTAATGTCTCAATAGAGTATCTTCAACTCATCTGCTCAAGCCAGGAGGTTCCCATTTATTGCTAAGATCAACTGCAGGCCTGCAGTCACGGCAAACCTGCCTCCATCACAAGATATTTCAACAGCTCTGCTGCTGCTGCATTCCTGGATACCTGGAGAAACAACTAGAAAACAACAACACTAGCTCCAACTGCTATCAGCCAGCCCACCACGGCCTGGCTTACGAGGAACGAGAGCGCTGACAAAACTTCAGCACACGCGCTGCTGTCTGCAACTGTGAGTAGAGATGAAGGAGCAAGCTCCAAAAAGGGAGAGAGCCCCGAGCACTACAGCGTCCTGCCAAGGCAACTGAGGCGGCAATAGACAACAATAAGTAATGACAAGGGGACACGTGATGCTCTCAGGAAAATGGACCTGGAACAACTAGGACGTGTGCTCTGGACAACTAGGGCAGGTGGCTTGCGGGGCAGTGACACACGTTCAGCTGGGGCAACGTAACAGCCAGCGCGTTCGGCAGGTCAGGCGCGGCTGTTGGCGAAAGGGGTTCAGGACAATTTCTCAATCCCCAACCTGCCCCAGCAACTCTTTCTGGAGCCAACATCCGAAGCACCAAGATGAACTGTGCAAGGTCCAAGCCCCACCCTTGAGCTGACAAGCTCGCGTCCAGATGGCATTAGGTAAGTGCGTGAGGAATGCAGCTTTTCTTCTGCTCAATCAAGAAACAGGCAGTCCACCACAACCCCTGGGACCCAACCGCTTCATCACATGAGACAGGAGCTACAGGCTGATACCTGATGGGGTGTAAAGGGGTCAGCTCTGCACCAGTGGGCTCCGTAAAGCCAGAAGCGCAGAAGCAGCGAAGCCTGGTTTTCTCCTGACTTAAGGGTCTTCAACATGGCTTCTCTGGTGTCTAACCAGAGAAGGCGAACGCATCGTCCTGGTAGTAACAGGATCTCTCTCCTCTACGTGCCTGTTTTTATGAACTCTGGAAGAACTTACCCTCTTCTACCCCTGTGTCAGAGCTTGACTGAAATAAGCTAATTATGAGGGAAGGACAGAGACTGTTATTAGAAAGGAAGGAGGGACAGACAGAGCTGTTGCATCAACTTTGTTTAGGGAAACAGGCTAAAACTGGCAAAACATTCGTTTCTTTCAACATATTCCAAACAAATGTATTCCAACTTTCCCTTAAAATGACATTGCCACTTAGAAAAAGTGCCCTAGCAAGGGTTAAATAACCTCAACAACAGTTTAACAAAGAAAAATCAGAAAAGGGGGAAAAGGTGCATTAACGCTTCTATTTAATTGCAAAAAGTAAAAACTTTTTTATTCTTCTTACATACAAATCTCATTTATTTACACACTTTACAGGCTTTTTCCAAGTATTTACAAAGTTTGCAATATATTAAATTATGACCATCCATAAAATTCTGCATTAATTGCATATTTACATTCTTTTTTGTTATCCACCACTGAATTTATAGTGTACAGAATTGAAACAGTCTCTATGCATATATAGCTTTACTTCCCAGCACCCCTGAGCCTTTATAATATGCCTCCCCTCCCTGTAGACAAAGAGATAACACTAAATATAAATCAACTTGCATTTGTTTGAATCTCCAAAGCAAAGGGAGAGACCAGCATCTCCCTTGTTTAACTCAGCAGGACAGTAAATCCATCCTTTACAAGAAGTAGTTTCCTGAAGAGGAGAATACATAGCTCTAAATATAAAATTTACGAAGAGAAAGTTTGGTTTCCAGGAAGCGAGAGCTTTCCCTACGCTTGCTGCAGGGCCTGTCGAAACGGCCTCCTCGTTACCGCCTGACCCCAGCAAGTGCTCCATTGGGTCCCTTAGGGGCCGTTGAGCTAAATGGGAGCCAAGGAGCCCCGATTGCCGAGCACGGGACTGGCGGATCCTGCAACTTTCACTCCCACCAGCAGAGCTACTGATGTGAGCAGGAAGAATTTAAATGCTTGCTCACCAAAGAGGAGGCAGGAGGATCGCCTTGCGGAGACGCTGGCATTATCACATCGCCCGTCACTGGCAATGTCCTCTCCTGCCCTCCACCTCCTCTCACGCAGCATATTCTCATGCTGGGAGCGGGACTTGCTGCAAAAAGACGGGCAAAGCTTGCTGCTAGAAAGCTAGGGAGGCCAGCCACGAGAGAAGGGAGGTGCTCTGATCCAGCCCAGTTCCCTTGCAGTAAAACCAACTTCTCTGCCAGATCATTACAGTGAGAGGACTAGCAGGAGAAGCTAAAGGCCCAAGACTCCAGGGAAACTAGATCCTAGAAAGCTCTCCCGGGTGTTGCAAAGGGAGCTCGAGGCTGCGATGTGCAGAGCTGCCAAGGGGGGACTTCTGTGTGCAATACCAACGAAAGAAATCAGAAGAAACTGGAAGCTTAGCCCCTGTAGGGGATGCTGATTTCCTGGTACCAAAGCAAGCAATAATACTCCTTTCTCTGCCTTTCCAGTTACCCTGAGTTCAGGAGTTACCAAGAACAACGGTCAATGACCCTTGCTTTTGGAAACCAGCTTTAGACCACAATCCTGCTATCCAAGTCACGGGTGGCAGTCTATCTTTCCACTCTGACAAGCAGAGAAATGACCCTTCCATCATCTCTGCCCGCTCGGTTCTTGGCGCCTCCCGATGTGATTTCAGAGCAGCTTTGCAGCCTCTGCTGCAAAGAGGATGGCAGATGAGCAGGAGCCTGTCTCCCAACTCACAGGCAAAGAGCTCTGGAGCACCCAATAGATCTCAAAAAACAGGATGTACAGTTTAGTGGGCACCTCTCTGAGCTGGCCAGGGTGGAGGGTGGGGATTGTCTAAAACAACGCATATATTTGGACACATGCAAGTGCCAAAGTGAAGCCAGAGGCAAGGGAGACGATGTGACGCACACAGTCTGCGACTCATCCGATCATGTTTGTCACCATGATGCCTCGATAGCAGAGAAAACAGCCACATTCCCTTGATTTGGTTCCAGCCTCAGTGGATCACCAGGAGCTGGCTGGCTCTTTGGGGAACAGCAATAGCCTCCTGTAGCCCTTGGAAAGGCTGAGAGAAGCTGGAGCCCCAGGTGAAGGCCCACTGGGAGCAGGCAAGATGGCCAAGGGCTCACTTGCAGCCATTTGGCCATGAAGTCAAAGCTTCCTTTTGCACGGCAAAATGCAAATGCAAAGCCTGCATGCAATGCAAAAGACATTTGCACTACTTCCCTGGCAGCTGAAAACAGGAGCTGCTCTAGAAGCTGCGATGCAGATTGGGGCTCCGCACTCAACAGAGGCTAGGGCCAAAATCGGCTCTTTATCAGCAGAATTGCCCTCCTGTTTTAGTTTAGCAGCTAATTCCTTACAGCTTTTGGAGGAGGAAGAGAAAATATACTGGAAGTTTAAAAACAAATGATGTAAACTCCAAAGGGAGCAAGGTTGGGACATATGCAATGTATCGCCTAGACACAGATCTGGAAACTTATGCAGAAACCATAAAGTGCACTTGGAAAGCTGATCTGCAAACAGTCCAGATTCACCATCTTTTGTCCAACCAGCTGCAACACTTTGAGCATGGAAGAAGCCATACGCGAGAGCACTTTTGCTAAGTGGGCACAAATTTGCCCTAGAGACCCCTCCCCCAAAATCTAAACAGCAATTGTAAATAGATTGATTTCCTCCGCTTCTTCCCAAAGCAGCCAGATAGCCACAATGGCTTAAGTGCGACTCACAAAATACAGGCATTTCACAGACACTTGAGAATTGTCTCTGCAGCTCTTTTACAAGTTACATTCAAGGACACTTAGAAGTAACAGCATCACCAAACCACTCGCTATCTCAATAATAATGGGTCCGGCAGGTTCTCTGCATGCATCTCCGAGTGCTTTACAGAAATGGATCAGGTGCAAAAACAGTAAGAGGTGAAGTAACCCCGTCGGCCTTTGAATTCGACTTGAGAAGCTGCCGAAGCGTACATAGCAACAGTCACTAACATAGGACCTAATCCTGCCATCACTGAACTCCCGACTTTCCATGAACTAAGATCCAATCCAGGCTTCAAGAAGAAAGAGGGGTGGCGTGTGTGTCTTGGCATGTACAGGACCGCATGTAGTGTCATAAGGGTAAAACACACCCCAAGCACTAACAGTACTAACAGAAATCTTATTAATCCAATCCCTTTAATGTTTTGCTACCAATTATATTAGTCCTTTTCTGTTCTGAGAGAGTTAAACTCCCCCCCTTTGGTTCTACTAAATCTGGTGCATGTTTATCCAGTTGCAAGGGTCAAACATACAGACTGACACAGGTGCGCTGGGGTTGTTCTCATTACTTAACAGGAGAAACACAAGGGTTATGCATAGAAATGTTTGCAGTGTCAAGGCCTCAGACTAAATTCTTTGGAGCAGGAACTGTCCTCTGTCTTATCTTTGTACAGGAGCCAGACATGGTTATCCCATTTGGCAGCTTTTGCCAGACCATACTAAGATTAATAAATAAGAAGCTTGCTCCCATTCTTCTGGTCTTGCTCAAAAACAATCTCCCCCCTCCCTCTTCCCCCCCTCCCCCCCCAAAAATTCCCATGGCTGGAGAGACATTTTTCAATCGGTCATTTTAAATGTATGTAAAATATTTACAAAGGAAAAGGTTCTTGCTCCTGAGAACAGAATTAACTTGCTTTCAAACAAGACCCCTCCCAATTCCATATTAACAAGTGTGAGAGTATGTCCTGAACCCCAGCCCTGGCCCATGAGTTCAGCCTGACACATCTGTAAATGATCTTCCACAGCAGGAACAGACCCAAAGGATCAAACTTGGAAGGGACCGCAGCATCCGCAGCCTGCAAACACTGAAACCGAGCCTCTCTCAGGGCATTGGATAAAGCAGCGCTCAAGCAACAGGAAGCATGCAAAGGCAGCTTGGAAGGGACTCAGGAAAAACCAACGTTCATTCTGAAGACAGTTGCAGGCCTGGAAGGAGCCAGTGCAAAAAAGCCAGGGAGAAGGACGCTTTCAGGTGCTACCGCAGGTATCCGGGGCAGGGAACACAGTCAGCACCTCCCACAGCAAGGAATATAGGAAAATGGACAAACAGTGCTGGTGCTTTAGGTGCACAATCAGAAGACGAAACTTGTCGAGAGCTTCTCTGCACCTGACCCTGTCTCCATCCGGAACTACTGCACTCTCAGCAGCACGACCACTGAAACCTGCTCCAGTACTTTTGTAAGAAAGGAGGTGGGGAAAAAAAGCACAGTTACTATTTGACTCACCTACAACTTGCTGATAGAGTACCACAGAAGAGTGATTACAAGACACAGAGGCCTGAACAGAATCATTTGGTAAAAGAACGATGGAGGGGGTGAGGATCTCCGCTCCTAGGCTGTAAGGCTTGCTCCAGGCCTGGAGCATAGAGCTGAGACTGGCTTTACGGGGCACACTGTTGAGGCACGTTAGCTCTGTACGCAATGGAGAGATGGGGTAGAACTGGAACACTTCACCGATTCATTCCCTTTATAGAGCTGGCCTGATAGGCTCAAAGCCTCCTCCTAAGGAGGAATGTACACAGAAAAGTCATACACCCCCTATATCCCCAACCCTCCCTGAAAGTTTCGGAAGTGCCATAATCCACAAAGGACACAAGGTGAATCTCATCCTGAGAAATCCCTCTGCTGCTCCTGGAAAAACCCTTAGCTGCAAACCCAGGGCTTACCTGCGGGGACAGGGAAGGACATAAGCAGCTTGAGCTTCTCCCAAAATACATCTGAGGAAAGGCAAAGAATTACCTCAAAGATCAGGAAAACAGTCGTTTTTTAAACACTGTAAACATGCAGGGTGGCAAAGCTGCCTGCCCCATTGCCCCAGCTCTATCACTTTCAAGACATTGCTTTGGCTGCAAAGCTGAAAGTCTTCTTGTCCTGGAAGCAGCTCCGTTTTCCCTCCCCACCGTCCTTAGCTGGCAACTCCATCACAAACGAGTGCAGGCTCTGTCCCTTTGGCAGTGAAGCTCATCGTCCAGTAATCCGTGCTGGCATAACCTTTGGGAGATGCAATGAAGAAGCTGTATTAGATGAATCCATCCCTAAGGACTGCCCATGTACCCCATGAGGTGATAGGTATATGGAAACTCTGAAAAGACATTGCCCTCTGTGACATATTGGGTTTGTAATACCCAGCAGTGCATTAATTGTCTCTCATGTAGACACTCTCTGCTCAGTTTTAGGCACCTTCACACTGAGCATCTCGTGGTAGCAAGTTGTTCATGTTCCAGGCCACAAACTCCTGATCCAAAAGGATCACTCTTCTCTCCTGCTAGAGCTGCTGAAGGCACATACCAGGCTGGAGGAGGTAATGGCATACATCACCTTCTTAGGAGTCAGAGCTAAGAGACCCTGCTGGAAGCAGTCTCCTGGCTCCAAATGACCTCCCAGACCCTGCATGCTGCAACACAGGTACTCACCGAGATCTCCAGCTTCCAGCTCCACCTTGAATGTCTTGCACTGTCCTCTACACTTGTCCAGAGGCACAACGGTCAGGGTGAGCTGTCCACTTCCAACAGCAAACAGGCTGTGCAAACTATAGCTCTGAGACAAGAGGAGAATATTTCAGAGACCTTGCCAGCTTCTCCGGGGTCTGCTTCATCAAACTAGGGGCAAGCCACAGCCTTGCACACGGTGAGACACTGCAAACCACAGGTTTGCTACTTGCTCCCCCCAGTTACCAGTAGATTATGGCAAACTTTGGCTCAGCTGCATGCAAGGGCTGGAGCTTCTGGATGACAACCCACAGGCCCACAGACAGGGAGACCATGTCTCTGGGATGAATTTCTCACCTTATTCCTCAAATCCGGATGGCGGATGAGGAAGCAGCTCTCTAGGGACACTGCCTTAGGGAAGGATAGCAAGGAGGAAGCAGGGAAAAATTCCTGCAGAATCCAAGTTTTATTCAGAGATTTGTTCCTTAAAAACAAAACATCACATTAAAAAGAGATCACACTATGATAATGCTTGTGTTTAAAAGGCTAGCCTCTTTGTGAAGGGGGAGACTGAAGCAGAAAGCAGAGAAAACTACTATGCTAACTGAGCATAAACATCAGTCCTGGGAGCAAAACTCAACTTCTTAGTTTCTAAACCTGAGCTCCTTCCTACCTTCCTCTTAGTATCTGCAGCATGACTACTTAAACCGGGAACAAATATACCACTATGGATGCCTAAACAATTTCCTTCCCATCTTCCCTTAAAACAATCTGAATCATTGATCATATTCAATAATTACCAAAAGTGCAGAGAGGTGGCATTGTACACAACAGTAACTGAAACCACATGGCAAGGCGGGGGGAATCCAAGTCAATTCTCTAGGCCAGGGAATGTAACTGGAACAGGCAGGGTGGGGCTTGTTATTTTTACATTTCTGTCTAGTGGCTTAACATGATTAATACTTCTGTACCCATATCATCCATCTACCAGCGCTGTGGCTGAGAATCACCACAAGAATCATCTAAAGCATTAGCCAAAGAACTGACTCTGTCATGCCTTTCTCCAAGTCTGGCTGCACTCCCTCTATCATCAAGCAGGACACTGCTCCTTTGCTCATAGGAACGTGCCAGGGCGCCTGCTCCACACCAGGTGGCACCTTCCTGCATTGCTTTTTCCTGGTATCCACATGAAAAGACTACACTAACATGCCAGGTTGCTCTGCAG
Source organism: Struthio camelus (assembly GCF_040807025.1). Taxonomy (NCBI): domain Eukaryota; kingdom Metazoa; phylum Chordata; class Aves; order Struthioniformes; family Struthionidae; genus Struthio; species Struthio camelus. The sequence continues at coordinate 4,768,768 of NC_090965.1, read as the reverse complement.
CCTTAGAGAGTGCTGGATTGTTCCAACGTTTTGTAGCCACAAAGTTTTATTTGGTATGGTTAAGAGAGGGCCAGGATTAAGACAGACTGTTTTTCCACCGTGAGACCAAACACAAATTGCAGGATCCTCTGGCCTTCTATTACTTTTCAGTGTTTTGCAAAAGTCAAGATACTGCTTCTTAGTCAAAGCTAATGGTAGAAGATTTCCACTGAGCAGAGGTGATTAATCACGTTAGAAGCGTAAACCAGTTGCCACAGGCGATCAGATCACGACCCAGATGACCAACGTAGGGATTGAAGAGCAGGACCAAGCAATCACTGGGATATTTTTGTCTTGTTAGGGGAGCAGTATATGAAGTCTCAATACACAACACGTCACCTTTAGTGCAGAAGTCTTCTGTTTGAACCCAGGCAGCGCCAGCAGATGGGCAGAAGCCTGTAATCTGCTCCTTTTCCCTTTCTCTCCAGTTAAATTGCAAATTGCAAACTCCTGGCAATTCATACAGGCAAAGCCTAGGCATCTCTGCAGAAGGGAAGCGTACATCTATCGCATGCTTTGTCTTTGACTCACCAGGGAAAGAAAAATGGGAAGCTCTGTCTTGGAAGGCAGCTCCACAGTTCAGCTGAATTTTCTTCTACTATAACCTCTGCCAGTTCTGGATCCTGGGACTGAAAACGCTTTAACTCTTCATAAGAAAAATGCTGCCCTGTCTTAAACAACAAAAGACAGAAGGATGAAAACTCTGCACCTGGGGTTTTTCCCCTCTCCCATTTCCATCCTGCCAAAGAAGATCCAAGAGTGACAACTATCTATCTTAGTATACCTTTAACCACAGCAGTAATTAGCGACTGAAACAATTGGCTAAGGACGTGGTGAACTCTTCATCCCCTAAATGGCGGCTGAATGCCTTCTTAGACATATGCTCTAGCTCAAACTGCAGTTATGAGTTTGTCATTGAAAATACTGGACAGAGTTCATTAGCTGGTGCTATGCAAGAGCTTGAACTAATCATTCAGCCTTACAGCTCCATTACCTTGATTAGAAAAGGCTGAGACCTCCGGAGTTTTTCTGATATTTCTCCAAAGTCTGTCACTATCTGAAGGCTCTTCACAGCAGAACAGACTGTGCAGTTCGCAGGAAGTGTAGAACTGTTCTGTCTGCAACCTGCTGCCCACCAGTCCTGGCATTCTTGGGAGGAAACAAGAGAATCACATTTAATGAGACAAAAATTGAAATGGGAAGGAGATAGACTCTATGATTAACTCATTATCCCTAAACAGTGAGATTTCGTATTGCTTCCCAGTTAAGTTATTCAAAAAAAAAACTATTGAGCAAGCTGCACTGGGGCAGCAAACTCACTAGAGAACATTTCTAGCACAGGTTGAAGATATCGGAGATAACGTTTCAGGGTTGTGAAAAGTGGGAGAGCTCTACGGAACTTCCATTTATCTGTATATATGAGGCACACAGGGCAAGTTACTCTTTTGCTTTTAATCATAGGGAGGCAGTCATCATATATAGTGCAGTTAAACTGAAATGACTCCACAAGCAGAAGAGCAATTCAAACACGTTACCAAGAAGACACCCAGCAGACAAAAAAAAGCACCAGGTTAAAATGGGTAACTTTAAAGCTGTAGTACCGGTGCCATGAACCCTGTTAAGACATCCCCCAAATCACTGCCCTCCCCTTGAGTGCCTGTGTTAGCTAAGAAAGACTCTGCCTCGGGCAAAGCCCCAAAGTCCCGCAGACAGTTTCCAACGCACAGAGGCTGCTGGGGAATGCGGGATTTCACCAGGATGTGCTGCTGATGTATTCATTCACTTCATGTATTTGCTTGGAGATGAAATGGGGAGAAAAGTCCCAACATGAGGAAAAACTTCCTAATATACAACTTACTAACCTGATATGCAGCCCCACCCCCAACCACAGCTATATCTGTTTTAAGTTCCAAAAAACGTTGTTACACCTCAGTCAGCTGAACTGGCCTACTCCGAATGCTGCACACATTTACATCTTCAAAAATTAGATTTCTATGTGAAATAATTACTTGAGGCCTATATCCGGCCTCCCTCCTCCAAATTAGCAGCTCTCCCAGCAGAAAAAGGTAAGTAAACATTAGCAGGAGTGATTTGTTGCACCACTGAATGAACAGTCCAAAAGAAGATAATGTTGAATGCCCCACATGTTTCTACGTTAAGGGATCCTCAGGAACAACCATCACACCGCGAGGATCCAGGTCTAATTTAACAGCTGTGACAGACCTGGTTCTAAAGCCATATTTCTGCAGGCAGATGTTTAACTCGGACAGTGGCAGGAAACCCACCCAAACGTCTGATCTGCTGATCCAGGAGGGTGGGTTAGAAAAACCCAAGGCCCCAGACACACCTCACATGAGACGTCCAGAGATCTGTCCTCATGACAGGCCCACCCGGCTCGTCCAGTGCCAGCACATGTCAAAACAGCTCATGTCTCTTGGACATTGCTGTAGACCACCCACTTGGGAAACGGAGTGGATGGGAAAGGGGAGAAAGAGGAGAAAGCGAAGCCCGTCTAACAAACGACGCTGGGAAACAATGATGCACAGCAGCTTTTCAAGGTGGGGGGAAAGAAAAAACAAAACAAAACCCATGCAGCCTGTGTGCTGCTGCCCCAGTGGTTTCCATTTACAGCCACGCTGTCACTCTGTGCATGGGTCATAACTGACAAATACTGCTTCATAGGAAAGCATTTGTTTTATTTGTCCTTCCGACATCCGCAGCAAACAGTAATGTTATAGAGGACTATGGTTCATTGGGAGATAACAACAAGGGAGCAGTTTAGGATTTATTTTGCTTTTCTCTCTCTGAATATCAGCAATCAACTTCCAAATGCTGGATTTCCCACCCTACTGCTGGGATACAGACTGAAAAGGATCAGGATATAATTCCTAATCTTTCTGGAAGACACATCTACACTGTTTTCCCTGAAGGGGTAGAAAAGGCAAAACAAAGTGTAAAATTCTTATTGCAAGCAAAAGTCCCACTCCCATGAGAAACTGCTCCAACGTACGTTCCCTCCCTGCTCACAAGAGAAAAAAGAAAATCTTTGTTCCACTAGCTGTAGAAAGCTTCAATTTTACAACAAAAAACTCAACTCACAAAAAACAGCTGGTCAGTGTCAGGAAACAAAAGGCTGAAAGATCTCACTAGAGGAAGGGCAGTCGCCATGAACAGAGAACAAGAAAACATATCTTATGGTCTGTCATGATACCGGGAGGAACATTACTATAATTTGTTTCTAGAGGAAAACTTAAGAAACCTCATGCCAGAGACTCAAGCCCAGCTGTGGTCCTGAAATTTTCCCTCTGGGCCCAGAGCAGTAACCCACATAACTGGATGCTAATCAGCTTGACAGTACAGAGCTTGATTCCTCTTTTGAGCTGGTCTGGGATATTTGCATTCTCAATTGCTTGATTCAGGAGGTTATTTCTTTTCCCCATGAATAACCCAAGCGGAGCATGGTTGAGAAGCATTTCAAATGCTGCAAGTGGGGCTGTGGGATTTTTTTTTTCTTTTTTTTTGTAATTAATCTTTTAGATTTATTGTTGAGGGTGTTAGTCTGTGCACCAGCATGTGTGTGACTGGCATGACAAGTACGGGCAGCGAGAAGGGCCTGCCCTTCCCAGGGAGGGAGGGAGGGAGAAGAGACTGTGTGTAGAGAAGAGGGCACGCAACTGCACACGGGGGACCAGCGCAGGAGTTTCACCAGGGATGCTTGTTCTCCCTTTCGATTACACTCCCTACATTCCTTTTAGATTATCACCCTGCCCAGACACCCTGGAGGATTGTTTCGGTTTAAGTCAAGCGCACTGTCTGCGTGCACACAGTCTGCACAGACACTCAAAAGAAGGATGCACTCTTCATCTCAATGCAACCGTCACGTGCAGCTGTCACACCATGGTCCCATCCAGTTGCATTCAAATGTTAAAGTGCTGGGCGTGTGCAATTATCCCTGTAGAGCTTGACTGCAGGAAAGCAGCTGTAGTTTTGACACGTACAACTACTCATTACGTGACAGAAGTGCAAGCCGGTCCCAACCAACCTCTCCTTCGTGCTTTTACTTTCACATCCTGCAGTTTATCAAGCAGGGTCTTGGTGCCCTGTCTGTCATATTATTGAATACCTGCATTTATACCGACACAGGGGAGAAGACAACTCTTGCTCTTGTGTCTGTCTAGTTCCTAGCTGCAGCCAGGGCTGAGGTCTTCCAGCTGCTAACACAGCACAGATGAAGAGATAACAACTTTCCTTGAAACGCGCCTATGATTAATGCTAGGAGTTTACGAGTGTACTTTCCACTATGCAGAAAAATAATTTTCAAGTTACAATCAGTTTAAAATGAGTACCCCGCCCTTCTTGGACATTTTCACAAAGGATCTCCCAAGTTTTTTGGCTGTCCCTAGAGCTACAGAAAGGCACATGCGCGCACAGCCCCAGAGATGCTGGGTGTGGATGACCAGACTGGATGCTAAAAGGTTTCATGAAAAGATTTGGTCCTGCTTCTGCCAGCTCCACTGCAGCAATTAAACCCGTGGAAACCTGCCCATATAGATCTGGGAGCAGGAGCTGGGCCTCAGCAACAGAGGGCTAAACATCCATCAGCCATTGCAGCAGGTTCAAAGGAGAACCATCTAGCAGGGGGAGTTTTTGCTCCAACAAGACACAGAGCCAAGGGCTGCCGCTGACCCTAACGAAGTGCTGAAAACGTTACGCTTGTGGAAACGGAGCCAGTTTGGAGCTCAGACGCTGCAGGATGTACAGCTGTATGCATGTAGAGCTGCAAGTGCTGATGCAGCTCACCGGCTCCTCTCCAAGCGCCTGTTTGCTCCCCAGCAGTCAGGACCGTAAGGCTGAAGAAATCTCCCTCAGGCAAGTGACAGCTCTATCACAGGAAAATCCAGTCCAGGGGAAAGGGGAACTCTCCCAAGTCTTCTGCACTGTTTATTGCCACCATCACCCACAATAAATGGAAGAAAGCTCCCCAGAGGGCTGTCTAACACACTAAGCAGCTCCATGATCTGTAAAAGTTGGTTCCAAGTCCCTGATTCTTCTTTCTGAGGCTGACAATATTTCCCAATCCCAGCACATTACTCACTAGGGAACAGTCCTAGGAGTACTCAAGCAACTTGAATTCAGGGCTCTTGAGAAAGGCTGTCCTGTGCACTGGGTACGCACAAGAACCTTCTATACCCTCTCTTGTAGGTCCATTGTGCAAGCCTGGCTGCAAAGGTTCCATTAACACCCATAGTACTTTTGGATCATCCCTCAGAGGATTCGAAGCACCATCAAGAACTACAAAAATACTAGCCATCAGGGTGGGTCAGCAGGTAAACTTCAGAGCAAGCATATCTAACTTCAGATGAAACAACTCAAAGGCAAGCTCAGGATGGGGGTGGACTCACCAGGACCTAGCCCAGTGACTCCTCTGTGATGCTACACTGACAGCCACAGCCTCGTGTCTACGTGCTAGATGCCAAAATGAGAAGATGCTGATCACTTTTACAGTGTCTCCCCACAGCTGCAGATCCATCAAAATCAGGAGCTTCTCAAAGTGGATCTGCAGAGACCCCTTAAAAGAAGGGATCAATAAGACCTCAGCCTACCATCTGCTGTCTTTGACCATACTTTCTCCCTGGCAAAAAGGGACCATTACAGACAGGAATCTGACAGCCTGTGGGAAGGCTGCGATACTTACCTCCTTCATTCATTCTTGTAGCAAAGCTCAACCACAAGCTGTTTCTTACAGCTGACACGGGGCAGAGCTTTTAAAAAGACATCTGAACCCACCTGTAAGAGTCAAAGCGATGAAGGGCCCACCAAATCCTCAGTGTGCCGGCATCCAATTACTATCACCACGGAACGGCTGCAGCTTTTTCTCCATTTGGAACTATCTAGCTTCCAGATGCTGGATTTTACTATGCTGTTTTCCATTATTTTAAGGATAGGGATTTGCAAGGTCTAGCCCTTAACCTTGAAGTGAAGTTGCAGCTCATAACATACTGTTATTGCTCTGACAGCCAAAGAAGGCCAGGTTTTTCTTGCTCCTGAGATATGACTAACCACTTGCCATGTTGGAACCACTGCAGGCTTACATACTAGACTTGACAAGAAAACAGCTTGCTACTTGTACAGCTATGTCAATGCAGCTGGATATACTGTACGTTCATCAACATATCCCTTCCCATGGACTTTATGGAAAGATAAAACAGTATTTTAAAAACTCAAAGCAATTTACAGACGTTAACTGATGATTACAGCCCATGACATGAGTAAATCTCATCATTCTTGTTTTACAGATACAGAAACTAAGACCTATGCAGTTCCTGTGCTGTGCAGTTCTGAGGGAGACATTGGCAGCTCTTGGACCAAAAGCAACATTTCCCAAAGCTCCACCTTACTGAAGTTTTTCACCAGGCTAACAATGTGATCATGCTAATGTCAAGTCAAAGTCAGACTAAAACAATGGGTTCCTGAGCAAGTCAGAAAGCAATCATAAGCAGTGCTTATTAATTACAGCGTGGAAGTCCTGATTAAAGAATATATCACAGTAGGGTTTTAAATGCAGACTACAAGGAGGGTCCCTATTCAGCACATAGACCCTCGCCACCTCCTCAAAAGGGACATTTCTGTAGCTCTGAATATTCTGGACATATTTATGCTTGGACAGGAAAGCACCTCTCAGTTTGCTTCATAGCATTTTTAGGAAAACTAGCAACAACAACTACAAAAACCTCCCCAAGAAACGCTCCTTTGTTCTAGGTAAAAAGTCGACCGCTCAAGGAAGAGCTCATTCATTTCGCTAATGGGTAACGGCTGGTCAAACAACCAAAGGATGATTAGTCAATCTCTAGCAAAGGACAAAAACGATTTTGATCCAACAAGATGTTGTGAAATCAAGCCTGCTAAGCCTCGTCCAAGAGGAACTCACAGTCCACGTGGACAGAGGAGCGCTCTTTCCAGGACAAACCTGCGCTTACCAACCTGCAAAACCCGAAGGCAGGGATTGAGTTGTCAGGAAAGCTTTCTAAGAAGTCCCCTCCAGCCCATGCCTCCAGTTAGGCACCCAAGAAAACAGTCTATGCTGCTCTGATAGGGTCTGCATGAGCAATCTGGTTCAGAGCAATAGCAGGCTTTTGAAGCAAATTCCCCCTCAGTTGCTTCCACTTGCCTTACAGTAGTTTGAGTCCACAAAAGTCTGACATGCCTGCGTCACCAGTGCAAATAGGGCGCTGCTAGTCTACTAAATGCCTCTACAACAGGCCCTGTATGGCACAATCACTCTTTCCAGGGAAATAAACCCAAACTGCAAGTTCACTTGCTCGGCAAACAAGGAAACAAGAAATCCTGGAGGCTTCAAAACATAAAAGCAAAAGGAAGAGTTTTAACATCCCAGATTCCCACAATTATTTGAATTAGTTTACTGTCAGCAAAGCCAAATAAACAATCCACTGGCTGAACGAAGGCCAAAGCAAAGCAGTACATGAAAACAGCTTGGCACCACTCTGCACTGCAAAGTCAGCCTTTTCTTTCCTCCCCATGAATGAGCCAACACACATGTCTGTTGGTCAGTCTCAGGTTGTATTACTAAAGGGTTGTTTACAAAAAGAAGAAAAAAGATCAGATAAGTTGGCAGCTGCATGGATGGGAGGGAGCCCTGCACAGTGCTGCAACCCCCGTCACGCTCACATACACCTCAAAACGCTCCAGCTCCAGGAATAGGTGCATGAGGATATGCACAAACTCGAGAGCAAACTAGCCTGACTGGGCCAAAATGAATTTTGCCTAAGAACAAAGTGAAATCCTTTGTGAGCAAGAGGAGAGGGCCATGCTTGAAGGCAGTAAAGAAAAGTAGTTTAGTGATCAGACCACCAAGCTGGATAAGAATTTAGAAGTCGGACCCTGCTTTGTCTTCCAAACAGCCTTATTGGGCAACCTTTTCAATGAGAGCTGGCCTGTGTGTGCATGAGCATCAGTGAACCCAGGTAGGTCAGTATGGACTGCAAAACCCACTGGGAAAAGCTGATTAAATACCTGGGTGCTCTAGCCCACTCTGAGCAGGGCTCAGGAAGCAGAGCCCACCCTTGTTCAGGAACGTTGCCAGTTCAGGCGTGTCCTCCCCTGCCGTGTCAGTGTGTATAAGACAGACACGCTGCATGCACCCTTTCTGCACAGGGATGAGCCAAGCACAGTAGGGGAGACGAGTGTGAGAAGCGGAAAGAAATCTGCCTGCAGCTGGCTTATCATGGGCTGCCTGCAAAGGGTTAAGTCCAGAAAAAAGCCAGAATCTGGCCAGGTGCCAATGCAAGCCTCAAGCTAAATTGAAGGTGGCCAGCCAAGAGGCTGAGGCTGCTGTTTTCTCCCAGCTGAGCAGCTCCAGAAACCCAGCCTGCTGTGACCCATCCCCACAAATAGCTCTCAGATGCACCTGACAGGCCCTGCAATGTGGCAGGGACACGCCATTTACAAGGTGTTGCCTAAACACTCCAGCAATGTTCATTTCTCTGCTTTTTAGCTGTTTTGGTCTACGCAAAAGGGAGTCTTCAACACAAGCAGTCTTCTTTGAGCCAGGGCACCTTTTACGGGATCACTTTTCTACCACTGAGCTGCACATGCATGTGTGCACCTGACTTTTAGGGATGCCAGCTACTGATCCAGTTGATTTTAAACTGTGCAGGAAGTATTTGGTCAGGACTGGGCCTCATTATTAGGAGCAAAGTTGGATTCCCCTTTTGGTCATTACAGGGGTTGTTGCCCAACCACATGAAGTTGCACGTTGTACCGATGAGTACCTGTTTGCCTGCTACTGTGCAAGCCTAACCTCACCATCCTTCTAGAAAGGGCCCGTAACTCTTTAGGTTTCTATTAAGAGTCTGGAAGGCAGAGAGATACAGCCACTGTGCCGTCCAGCTTAGCTGGCGATTAGAGCAGGAGGCAAAGCAAGGGCCACAGAGGATCTCTAGTGAAGAGCTTAGTTCAGGAGACAGAGAGGAGCATGGATGAAACTTTCCTCACCATCTATCTCACCAAGTCAGAAATCCAGCCCAGAAGAGCTACACCTGACAACATTCATCTTAAGCTGAGACAAGTCTAGCAAGACTCTGACTGTGCCTCGGGAGCCCACGTCATGAAAGACAAGGTGCAGAAGCACTGCCTGACCCTCTCTGCAGAGGTTTTTGAGAGGCAAGGACTGAGCTGGCCACGGGCAGACACACAAGCTAATGCAAGAGGAACTTCTGCTCTGCTTATCCATGTTATTGCTGTATCAGTGTGACTGGCAGGGAATAGTTACCAGCCAGTTGCCAATGGGACATTTAAGTTCATATTTAGATATGAACAAAGCTATTAGATGTATAAAGAAGGGAAGAATCATGGATAAATATGTAGAGTGTCCACCATTATGGTTTTAAAACTTCCATTATAAAAAGAGAAAACTCCTTTTCATAAGGCCTCTATTACCACAGGCTCTGAGTGCTCCACTATCCTTACATTTCTTCCTAATGCTTGCAGGGAGACAGGAGTGCTCTCACTCCTACTTGGCAGGTAGAGAGTGACAGAGGGAGTGACTTCTCTTTTCTGATATGGACTGATACGGACAGAGAAATGAATCCAAGGCACATTGGCTCTACCTTCTCCTTGGAAGCACACTAGGAAGTCTCATGTAAACCCACATGCCCATTCAAAATTCACTGTGCTTCTTATAACAGAATCAGTCCCAGCTGAGTCCAGAGGCCTGTGAACCCACCAATTCCCGGAGGATGGGTGCTACATGACGTGCCAAGCTATCCAGCCTATGTAAACGTGCTCATGCAGTGAAAGGCACTTCCTCCTGCCCAGAGCAGATAGCATGACCAACGCTGGGGCTTTCACAAGCTCTGCATAAACACAAGCTCAGGAAGAGCAAACGCAAACCACATTTCCGCAGAACTTTTCCCCAACCAAAGGGACCTTGGTTCCCAGCCCTGGGAAAACAGCTGAAAAAGAGGCACAGGGGCCAAACCCAAGGATCTAATAGACAGCTTTGAAGAAACAAAGGGTAGGAACATTAGTTTTAATATGGGAATTGATCCGGGGGAGAAAGCAGGCAAGCAACAGAAGAGAAAGAGAGGCAAAAAGGAAATTTACTTTGGATGTGATCCTACAAACCTAATGCAAGAGACACAACTCCCCGCCTTTGCACACACTGCTCTTCACCTCAGCTGTGCTGTAATGGCTCAAAGGTCCTCCCACAGCCACAGACATACAGGCAACCCTTGTCATCTGGCTCTTGGGGTAGGAGGGACTAGGTGGAAGGTGAGGGAGAAGGCAGGACACCAGGAGCTGGAGGGAGAGGGAAGTAAATCCTGCATCCCTGCTCCTCTCGGAGCCTCGTCACCACTCGAACCAACACCGCCTCTCAGGGAACCCAGGTGTCCGAGGGTCTCCTTGTTCTGCCCTACAAACTTGGCTGCTCAGCCCACGTCTGGCAGGGCAATAGGCTCCAACCCTGGAGACAGAGCTGCCCCAAACCCACCACTGCCAGAGCAGGCTCAGGAGACAGCTCAGCCCCAAAACCGCAGCCCCGGGCAGCCAGGCTGTCCCTGCCTGCCCCAGACGCTTCGGGCCGGAGGAAGTGAAACAGACCACCCACGTGCCCACGCTCGCCACGGCCGCGCTCTGTCCACACCACATCAGGCTGTGTGGAGAGGGGAAGTCTGCCAGCGCTGCCGGTGGGCCAAGAAGCCTCCAAACAGCTAACAGGTGGCTTTCAACATGAGCAGCTCAAGCTGGATTTGAACGGGTGCCCAAGCGCAAAAAGCTCCAAGTTTCATCCTCAGCCCCCTCAAAAAATTAATCTACCATGGACTAACACGGAGAAAGGAAGAGGAGGCTCTACGCTGATACCCTTGGTTAGTATTTTTCTCTGCTGCTCTGTCTCCGCGCATGGTTTCTTCTCCTGTGCAAGCATGCACTGGAGAACGCTAGACCTGCTTACAAGACCTGCTAGACCTTCTTGCAAGACCTCCCAGCTTACGCTTACAGCGACAAACAAGAGGACAGACGTAGCATTACCCTTTCCCTTCAGGAGACCATAAGGTCAAAGCAAAGGACACAATGTTACATCATGCAAAGGAAGCGCTGAAAGAGAGCTTGAGAGACCACCCAGCCTAGCATCATGCCATTGGCTCTTACTCATCCCTACTGAACGCTTTTTACCAGGATCCATTTAGCAAAAGGCAGTGAAGTGACACCAGCGCTGCTGGGCCGGCCAGACGCTGGGACAGCCCCAGCAAGCTGCAGCTGCCCGCTGGGAAGCCAGGACACAAGGGATTCCCACAGGAATGCAGCCAAGGTTCAGCCTGGGTGCTGCACTCTCCCATTCAAATACGCATGGTCTAGTTCAGTTCCTTTTGCTGAGGCAAGATCAAAGTTAGCCAAGCCATCCCTAGCATATTTGTTAATTGGGGCATGCTGTAATTTTCACCTAACAACCTAACACATCGCAAAAGCAGAGAGGGAACTGCCTCATCCCATCTGTACTTCCCTCCTACCCCCAGATCTGGCTTTCTGCCCAGCCATATTACTAATCACTTCAGGAGATTTCCGGGAACTATGGAGGCATAAGGGATTTTATGTGCATTTAACGTCCTCACGTCCTGCCTTCCCAGAAGCCCTGGTTTTCCCTTGCTCTCTTTGGATGTTTTCCTATCTCCTCCCCATTCAGCCGGTTTTCACATCAGTAGCCAAGGCCTGATTATCTTCACAGCAAGATGCTCATGACTTGCAGGACTGAAACTAGGGCAGCCCCTGCCCTAGAAACCTTTGGTGTCCCAAGGAACCTCACTGGACTCTCCCCATCCAAGGTGACTCTGTACAAACACACCGTGGCGTTCAAAGGAAGGATCTGTTAGTGCTTTCTGAACAGAATTACACCAAACAAACAAGAACAGAGACATTTCTGTTGGTTTCCATCTCAATACAGAAGCAGGGCGGTCTTTGCAGACTAGTATCAGCACTGAAACACATGCATGAGATAAGCAGGTTACTAATGTCAAGTGGATATCAGCCATCTCTCCACCTTTGTTTTTTCCTCCCTGTGGGAGATCCCAATTTATAAGGAAGGAAACGAACAATGGGGGATACCCTGGCTCACCCGTACAAACTTGAATCAACAGACAGTCATACATGTCAGAGGAAGAGAGGGAGACACACACAGAAAATGCAGAACGGTGTTGGCGTTTCAGGGTGACCTTTTTAGCTATGGCAGGAAGGTCAGAGCCAGAACAGAGAACTCCGACACAATGAGCCGCCAAAGCTAAATATAAACCAGCCAAGGGCACGGATACAAGAGTTTGTTTTTACAGTGAGCCAACAGACGATCAACATTGTGCCACATCCCTGCTCAAAATAATTCACAGCTTTATCATTGCTGACAGTCTTTGCATTTTATCAAAGAGGCAGAGCCCATACTTACGCCCATTTGCCACTCTAAGTCAGTGGAAACAATTAACTAGGAATGGGAAACGCTCAGACCTTTCCATTCCTATTATACCAGTCTAGGAACATCTATTATCTTCATCTCCCATGATGGGACCACCTAATTGGGGAGCCAGTTACCTAGTTTCCTCACACACACATTACCCTTAACGTTACTTTGACTACTACAAACACCGTAGCCAATATGCCACTTGGCAAAAACTGCTTTTCCTTACACCTAGGACATGCGTTGAGATTTCTACACCTTGTTCACAAGTACCAAGATCTGGTTGACAAACTGTTTCTGCCTGCTTACTCAGAAAAAAGCTGTCTTTTACCCAGCACACCTATCTCTACAGTACCGAGAACCTCATTGAGATTTTTGAGAGAAAGGGCAGCTTTCGGAAAAGAAAAAACACTGAGAGGTTAAGAACAAGGAAAAGAAACATGCAAGAAGAAAAGGATGAAGTTAAAAAGAAAACATACTACAGTCCCAAACAATAGATGGAAAATTGCTCTAGCTAAAATACAGAATGCTATTTTTAACAACAGTGGCAAGAAAAAAGAAAATCCTGGTGTCATGCCAGTAACACATTTGTTAGTTTGGTGCCCAGGGAGACACTCAACTGATTTGCATGGCTGGTATTTAACATGGTATTTCTTGCTATGCTTATGTTACAGCAGAGGAATCATTTCCTTACTCTCGAGCATGTACTTCTTGGCAATAGGCAAAGAGAGCAGCCGGATGTGACCGATGAGGGAGCCCCAGGCATGGGCTCTGGAGAGCGGAGCTTCAGGTGGCAATGGGCTATATGGCTGGATCACAAAGTAAACAGTTAGCAAGACCAGTCCCAGTGTGAGCAGGCCCTGCGAGAGAAGACAGGCATGTAATTAGTTACGCTGCGGTGAGCTCTTGTGTCTTCAGAACAGATTTCCAGGCTGGTATGAAGGAGCTGTGGCTGTGCGCTATAAGATGAACGTTTGAACTTTTGCTGTGGCTCCTCATTCAACAGCAATGCTACTTAAACATGCAGAGAGTTGTCACTCACTTCCTCTGTTAGGGCTGCCCAAGAATGAAATTAGGTAGTCTTCAAACCAACCCCCTAGAACTCAAAATAAATATATTTTAGCATTGCTAATGAGCTGCCACCAGAGCAATGATGAACATCTACGGACAGGTCAGATTCCTCCCACCTAGTCAAATAAAAGCTTATGCTTCCACCATACCTCTTACACAAGGTTTTATGGGCATTTTGCAGAAATCAGTCAAGCCTCAAAACACTCTGACAGAGTTGGCACCAGTTCCCTCCCTCATACCAGAATCCCAAATAAACCTTAAAAGATGACATGACGCATTTTTCCCCTTGGCCAAAGTCAAAATGAATCAACAGCAAAAACAAGAACAGAAGCCCCAAGAAATTGGAAGTTCCAGTTCTCCTGCCTTGTTATACAGCATTATAGGATTGGGGAAAACATATCTTGAATTCTTTTCTGAATAGGAATTATTTTGATGACTGAGCTGTAAAGACGACACTAAAACACTACCGAATATCATCTTAATGGGAATTTTTTCGCCCTGTAGCAAATATCTCCAAATCACCTAACAAAACAGCATCCTTTTACCCACTTTGTAATACTCTGGATAGCATCTAATAGTTGATGTTCTCAAAACGTTTTTCCATCTTCAAATATTATGGCAGTAAGCTCACTTTATAGACTAGAAGCAGAATAAAGACAGGTAGAAGCTTGTGACAGGATCAGAAACAGAACTTCAATCTTTCGATTACCCAACCCTGAACTTTAAGACTCTCCTTCCTTCCTCATAATGCCACTGAAGGTGCTGACACTGGAAATCTTTGCCTGAAGAATCAATCCAAAGGCCTCAGTCTTTAATAACTTAAGGAGCGGGAGGCGTTGACGTGTTCAACTTTCTACACACGAGCAATTCCAAGCCTCGGTGAGCTTCCCTTCTCTTTTCAAACCAACTTACGGGAGGAAGAAGGTAAGCTACACTCACTGGCTTTTTAAAAATAGAACTGAGAAAAATTCAACAAGAAAATGCAAAGGGAAATAAAAGACTCAGGTGAAAAAAGATGATCTTCAGACCCTCAGATGGTCCCTGCGTACACAAAAGACATCTTACCTTGTAGAGAACCACTAAGATAGGGTACCGTGGAGGTCCCCTTTGGGGTTCGTTTCTTTCCAAGAGCTGCTTGACAAATTTCTCAATGGCTTTTTCTGACATCCCACACTGGTGGCCAGTCTGTCGCACCAAATCAATCGTTTCTGATAGCTTGTCATAAATGCTGAGTTCATTAGCCGAAAGCTCCATGGCCTCTGATGAAAAATCCCTGCAGAGAGATTCAATACGTTAACAGAAAACGCACCCCAGCCATACAGCTCAACACCAACACATTCAAAGAGATTACAGGAACACTGTTCTGTCTAAGCGAGAAGGAAGGCCTCTCTGGAGCAATCCTGCTTACAGCGAAAGACACAACAGTTAGCTGAGCTCTAACCAGCCAGTGTCTCCCAGGGACCAAAAGAAGCCATGAAATTTACTGATAAGAGAAAAAAGTTGCTGAGATTCTCAGCTCACACATGTGAGCAAAGCGTCTCTGAAATCAATGAAGCTCCATTTCTTCATTTATTTCCAACGAGTCTGAATCACGAAGTGGTTCCTCACCAAGTACAAGGGCCAGCAATGCAAAACTGACCATCATATACAGCAGCCAAGCCAAGCTCTCCTGCACTATAACTTTAGTCACTTACTTTAACAGTTTTTCTTTTTTCCTGACTAAATACCCCGTTAACAATACAAATGGGATAGAGAAATAAGCAGTATGTGTGGGGCAAAGTTCAAGATTTTACAATATATTTAAGTTTTCGCAACAAAACGTCCAGGCCATCTGATTGTTGAGTAACAGTAATGTGATAGCGGCATGCTCTGCAAGCAAGAAAAACTCCCAGTGTTAAGCTCTTCCAAAAGTCTCCCTGCAGGTCATTCACACACAGAAACGCTGCGTAACTAAGTACTACAGCAAGAACTGCATTGCTAACCTCCAGACAGAGACAAAATGGTGTTTGATACCAAATTATTTCCCACCATGAAACTTCACCAGGGACGCTTGTAAGAACACACCTATGAGCGAACAACATAAAGATACCACAGAAGAAACGTATTCCTCTCGCACTCCCCCTGCCTGTCACAAAGGCAGAAGCTTGCAATACCAAGAGCAGAAGCTGGGCTGAAGAAAAGATAGAAAGAAGCAGTCGGATAAGTTAATAGCTGAAAATATGAGAATGCCATTGCTAGAGAGATGTTTAGCCTCAGCAAAACACAACCAAAGGAAAGGGAGCATTTGTGAGGTCTTGCTTTGCTTCTTGTTTCTCAGATGAGAAAATTCTAACCTGGATCCAACTGGGACAACCAAAACTCCTTCTGGAGAGACGCAATTCAGCAATGCGTTGCCCCAAGCACAGGCTGAGGCCCATCACATAAAAACCCAAGAAGTGTGACTGATATATCCAGCTCACAGCTGAAAATGGAAATCGGGTGCCTGTCTCCCTTTTGCTCCAAGTACCTCCTGACATCAGGAACGGACAGCCTGCGAATACAGTGCGCGGCTTAACCCAGTTCAACACCTTGCTCTGCTCAGTCTGTTGCCTTACTGTGAGAAGAGTATATAACTATTATTTACACAAGTCTTCTCTGCATGCACCTCTCAGCATAGCCTGCACTTTTAAAACACAGATCAGTTTTGCTTACTCGAGGACAAGCTGATAAGCACTGGGTAATATGTTATTTAAGCTCAGATTTGCTCAGCTCTAACTCATTCTGACTATTCCCACAAGACCAATCAGCCAGCACAAAAATATATACATAAATATATTTATATAAATAAAAAGAAATAAGATTCTCCTGTTAGGCAACCAAATGCAAAATCTGATTTGCCTTTGAACAACTGCACTGAGACCTCTCACCCTAAACTGTGGGTTTCTACAACAAACTAGAACTCAAGCAACGGTATTTCTAATCTCTATTTCTGCAGCGCTACGGGGTAGTTTCAGAAACTTTTCCACAGGACTACCAGCTTCAGCAATTGCTTCCTTTTCCCCATCTCCCTTCCGCCTTTCACTCCACCAACATTAGCTCCCTGTTCTGCTCTTGCACATTTGTTTCTGTGGTCACATGGTGAATCAGATCAGGAAAATTATCTGGCTGAAAAATAACCCCTATTTGTTTAGGCAGCAACTGCTTAAGCATCCGACTCAAGCAGTTAATGTCAGATGCTACATTAACATTAGTGTCAAATATCTAACCGCAGCCGTAGAAACACCAAAAGAGTAAAACGCCAAATTAAAACCTATGAGAACACGCTGCACTACATTGCTGGGTTAATTAGTTTCTGGCCCTGTTCTGCCACTATTCCTTGCATTCCCTGCAAATATTTGTCCCAGATCTTACCACCTGAACAGGCTCACGGGCTAGCAAGCTGTCCAAAAGCAGGTTTGATCAATATCTCGTTAGGGATTGTAAGCTCTCCAAGGCAGGGATCTTTTCGTCTGACCTGCAAAGCGCCTGGCATGCACTCGACCCTATAAAAACAGTATGCTGCTTTACTCTTTCATTTATGTAATAACCTGATTCATAAAATAAGCAAAAGCCAGTACATCTGCAGGATATTAAATGCCCTTTTACTTTTCCAGCTTTTTATGGTTACTTTAGTTGTCTTGACACTGCAAGACCACTACAGTAAATGGTCTAAAGGGTTATCTAGCTTCCTCTAGCTCCCGTGTGCCAAAGTTCAAGCCTGTGAACCTCTCCCCATACAGAACTGCAACAGATTCAGCAAGCTTTCTCTGCTTGGGAGCCTTACAGGATCTGACTGGAAGCACTTGAAAACAATTATCCCTACTGAAATGCTGTCAAAGAAGGCAATTTCCCCTTTTCTGAATAGCAGAAACTCCCTACGACCATAAAATGCAGAGCTGCATCTTCGTTCTCCCCACCTCCCCATTTGTATTCAACTCTGAGCAAACACATTTGAAGATAACCCCTGCAAGTCACAGACAGACATTAAAAAACCCATTGCAGTTCCTCGACAAATTCAACAGCAAGCCATGTCTTCAGCCAGGAAATAAAGCATTTTTTTAAGACACTGTTTTGAGAACAGATGAGGCCTTAAAAAAATAACAATCCATTACTTCCCTTCCTATCAGCACAATACTAGTGACAAAATAACCACAGGCTACTGCACGCACTTAGCTCTTAGTAGTGACTAAGTCTCGCCGCTTTTACGCAGCGACATCTCAAAAATGGGCCTTTTACGCTGGAGAACCAATATGCTTCTTTTCATGAACTCCACTATCCCAAGAAGAATAAGCAGCGCTGTGCGCTGGCTTTCCATCCAAGCGCCCCATCCTACAGGGAAACTTTAGGCACGCCTACGCAGAGCGTACGCTCCGCGTACAGAGCGTGCACCTCAGTGTGTGGACCGAGGCTTTGAAAAAAGCTAAATATTTAGAGAGAAACGCTGTTAGAGGAATCTTTACGGGGCAATCCGGTCCGCGTTGCTAACGCCAGGCTGTTGAACCTGAGACGACGGTAAAAAAGGACTCTCGGCTGCTTCAGCGCCCTCGGTGCCGCTGCTTGTCCCCTTGGGCCTGGCGGGGTGGGTGGCAGCAGAGGGGGCGGCACCCGGCCAGGCCGCCCAGCTCTGCAGGAACAGGCCCTGCTCGGCACCGAGCCACAAAACCCTCCAGAAAGGGGCCTAACCCCCCCCCAACTGCCACCTCCCTCATTTACTTCCAAGGCAGAGCATGGCCATCCAGGCCGGCCTGACAAAACACCTCCCCCCCCCCAAGCTGGTCTCCTCCTCCCAAACCTGGGTCCCCCCGCCAAGCTGGACAACCCCTCCCAAACCTGGGTCTCCCCCCCAAGCTGGTCAACCCCTCCCAAACCCGGGTTTCCCCCCACCCCAAAGCTGGTCAACCCCTCCCAAACCTGGGTTCCCCCCCTCCAAAGCTGGTCAACCCCTCCCAAACCTGGGTTCCCCCCCTCCAAAGCTGGTCAACCCCTCCCAAACCTGGGTTTCCCCCCACCCCAAAGCTGGTCAACCCCTCCCAAACCTGGGTTCCCCCCCTCCAAAGCTGGTCAACCCCTCCCAAACCTGGGTTTCCCCCCACCCCAAAGCTGGTCAACCCCTCCCAAACCTGGGTTTCCCCCCCAAAGCTGGTCAACCCCTCCCAAACCCGGGTTTCCCCCCCCCCCTCCAAAGCTGGTCAACCCCTCCCAAACCCGGATTCCCCCCCTCCAAAGCTGGTCAACCCCTCCCAAACCCGGGTTCCCCCCCTCCAAAGCTGGTCAACCCCTCCCAAACCTGGGTTCCCCCCCTCCAAAGCTGGTCAACCCCTCCCAAACCCGGGTTTCCCCCCACTCCAAAGCTGGTCAACCCCTCCCAAACCTGGGTTTCCCCCCCAAAGCTGGTCAACCCCTCCCAAACCCGGGTTTCCCCCCACCCCAAAGCTGGTCAACCCCTCCCAAACCTGGGTTCCCCCCCTCCAAAGCTGGTCAACCCCTCCCAAACCTGGGTTCCCCCCCTCCAAAGCTAGTCAACCCCTCCCAAACCCGGGTTTCCCCCCACTCCAAAGCTGGTCAACCCCTCCCAAACCTGGGTTTCCCCCCCAAAGCTGGTCAACCCCTCCCAAACCCGGGTTTCCCCCCCCCTCCAAAGCTGGTCAACCCCTCCCAAACCTGGGTTCCCCCCCCCCTCCAAAGCTGGTCAACCCCTCCCAAACCTGGGTTTCCCCCCCCTCCAAAGCTGGTCAACCCCTCCCAAACCCGGGTTTCCCCCCACTCCAAAGCTGGTCAACCCCTCCCAAACCTGGGTTCCCCCCCTCCAAAGCTGATCAACCCCTCCCAAACCTGGGTTCCCCCCCTCCAAAGCTGGTCAACCCCTCCCAAACCTGGGTCCCCCCCTCTAAAGCTGGTCAACCCCTCCCAAACCCGGGTTTCCCCCCACCCCAAAGCTGGTCAACCCCTCCCAAACCCGGGTTTCCCCCCCTCTAAAGCTGGTCAACCCCTCCCAAACCCGGGTTTCCCCCCCTCTAAAGCTGGTCAACCCCTCCCAAACCTGGGTCCCCCCCTCTAAAGCTGGTCAACCCCTCCCAAACCTGGGTCCCCCCACCAAGCTGGTCAACCCCTCCCAAACCCGGGTTTCCCCCCCCCAAAGCTGGTCAACCCCTCCCAAACCTGGGTTCCCCCCCCCCAAACTGGTCAACCCCTCCCAAACCCGGGTTTCCCCCCACTCCAAAGCTGGTCAACCCCTCCCAAACCTGGGTTCCCCCCCCCCAAACTGGTCAACCCCTCCCAAACCCGGGTTTCCCCCCCCCAAAGCTGGTCAACCCCTCCCAAACCTGGGTTCCCCCCCCCCCAAACTGGTCAACCCCTCCCAAACCCGGGTTTCCCCCCACTCCAAAGCTGGTCAACCCCTCCCAAACCTGGGTCCCCCGACAAACCTGATCACCCCCTCCCAAACCTTGGTCCCCCACCCCCCCCAACCTGATCACCTCCCCCTAAATCTCGTCACCCCCTTCCAAACCTGGGCGCCCCCCCTCAAAGCTAGGTGCCCCCCCCACCCTAGGTGCCACGCTCACACAGGCCCCACCGGGGGGGGGGGGGGGAACGGGACTGGCCCCACAAGGCCCCCTCGGGCCTCCTCACCGCGAAGGGGCCGTTCAGCAGGTCCCGGTGCCCGGTCGGGGTCCCCCCCCCGCCCCCGGCCTCACCCCGGCGGCCGCCCCGCTCCGCCGCCGGCTCCGGGCTCCTCCCGCCCGCGATGGAGGCGGGCCGCGGGGGGCCGCGCCGCGCCGCCGCTTCCTGCTTCCGGCCCGGCCCGGCCCGGCCTCCCCCCACCCCGCCGCCGCCCCGAGCCCGCCCGCGGCTCCCCCGCCGGCACCGCGACACCTCCGAGACCCCCCCCCCGGCACCTGCCTGGGGCTGCAACACCCCTGAGACACCCCCCCCCCCGGGACCCGTCTGGGCCTGCGACACCCCTGAGACCCCCCCCCAGCACCCACCCGAGGCCATGACACCCCTGAGACCACCCTTGGGACCCGCCTGGGCCTGCGACACCCCTCAGACTCCCCCCGGAACCCGTCTGGGCCTGTGACACCCCCGAGATCCTCCCCAGCACCCACCTGAGGCCATGACACCCCTGAGACTCCCCCCCAGGACCTGCCTGGGCCTGCGACACCCCTGAGACCCCCCCCGGCACCCGCCTGGGCCTGACTCCCCTGAGACCCCCCCCCGGCACCCTCCCGAGGCCATGACACCCCTGAGACACCCCCCCGGCACCCACCTGGGCCTGCGACACTCCCGAGACCCCCCCCCCGGGACCCACCTGGGCCTGTGACTCCCCTGAGACCCCCCCCACAGCTCCCACCCAAGGCGATGACACCCCTGAGACCCCCCCCGGGCCCACCTGGGCCTGTGACACCCCCAAGACCCTCCCGGGACCCACGTGGCCCTGTGACTCCCCTGAGACCCCCCCAGCACCCACCCGAGGCCATGACACGCCCGAGACCCCACAGCACCTGCCCCATACCCACGACACCCCTGAGATGCCCCCCCCCAGCACCTGCCCGAGGCTGTGACACCCCCGAGACCCCCCCCAGCACCACCCTGGGCCCAGAGCTCCCAAGACCCCTCCACATCCCTCAGACCCCTCTCAGCTCCCCCCAGAGCCCGTGACAGCCACAAGATCTCCCCCCGCGGCTCCCTGAGCCCGTGACGCCCCCTGAGACCCCCCCCCAGCTACTTGCTGGAGCCCACAGCACCCCTCAGACCCCCCCCCAACAGCCGGCCAGCCCCCACGGCCTCCCCGAGACCCTGCGAAACGTCAGCAACCCCTTCGCTGCCCCTTACCCCCGTCCCGCGGCTCCGGAGAGGGACGGCAAGCGCCTCCGGCTGGGGTGGCAGAAAGCCACCGCCGCCGCCGTCTTAACAGGCATGCAAAAGGCTTCCAGAGGGGCAGGGCTGGGACACGGAGCGAGCCGAGGTCCCCTGAGCCGCCACCGACGTTAAAAGCGTGGCAAAAACACGGGAGCGAGCGGTCGGCGCCTCACCCCGCTTTCGGAGGTGGGCTTCGCTCCTTAGGCGCAGCCGAACGCGTCTTTCAGGAACGTCTGTCGGGCGTAGCTGGGATGAGGCTGGCTGTTTTCGCTATCTGTGTGACTCTCCGGTCCCCTTTTCAGTCTTGTTTAAGTTCTTGGCCTCAACAACTTCCTGCAGCAATGAATTCTGCAGTTTAATTAAACACTGCGAGAAAAAAGTACTTCCTCTTATCAGTTTTGAATTTCCTGCCTTTTAAATCCTAGCTTGTGAAGGGAAAACAGGGCTCGGCGTCCAGCTAGCTACTCAGAGCCCGTGTTTCAAGGGAAGGAGGCTGAATCTGTCAGGGATGCTGCTGGCCAGCTGAGAGTGCCAGAGCAAACGTTGTTTTCCCTTTCGTTGCCTCAGTTTCCCCACTAGGAAAAAGTTGCTGTTGAGAGTCAGGCGCTCTTCTGCCTTTGGTCTGTATTTTTTATCTGCAAACCAGAATAAATGGATATCAACACTGAACGACGGTGGTTTTTTCTTACAGACGTTTCTAGTGGAATAAACCACAGGTAATTTGGCAAGGAGCCGGCGTACCTAGAGCTGGTGATTTGTTCCAACTCGTCAGGATCTCATCCAGCTCCTGTGCTTTGAAGGTGCAAACAACAAAGCCGAACGGGGGAAGACGCCTAATGACTTTTGGGGCTGGAAATACGTATTTTGCATTCCTGACTTAACTTGGGAAGTTCCTCTGTTTCTTGTGGGGTGCCTTTAGTAATTAGAGATGGCTTGAAGGGAGGCAAGCTGGCATTAAAAAAAAAAAGCTTGTGGTACAAACAACTAGGCTTTTCCATGTTACTATTAATACCTTAGACCTTGATCCTTCTCCAAATACTCATGCATGGGTTTAACAGTTTGCAAATGAGGAGTCTCTTTGATTCTGAAATGTAAATGTTTGCAGAGCTGGGGTTCTCAGTTATTAAAGATGAAAGATGCTTTAAATTGCAGCACAGCAGATTTTTTCAGCATGCTTTGTTGCCTTTTTGGCATTCCTCTCACCCTGGCAACAAAAGATTAATTTCAAAGTTTGGAGGGGAGGTTTTTAGTATAGTACGATTTGTTTTACGCTACGACCTTTGGATGTAAATTCAATTCTTTTTTACAGACATTTCTAGTGGAATAAAACAGCCGTTGCTTTCGATCGGATGTTCTTTGGAGCCTTCTCTTTTCCAGGTCTCTGTTTTGGGCCCTGTTTGAGCTCGCTATATTTATTTGCAACAGCAGTATTACACAGTTCAAAGGTATTGCTGCATTTGCTGCCATCTAATGGAAGATTTTAGCCTGGGCCTCCTCAACTCCATCTTCTCTTGCAGGCAAACAGAAACGTTTGCTGAGCCGGCCGCAGGACCGCACAGGAAAAGCGCCATCTCCCGCGTATAATCCCGGCAAATTTAGGCAAAGGGAAAAGCCGGTCTGAGGGACAGCAGAGGTCCGAGTACAGCTGGCAGCTGCTGCGGGCCCTGGGAAAGGAGCCTCTTTGGGTCGGTTAAACGGAGACGGTGCAACTCTTATCGTCAACCAGACTTGCAAAGCGCGCTTGGATTTCTACGTGCACTTTTCAGATAAAATAGCAAAGCAGAAATAGGGCAGATGGGACCAAACAAACCCTGCTGTTTGATACTGCAGACTTGAATCCGGACCCAGCTCTGAACTGAGCCGTGTAAACTCTTCCTTAGTAACCAAATTCTTCAGGCTGGTCCCGCTGCTCTTTCAGTAAAGCATTTTATAGTGGAATTTTTTTTTATAGTATTATTAAAAAAACGACCTCTTCTTGCAAGTATATTTTTGTAAAGCCCTTAACAAAACAGGTCCTCGGTTTTCCTGTGGCTACCACACTCTGCCAAATGTACATTTAAATAATAGTGGCACCAAAAAACAATCTGAGCACGCTTATTTCCCAAAAGCTGCACGTATGCAGAGTCTTTAAATAAATCTATTGAACTGCTGGGGATGGAAGCAATACATTTCCCCTTGTAATATTTAAAAAATACTAAAATATAATATTTTCATTTTTATTTACTTCATCTGCATGGCTTTCTCTGCAAAGAGACAGTTCTCTGCTTCAAGTTGTAAAGAAAGAAGGAAAAAACTAATACTGCAGAAAGAAGCTGTATCATTTTTAAAGGGCTGGCTGTAGGAGCTTGCATTTTCCCCGCCCGTCCTGAGATTTGCAAACTCTGCTCTGGGCGCGATGCAATAACGTGGACACTCGGAAGCATTTATCTGCTCATATATCCATTGAGCTCATCACCTCAATGCTCTTTCCATTATCCTGGACTTTTTCCCGCCCCTCTTTTTAATGTATTTTGAACAAAGTTTTTAGTAGTTTTTTGTCGAGACCCACTACTGCTCACTGGCATGGTAAAACATGAAAGAGGAAAAACTAGCTTCACCTTGCCTAATTGAGCAGCCTTGCAGAGCGCTTTTAGGATATGCCGCGTATTTTGTTGTTCCAAATCAAACGCTAGCAGATTGTAAAGCTAGAGAGAAATTCACTGCCGCGCAGTAGCGCAAACGGTCCTAAAATCCTCTTGGTTTACGCACTGGCTGGGTTTTAGTCTCCAAATCCAAGTGGTAAAGTTTCCCGACAAGTATTTTGGGGCGCTTGGGGCTGGAGGGTACTAGAAGCAGATTACAAGGGAAGGAGACGGATGACAGACTGCTCCTTCCCGACGGATTTTGCTCTGAGCAGCGGAGAGCGAGCAGGCAAGTGAGACATGCGGGGAGCAGAGCTGGTGTCTGAGGGCTATTTTTATGCTTTTCTGGCCATCGCTGCAGTTTCAGATCACAACAAGGAGTCGAGCTGTCATCAGCAGCAGCCCTTTTTCTTCTGAGTTGGCTTTGGTTCCTCTTCTACCTTGCTTTTCAGCTGATCGTCACGGATTTTGAGTAACCTGGTAGGACAGGAGGCAAATTAAGCTGGTTACTTTCCCCTGCATTTTGCGTTTCTGTTCTGTTTTGACAAATGGTGGTAAAGGAGGCTCTGAGCCTTCCAGTGAGAGCCACGGACTAGGCTGAAAATACCAGCCTAAACTGAGTCACAGATAGAATTGATTTCAATTGACCCAGGGAGAAATTCGCAGCATCCTGAGAGCTGGGGCAAGGCCTGGGAGTGAGTCCGAACGAGCAAGTAAACCCATCTAGTACGACGATCTCTGATTTACTGCTTCGCACCAGGCATCTGCCTTATCAGCGTTGAACTCCCAGACGATGAGAAGTAATTTCAGTGCTTAAAGCTGTCTTAATTGTTTAGATCATGCTAATCCCTGAGCTGAGGGAGGAAGAAAGGACTGGCAGCATCTAGAAGCGACACTGGAAGTTTTTGCTGGAGGACTCCGACATTTAAATGGAGCTGCTTTCGTTAGGCTTCGTTCCCTGTCTCGCTTTCTAATGTGTCTCATAGGCACACAAACACGCCAGCGAGGGTTTTTTAGCTCCATGCTGCAACGTTGAATATTCAGGCCACATCTTACAGCGTACCCTGGCCCTTCACTGGCCATTAATGTCAGGGCAGCTGGGCAAGATCCAAGTGTTTGGCTCACCTGATTAAGCTGACCATGGACTCAGAGACGTTGTGGCCCGAGGCAGCACTGCATTCATAAAATGTGAGCTGATGCTCCTGGAAGACAAAAAGCCCAAGTAAAAATGCACTCCTATTGCATTTGGTTGGAATAGCTTCACGGACACGGGGGTAAACATCCACGGAAAAGTCACGGTCAAGTGGAAACACAAGGACCAGAGGGCCTCGCAGCTTCAAGGAAACAAGAAACTGAATAATTATCGATTTACAGGAACGTGAGGGATGAAATACAGCTCTTCTTGTAGCTAGGGCACCAATATTTAATACTGAGGAAAAGACAGATGCTACAGACAGAAGCAGATGTGACGCAGTCTGGTTAGAGAACTGAATATGGAGATGATAACTAGACGTTCCCAGGTCTTTCAAGCTTTGCCGGTAACTAGTTTGTGAAAAAGCATCTAACCTCTCTGTCCTGGTGTCTCCATATGTAAATCCCAGACCGTTACTATGACTCAGCCCTTGGCCGACAAAGGGGGAAGGATGGCAAGACAGATTCTGTGGTCCCTTTCCTGGACACCGACAAGCAGAAGATGAGTTAAGGGCTTTCGACTTTCCTCCAGGTCCTCAGGCAGGTAAGTGCTGGTGGCATCCATCCTTTCAGCTGTCCTTGCTTAGCTTTGGTCGCATTCAGCTAACTATGAAGCTGGAGCGACTGGCGTGCTTTTGCAGGGCTGTGCACCTACCTGAGCCAAGCGCTCCCCTTCCTTCGTAGGGACCTGTCTCTCTGCAGCACAGTCGGTTTTGTTCCCCAGGAGCAGAATAGCGATTCCGTCTTCTGCTCCTTCCTGTGCAGTTAAAGAGGGGAGAAGCAGGGTTGCATCTAGATCTGCTAGGAATCATGGCCAGACACGCTGGCTTGGAGCACCGTCAAGGATACCCATGGATTTGGGCTGATCACGAAACTTTAAATACTGTTATCCTAGTTCAAAAACTTAAGAAAAGTTTTGTTTTTTTTTTTCTTAAATCACCTGTCTTGGCCTCTTAAATAGTACAGAGAATGGGACAAGTTACATGTATAACGAACTCACTTTGTATTTGATTTGTGATATCCTTCAGAAGATGATCCGGCTATGATTTCAGGGCCCTGAGCAAGGTGACAACCTATTTTTTTTCCAGTACTTTTAAGCACTCACTTTATACTTCACTGAAAATCTCTGACAAGAAGCTTTTATAAGACATCAGTTAACTCTCATTTCCCACTAAAGTGGACTATTCTTCTTGATTTAAAAATGGTTTTGAAAACCCTTTCAAGACTTTTCATTGTTTCTTGCCAGTTTTCAGTAAAAAAAAAACAAAAACTGATAATCATCATGACAATGTTAGGAACAGATAATACCTGGAAACATTTCAAAACTGTGAAAAATGTTGGCATTTGAATTTTTAAAATCCTTGAAGAAAAATTATTTTCTGATGAAAACAAAGCAGAACGCCTTTTGTGGAGTAAGTAAAAATCCCTCAGACGTCAGGACCTGACCCAGCGCCAGAAGTCAAGTCAGTGAAATGCTGATCTTGGAGTCACTGGGTGTTTCCAAATCACAGGGGCAGGACCGAGGATTTCCTAATTCACCCACCTGGATACAGCTCAGCCAGTAGCGCACGTCCGCGAAGGAATATTCCGATGTGATATCATACATCAGCACGACGCCGTCTGCCTTCCGGAAAAACTGCTTGGTGATGCTGTGGTACCTGCGTACATTTTAAACGGTCACCAACATGGAGTAAGAAGGTTTCGTGTGGAAATGCGCATGTGCAAAAACAGCAAAAATTTGCTCGGGTTAAGGCTGAAAAGTGGTATTTTCCTGAGCTTGACAGATGTTTTACTTAGGCATGTATATAAATACTTGAACTCTGAACTTGAAAATACATCCTTCTAAAGACATGTACACCCACGTGAGGAAATTAAAGATCAACATCTGTCCTCTCGGAAAGCCGCAGGGATTTATCTGAAATTCAGGGAGACCCCAGATTTTGCTCCTATACTGACAAAGGAGGCTGTAGAGACAGCCTGAATACTTATTTTTAATCTTATTTATTTCCTTTATTCTTCTTTATCTGATCTCACATTTCTTTGGAGGCCCTCCTTACACAACCCCACTTTGCTTAGCCAAGCCGAGAACATTTATTTCCACTGAGCTACCAAACAAATCCCGGCTGCTTCCCCGCAGCACAGCACCTTACCTTTCTTGCCCAGCTGAGTCCCACAGGCGGAGAGCAAAGAGTTTGTTGTCCACGATAAGATTTTTGATCTGGTAATCCAGTCCTAGGACGTACACAACGGGAACATTTTGATGTTGTAGGGTTCATCCCCGAGATACAGGATGGGTGCAGAAGCTACACAGTACAAGCGTGGCCTGTAGTCGAACCCTCAAGCTTTTAGATCTTTGATGGCTAGAAGGTCTCTCATTTCAGGCTGAGTAAAAACAGGTTGGTAAAGAGAGGAGCACAGAGCCAAAAGGCAGAGAGGAGCGAAAAAACATAAGGGCCTTTGGCCGTGAAACAAGGCCTGCTTAAATCATGTCAGTAATAATTCTCTGGAGACTATTAGGAGGACCCAGGTGAGCCTAGGAGCGAGCATTCAGGTGCATTAGGCTGGTGCTCCCATTTGGTCCTAGGTGACACTGAGGCGTGTTGGATGTGAGAGGTGCCGTGCATGTAATGACCACGGGCAGGTTGTCTTGTGCCCTGACTGGCAGTGAGCAATGAGTTATTGGGAATTTAAAATTGATTCTCGTCTTGTTTCTAAGGGTAAAGGCTGAGGGGGGTGGAAGAAAGGGAACTGTGGCGGTTACCCAAGCAAGGACCGAGCTGTGCCGGAGAGCAGCTGAAGGAAGCCTACCTACTGTAGCGGTGAGGTGCGGGTTGAAGGAGTTGGCATGTAACCGGTACAGGAATGACGTCTTGCCCACGTGGGAGTCCCCGACGAACAGCACGTTGTAGAGGTGGTCTGGATCAGGCCAGGTTTCAGGAGTGACTCCTGCGGAACTTCTTGCCCCATCAGCCATCACAGCCCCTGGATCTTCTGGGCTGGGCTTTACTTCCTGACTCGTTTGCAGCCTGACGTCTTGCTTCCCATCCCGTTGACCAACATCCAGACCATTTCCTGGTTCTCCTGAGAGCCGCGTTAGAGGCTGCGTCCTGCTGTTGGCTACGTCACTCAGCAGGCTGTCTCCGAGGAATGCCCCCACCGGATCACTCCCCATGTGCTCCTCACGTCGGACCCTTGCACAAAGGGTAGACGCCGGTGGCACCTTCTCCTTTGGAAGCTCAGGGTGTTCGGCAGCTATCTGCTCCGATTCCATCACCCGCAGTGGCTTCTCCTTCGGCAGCAGCTGCTCAGGAGCAACATCTGGCCTCACCTTATCTGCCTGTGTTGAGACCTGTTCTTGTCCCAAAATGCCTAGCCGTTGCAGATCTGGAACGAGAACATCCTCTTGTGTCAGTGTTTCATGCTTTTGCCCCCTGATTGGTAACGGCACCTCTGAAATGGATGAGGCCACCATGGCTGCACCAGCATTGCAGCCCTGCTTTAGTTGTAAACCCTCAGTTTGGGTGAAAAACCTCACATCTGCCTCAAGGCTTGCTCCCTGCACCACTTCTAGATCCTGGACTTCATCCAGAGGCCTCACCTCTGCGTTAGTCCTCTCTCCCTGCAGCATTTCCACTCCGTGGATCTTGAATGAGTATAGAGCGGGACCGGTGCTCTCCCCTAGCATCATTTCCTTAGGCTCCTCTTGCACATCTGCACTAGTCTTGTCCCCCTGCATTACTTCTGCTTTAGGAGTTTCCAGTGAATATATTTCTAAATCAGCACTTTTCCCCTGTGTTTTTTCCCCATTCAAAGCCCCTGGAGCTTGGGGCAAAAATTCTGGATGAATCTTCTCAGTCTGAACGACTTTTAGCTTCTGAGCCCCCTCCGCAGCTTGTGCACATGCATCAACCCTCTCTCCCTGGGTTATCTCTAATATCTGGGTTTCCTCCAGGATCTGGCCATCTGCGCCAGCGAACGCTCCCAGCATTACTTCCAGATCAGGAGTCTCAGTGTTGGCAATGGCTTGGTCATGGGGCTGAGCACCTTGTGTTGCAGCCCCAGCCAGGGGCTGCACTTCTGCATGGGCCGCCCCGTCTGTCAAGTCTCCCTGGGGAAATGCGTGTGCCTCCAAAGCAAGGATCTGTCCTGGCATCCCTTCCCATGTCTGAGCTGTACCCAAGGGTCCCAGATCTGCCACCACGCTCTCGCTCAGGGTGAATTTGGGCTCCTCGACTACTATGAGCGGCAGCACCTTCACATCAGGGCTCAGAGCCTCCCAGGCTCCTAGGCTTTCATCCACCTTGGGTGGCTGCACACCTGCAGCATCCCCCTCTCCTGGCCTGACTCCCAACCCATAAAGAACTGGAGAGCCAGCCTCACTTGGGGGCTGCAGCTCTGCCTCCGTGCCCTCGCCCGGGGTGAACGCGAGCTCCTCGGCCTCTGCAAGGGACTGCACGTTTGCATCGCTGCTCTGCCCCTGCAGGCCCCCTGCGCTTTTGGCCTCCTCCACTGGTTGCACATCTGCCCCAGCTTCCTCCTCCTGCATCACGTCAAGTGGCTCAGCCTCCTCAGGTGGCTGCACAGCCGGACCGGCGCTCCCTCCCTGCACCACGTCTAGCTGCTCTCCTTCATCCCCAGGCTGCAGCCCGGCATCGCCTCTCCCTCCCACCGCAGCCTCACTTGGGGGCTGCAGCTCTGCCTCCGTGCCCTCGCCCGGGGTGAACGCGAGCTCCTCGGCCTCTGCAAGGGACTGCACGTTTGCATCGCTGCTCTGCCCCTGCAGGCCCCCTGCGCTTTTGGCCTCCTCCACTGGTTGCACATCTGCCCCAGCTTCCTCCTCCTGCATCACGTCAAGTGGCTCAGCCTCCTCAGGTGGCTGCACAGCCGGACCGGCGCTCCCTCCCTGCACCACGTCTAGCTGCTCTCCTTCATCCCCAGGCTGCAGCCCGGCATCGCCTCTCCCTCCTGGCGCTGCATCTCCCACCGCAGCCTCAGCGCCGGGCTGCAGCTCTGCCTCCACGCTCTGGGTTACCTCTCCTTCCTCAGCTTCGTGCTGGCAGGCTGCATCGTTGCTCTCCCCTTGCTTTGCCTCTGGCATCTGAGCTTGGGTGAGAGGCATACCTGCGTCCAGGACGTGTCCCTGCGTTGCTCTCGGTGACTGAGCCTCGGAGGGCCACGCAGCTAGGCCAACGCTCTGGCCCTCGGTGGGTGCTAGTTGGAGGGTCTGGGCCACCTCCAGCCCATCTGCATCTCCGCTCCCTGCCTGCTCTGCTTCCACGTCTTGTCCTGCAGCCAGCAGCTGCAAATCAGTACTTGGGCTTTCTCCTGGCACTGCTCCTGGTCTCCCAGCCTCTCCCAGGCACTGCACCTCTGGATCAAGGTGCTCTCCCAGTTTTAGTTCGAGTTTCTCAGAGCGCAACATGCACGAGTCAGCCTCCTCCCCTAGCTCTGCGCCTTTGCTCAGAGGCTGCACGCGCTCTTCCTGCGCTGCAGCCCAGCGAAGCACGCCTGCGGTGAAACACCCTCCCAGCACTAGTTCTAGCTCCTGAGGCTCAGCTGGCCTCAGATCTGCATCCAAATTTTCTCCCTGGGTTAACACTGCTTTCTCAGCATCTCCTGGGGGCCGCGTGGCTTCCCAGCCTGTTTTTTCCTGCGTTAATCCTGCTTCCTCTACCTCTGTCAACACCTGCGCTCCTGCCTCTGTGCTTTCTCCCTGTGCTCCTTGCAAATCCTCAGCCTCTTCCAGCGTCTGCTCCTCTGTAGCAGTGCCCTGTCCCTGCACAAAAAATATGCTCTGAGTGTCCTCCTGGCCCTGCCCTGCTCCCTTGGGGCTCTCTCCCTGCTCTCCACCCCGCTCCTGAGCCGTGCGGTGCCCGGCGCTCTCAGACGCACCGGCCGGTGTCACATCCTGAGCACCGAGAGCGGCTTGAGCTGGTCCCTCTTGCAGGAGGTCTCCTTGCAATGTCTCTTGACTGCTGAGGCTGGCAAGGGTCTCCTGCAGGGCCCCGGGGGCTGTGCCGTGCATGGTAGTATCCTCCCACGGACGAAGGGAAACGTCTCCCGCTGGGACGGGGTCAGCTGGGCCTTGCAGCTTCAGCTCTTTGCTCAGAGCCACTACTGCATCATTCATTTCTCTTAGCAAAGAGCTTTGGTCAGAAAACCATTCCTCTTTCAGAAATTCTGGGAAGGGATCCTGTTGTACAGAGGTCGCTCTGGGCAGGGGTCCCGAAATGCTTATTTCTCCCGGCACCTTTTCCCAAACCCTGGAAATAGCAGAGCACACGGTATAAGCACAGCCACCCTGCAGCTGCCCCCAGCCTGTGCCAGGGCCGTCCTGAGCTGCCATTCCCCCTGGATCCATCCTCTGCAAACTCATCTGATCCCACTTCAAGCCCACTTGTATTTATTCTCTCTATGTGCTAGAAGTTCATGTAGGCAGAGAGCAGGGACAGAGGAAATAGGAGCACACCCGATGCCTGGAATAAACTCGGCAAGCTGTGCTTGAGCTGTCAAGGAAGCGGACAGCAGGGAGGCAGAGCTGGTGCCTTAATGCAGCGTGAGAAGTGAGCGTGTTTCTTCCCAGGCTCTGGTATTTACCTAGGCTGAGATTAAAAGGCAAAGCTCACTCAGACAGGAGGAGTGCCTGATCTAAGGGGAGCGACGTGCGGCCTCAAGCCGTGGGAAGTGATCTAATCACCGAGGTGAGAGATGCGCGGGTGGGAGAGGAGGCAGCAGTAGAAGAAATAGAAGTGATGTTTTGCCCGGAGGTGTGCGTAGGGGGGGAACTTGGGTGCTCAGCATCGGCTCACGGGCCCTTAGGACACGAGGTGAAGAAGCAGCTATTGCCCAGCAACAGCGGTAGCTGTTACTCTCCGAGGGCCTGCCCTAAGAAGAGACGCTGCCCCGAATATCAAGTCTGTTGGGGAAATATGACCTCCCTAGGCTGCTTGGCGCTAGATAAAACCCATCCGGGGAGCAGTCGCCTTGCAGCATCCCTGGGGTTTGCACCGCATCAGAGCCCCAAAGCAGCTGCAGCAAGGGCAGAAGGTAAATGCAGCTCCTTGGCCCTGTCCATCTCAGCATGACCTGAGGCCCCCTTACACGTGGTGGCCGCTCTTTGGTGGCCGGTTGCCACTCTGGGATCCGAGCCTGATCTGCATCCCGGAGCAGTACTTCTCGTTCTTCTCCAGACTCGTCTGCCGTGAGCAGGGTGGGAGGAGGAGAGAAAAAAGGGATGCTCAAGAGAGCGTATCAACACGAGATGCTGGCTAGCTCCCCTCCAGGTGTCAAATCAGGTATCTAGAAATACCAGCATGAACTTTTGGGGGTGTCAGCCCCAATATGCTGCTACCCCCTCCCTTTCCAAGCCCCTCTCCGGCACACCCCAGCGGCGCGCACCCCGCTCTCTCGGGCTGCCCAGCGGTCCCTGCCCGAACAGCGTGCCCACGCGTGTGCATCCCCCTCACCGCTCTGCTGAAGTACCTGCGGGGACGGCGGCGTCTCGCCAGGCAGCTCCGTCGCGGGTCTGTCCCTGCCGAGACAAGGCGCAGCGGGTAAAAAGACCAATTGGCCACAGGCGCCCACCTCTCCCCGCTGCCTCCCTCCCAGCGCCAGGGGCACCCCCGGGCCCAGAAGCCTCCAGATCACTCCGCTTCCCGCAGCGAAGGAAGGGCTGAGACCCAACAAACTCATTGCTCGCCAGCCTGCAGCCGCCAGGAGGAACCAGAGGGCGACGGGTGCTTCCTCAGCTACTCACTGGGCTGGGGCCGCGGTGGTGGCGGCGGTGGCAACAGCGGCCTGGGCAGCCTGCAGACGCCCCTGGGTCTCGCGGAGCTGCAGGTGGACGTGCTGCAGCCGCTCCTCCAGCGCCCGGTTGCTCCGCTCCAGCTGCTGGTTCTCGGTGCTGGCGGCCTCCTGCGTGCTGCGCAGGCTGCGGCACCGCGTCTCCAGCTGCGACAGGGGAGGGGAGGATTGCCCGGGCCCCCACGAGGAGGCAGTCGGCGGCCCGGAGACACCGGGCAGAAACCCATCGGCTCAACCCCCGTAGGGCTGCATGTCCCACGATGGGGGGGACATGTGCATGCACCTCTCCGCTGGACAAAACAGGCCTTTCGGCGCCTGAGCCTTGCTAGGGACTCATGCTAATATAAAACGCCCGTTTCAAGCCCTTTCTCCTCTTGCGGGGCTTTGCCAGTGCAGCAGCGTGGCAGGTTTTTGCCAGCAGCTTGCCCTGGACAGCCTGCGTGCCGGGAGCTCCCTGGGTGCCGGCGCGACGAGCACCCCGCACTGCGCAAGTCCACCCCGGTCGGCAGCCACTCAGTGACTGCTGCCGGGGCTCATCCGGCGCACTTGAGCCGTGCCGTTCCCCGCAGAGCTCACGGGGGAGGCTGCGGCCGCCGTCCCGGCTCCGCCGCCCGCGAGGCCCCGCAGCGGCTCACCTCCGTCTGCACCGAGAGCAGGCGCTGCGCTTCGCTCTCCCGGGCGTCCAGCGCTCGCCACAGCTCCGTGCTGTGCTGGTGGCTCCGGGCCTCGCTCTGTGGTCGCAGGCAAAGGGTTAACGGTGCCCGCCACCCCCAGGGGCATCTCTCCCAGAGCGGGGCAAGTTAAGAGCAGGAGGGATGGAGATCTATCAGGATGAGCTACACAACTTTGGTCCTCTTAGAGGTGGGAATGTATTCGGTGACATCTTGGAACCCCCCACCCCCAGCCCAGCATTTGGGTGATGTTGGGAAGCTGAGAGCCTACGGTGGCGATGGACCCAGCTGCAGCTGTCCGGGTCGGGTCGGGAGCAGGGGGCCTTGGAGATGCTGGCTTTTGGGTGACCCTGTGGGTGCAGCGTTGTCCCAGGGGGAGAGGAGCCACCGGGCAGGCTGGTGACCCACCTCCTGCTCCAGCCGCTGCGTCTCCTGGCACATCTGCTGCTCCAGGGCCTCGCAGAGCTGCTGCACCTCCCTGCCGTGCTCAGCCATGCGCCTGCCAGGGCACAGTGGGGCAACGGGGGTCAGTCCCCGCCGTGGTGGGCACGGGAACTGGCCCGGGGCACCCATGGGACCCGCTGCTGCACCCCAGCGAGGAACGTGTCCACCCAGCCTGAACGCGGCACTCCTGCCATCCCGTGCATGACTGTAGAGGGAGCCCAACCCCAAATATCAGCACCGCATGAAGCCTCCGGCCACTGACAGAGGTGCTAAAAGCAGCCAGATTTCTACCTCCTTGGGTTCATCTCCGTGGCTAAGGGGAGCAGAGGGCCCCGTCCCATCCTTCCCGTCCCTGTCCACAGCCCTGACTCACTTGTTCAGGAGGACCTCCAAGGCTTCCTTCTCTCTCTTGGCTTCTTGGATGCGGCACCTCATCTTGGCCAAAAAGTCCTCCAGGTTGCCCAGCAGCTGGGGTTCGTCCTGCTGCAGCTTCACCCAGAGCTGCCAGATCTCCTGGCTGCAGAGGGAGAGGCGTCTCGCCGCGAGCACCCGCTGGAGCTCCCCCGGCCCAAGCACCCCCCAAAGCTGGGCTGGGTAGGGGGTCCCGGGTGGCTCATGCCGTTGGGGACAGGGTCCTGGAGGAGCCGTAATCCTCCCCCCCCTGCTCTTGTGCTTGGGGCAAAAGCGGCTCCAAGCCGTTTCGGGGCTCACTGCCCAAGCAGGCACCGAATTCGGTGACGCTCCCTCCCTCCCCCAAGCCGTCGCTCCGTCCCGCCAGCCGCCCATGGGCGCCGCCGCGGGCTCTTTACTCTCCAAAGGCGTCGTCCGTGCCCAGCTGGTCCACGAAGGCCGCGAAGCGCTTCCGCTCCTCGCCGTCCGCCCCGTCCGACGAGGGGCCGCTCCGGGAGGCCGTCCGCGAGCTGGGGACCTGCCCTGCCGTCGGACAGCCGAAACCCGTCAGCGCCCGGGACAAGGGATTGGGGGGGGGGGGAGGGAGGGACGACACCCAATTCGGCCCGGGGGGGCCCAACGACGGCACTTACGGAGCCCGCCGGCGAGCGCCTCGGCGCTGAAGCGGCCGTCGGCGTCCCGCCCGTCCGAGACGACGGGCGGCTCCTCGGCGCCGCGCGGGAAGCCCTCCGCCCGCCGTTCCTGAGGACGAGCAGGGTGAGGGGACGGCGGCGGCCCCGCGGCGAGGCCCGGCCCGGCCACCCTTACCTGTGGGTGGGCGCTGGCGACGAGGCCCTCGCCGAGGAAGTCCCGCGCCTTCGGCCACGACGGCGGCGGCGGCTCCTCCTCAGGGCCCGGCGCCCCACGCAGCTGCCTGCGCCGGCTGGAGCCCAGGCGGCGGCCCTTGGCGCCCGCCCGGCGCTCGGCCATGGCTCGCAGCCCTGCCGAGGCGGGGAGGCGGGTTACGGCGGGCCGCCAGGGCTCGGCGAAACTGGGCCCACGCCGGCGTCTTTGCACAACCCTCCCGGCTTCGGGGATGCTCAGCACCGCTTCCCGCCTCCCCGCGCCCATCCCCGGGGGCCTCGCGGCGCCACCGGCGGCCACGGGACCCGGCCCAGCTTGGCCGAAACGAGGCAGCGGGGATGGGGGCGGGGGGGGGGGGGGAGGCGCTGAAGGCGGCTGGCCAAAAGCCAGGCGAGAGCCACAGCCGGAAAAACACCGGGGTGCACAGGAAACGCGTGAATAGGAAAAAAAAAAAAAAAACTAAAAAACACCCCATCCCTTTCCCCTCCGACTCGAAGCGCGACACCCGAAGTCGGGGCCGAAAATCAGGTGCCTCCTCCCCCCTGCGGCCCCCCCCCCACACACACACAGAAAGCGGAAGTGGGACCTTTTGGGGCCGAGAGCGGGGAAACCCCCCGTTTGCCGCCGCGGCCCCAGGGGAGGGAGAGCGGCACGGGCACAGAACGAGATAAAAGCATTAAAAAACAAATCCCGAAGGGAATTACACTCCGCAGTCGGGCTCACACGCTTGCTGCTCGCAGGGGAAGGAGGAGGAGGAGGAGGAGGTTCGGCACCGCCAGCAGCCGGCCGGCGGAGCCGGGATTAGAACCGGCGACCCCGCCGCCTGCCCTAGCCGAGCCGGGAGCTCCGGCGGCGGCGGCAGCATCCCTGCGGCAGGGACGCCTGCTAGCTCTTCCAGCCACCCAAAAAGAGCACCCCCAGAGCCGCCAGCTCACCACCACCGAGCAAAAAGCCTTTTTCCCCCTTATTCCTCTTTTTTTTTTTTTTTTTTTAAAATAGGTGCTATCTGAACTATTCCTGGATGCAAAAGGATCGGCCTGCCCAGGCGGCGATGCCGGCGTTAAGCCGGCCTCGAGCATCGCAGAGGGGCAAAGCCGTTGCTTACCTTTCCCGTGCGCCGACGGCCGGGGGGAAACCTCAGTTTCGGGACTGGGCGCTCGGCGCTGCTCCCCGGCGGGTCAGCGGCGCGCGGAGGGCGATGCTGCCGCACGCCGGCATCTTCTCTCTCTTGCTCAAGGCAGCTTTCCGTTTTCGGGTTACACTCAACCGCTTGCACGTTTCCTGTCGGCTGCTCCGGGTCGCTGACGCGCGCTGGCCACGAGGCCGTAGCGCCCCGGCGGAGATGGAGCAAACCTGCAAAACGCCCCTTAGGTGCGGGGCTGGGAGAAATCCCCCTCTGTATCCCTCGCGCTGAAGCCTCCAGCAGACCCTGCCCAAATTACTACGTTGATTTAAACCCAGCCCGAACACTGATTTCCAGTATTCCTGCTTGCAACGGGACGGGGAAATGGCTTCAGTCTTGCTCCATTTTTTTCTAACCGCAACGCGGGAAGAGATGCCAAGCAAACGCTTAAAGAATAACAACGGCAATGCCAAACATTATCTTAGGGCTATAACTGGAATTAACGGCCGCTGGCACCGCAGAAGACAGCTTAGACACGAGCCAAGGCTGTAGGACCACTTGGATTTCTGCTTTCCAAACCCCAGGCCTCGCTCGGCCCCACGCGGCACTAAGGGAGCGTGGCGGCGTTCGGATCGGGGCTGGCTCGGATCCGCCTGGAGCCGCGGGGTGATGCTGCGTCCAAATGGGCTGAATCATCCCCCGGGAACCGGCTGCACGGGTGCCCTGCCCCAGCACACCCGCGGAGCTCGTTGACACTTTACCCTTAACGAAGCAGCAGCCGGCTCAGGTGTAACCGCTCCAGCTGTGCATTTGCAGGCCAGGGTCAGGGCTCAGCTGTTTCCGGGCTGCAGCTGAGCAAAGCCGGTACCTGTTACGCTAGACTGAACCCCCCGCAGCCCCGGCCGGGCTGGGGTGTGCAGCTTGCAAAAATCACTTCCCAGCTGGCTTTTGGCACCCCCCTGCCTTTCGCAGACCCTCGGGTCTGCTCATCCCTACGCTGGGGGGAAGGTCGTGTTTCAGCGTTGCTGTCCCTGGGGGTGCTGTCGGGGCAGCTCCTCGCCCGGGAAAAACCCTGCGCTAACTGCCCCCCTCCTAAGGGCTTCTGCTGCCACCTTTCCCCCTCCACGCTAGCTTTGTCAAAACCGACCTGTTTCACAGAAAGCCATGGGGTGCTGATGGCAATTAATAGGGGTAGTGTCTCAGGCCAAGGGATTTCTGGTGGAGGAGACCCTTTCCCCAGCCAAGCAACCCACTAGGGAGGGACCTGCCTGACTTCTGGGAGAGCCCAGAGCAAATCCTCCCCCGTCCCTTGAGGATGGGGGCCTCTCTTGGGCACCTGGAAAGCAAATCCAGGTGCCAAGCTCCCTTTCCCAATGGAGGACCAGAGCTGCACAAGCAGGGGCAAGGAGGGTATCTGTCTCCTGATTTATCTTCAACTTCCTCAGTCCCTGCTCCTGGCAAACCCAAGGTGACAGCAGAGGGGAGCAGCTGGCAGCAGCCAAGAGGGCTGGAAGGACTGACCTAAGAGGAGAGATTAAACAGGCTAAATCTGTAGGGCTTGACTCAGCAGCAGCTAAAAGACTGCCACGATAATGCTCTGCAAGTATTTCAAGGGACGTCTGCATACATGCAGGAGGAACAGCAGCCGCAGGGGGTTGCAGCCAACAATGCAGCAGAGCTCCCCGCTGCAAGACCCTGCACTGGTGGTAATGGGGTCTGCAAGCCACCGGGGCCACGACGGCAAAACCACAAACAGGGACTGCTCAGTCACTGCAGCAGAGCCCATCCTGCACCCCAGGCTGCAAGTTGGGCCACCTCATACCCAGCATCTCCATCCTGCACCTAGCCAAGCAAGGAGGCATCTGCCAGGAGGCAGGCCCACGGCAGCAGGGGTTAAACACAGGTCATGGGGGGGGGGGGGGGGGGTGTTCTGCCCCCTTCAGCTCTTGCACAGCTCCCAGACCCCCCCTTTTTTTTTTTTTTTTTTTTTGCATTGCATGCTGCAAAGCAGTCACCCAAGGCTGTTACAGCCTCTTACCCCTGCTGCCCAAGTGCAAGTTAGTCTGGTTTGTGCTCTAGCTGCTGCACCTGCTCCCAATAACCCCGGGGCAGCAGGCAGAGATCCCAGCCCAGGGTTTCACCCCCCACAGATGCCCCAGCTCACAGCCAATACTGCACCCCCAAAGGGACCCCCAGCCTCCACAGCCCAGCAGGGAGCCAGAGCTGGGCTCTCTCCCTCCTCCCAGCGAGCAGTGCAACACGCAGCACACAAGGTTACTTCCATTAACCCAGTGACACAGATTCCCAGACACAAGACAAGTGTTTATTCAGAGCTACATTTATAGACAAATAGATAATCCCCCCCCTCCCATTAGACTTAACAGCATCCTTATAAATAAACATTTAGTGCTGGGAGCTTGCCAGCTTCACTGACAGCAAAGTGCATCTCAGTGCAAGGCAGGAGGTTGACCCCATCCCTTTTCTGCCTCAGACTGTCTTGCACCAGTTTCCAGAGTCCAAATCCAGCAGGGCAGGAGATGAACCCAAAGTGCTGAGATCTGACAGTGTTGAGTCACTTGTGAGCAGCTACCCAACACAGGGTGAGCCAGCCACGACCCGAGCAGCCTCAGGCCGAGAGCCAGCAGAAGCTGCTCGTTTCCCAGCCAAGCTGAGGGTCCTCCTCTCCCCCCAGCTCCAAAGGAGGAAGGGAAAAAAGAGTCCAGGACAAAGCTACAATTTCTTCTTTCAGTGTCATCCCTGCTGGAGAGCAGGCCTCCCCTTTCCTAGACCAGTCCAACAGGGCCAGAGCAGACAGCCAGCCTAGTGTCAGTATTTAACAAGGCAGGAACAGAAGGGCAAATAGCACCATTTGACAAGCCAATAACAGGGCAAGAAAGGAGTTTATCAGGGTCAGCAGGGAGTTCAAGGGATCTCAAAGCTTCCCAGGCAGTGGTGGCTCCATGCTTAGCAAACCTGCTGCATGGAGCTCTGCCCCAGAGCTGCTCTCATGGCAGCTCCAGGGTCCCTACAGGTTAGGGACAGCACAAGGGGGGGGGGGGAACACATCCTTGCCCCAGACAAGCCCAGGTGTGGTCAGAGCTAAAAGCAGCCCTTCTCCCTGCTGCAGGAGCAGGTGAGAGCCAGCAGACCTTGCTGGAGTTCCCTGTGACTCACACCAAGTTTGTCACTCCTCTCCAGCCCATCTAACACACATGACAGCATCAGTGAGTCACCTGGAGGAAGGGCTGTCCAGGGACCAGGCATTTCCTTT
The DNA here is from genome assembly GCF_040807025.1 of Struthio camelus. Lineage (NCBI taxonomy): Eukaryota > Metazoa > Chordata > Aves > Struthioniformes > Struthionidae > Struthio > Struthio camelus. Next base: position 4,728,942 of record NC_090965.1, on the reverse strand, counting down.
CCTCAGAAGGACTGAAGGAAGGAACAGCCCCCCCCCCTTGCATCACTCCATTTCCAAGCATGGACAAGCACTCACCGCCCCTGGGGCTGTCCTAGCTGACACCCAGTGCCAGCAGCCAGGGTGTGCTCAGAGCCAAGCTGCACCACCCCTACCATCAGTAACATTTTCCTGGGAGTTTCTGAAGCTGCTGCCCCTCTGGGCTGCTGGTACAAGAGCATCCTCCACAGCCAACCTGCAGGCAGGGGGAGGACTATGGCTGGACAGTAGGACAGTGCCAGGACAGTGCTTGGCCTCACCAGCACAGGGCAGAGGATGCAGGCTCTTCTCCACCTCTGTGGGCAGACAAATGCCATCATCTTGGTCTGCCAGGCCTGTTTCAGTCCTTCTCCATCCCCTCTGAGGGGCTACAACCCTCAACGTGGGCTACTCCATATACATTGCACACAAGTGAAGGTCCCTCAGGACCCAGGGCTACTCATAAATAGGGAACTACAGACTATGTTGCTTCATACACACAGCTTACATAGTACAGGGCTGAGGAAAGAGCCACAGACACCCCTAGGGCACATTAGCATCAGCAGCTGTGAGGGATCCCCGATGACAGCACCCTCAGCAGAGGCACTTGCAAATGGTGCCAAGCACCACGAGGTCACGGCTTGGGCTTGTCGGGGACGATTCTCCGCTTGGAGTTGTAGAAGTCTGGAGAGCAGAAAGAGCAGGTTGGAAGTCACTTCCTGTCTGTCTGGAGCAGCAGGGCAGGAAGGAGGAAGCATTCCCAGGGCAGCACCCCAAACCCCAGCCAAGGCTGTGCTCAAGCAGGCTTCATTTTGGAGACACCCACCCAATCCATGAGCTAGTTTTTTCCTCCCAGGAGTGTTTGTGGTCTCACTTGCACTTCCACCCTGGGCCCTTCTAATAGGACTTGACCAGGCCAGAAATGAAGGCAATGGACTGCTATCAGCTCATCTTGAGCTGCAAGACCCCCAAGCCTGGCCAGAATCACCTGCTATCCCCAAGGACCCAGTTTGCAGCCAGGCAGAGGGATCCCTCCCCACCTCTCCATGCCCAGAAGCCAGCCAGGGCTCTCCACATCCAGACACCCAAGTCCCCTCCATCTCCCCCTGCCACGGGAGTCAGGGCACCAACCATGGTGGTCATGACACCATCTCACCATGGGGAGATGCCACTGCCAGCACAGAGGGACACTAAGCCTCCAGCACTCACCTTTGATGGTGGTCTGCCTGCGTTTCAAGCGCTGTGGGGAACCAGCCGTGCAAGCCTCAGAGCCCTGCTGAGGCACCTCAGAGCAGGCCTGGCCAAGACGGTCCTTGGAGGGTACCTTGTGGGCTGAGGAGCAGCTCCAACTCCCACTGCTGTTGGCCTTGGATGGGCTGTGCAGCTGCTGGTCAGCAAAGACAACCCTCTCCCACTTGAAGCATCCTTCCAAGGGTGTGTCTGTCTCAAAGTCAAAGTTCCAGCGGTGCTGGGCTTCTTCCAGCTGTTGCCTCAACAGGTCCTGGAAGTCATTTTGGAGCTGGTGGTGGTCCACAGGGCCAAAGAGGTTCCTGCACACCTTGCTGCTGCAGGGCATCTGCTGGCCAGCCCTGCTCTGCGACAGAGGCATCGTGGCAGCTGCAGGGAGGAAAGCAGCACTGGTTACAGGGGTGTTGCGCAAGCTGCAAGCAAGCAGGAGGGCCAGCGTGTTTGCTGCCAGAGCAAAACGTGCAGTAGCCAGGCTGGGCAAGGCTTGGCCCCACAGCAAAGCTAACAGAGTGGAAACCTCCCTGCCTCTGGCTGCCAGACCTGGCCTGGGACTCAGGCATTCAGGATTTCAGGGGTGTCTTGGGCAGAGGGAAAGACTTGAGCACAACTGAGGTCAGATACAACCTGGGTGCAGCTCAGGAGGATGGGGAAGGGGCAAATACTGAAGTTTACTGTTCCTCTTCCACCAGGTCCAAGAGCTACCAGAGCTTCTGACACATCAATGCAGCCAGTTGTGCTCTCGGCACTGGCTTGGAGCCAAAACCCCACTGGGTTCCCACCCCAACATGGGCACAGGGCAAGCTTGCACACGGGCAAGTGAAGCAATAGGATGTTTTTCTGCCCATTTCTTAATCTTGAGAACCCAGGCACGGTGGCACGGAAGCCCTTTGAGCAAGCAGCAAGAATACACCACAGGCTCAGCCACTTTGCTAACCATCCTTGTCATCTGCAAGAAGCTGTTGGGTAACCAGGGACAAGACTGTTTCAGATCGATGCCAAGAGCCTTGACCTTTATGGTTAAGTAGCAGAGAGCCCTCCATCCAAGCAGTCCCCCTCCTCACACAGGCATGGGATCCCTTCCACAGCCCACAGTTGCACCAGGAGCCTCTTATCTGAGCAAGGCAAATATAACCCTGGCTGGGATTCGATGGTTTTCCAAGCTAGGACTTGATCCTCTTTTGGTTAGCAGTATTCATTAAATCTCATTAACAGATTCACAGAAAGCAACCCACTCCCTGCATGCATGACAGAGTCCTCGGTCTTCTTCTACCCGATTAGGGAGCTCCAAAGCTGGGACTGCTGCAGACCCCCAGGCTCACACTCACCCCACTTCCCCAAGTTTGGAGTATTCAACCCCCAGCAGCGTCAGCCAGTGCCAACCCAGCATGGAAAACTGCCCAAATCCAGTGCTTAGCCCCTTTTGAAGCAGCTGGCATCTCCTGCTCCACACACACCACCACGGGCAGTCAGTAGACCCCTGGGGAGCCTCCAGCCCCATGTGCTTCCCGAGGCTGCCCCAACCCTCCGCTCGCGTTGATCCAGCCCTGCCTCAACCCAGGGCCGAGCATCCCCGAGTATAAATAGCAATTCAGCTTCCTATCTCGGAGCCGGCTCCGCGGGTGACCTCATCGCCAGGCAAGTCCCAGCATGTCCCAGCAAGCCCCGGCAGGTAGCAGTCAGGGAACGCATTTCGACATCGAGCCAGACGCCCGCCAGCCCCTGCACCTTGTGGCAGCAGCGTCACCCTGACTCAGAGCACGGAATCGGTGCTGGAGCCACCAAATCCGGAAGGACGGGGCAGACGTGACCTTCCCCTCCCACGGGGCTGACTCGGTCTCACCGTCGTCTCAAAAAACGAGAGCTTCCAGCTGGAGAACCCTGACACTGGGGCAAACAGGTGATGCAGGTTCATGGTTGCATTAAGAAAACCTCACCCAGCTGGAGCTGGGAGATCAAGGCACTGTTTGGGGAGTCGAGATGTACACACACACACCCCCCCCCAGCAGCACTGCTCACCACAGCCACCTGTGCAACACCAGGACCTACCCTCCACCAGTTACACCAGTTTGTGGGAAACACAGGGGACAGGAGAGGCCAGGAGCACCCCAGCACAGGGCTGCTGGAGCTCGCTGCAGGTGGGCCAGCCTGAGCCAGCTGCCTCTGCCCTGCAAGAGGGGCAGAGTGCAGAGGATGCCCCACTCACGACACTGGTGAGTCCTTGGGGCTCTCCAGCAAGGAGGGCTATTTTGGAGCGAGGTCGCCTTAGTCCGGCGGAACACGCACGTCTCCAGATAACAGCTTAAACTGGAAACCTCCCGTTCCCCCCTCCCAACGGCAGCAGCCCGGTTATTTTCGCCGCTCCGAGGCAGCGGGCACCGACGGGGCGATGCTCCGGGCCGAGCCGAGCCCCGGCCCCGCAGTGCGCCCCGCTGCCCGCCGGGGGGCGAGCGCCGCCCGGCCAAGGCGCCCCGGTCCCGGGGCAGCCCCGCGGCGGGCAGGGGACGGGGCGGCTGCGCGGGGCCGTCGCCCCCCGGCCGCCCCCTCCGAGCCCGGCGCCGCTCTGATGCAACCGGCCCTGAGTCAGCGGCGCGGCCGCCCCCTCCAGCGGGGAGCTGCCGGGGCCACCGGCGCGGGGCCGCCGCCACCGCCCTCCCCGTCTGCCTGTCGGGGCTCCCCCCCCCGCTCCGGCTGCCGGTGACGGCGGCGATACCGGCCGCACTCACCTCGCCGTCCCGTCCCGTCGCGTCTGCCGGTGCCCGGCGCGTCTCGCCCCGCTTTATACCGGGCCGGGGCGGGGCCTCGCCGCTCGCTCACCCGGGATTTCCCTCCCGCCCCGCCCCGCCCCGGCCCGGCCCGGCCCTGCGGGGCAGCGGCGCTCCCGGCTCGGGGCTCCCTCGTCCCGGCGAGCCCCCACGGGGCAAGGACCCCCCCCCAGTCCGAGGATGTGGGGACCCCCTGTTCCGGCGACGGGGGGGACCCCCCCCCCAGGCTGGGGATGCAGGGACCCCCGGTCCGGGGATCCGGGACCCTCCCAGTCCGGGGATGCAGGGACCCCCCGGTCTGGGGATCCGGGACCCTCCCAGTCCAGGGATGCGGGGACCCCCCGGTCTGGGGATCCGGGACCCTCCCAGTCCAGGGATGCGGGGACCCTCCCAGTCCGGGGATGCAGGGACCCCCCGGTCTGGGGATCCAGGACCCTCCCAGTCCAGGGATGCGGGGACCCTCCCAGTCCGGGGATGCAGGGACCCCCCGGTCTGGGGATCCGGGACCCTCCCAGTCCAGGGATGCGGGGACCCTCCCAGTCCGGGGATGCAGGGACCCCCCGGTCTGGGGATCCGGGACCCTCCCAGTCCAGGGATGCGGGGACCCTCCCAGTCCGGGGATGCAGGGACCCTCCAGTCCGGGGATCCGGGACCCTCCCAGTCCAGGGATGCAGGGACCCCCCGGTCCGGGGATCCGGGACCCCCCCAGTCTGGGGATGCAGGGACCCCCCGGTCCGGGGATCCAGGACCCTCCCAGTCTGGGGATGCAGGGACCCTCCCAGTCCAGGGATGCAGGGACCCCCTCCCAGTCCGGGGATGCAGGGACCCCCCGGTCTGGGGATCCGGGACCCTCCCAGTCCAGGGATGTGGGGACCCTCCCAGTCCGGGGATGCAGGGACCCTCCAGTCCGGGGATCCGGGACCCTCCCAGTCCAGGGATGCAGGGACCCCCCGGTCCGGGGATCCGGGACCCCCCCAGTCTGGGGATGCAGGGACCCCCCGGTCCGGGGATCCAGGACCCTCCCAGTCTGGGGATGCAGGGACCCTCCCAGTCCAGGGATGCAGGGACCCCCCCCCCAGTCCGGGGATGCGGGGACCCTCCGGTCCGGGGATCCGGGACCCTCCCAGTCCAGGGATGCAGGGACCCCCTGGTCCAGGGATCCGGGACTCTCCCAGTCTGGGGATGCAGGGTCCCTCCCAGTTCGGGGATGCGGGGACCCCCCAGTTGGGGGACATCCTGGACAAGGGATGCAGGGACCCCCCTCCAAAAAGGGATGCAGGGGTCACCCTCCCCCTCTAAGTCCGGTCCTTCACCTTCAGACAGCAAAGCTGCAGCTGGGGGTGGGGGGCGGGGGGGGACTCCACGTCCCAGCCAGGCCTTTCCCAGGCAACTGGTTTTCCTGCCTGCTGAGTCGCTGTAATGTGGAGGATTTAAATGGGGCTGGGGGGGGGGGGTGATGAATTAACCGAGGGGACGACTCTGTCCCCCAGGCTGCCCAGCCTGGGTGATGCTCCCCGGCCGCCAGGCGCTGCCAGACCCTGTCCGGGGGCCAGGCAGGTTGCAAAGCCGGAGGGCACCCGTGCCGTGCGTCCGTCTGGCTGCACGGCGGTCGGTGCGTGGTGTAGGAGAGGGGTCGGCGGGGCTGTTTGTGCCCCGAAGTGGGAGAGCTGATGCCCTCGACGCCGGCGGTGCTGGGGGCGGGGGGTGTCGTATTCTGCAGCTTCCTCTTAGCGTGGAGTAAACAGCCCAGGTGGAAAGCACCTCTGAAACCACGATGTGGGCAACAAGGGGGCAAATAAAGCTGGGTGGGTTTGTCTCTTTCGAGGTACAAAAAGCTGCGTGTTTTCAAGTGACCAAAACCACCCAAGTTAAAGTGCTCACTTGCAGTTGTTCTTCCAGGGCGGCAGGCACCCTCGAAGCCCCCCGGAGCGGGTGGGTGCTGGGTGCTGCGCCCTCCTGGAAGCGAGACCCTCAGCATGCAAAACACCGGCCCGTTTCCCGGCTGCACCAGCAGCTTCCCCATCGGTCCGGACAAGTCGAGAATATGTTTGGGCATGTTCAGCTGGAGACTGTCCCGCGAAGCGGCTCCCCGGCGCAGTCCCTGCTTGGCCGTGCCGGGCAAGGCCGGCGCAGACCCCGCGGGCTGGCGGCGGCTCCGGCCCCGCGCGGCTCCCTGCACCGAGCGGGCACGGTGGGACGGGCAGAGAGCGTCCCTTCACCCCGCAGGACAGCTGCGAGCCTCCGGGGAACGCGAAAGCAACCCAAAACGATGCTGTGCATGGCAGAAAAAAGCCAAGCCTGGCAAAGCTAGACCTAAATGCTCCCCTAGATTTCGCTGCGGGGTTTACTGCAGTGTTTAACGTGGCAGGGGCTGGAGCCTGCTCGGAAGAGCTCGGAGCTGGTGTCCGCTGTCCAGCACGCTCTCAGATCCCGCCGGGCTCGGCTTTTGTAACTCATGCGCTCATGCATTTAAATTCATTCTAAAAACAAGCACAACAAATCCAGCCCGTGTCTCTCTGTCCGTGGCACGCAGCAAGAGCAGCGGGGGAGCTGGAACAGCCTTGCCTTTACGGGCAGCCGCTGCTGCTGTGTTCACGTGAGAACGGTTTTTGCTTGTAGACCTGCACTGCGGAGAGGTTTCATGCTTCGTAATACATTAGCATATCATTTGCTCGCAAAATGCCATATGAGCTGCAGTGTGTTGGTTCGCTCCCCCTAGATTTGATAAAGACGCAATCGGCACCGAAGGAGAAGCACCGACACGGTTGCAGCAGCAGCAGCAGCAGCGCGGGGTGCATCCCCCACGCGGTACCTCCGCCTCCAGCTGCTCGCAGGGACCGCAGATGAAGAAGCATCCACCGAAAGGATATGAATTCCTTAAATGAGCTCTTTTTGCAGAAAAATGCCGCAAATCAGCAAAAGGGAACGGGACTGTCAAAACCAGCCGCTTTTTCAATGAGCGCCCGAGAGCGGCAGGCGAAAGAGCGGGCTTGTTTGCCCAGTCTGCCGCTAACTGCAGTGAGGGAGGCCGGATTGAAACAGCAAAACAGCGAGAGAGAACCAACCAAGGCGTCCGGCCGGCGCGAAATCCCCAGTTACGCGGCTTTTCAGGAGATACGTCCCTCACTAAGGCGAAGCCAGCCAGCAGCTAAAAGCGGACGCAGGTTTTCCCGTAGAAAAGCGACTCCCTAATTGTCTCTACCGTTTCTGGATGGGGAAGGGTTTAGGGTCCACTTAGCGCAAGATGGCAGGTTTCTTCCAGCCTTGATTTTAACAGGGACCCGACTGCTCTCCCGCCACCCGCCGCCCCCGGTTTTGGCAGGGGCAGCAGCCGCCGAGCCGCTCCGGCCTGGCTCGAGGCGGCCCCGTGTTGGCGGCTGGGCTTGAGGAGCAGCCGGGCCCCAGAGAGGGTCTGAAAGACCTCGGCACGGTGGCTGATCAGAAACGGGAAGCGGGGAGAGGACTGGCGTCGGGTCGGAGAGTTCACGGTCACCTCTGTAGTGACAGCGAGAGAAAAAAAAAGGGGGGGGGGAGGGAAAAGTGGTGATTAATAGAAGGCGGGCCAGAAAGGAGAAAAAACCCAAGGTGACTCATGGTGTTGAGTCCTTCTGGGGACGAGGAGCAGCCGAGGCGCCGGGCTGGAGAGCGGCACCGGCGCTGGGCTGCTTCCTTCTCCCCGTCCGCTTGTAGTCAGCAGCGGTGTCAGCTCTCCTGTCCCAGCATCACTCTCCTACCAGGGCGTCCCCAACCCTGACTCACAGGGTACCCGCAGCTGGTTGGTAAAAGCGAGCGTGCCCTGGCCTCATAATTTGTCTGTAAACATGCTCCGAAGGCTGAAACCAAAGGAAAAGTAAAATCACAGTCCTCAAAGCGCCTGTCTTCCACGGCTGTCCAGGCTGGGACGCCCTCGGCTGCTTCCCGCCCCGCGCCGGGCCCGGGAAGTCGCTCCGGGCACGGATGCGAAGCAGTGATTCCCGGGTGAGTCACCGGGACGCAGCGCCCCGCGCCGTGCCGGGAGCGGGTCCCAGCGGATCGTCCCGACACCCGGTTTCGGCCTCTCCGGGGACGCGGTGAGCAAACGCCCAGCGGCCGAGCCCAAATCCTCCCCCATCGGCCGCCGCGCTGTCGGGTTTGAAACTCGGTGGCCCCAGGGTATAGGGGAAGCAAGGTTTGTCGGGAAACGCAGTATTCCTCTTACATCGACTAGTATCAGCGGAAGAAACGGGAGCGGTTCAGGCGGAGAAGCCTCCTCCGGGTCTTTAGAGATGAAGCACCGGGTTATTTTTCCAGGTAGGATAAACGGAGGCTCTGCAAAGGCCTGAGTTACCGCTCTCCGCGCTCGGGCGCAGACCGCGGGGGACGAGCGCTCGGGTGTTTGCAGCCCGGAAGGACGTGGGTCCTGCGAAACGCGGCCGGCAGCACCCTGCGGATGTGGCATGGCCCGGTCACCCATCGAGCACGTGAAGCCCCGGTGGCTTTTTTTCTCCCTCGACCAGCCGTCGCTTGCGAGAGTAGGCAAAGGAGGTGTGAAACGGCTCGGCTGGGTGAGCAGGGTTCGAGACGCGTTTGACGGAGGGGTAAGAGGCTCTGCCGAGGACAACGCCACGAAGCCAAGCCATGAATGTTCAGGCAGCAGAAACCTCCTCAGCAGGATTAAAATCGCCAAGATTTCTTTATTATTATTATCTCTCCTAACAAGCTTTTTTCCTTTTAAGTGGGAAATGCGAAGGCTCTTAATGAAACACTCACGCTCCAGCAAAAGCCTAAAAGAAGCCAGTGTTCGGCCGAACGGCGTTTACATCCCAGCGAAGCCTGTTTTCCCATCAGCTCTTTGAAGTGCCCAATCAAGTGATTTTTAGACTAATAGGATTTTCCCAGGAAAGAAAGGCAAGAATGACAAAACGCTGAATGCTTGATTAACTCTGCCCCTAAAAGGACTTGGATCGTGTTAATTGACTGTTTCCCTGCCATCTCCAGCCCTCGTTTGCTCCATTTATGAAGGCATTTTGATGAGACACCGGCCCCGGCAGAGCGGCGGCAGGATCCCACCAAGCGCAAACGGTGGGATGAGACAGGCCCTGAAACGAGGCCTTTGGTTCCTGGAAATATTCTGGATCCGGGAGCCGGGCTATGAATCGCTCGCTTCATTTAGCCTCTCACTCATTTTCATCCGACATTGGTTTTTAGGCCCGTTCATAGTCATTAACGTAATTGCTTCACTGACTTTCCATGAGCGGCTGCAGAGGTCTTTTTTTCTTCTTTTGGCTGGCAGCAAAGCGCTTCATTGTCAGCGTCCCGCGCGGGGCGGCAGGAAGTACCTGGCTTTGAATATCGCGCCTGTTGACGTGCTTATTTACTCGCTGCTTCACCTCGTTCCCTACAATCGGGGAGAAAGCCCCGACTGCGCAAACCGCCGAGCACCTGCAGCAGGAGAGCGCCGCGGCCCCGCCGGGCATCCGCGGCGAGCGGCTCCGGCCTCCCGGCGGCGCGCAGGGCGCCCCGGCGTCCCGGACAGGAGCCGGAGGCACTCAGCACCCGCAAGGATCGGCCCGCCAGCCCGATTCCCACCACGTCCCCACCAGCTGCCGGCTGCCGAAACGTCTTCGGCAAACGCGGCCTGGAGCACGCGCCGGCGACGGAGGGCGCGTTTTGGCCCGCTCTGTGGATTTACCGGAAATCCGCAGGGAGCGAGCTTGATAGCTGGGCACGAGGAGGATGCGACGAGGGCGACCTGCTGGCTAACGCTGGCTCCCGCCGGGCGCCTTAAAAATAATCTCTTGATTCCGCGGAGCGCCCTCCGCCCAGACTAGTCAAACGAAAGGAAGGGGCGTCCGCGGGACAAGTCACTCCGCGGCCGGTGGCCGGGCCAGCCCGCCAGGCGAGCGCGGAGCGAGCTGCTGCCGACGGCGGGATCGCGGCTCCGGATCGCGCCTGCCCCCCGGCGCTCTCGGGGAGCGAGCGTCTCCCCGTGAGCCGCCGGGGCCGTCAGCTGTCTCGCTGTCTGGCGTCGTGGCGCGCGCTGCTGCACGGTGCCGTATGGAGCAATTAAGGGCAGGGCACAGCCGTGCGTGTACAGCTTCCAGTAAACCCGTCGGTAATGACACGACAGCCGCCACCTAGACGCCAGGGTAAGGCTTGATTGCACTTTCCTTTTCACGTGCTATCCATCTGCAGCAGGAACTCCTGGACTTTTGGGGAGTGGAGCAGCCTTTGCCCGGGACCAAACCTAGCATGGCCTTGGCACTGCACACCGACACACAAAACTGTGCGAGATCCCTGGCGACACGACCGCCGCGCTCCATCCCCGGCGACGGCGCTTTGGTTAGCTCCACCAAAGGAAGATCTAACCTGGGGATTTCCAAGTGCCAACTTAAAAACTTTTTCTTTTGGTTTCATCCTCCCTCACTAGTTTCTCTGCCTTGCTGATGAGAAGTCAATATTGCACCATGGAAAAGAAAGTCACTTGGATCATGGAGTTGCTGTCAGTAGTGGAACAGGCGGCTGGAACTGGGCTGAACGTGCTCCCTCCTTCACCCGCCCCCAGTCACCCGGAGCCGGGGCCCTTCCCGTCACCCGGTAACAAACTTGGCATTTGTAGAAGACCTGAAGTTTTACAGAAGACCAGAAGCTCCAGCTCTCATGTGCCACAAAGAGAGTGAGAGAGACAAAGAGAGGGAGGGAGATCATCACCGACAGCAGGAAATACGGAGACCTGAAAACATCCATGCTGTGGAAGAGGTCAAAAACCAGCACACTGGTCTCTGCCAGACTGATGTGTGTGTGGGGGGGAAACTCATGACTCCAAATCTGATGAACATTTAACCACGAATTTATGAGCAGGACATGTCAGCTAGGCACCCGCAAGAAGTAATATTGGCAGGAGCACCAGCGTACCACACCTGAATCCTATCTCTCTAGCTGTGGCAACCTCCTCCCAAAAAGCTTATAATATTAACACATGAAAAGCTGATCAATTTAACGTTTGCTAGCACCAGGAAACACTGCCCTGAATCCAGTAGATAGACATTGTTCAGTAACCTACAGCGTTTTAATGCGATGGCAAATAATGCCGGTATTAGTCAGAAACCAGGGCCTGCAACCATTTTCTAACAAACAACTCCAAACCCTCTGTCCCCGGTGAGGGGCGGCTGCTAGGAGCAGCACTGCTTCATCGCAGAGGCACGGCTGTCAATACGCTCACGTAGTTTGTTGAATATTCATGCGCGAAGCAGCCTATGCAGACCACAGAGATAACGCTCCTCTCTCACAGCTGGCAGGAGTGATCTTCCAGCTGGCTAAAAAGTGACACCCAGAGTGACACGCCGCCCCACCCTGATACCGCGGCCCCACCCTGATACCACGGCTCGGCTCGTAATGAAATACTGCCAGCCTGCCAAGGGCCTTGCACGCGGAAGAGTCCTTTGCTAGGCGCTGCACGGAGACAAAGGCGCTGCGCCGACGGCTGGCCACCAGTGCAGCACCGCAGCTGCACACGTTACAAATAATCACGACCTGCCAGGATTTTCAGGTGCCATCCACCCAAGGCAGCCTATAGACAGTCTCTGACCGTGACCAGGATCACGCAAGGGAATTTCAGGAGTAACACTGCTGAAATCTGTGGGAAAGTCGACTCTAGTTGGGCTTTATAAAAAGAAAAGGATGGGGAGCATGTATGGTTGCCATATGGGTTGGGTTAAATGAGTTGGTGCCGCTGCGAATAAAAGCTACTCCCACAAAAATACTGACAGCGAAAGTTGCTTTAAGGATCGAGCAGAAGCACCACTACTGTCAATGCAAACACTTGATCAGCTAATAACTATGTCAGCTACTAAATTATTAAATAATAGATGAATGAATCACTTCGGAACATGATGTTCTTATTGCACAGTCTATATTTGTCTGGATCTAGTGTTAGAAATAGAGTTAGTCCAAAACATGTATTTGTTTGAATGGCAAGAATAGACTGTAACTAATAGCTCCTCATCCCAGAGGATGTGAAGAGTTCTTCAGAGTCCCCTTTAGACTGCTCTTCCCCTTAGGACAAAAGGGAAGAGTTTTAATGAGATGCTTATTTTCTAACCTGCTAAGTAGTTGGATCCTCCCAAGCTCCCCTGAAATATCTGTACTAGGGCACACAGTGCTTGTCTGCTTACTTTTTCTGATGAAACGGGGGGTCAATGACGTTATCGTCTCAGTTTTGCCTTTTCTAGTTAAGCAATGCTGCACTATGCCAACACTGGAGTATGACATTTCATGACGGTGACTGACTCAGGTTTTGGACGCTGTTCACAAACGCTTTCTGAGGTATAAGCGCAACTTGAACATGGGTTGGAGAGGGCGAGTAAAGCCAGCCGAAACAGGAGAAAGCGGGCCAGATGTTCTGTTGCTTTGTGGATCTTTATGCTGCGTGATGACGAGATGTTGTGGCATCTCACGATGATGGTACCACGAGAAGGAAAACTGTCTGAAAGGAAGTAGTGTTCCAGAAATAGCTAATAATGGAAGAAAAAAGCTACCATACCAAAAGGGTAGTCTTTACTTTCATATGTGAGTTCTGCTGACAGGTCCACGTACAGCACACAGCCATTTAGGGAGGAGGCATAAGCACCTGCTTCAGGCAATGCTTGCTGCCACAAGACGACCTAGAGGGTATGGTGCAGTTTTCATGATGTCATCTTTGACTCCAAACAAAAAGAAACATAACAACAGAGAGCATAAAGAATACAAGTGATTTTCTATCAAGAACATATATTAGGTCTCGCAAAATTGGTGAGACCGGAGTACAGAATGGGACAGGCCTGGAAAGGAGAAACGTGTTCATTTTGGGAGGTGAACTGCAGTAGTTCCTCAAACATGGTTTGAAACAGTTTTGTTAACCGGAATTACTGTCAATATTCCATAAGATTTCAACTGCTCAACCAAGCTCTCGGTTGACTGAAACCATTTGAAGGCCTGTGGAACATATCACATTGAAATAAAGAGTATTGTTAACCTCTAAATTTTCTGATTTAAGCGCAAGGCATTCTTAAAATTGTCTCCTCTGCCATAAGCAGAGCAGCTTGTACATAAAAAACCAAAAGAAAATCCCTTTCTTAGCAAATCCATTTGCACACAATAGTTCCTCCAGGGAGAGTGTGAGAAAAGAACAAACCACACATGAATAGATGGTAGCTATGTTGTTTAACATGCTTCTGGGATGTGCTTAGATACTGTGCTGATGACTGTCAGAGGAACTCAAACAGGCTAGTGTTAACCTCAGGATGTTTCTATGTGAAAGTAGAGCAAACCTCTCAAAGGAGAAATGCGGCCTAATTCTTTAGTGAGTACCATGAAACTGACCCCTGCAACAGCTTCAAAAGTAACAGAATAGATTCCCCCAGAACGTGGTAGCCCTCACATCAGGGTTGTCTTTCTGAAGATCAGGTGCAAGTCACCTAGTTCTGCCAAGGAACCACTGGATCACGACCTTTTGGCTTGTTTTGGCCAGGTCAGATTGATTAGTGGTTCCTCTTGGTTCAAGAACATTTGCAGAGTGAAGGATGTTCCTAGCTTTAAATATGAATGTTTTTTTAACACATGTATTTGTTTTTTCCCTTTGCCTTACATTCTGCTTTACAACCAGTATAGTCAATAAAGCGCCTGGTCTGTTAGAAGGCCAACAAAAACATTCCCTCCTAAATTTTAATTTTGAAATAGACATGCAAGAATTCTCTTTCTAAACAGGTAACAAACCACAATGCTCTACCTGTAAATAGCACTCTGATTATCCTCTTACAAAAGCAAGTTGGAAGATTTACATGAGAGAACGTGTCATTGCATTAAAATTAACACTCGCTAACTGCACTCTACGAGAAGGGCTGTACAGAGTCACCGCTGGTACATTTCCCATCTTTCTCTAGAAGTTGCTCGTTTTGTTCCCCATCAACAACTCACCTCATAAGGCCAGTAGTCTGCTATGAAACAGCAATTCTAATCCACCTTATGGGCTAGCTACTTCATTTAATCAAACAAGGAGCAAGAAAGCTATGAAGTAAACAATCTGAAAAATTCCCAGCTCAGCAGACTCCCTTGGGCACAGAAGCCATGACCTGCTTCTGTGTAGCACAGACTGTCTCCAGCATTTCAGGTTTCTTTCCCTCCTTCCCTATTAGTAGTTTAAACTACTGGAAGGCTGCTTGCTTGTGTTTCCACTCCCCCGCCCCGAGCTTAACCACAAGAGGAACCAACATGCCAGCAGAGAGACTAGCTCCCAGGCAACAAGAGCTGCAATCCTTCCACAGATCAAACCATGGCAGAATAACATATTAAAAAAGGGAACACAGCTGTGTGTGGCACATGATATCATCTCAGCCCTTGGCTGCCTTTCATCTAATACAAACATCCCCAGAGGAGTCAGTCTGTCAACATTTTGAGACCAAACTTGATTTGAATCAAGTTGTTTTTCTGAAGGACACAGGCCCTAACAGGCAGATGAGGCTGACCTCTGCTGGGTGGCCAAGACAGTGCACAGCAGCAGCCAGCTCAACCCTTCACACTTGAGAGCCTCAAAAGCCTACTTTAACATTTCTTACACACTCCATTGAATGCAGTTTTCTGTGAGGAGAACAGCGCAACTAAAGCCAAGCACACAGAACAGCATTTCAGTGGTCCCCTAAAGCATATTCAAGAGGATTAAAGGTCAAGATTAAACTTCTACCTTGTGCAGCAGAAACTGTTTTCTTCTCGTTTTCTTCATATCCTGTGTAGTGACATCAACCACCACATAAAAGTAAATCCCTCATCAGGCAAAACACATCAGCAATAAAGATACTTGTTCGTAACTTAATCTTGGAGCACAGTGAGTTTCAGAGACGATTTAGGCCTGCATACGCTGCTTGCCTGTCAAACTACCTCCAGCTTTCCTGCTTGCCAGTGAACGCACTGGTCGCTAGTGTTTGTGGTACAACGGACTGGAAGAGTATTTGGACTGGTGTTTTTGTAGAACTCCAATCGCACTGTTTGCAAAAAAACAAACAAACAACTTACCTCAGGAGGCAGGCACCACCTCTGACCCAGCTGCTGATAGCTATGAGTTAATCATGTAATCACCCTCATTCCCTTTACATAGTCCTTTCTAGAAGGCTTAAAAACACAGTAAAAGCTCCCTTCCATTACAGCTTTGAAACTACATCTGCTGCCATACTCTTTTCCCCCTCTGGCTATCACACATGAAGGAAATTAAACCACAAGACCAATCACAGTACGATGGATTTAATCTAAACGCACATGATAAAAATTGTGATGTAGCTCATCTCCTCTTGGATACAGGAAAACAAAGGAACTGTTATGCAGTTCGGGAGCTCTAATTACACTTGAGCCATGCTATGATCTTACACTCTGGGTAGAATCTTCATGCAAAGTTTCAGTTTACAGACCAGCAACTTCAAAACTTGCAAAGAGTACCTTAAATGTTACCCACCCATACGTGGATGCAAAAATACAGTGAGCCTGTGAATCTCCAGATAATTTTCCTGGGGAAGCATTACCGGAGCTCACCACCATTAGGCAAGAGCTTAAGCTAGCACTTTCTAAACTAATCTATGCTATATAATGCTGACAGCAAATGCTAGGGACAAAATGAGAGGCCCTGCCCCTCACTAAAGGGTGAAACGGTATGGAGCAAAGTTGCAGATAGTTGCAAGTTAAATGCAGGCAGTGACTGGCATCTTACACCTGAAACACAGTACTTTGACAGCTTACTGTTGCAGATGTGTTACAATGAGATGTGATGAGTGTAATTTTGCTCCCTCTTGCAGAGGGCATTTAATTTGAACCAAGTGGGACCACAAGATCCAAGTCAACGTTCTGCAGTGTATGCTGGGTATTCAAGTTAAATACTAAACAACAATTTGTAACCAAAACTTTAATCCCAAGGATCTCACAAAAGACATTTTACAAGTGACATGAAATTTCTTGTACAGTAAAGAAGTGTTTAATTCATAACTTTTACAATGTACCATTACACATTCAACTCATCCACTCCAGTTGTCAGTTCTGTTGCATATTTGGTCTATTCAGAGGTTCTGGAATAGATGGTCAATCAAACAATCATCTATTTAAGTAGTACTCTAGCCACATTAAGTACAAAATTAACTGACTCCAAGGCTAAAAATTTACATTTCACATAATGTTCCAGGTAATGGGAAGTCAGAACTAGAGCTCCGGATAACACCGCACCTCAGTCATTCCCTTTACTCACCATTGGCTTGACGTTCCTGACTCTTTTTTCTGAGAGCTGTACTATGAAAGCATCTATTTCTTGTTCTGCATAGACTGAATACCGTTTATGGCCATATTCTTGCAATTAACTGATATCTTCATTGCAAGCTTCCTTCCAAAAGCTGAATCCCAGCCATACATACTCCTTTATGATAAGACCAGAAACATTCTTCTATCTATGCAAGACAAACTGATTACCATTCAACACAAACAAAAACCATGTATAAGGGTACATTGAAAAGTAATTAATATCACAAATCATATGATCTGCTTAGAACCATATACAGATTCACATCTTTACATTTGCCACCTGTTACAAGATACAAGGAACAAAGCAAGTTCAACAGCTAAAACATTTTAAAAATGCACCAAGCTTTATGAAGTTTCAAAACAAAACAATGTTCTGTACATACTCCTCCTGTCTTCAGATCTCATGACTTCCTGTACACAGCTCCTTCTGAAAGTCCTATTTCCTCTCATTTGACCTGGAGCGACTAAATAAGAAAACACATGTTAGTTTCAGAGTGGACAGAGTTGCATGCTCCGCTTGAAGCATCCCAGCTCAACGCAACACGTGACTCAAGTGTTTTAAAATATTGCTCATTGCTAAAACCAGTTATCTAATTCCTCAACATTCTAAGACACTAAAGATGATTCTCCACAGCAGCCTATTTCAGTATCAGCAAGAAGTGGGAATGCCATCATTTTTAGAGATTTACTCAAAACACTTCATTACCACATAACTAGTCCTACCTGCGAGACCTGGAAAAGGAACGAGAAGGCTTGTGATTCCTCTCCCGTGAGAGTGACCTCTCTCTTCTTCTGTCTCTGGAGAGGGACCTATTGAAGATGACAACGAAAGATCACTACAGCATCAAAGCAAGAGAAAGAGGTTACTTTACAAAACGATCCGAAAAGGCTCCTTTTCAGGGAATTAAGGTTTTAACTACTCTGTCGGGGAAAAACTGTTACAGATTACAGCATTAACCTCTCCTTCAGGTAAGAATCATCAGCTTGAGCCATACAACACTGCTTAAGTTGTGTTGTAAACACCTACCTAGTCCTTTGCACCGCTATCTGTTCAGAGTTGAGACTGCAAATGGCACTTACTGCCTCAGCTATAGCCTCTTACCCTTTGGTTTCCTTATCTCAGCTGATGCAGCATGTTCGCATATGCTTCAAGAATCCCTTACAGGAACGCAGCATCCCAAGCCATACGCATATAAACTCTGAAAGCTTCAAAAATCCTAACAAAGAACTGCAGTACCCCGGCATAATTGCCACCTACCACTTCACAGTACGCGACAAGAGAACACGCTTACTAGCCAGTCTGTTTCCTATGATCTGTACTTAAGGCTCACGGCACCTGAAGAAAAGTAGCATATTAACCTGGATGCTTCATGAAAGAACTGTCAGGGACTCTGGACAGCTGCAGAACATAAAAGCTAATTATTTCCATTAATATACCTTAGCTGATAACCTTTTAATCTCAAATAGCTGCGTGAACATCTTAATTCCAGCCAAGCAACGCGACAGAAGCAAACCCATTTTTCTCTTTACTGAGTTGTAATGCTTATCCTGAATCTATCTAATACACACACACAACTTAAGAATATATATACTTTTTTAATTTTTAAACATGCTGGACAACTTGGCCCATGTTTTAACTAACTGTTGCATACCTGCTGCGGCTACGAGAAAAGCTTCTCCTTCGCGGTGATCTAGAACCAGAAAAAAAAAAGTGAGGCTTTTTATCAATTCTTTCAGCATTAATGGGGTGAGGCATTTCCCAACTTGTCAAACTCACTGTTGGGCCCAGGGAACGTGCCAAGAATAACTGGCATCCATCATCCAGTAAAACGCATGGAAAGATTAGGCAGTAAAACAAAGCTCAGTGTGAACAGCACGTTTCCAACCATGAATCACTTTAACTAAGAATGCTTCATAGCAGAGTTGTCCAATGCAACACCTCAATTTCAACTAAATACACTACCCAGAACACCACACCAAAGTCCCACAAGTGGTTCCAAAAAATAGCACAGACCAAATGTTTTGGAACCCATGCAAGCCAAAAAGGTCCATGACAAGACATAAGAGATACCAAGTGGAAAAAAGTGAAAATGCGCTCAGTGTAAATATTGAAAATGCCATTAAGTGCTACATTAGAACTGCATATTTGTGATTGTCATTCTTAATGCCAAAAAAGTGTGTTTAGACTTTCTTTAAAAAAAAAGAAAAAAACAACCTTAGCTCGGCCCAGTTCATCCCAAAAAGTAATTGTTTTAAGTTTTGAAAACTGTTAGTAAAACCATTTAAAGGTGATAGGATTTTTTTTTTTTTTGGTAAGGAAAAGCTAAGTTTGTTAGAGCTTTATTAAAAATTAAGTTTGGCGTCTCACATGCAAATATACTGGTTTTTACTTTATTTACAGTGTAAGAGTTTCCATATCACCCTTAAAAGTTTCCTCAAGCAACATATGTACGTTACCACTCAATTATGCACAGCCAGCCTTTGATTGAGAAAAGTAATTACTTATAAGCCGCTTACTCCTTATTTTTAACCAGCAGTAAACTGTATAAGCAGGAAAAACTTACTAGTTTTTGGTTTCAACAAGCTAGAAATGGTGAGGTGAGGCTGCCGGACTGACTGCCAAGAAGAATTTGCTGAAAAGGTTTTGCCAGATGTTGCGTTGTATTTAGTTGGTTGGCGAAGGGGGTGTTGTGGATTTTTCCTGCTTTTTTGTTAGCCGAAGGCTGCTGCTGTAGTTGTTGTGAAGACATTTGGTAAATAAACAGCTGAGCTGATTGGCCGGGAATGTGTGGGCGGTCGAGGTGGCTGCTGCCGATTTGGTTAAGGTTGGAGAGAAGGCTGAGAGAAAACAGCATGCTCGGGAACCAAAGGGCGGTGCAACCTGACGACTGGCCATGCCTGGGTCATGTGAAACGACACCAGCCAAGCTGAATGGGGCGCGCTGGTCACATGACGCTGAAAGGGCTAGTTGACTGGCTAATGCAGACTCAGAGGGTGGTGAGAAGAGACATGATGGTGACTCTGTAACGGGTTCATTTTTATTAATAGATGGACCAAAAAGCATAAAAAAAATGAAAAACAAGCCATCAGTACAACCATCTATTAGCTAACAAATACTCCTAATGTGTTATTTTTCAACAGCAAAAGGGTAAGCTTGAGACCCTGACTTGTGAGGACTTCACTCACCTGCAACAGGTAAACTCAGTCCTGTAAAAACCACGTTGCAGTTAACAGCCAGACAACCTAGTCTGGGTCCAAGAACGCGCCAGTTACCAAAAATCCTGCTAGATTTTAGATCTGGGTTTGCAAATCACAAGTGACAGGACTGTCACGTGATGATTTAATTTAAAATTGATGCTAAAGTGTTACGGCTTTCAGATGGTCAGAGCAACTGCTACTTGACTTATTATTACACAGCTGCCTCCTTGGAGTCTTTCAATTGTGCAAACAAAGTGGAGAAATACATCTGCATGAAAAAGCCAAGTTGCTGTATGTAATGTTTTGCCATTATGGAATAAAGGAAAGGAACAGCCTAAGTTGAAGTATGGGGAAGAAAGGGAAAGTGTGACTAGAAGATGAGCAGATTTTAGGAGGAAAGAGGATAAATCCAGGATAGAGGGCGCTGACTACCAACTTGCACAGTCACCTAAGGACAAAAGCCAACATTCAACACAACTTATGTTCACCTCGATTTTGATTTTTTAGCGTTTGGCATCTCCAAACTGTGATCAGATAGATGAACGTTATCCATCAACATGCTTTAAAAAGCCTGCTTCTACAATGCTAAGTGGTAACAGTGCCAACAGCTCTATGAGGGTACTTTGACCTAGGGTACCTGCGGCGAGGAGGAGGACTTCTTCTGCGATAGTCATCTCGAGGGCGCCGGCCCCAGGACGGAGGTGGACCACGGTTCCGACTCCGTTTTTCACCATTGGAGAGCTCCACTCTGACACGACACCCACAGAGGGTTCTGAAAAAGAAACTGCCATTAGCTAGCACTTCTAGCAACGACCTTGTTTGCAAAAAGGGAAGCTCACAGAATTGGAGAGGAAAGAGGAATGAATAACCGGGGGGGCCGGGGGGAGGAGGGGGAACTCCATCAACATTTTAGCCAAACACACATTATTCAGAGTCTAAAAAAAACAGAAAACACGACCAATAAAAGGTCTGGCCGCTTCTGAAAGCTCAAGCCAAACTACTAAAGCAGGAAGTGAAGGAACCTGGAGAAGCTCCACTTACCAGTTTTACCTCTTTATAGTAACACCATCTTGAACTTAACTGATGTAGATAAGAAGCTCAAGCCATACCCAACTTAAGAGTTTAACTCTAAAATGTAAAATTAACTCTCCCAATGTTACTTAAAATCGGCACTATAAAATACAACTGCTCTTAAATCACTGCACAAGTTATTTTGTGTAACAAGCGCATTAAGCACTTGGCTTTGAAGCTGCCCAGCTTTAAACTCTATCACTAGCTACAGTTTCTGTTATTTCTATTAAGCAAGCCACACACACATAAGAAGCACATTTTACCTTCCATCTAGTTCTCTTACGGCATCAGCTGCGTCCCGTGGATCTTCAAACTCCACAAAGGCAAAACCAGGAGGATTTCTTGCCACCCACACACTGCGCAGTGGTCCATAGTAGCCAAAAGCTCGCTCTAACTCCGTTTTATTGCCATTGTTTCCAAGGTTACCCACATAAACCTTGCAGTCCAGCGGACAAGAGTCACGATGCATTGCTAGGTCAAAAAGAAACAAAAAAGCTCATGTATATTTAACAGACAACAACGGTTTATTCACTTGGTCAGAAAATAATTCAGTTGATTTTTTTGTCCAAGAAACTGCAAGAGCACCGTGATCTGATATATAAAGACAGGCTACCCTAGATATATCATTGTTTGCATGTGGCTGGTGGTAGGGGAGCACCTTGGGGGAGAGCGGGCAAAAAAAGTTGCTGCCTTGCCTTCACTGTTAAACTAATATTAATTTGTTATTTCTGTGTGAGACTGTCTCAGGGAGATCGATTTGTATTGCTTCCAACTTTGAACAAGAGTGTTCCTCTGCGTCCCCCGCCCCAGCCCCCGGGGTTACAGCGGGGGCGGGCCTGCAGGGGGAGCGCTGCGCGGGTGAAGGGCTCCATTGTTCTCGGAGCGGCCCTCGGGGGAAGCTGCCTATGCCGGGGCGAAGCGCGGCGCCATCCTCGGCAGGGACCGTGCCGGGAGCGCTCGGGAAGTGCCTGGAGTCTCCTCGGCACGGCGTGGCGAACCACCGCCACCTCGGAGCGGGCGGCAAGGCGCCACGGCACCTTCGCGGCTCCCCCCGCCCGGCCGCACCTCGCCCCACTGGCCACCGTCGCGGAGAGAGTGCGACGAGCGGGCCCCTCAAGACAATCCGTGGCCTACCCGCCTCTTCCCTGCCCGGCTCGCCGTGGCGCAGCGGCAGCCGCCGCCCGGGGCCCGGCTTTACAAAATGGCGGCGGCTCTTTGTTCGCCGCTGCCGGGCCCCGCCACTTCCATCCGCCCTTCCGGGGACCGGGACCGCCGCTGCCGTTTCCCCCCTCCCCCCCCGCCCTCCGAGGTGAAGGTCCTCACCGATGCTAAGAGGGAGGGCGCGCGAAGGGAGCCCGCGCTAATTTCGTAGCCGACTCGACCCCCAACGAGACTCCCGCTCCGCTTTTCCTCACTGGACAAAATGGCGGCGGGCGCCTACCCCGCCCGCCTTTATATACGGGCAGCGCGCTCTCGCAAGACGGCGGCCGACGGCAAATCAGAGGGCGCCGCTCCGCTGACTGACATTCCGCTTCGTCCCGCCCCCCCGCCGAACACGCCTATTCCCGCCGCGCGGCCCAAAATGGCGGCAGGGCGGGTTTCGTCACGGGGCTGTGGCCGGCGGCCGTTAGTGATCGCCTCCCGCGGGCTGAGGTCCTCCTCTCGCCCCGAGTCCCCCCTTTGGCAGCTGCTTACCGGAGGAAGACCTCAGGCCCCAGAAATAAGGAAAGGGGAAACGCCCCAGGGAGGCTGTCTTGTTTGCTTAAAGGAAAAAGGAGTTTTTCTTTCTTTTTCTCGTTCAGGTGGTGTTCTCCAGGTTCTTGCCCGAATCGTTAAGGTTTTACATATATGATAGCTTAGAGTTGCAAATAGCTACTTATCCCCAAGGGCCGGGCCTTGAAGTAATTACGTGGCAAAACCACTGTTACCCCAGAGGTTTTTGTAGGTTTTATTATGCTTTGGCTGGTGCCTACTGAGGCACAAAGGAGAGAAAGGGCTTATTCGACGCTTGAGAGCAAGTCGGAAGAGCTGGGATTTAAACCGAGGAATTTTAGTTACAGAGAACATAGTCAGAGGACAGCTTTCCGTGGTGGTGATGTGCTTTATTATTACTCTGGCAACAGTCCATAACTGACTGTCCAGAGAGTAGTTAAAAAAAAAAAAACACACAGTGATTTTCTCCAGAACAAACTTCTTATTCTGTGTTATCTCAAGCAACATAAGAAACGCATCAAGGAGAGTTTCTGCAGCAATTTACTAAGATGCCATTTTGCAGCCCTATCTCTAGGTTGTGTTTAATGTACCAGTCTAGGCTTTAGTTTACCTTTTTGACTTGGACTGAGCAAGACAAGTTTATCTGATACATGTGTGGACAGTAATACTGGGAGTATTAAATGGGGTAAGGTATTTTGGGCGCAAATTAATGTGTATGCGTTTTGTCTTCTGACCAGGAATTCCGCAGAGGAAGAGACATCCTCAATCTACTGCAGTTCTACCAGCATGTCAAAATATTTGGATTAAGGACAACCAGCTAACATAATTCATTTGAATTTTCCAAAAATCCTTTTACAGCCTCCTTCATTAGTTCTAAGAGCCTCTTACAAGTAAAAGGCTTGTAAGAATGAAAGTGGGCCAAGTGGCAGAAAACCAACAAGAATTTTGACGTAATCAATGCTCTAAAATAGCTTTAACGTGTGTACAGTTATCTGACAGTTATCAGCTTTAACTTAAGGAAACGTAATTTACTGTAGATTAGCTGATAGTTAATTTCCTGAGACCACAAAAACAAAGGAAATAATTGCAATTAACCATTTGACTTCAAAGACTTCTTTGAGATGGTGATTTCCCATGTTTGCCTCCCTTCCTGACAGGTTTTTGCAATGTTTACTAGACCCTTCTTCATATCACATAACCTACATTTGAAATATCATTTAAATTTTGATATACTCACCAATTTTTAAAAACATTCATCTGGTAAACTCGTAATCTGTGTCAGACCTTTAGCTTCACACCAAAGTCACACGTGACATATAAGAATAATTACAGGTGACACACGCTGCAACAAAGGGTTTATTCAAAAGCAGGCGCACCACCTGCAAAGGGAGCAAGGCATTCCGCACTCATTTAGGAAGAACTACCTGCTCTAGTCAAAGCACTTCTTACATGGGCTTAAGTCCATCACCATGCTTTATAAATCACATACCATAAGAAGCGTGTCATCCAAACATTAACTTTCCCATTTTCAGTTTGCTTTTGGCATTATACAGAGACCAAATGTGACACATGACCATGACAAAAGACAGGTCAGAAGTGAGCTGATTGTATTGTGGCCAAAAAAAAAAAAAAACCACCACCTCTTTCCACAGTCAGTTTTGGGATACCCCAACACAGCCACACTGCACTTTAGTAGTTCAGACCCTGATGAGCAAAGTCAAAATTCTGTTTGTCTCCCAAAAGATGATATCCTGATATCCTATATAGCTTTGAGTGTCGCTATATATTTGCATGTATATATATATATGAAAGCTGCATTGTGTTACATTACATTCTTCCTTATTCCAAGTTTATAAGGTAGTGTATGCTTGAAAAATCCTGTTGCACTGTCATTCCCTCTTGCTTTCTCAATAACAAAATACCATTCATGTCCAATATATGCGAGATGTACATAACATTTGCATTCACCAGATCCTCCATAAAAGGAAGGAGAGACTGTTGACTTTACAAGCATGACCAGGTCTATTTTGCAGACGTGGGCCAAGACTAGATTGGAAAGAGGGCACCTAAAGCTTGCACGATTACTGTTGAACAGTCATCTATATTAAAACACGGCCAGACAAGAACTCAAGACAGACCGACATGAAGTAAGGCAATATATTCAAGCTGCTATCATATTCATAATATATACAAATAATACATATTGCATATAATATTATATCTATTATATAATATACATATATATTATGTATATATGCTGCATAATATATTCAAGCTGCTTCTCTGAGATTTAAATCTCACATGAGAAAATGAGCATGTTCTAGCTGTTATCGTTTTGAAGAAGTTTCAATGTGAGCCAAAAGTAAGGGATACTTACTTTTGACAGACAAGACTCACTGCAGAATATCTCTGTCAGCAACCGCATCTCTTAGAGATGCTCCTCCAGCAAAACTAGACAGCATTAACAAAAATACTTCTTTGCTGGCATGATTATATCTACAGAAAGGTCTTTTGCTATGAGATGTTATTACACATACACAACAAAGAACTGGTCTGAGGGGATAGGCCTTTACTTCAGTCAGAAAACTGACTGCCCATGTAGTCCTACCTGGACTAGCTTGTTGTGAAGTTCTTGTGGATTCAGCCCATTTATTTTCACATCCTCCTGTTAATACACTAATCTTGATGAAGGCTATTTTCTAAAGAAGCAGCGACTTACCTCTGTCTGATTGTTAGATATACTAAAACTAGCTTGCATATGCTTATTCCTGCCACAGCTGCTCTCCTCTTTACAGGGTACAAACAGCAAGTCTGCAGGTCCCTGTGACTTGTTCCCTCAGTTTAGCAAAGTTTAAACTTCAGTGATAGTCCTGTGAAGGGTTTCAGCTGCATCTTAGACCTCAAACAAAGGCTGGTATGTACACTTGACACGAGAGTGAAATAACATACCACAGTTTCATTTATACGTCATAGAGCTAAACCAAGATATACTCAGGATCCAGTGCAGGGACACAGCGTGCCCCCAAGACTCAGCCATCGGGGATTAGTAAGATCCATTTACTTGACTGACATGTCTCTATCAATTGGAGACTCAATCAATTGGTTCCTTAACCTTCATTCCAACCTCTCCGGTCGTGAGCTAGCCTTTTGTCATTGTTCAGAGTCTCACCCCCTTTTTCTGCCTCTTTTATATCTAAGGGCAGGACATTCATTATAATCCCCGAATCCTGCTGCTGTTGGGAGCCCCGTGACGTCTGCTTTGTGACAAACTGACACACCACGCTCCCTCATAGCCAGTACACCATTTGCTGGCCCTCGAAAGAAAACGAATCCAGACCAATTTGATCCTTTAAGAAACACCCTCATGGGCCTACAGGCATTAGTGGCTAGACACCCTCTCTAGCATAAAGCTTTTTGCTGCTTCCTATGGATCCGGGGACAAGATAGATAGTCCTCAGGTAACCTCATGGTTCCCCTGCTCCCCAGGCAGGACTTAGGGCTGTCCCTGAGCAACACAGGAGCCTTAAACTCACCTGGGGCCAGCTCCTACCTACCCACCTCCTCACCTGGTCCAGCCAAAACCAAGATGTGGGCGCCAGATGGCAGCATTCCCCTCTCGCAGGGGCAGGTAGGGGTAGATCCCAAAGAGAAGCTTTTCAGGGAAAGCGGGCCTCATAGCACTGGGAGATAGCCCTCCTTTTTACTTGGTTTTTGATCAGGCAAGGTTACCAGCAGACTCTCCAGGCATACTGCAACTCAGGCAACCAGGACCAAGCTGGGAGATCCCAGTGGGGTTTACAGAAACAGCACAAGGGAGCGGAGGCTTTGTCTCAGCTTTGCCAGAATTTGTTTTGCACGTAGAAAATATTCCATATTGAGGATTGATTTGGGAGAAGAAAACCCTTTCAGCTCCAAGGCTGAGCTCCAGGGCAGGTGTTGCAGGACAACAGACTTACCCTCACTGCTGTGTTCTGTCAGAGCTGCGAGACTTGGGCGCTTCTGGAAAATCTGTAAACAGAGAATTAAAACACTGAGCCCGGCTCACTGCTGTTTCACTCTTAACTTTAATCCCCTAGCAGACGGGCGTTCTCTCTAGCAAGGTGCACTAGCTCGTGGCTTAGGGCCCAGGATTTAAACCTGCTCCCGCAGTCCTGACACTAGCCCTGAAGCCTGCACCCCCCCACACACCCCAAATGTGATTACGCACGCCTCCCTGGCTTGCACCAGATTATCCCCCCTCCCCACCCCATGCAGAAAAGAAAGTGATACAGAACAGCTAGAAGCCCCCAAACCTGGGGGGAGGCCCAGAGCCTGCTCGCTCAGCTAGCTGAGTTTCATCGCCCTTAAACGGTTACCAAGGTGATGCTGCTGCCATCTCCTTCCTCCGGCGGGCAGGGGGCTGGCGATGGCCCCTGGGGTGCTAAGCAATGAGGGTGTGGTGGAGCAAAAATCTCCCGGTGGCCTCCGGGTCTGCTGCGAGGTGTCATTTCCTCTGATCTCTCAATCAGGGAGGCCAGGAAGGGAGAGCAGCCATTCATCAGCAGCTGCTTCACCAGCAGCTCGGGGGAACTATATTTACCATCCATGTGTGGTCAAACAGTTTCCTCCCAACAGGGCGGTGTCTTGCTTTCTATGCACCGCACTGAACTGAACGGCTCATATGAAATTTAGTCTGTCAGGCTAAGAGCAGTTCGGAGGGCAAAAAAAAAAAAAGGGGCAACCAAGTAGATTTTTGCATTAGAGGAGCACCAAATCTTCTGCAGCGCGTACGCCTCTTACTGACGAATAACAGAGAAGGGCACATGGAAAGGATTCATCAGCTCTGCCCGTCTCCCTACAGACAGAGGATTGTTCTTTACGCAGCATAGCCTGCTGTTTAAGTTTTAAAATCCCAGGCAAGAGGACCCCCCCCCCCGCATTGTCCTGAGGAGGCTATCTGCAAATTCTTTGCTCTCTGTTCCCTCCCCCCCGTTCCTTCTTCCCCCTCAACTGGGCCTCCAGGCTTTCTCTTTCCTTTTTCTCCCATGCTCTGCAGCAAGCCATATTCCCTTCCTCCCCCACCTGGCTCCCCGGGGAGAGGACTGGAAAGCAAAACAAAAGAATCACTCACTGGGAAACCATGATTTGCTCGGCCCTCCTCGCTCCAACCCTGAAAAAGGTGACGGGGGCGCTGTCTTATGTGAAGTCAGGCCCTAAGCTGGAGGCTGGGAGTGAAGGTCTTTGAAGCCAAGGGTAAAACCTTTGATGGTTTGAGTGGGCTTTGCGGGAGGCCCTGAAGTTCCCAAATTCCAGTCAGCTGGGTTTTTTGATCGCTTTGCAGGCAAAATGGGTTCTTAGTCTGCTCTAGATTGTTAAGGGCTCTCACAAAGATGTATCTCTACCAGCTGGCTAGCTCACCTGGCGGTGGAGTTTGTACGATTTCTCCTTGTGCAATTAGCTATGTTATCATCGTCCCTGTCTCCTGCTATACTTGCAGCTATGCCTTTTGCAAAACACAGGCCACTTATTTTAATTCTACACAAAGCTAGAGAGTCAAACTGACTCCAGGCTCCCTTGTTGTCCCACTTGGAAGGTTAGAGATGTGCATGAAGAAGTCACGTAATCTGAGTGACTTTATACGTTTTCCAGGGAATAGCAGTGCTGAGGGATGGTGAAGCTAGAACTGAGTGCTCCTGCGTTTTCATAACTAATAGATATAGTTAGAATTATTAACTAATACGTATGTGGCTGTGGTGTAAGCTGTGCAATGAGCATATTTTATATTCTCTTTAGATATAGTGCAAACGATGGAAATTGATCCCTGCAAGCACTTCTTCCCGATGGTGGTGTTGGAGCCCACGAGTCTTTGGGCCTGATGCTTTTCTCAAAGACGTGTCACTACTTCATTGGAGTGTGTCCTCACGTATGTCTCTCAGAGATGTTAGAAAGTCATATCCAAGGTTGATTTTGACCTCTGAGTCCTTAGTTGGAAAGAACTATCCAATGGAAGAGAGTAGCCACGGCAATGCACTTTGGCCATTGCAGAATGCTTCAAGTGCCCATTTAATGATCACGTCGGTGTCTCTAACCTGCCTGTAGTCACTCGCATGAATGCAATATCAGTTCTTCCAGTGGGGATGCTAGTGACTGCATTCAATGAAATCCCATTATATAATGGAGACTTGAAAAGTTCAGAGATGAATTAGACCAGATGTTCTGGACATGATTTTCACCAATGCTTATTAGTCCTTAAAGATGTAACTAAGAAACTTTAGTTTCACAGACAAATAATTCAGTGCAACTGCAGGCTACCCTGGAAACTAAGATGAGAAGCAGGCTTCCATTTTACCAACATTTAACAAAGGTCATTTTTAATTGGCGATAGACTTTGTCCTCCTTAATGAGTGACACTCTCTCTAACAATTGGGACTCAATGTAACAAAATCCGGAACACTTATTTGATTGCTGTGAAATAGCCGGGCTCAAAATAAGCTGTCATGCGGAATATAATAAAAAGCAATTTGACGTCCATAGAAGCTGCGAGAACAGATGAGATGGCATGAGGACTGCTAATAGGGCCTGTCCCATTTGTTGTTAGACAGTGTGTTTGCGTTCAGCCAAGTCTGAGTTTGTATGGCTGCCCCTATGTGAAATGAACCGATAGTTTACGATAGCTGTAAGCAAATTGTCATTTCCCTTCAATCCTTGCAGGGATTTTTTCCTCAGAGATGACAAATACATTCACGTGCATTCACTTTCAGAAATGGGAAGTGGTCTTCTTAAATAGACCAGTGGTTCAGCCTAATGGACCATCCACATCACAGGTATCCAAATTCTAGTGAAGTCACCTGGTTAAAGATCATAAAGTAGGTATCAAACCTCACACTGCATTAACTCATGTGGTTTCAAGTGCTGATTCAAAGCATATCAGAATTTGGCTTTTTGCCTGAGCTATTAATTGTCTTTTGAGTGCTTAATGAATTGATAAGTCTTGTCCCTATCTCCCCAGGTTCTAAGATTTGAAACAAATACATTTTACTGAAAAACGATGCCTTTAAATGAAATTTGTACTAAGGAGTTTTTCTGCAAGTAGCTGCCCTGTTTTGCTAATTGTATGATAACTGGCATTACAGACATCAACAATATTGTTGATTTAGATTCCTGCTGTGCAACATTATTGTCCTATACAGGAGACCATGAGGACAGCAAAGAAGCGAATTCTGTTTTTTGCATATGAGAGACCTTTCCCCTGATCACCTGTAAAACAACAGATTTGAATATCCATTTTCTGACATCGAGAGGATGGCTGTGTTAAAATTAAAAGTTATCACAGAACAGGAAAGACAGCAAAGGAATAAGGTACTTTCCATAAACTTGTGATCTTTTTCTTAGCCCCAGCTGAACATAGCATTTTAGAATCCAAGATTTATCATCATTGGAAACAAGGAGCTGTCTCATTTCACTGGCACGAGAGGAAAGGTCTTAGTCACAAAATGCTGTAGAGATCATTTCTATTGTTTCTGTGGTTTCTGGGCAGGTATAAAAGAAGGTGAAAGACACCCGCTGTCATTGCAACTGGAACGTCAGTAGAAAACTAGCAAGGAGACACATCTGTGCCGCTCAGGACTTCACCGTGATCTCTAGAAGATCGACAGTAAGTAAATCACATGCTACTTGTGAATATATGATATAATTTGCCTTTCCAGCCAGTCATCGATATTTTAATATCCAAATTAGGATACAGAAAATTCATTTGGGAAGATGTTGAGTGGAGTTGCTTATTATCCCAAACTGCCTCTGCAGCAAAAAATAATTTATTCAAAAAATAAGTATCTTTGTTATGTGGGAACACATCTTGATTATTCTTACAGAACAATTTCTCTGCTGCTATAAAATCATTTAGGTTTTGATATAACAATTAATCCAGGATTTGCTAGTAACTAAAGGCTTAGGTCAATCCTAAAAGCAGGGTATAGTCATTAATGGAAAAAAGGCAGAAATTTCAATGATAGACATGGTGATAAAGGAACAGAGGGGTTGAAAGGATGAGTAGGTACAGGGATACCAGTGCCAGGAACAGATGAATAACTGAATAGTTATAACTTGGATGCAAATAATCATTGCATAATTACATTTTCTAATTTTCACTTCCCTGAGCCAGAAATCCATTTCTTTTCAGGAAAAAAAATATCATTCTTGTGTGCTGTGGCAGATCAGGATGTCAGTAACATCATGTGTATTGCTGATGTAAAAGTCTTGTATTATTAAAGGTCCAAATGCCAGGACTGGGTCCACCTTTTAACTTAAACTGCAGAGTCCACTCTTAAACTCTTGTTGAGGTCTGTAATACATTTCTAAAGCAGCAACCCTGATTTTTTTTTTTGGTTGGTTAAATTTCTGCTAAGTTTTTATCAGGAAGATGTCTTATCAGTTCCAAATAAAATAATCTCTTGCGCCGGCATATGCACAAGAGCAGGAAGTAATACCTTAACAAGCAATAGCGGAAAAGGAGATATAGGACTCCCAGTAAAGAAATGTAGCAATTTACTATGAAATATATTCATCTTTTACTGATACACACTACAAGCTGTAATGATGCTCTGACAGGTCCTGAGGTGATATACCATAGTATACTGCTCCACTGTTACTAATGCTTATAGGCTGAAATTCATTTTGTCAAGTGAAAGAAAGAGAAAGATTTTTGGTGATACTGGCCACTTCTTGTCCTGTCGAACAGATTTAAAGAAGAAGAGAGAAAATGTTCCTGCCTCAGAGATCTCTGAAGATGGTTACATTTTTGGCACTTCTTTTTCTTTCCTCTTTTGCAACATCTCAAGACACTGAAAAGTAAGCAATATCACCCTTTTCCTTAATATTATTAGAAGACTGCTTGCTTTCGGTTTAATGGGCTGTCTTCCCCATTGCTGCCATGTACCCCAGGGCATAGTTGAAGGAAGATTCCATACATCTGATAGAACAACGTTTTACATCACCCTTTATGCAGTACAGAATCAGGCCAATTGCATTTTACGTGCAAAAATTATACCATCTTCAGTGCATTTCAGTTGACGCTTTTAAATATAGCGTAGCAAACCACGCAAAGATGCTCGACGCAAGTCATGGAAATGTCACATACTGAAATTCCATATTTAGGTTCTCCCATTCAGATCCAAATCTGCAGTGTGAGCCTATAGCTGG
Organism: Struthio camelus; assembly: GCF_040807025.1. Taxonomy (NCBI): domain Eukaryota; kingdom Metazoa; phylum Chordata; class Aves; order Struthioniformes; family Struthionidae; genus Struthio; species Struthio camelus. The sequence goes on along the minus strand of NC_090965.1, from coordinate 4,697,470 downwards.
AGTTAGCTGTTTCTAAACTGCCCCAAATCCAGAAATATTCTGGAATTAGCCTGCCCTCCCCCGTCAATATTTGGATCAAAAGTTTTGGTATGTCTTAAGAAAATAAAAGCTTGTTTTCATTTCATGGACACCACTGATTTAAGTTAAATTACTCCTGACTTACAGCTCTGGAAGGAAAGAAACAAACACAACAATCCTAGAACATTAAGTTCATAAAAAGATTTTTATTGCAGCATTTGGAGCTCTGAAAAGACCGCAAATTTGCCCAAATCTGGGTAAAGACCAAACTTCTATTTGCAGAGCTCTATAAGCCTGCTGAAGTCACTTTGCCACTCTGTGCCCAAATTTGGCTTTTTTGTTTGTTTTGTTTGTTTTGTTTTGTCTTAAGAGGATTCAAGGTATCTTTTGGGAATAGCTGCATGTATGGTGTTTCAGCTTCCCCTCTTCAACAACTGGCTACCTGGTTGCCTTGCAAGCTGCCCCGAGCTAACCTGTGTGGAGGAGCTCACACGCTGATCTGGGGTCTGTGCGCTTTGCAAGGGCCATGCCAGCTCTGGGCTCCCACACTACTAGCTTTGCCATGGACACGGCCTCAGGGCTGTCCCCCACAAGATGTTCAGGCACCACCAACGCTCCTTCCTCAGCTTTGAGGAGCAGCTAAGAGTGATAGATGCAAATCAGCCATGTTTGCAATATGAACTTAGATCTGGCTGTACTTGTTTCCTAACGGAACTCTTTCTTCCTGTTGCAGTAAAAGAGCAGTGACGGAGCATCAGCTCATGCATGACAAAGGGAGGGCATTTCAAGGGCTGAAGCGCCTGACCTGGCTCCACAATGCCCTGGGTAGTGTGCACACAGCCAGCAGCAGGGATATTTCGCTTTCAAATGCCATGGGGGATTCTCAGAAGAGCCGAGATCCCTCAGATCTCCACAACAGCATCAGCAGAGCCGAGACTTCAAGCCTGATGAAGCAGCTGCTGGACGTGATGGAAAAAGAGCAAGGCTTCATCCTGTTAAAGAAGCCAGATTTACTGCAATATATGAAGACCCCAAAGGGTAACTGGAACCCACAAGACCTTTTGGACCTCCTTCAAATCAAAGAGCTGGGCAGCAAGAGAAATCCTAGCGCCCAGCCAGCAAACTTTTCACACTAGTCTGAATCCAGCTCAGTCTGTCCATCGCTTTAGGCGTGCGATGTTGTGAGGAAAAGCTCTAATGCAAGGGTGAAACACAAAAGAAAAATAACGTTCATTTGTTCCGTTAACTACTCCTAGATGCTGAATAGAGAGAGCCTCATAAGGACCTAAGTTCTCTCCCTAACAGGCAGTCTGAATAGTGTGACTGTGAGATGGGGTGATTTTTCACAGGCCAGAAATATCTCTTTCCATGACAGGGTCTTCCCTGTCTGTTACTGGTATCTTAAGGTTGTGACAGCTCTTTGCAGCTCTTGTAGTCCAGGCATAACAGGAAGTTTGGTTCATGAATCTGCATATTCACAGGTTCATTTGCAGTCTAATGTTTTGCCTCCTAAAGAAGCAGTGACTGCTAATACAGATTTTCTTCTATTTCCATCCTGCCTGCCATTCTGCCACTTTCTGCAGTAGTAATAACTTTACTTAGGCTTTAGGCCCTAAGGTTCATAATTTTCCTGCTTTTTAAGCATCTAGAATGTTTTAGGAAGTCTCTCATCTCTCGGTTTTTCCTTTAGGACGGTGGCAAACTTTCATCAGGCCACAGAGGTAGAAATTGGCAGCTGATCCCCACCACTCCCAGCCTAAGCCCTAGACAGTCATCTTGTTCTGCTGATGGAAGAGTGATGAGAATCAGCTTCCAGCCTCCATACTCGAGCCTTTTGTGTCAAGACGTCCTATCTTTTCCTTTTTCCCATGAAACTCTCTCGAAGAGCTCCCAAAGCATACCACATTTTCTAGGTGGAAAACCAACTTCATGAGGCCATTTGTGTTTCCTGAAAGAGAAATAGATGCCACAAGATTTTGTTTTGCTATTCTCCTTTAACGTCAAACTGGCCAGCTCTGTCTTGCAAAGCAAGGTCCAGTTTAGTTGCAAAATCAGTCTTTCAGAAATGAAATATCTATTTCTTGTGTTACAAATACATCAGCATTTCCATCATGTAGGGACCGTACATGACACTTTCATTCCTGAAATTCCTCTGCTGCTGCTAGACTTCAATAGCATGTGCAGAGAGTATTTCTCAGTGCTGTGATTTATACCCAACAAGTCCTTGATGTTGTTAAAGAAATAATAATAAAAACCCTTTCACACTCTCTATTGTACTTGTTTTTTGCAGAAATGTAAATAAAATGAAGATCTGCTTTTGCTAACATCTCCACACATTTGGAATGAATATGGAATTACACTCCTTGCACATTTGAAGTGTATTGAGGAAGAGGCGCTGCCCCATGTCATTTACGGGAAGTTGAGACTCGAAAAAAGATTAGACATTCTAAATCCTTAGTTCAGCCCACTCTGGGAAGAATTAAAAGTCACTCTGGGAACCCTTGGGACGCGGTTGGTGTTGTCCCAGGCCAGGTCCCACGCTGTAACGTGTCCGTGCCACTCCACAGGGATCTCCATTAGATGCCCAAGCCCATTCAAATCATGAGTGAAACGTGATTTCAGATGTTCCTGACAAAGCAGAGGCTGGGAGCAGAAGAGGGCTGAGATGAAAATTGGTCATACAGCCCAAAGCATGAGTTTGCTGAGCTGGGGTACAGAAGCCCTTTCTCCTCGAACCAGCCTCTGGGCTGAGCTGGATTTCAGAGTCCAGGGGTGTAAGTGAGGAGGCGTGACTACGAATAGCTCTAACCTCCGGGAAAACACCTTCTCCCATTGGGCCTGTTGGGTGCACCGGGGAGTTTGCCTCTGTAGATGTATTTCTGTCTACAGGGCGGAAGGCCCCTTTCCTGTCTTTGAGCCCTTGGAAGCTGAAGTAGGTGAGCGAAGGGGCACTGAACGCCTCAACTGTCACTATCAGCGCCCTGGGGTTTTCGCGGTGCCTGTCCCTGACCAAAACCGACCTCCCTCGGCGGCAGGGCCACAGGGTGCACGAGGCCACAGATGGCGGTGGCCTTTTCGGAGGGGGGGAAGAGGAAGGATGGGGCTCGCCGGGCCTGGGCGAGCCGGGCGTGCCAGCAGACGGACTGCTCGAAGCACCTCCGGCCGGCTCCAGAGGGGAAAAAGGGCTGATTTAAGGCAAAACGCGTGGATTTCGGAAGGCATGAGCGCACCAAGCGGGTGGTGGCGGTGGGGGGGGGGGGGGAACAGCCCCCCCCCAGGGCCACCCAGGCGCGGGGCACACTGCGCATGCGCCGGAGAAACCCGCTCCCGCCAGCCCGGGCATGCGCCGCTCGCAGGGCGGCGGGGAGGGGGAAGGCCGAGGCCCCGCCCCCCCGCTGGCAGAGGGCGGGGCCGGGAGGATGGTGACGCATGCGCGCTGCCGTAGCGGTGTCTGGGGCGCTTGTCCCGTCCGGGTCGCCGTCGGTGGCGGCGCCGGGGGTTCGCGTGGCTCGGTTTGGGGCCCGCGCTCCGCTTCGCCCCCTCCCAGCTCCGCCTCCTTCCGCAGGCGCCGGGACCCCGCCGCCGCCTTCTGCTCCTCACACCACCTCCCCCCCCCGCCCGGGGGGGGGGCTCCGGTAAGCCGCTCCCCCTCCCCTCGCCTCGTTGCCATGGAGACCTCTCGCCGGTGCCCTCCCCGCCGCGCTCCCCGCCGCGGGCCGCCCCCTCCTCAGGCTGCGGAGAGCTGCGGGCCCCCGGGGCTGCGTGGCCGGGACCCTCTTCCCCCCGGCTGGGCGAGCGGGGCCCGCCGCGGTGCTGCCGGGCCTCGCCGCTGCTGCGGGCAGCACCGAAGTTACCTGTCGCTGCCGAGGGTCGAAACCTGCTCGGCACCGTCGCCGGGCTCCCCTCTGCCGGTCCCCAGAGTCAGCGCACCTAAAAACTAACAGGTGGCTTTTGCTGCCTTTGAGTTGGGTGCTTTCTTCCCCCGCCGCTCCCCCCCCCCCTTTTTTTCCCCCCCCTTTCTAACCTGCTTCTACTAGATAATTTTCACACTCTGTTCTCTAGGAAACGAAAGCCAGCGGCGTAGTTTTCATAAATACACGCTCCCGGTACGCAGGTCTCTCCCGCCGTGTCCTCGGTGCACGTGGAGAACGCGCCCCTGCTTCTTCATGTAGCATCACTTGAGAGCTGCTGTCCCGTAAGGGCATGACCCCCTCTCAAGCAGAAGTGTAGCCAGAGGTTCTTGCTGGTTCCCTCGTTATATCTCTTCTGTGAAGAAACCTTCAGGCATTCCAGACGAAACAGTTATGGTTTGTAAAGGACGTGATTTGTAAAGGTGCAGTGATGCCTTATAAAGAAAACCGTAAGAAGTAAACAGGAAAAATCCAAATCATAACATTCGGCTAGCACCTAAATATCGCAGAAGGGAGAAGTGTGTCTAACCTACCTTTGTCTGCAATTTCTAGTAATAGTTACAAAGTCAGTTACGTTACTAGCAGTTACGCTGTGACCAGTAAATGTAGGCTGAAATATAATTTTGCATTTGGTATCTCTGAATTTGAATGTGTTTTAAGAAGCAGAGTTAGGCTGTAAATGTGCCCCAGGGCTGTGCTGCAAGATGGAACTGGCGTACTCTGAAACGTTTCTTAAGAGAATTCAGTGTGTAAATCCAGGACACGTAAACTAGTATTTGTTGTTTGTTTGTTTGTTTTAAGCAACTGAAGGCTTTTTTTTTTTTTTGGCTTTCTCTCTCGATTGCTCCATTATCAGGATAACTTCCAGGATTTTGATAAAATTCACAGTAGAGGAGACAGCATGCAACTGATGATTTTATTTCTCTAAGGATCAAAGGAAGAAGAACTTCTGGATTAGATGTTTCAGCATGATGTTTTTGAACTTTAAGTATTTACGAATGATAGGGAGAAAATATTGGGAGAAATGCAAGATATTTGCAGCGCTGCCCAAAATTGTGGTTTTTGAGGCATCATGTTTCTTAAGTTTCCTTCCCTCTTATTTTCAGATCAAAAATGTTCAAAACAGGAAGTTTGACTGGTACCTTTATTTTGTAATATTTTTTTCTCTCTACTTGGGCTTAGCTTAGACAACTGGACTGTTATCACTTGTTCTGCTGATAAAACTAAAATTTAAACTCTGGCCTCTGTGATTCAGCAGCACTTGATTGATTGTAGTTCTTGTTTGAAGGATGTCATTTCTAATGTCAAACGTTTCCTCCCTTTTTCTTTTCTAAGAGCCATGGCAATGACAGGCCCAACACCCTGCTCATCCATGAGTAATCACACCAAGGAGCGAGTTACAATGACAAAGGTGACATTAGAAAACTTCTATAGCAATCTAATCGCACAGCATGAAGAACGGGAGATGAGGTAAAAATCTTTCTTGCTTCCATTCCAAATTGGGTAAGACCCCAAAAGAAATGTTAATTGAATTTTAGCTATCTGGATCCAAAGCGGAAAAAAAAAAAAGAAAATCTTTGCTGAGCAGGTACCTAAACTCATGAGGAGGGTACCTAGATGTGGCTTGGCCCGAGGATCCAGAGGCAACTGCTGGGTTCCTGGATCCCAGTGTCGTTTAGGCTGGGGCTTTCTGAGTCTCTGAAACATGCTTGCAAACACAAAAGTGGTATGATGATCATCACGTTTTAAGAAGGTGTATGTTTGATATGTGACTAAGTAGAAACTAACTTTAGAATCATTCGAGTACAATTCTGCAGTAAAAAGCCAGCATTTGGAAATGCTTATCCTGTCTACTTTTGTTCTGTTGCCCCTCCCCGTTTGATGTCTCTGGCTGTAATATTTAAAACTCATTCTTATGGCGTCAGTTTAATTGTGGGTTGTAGTTTGTGATAGAGTCACCTGATGAGGGAAGATGAATCTTTTCAAAGGCAATGAGCGATTGCTATACGGACATCATGTAATGTCATTTCACTGTTAACTTCTTACCTATGAATTAGCTGAATTTATCACATCCCTTGAAATATATCTGTCAAAACATAACAAGTGATTTAACTGAGATGTATTACTTTTGTTTTCCTTTGGCTGGAACCTTCTAATTTGCTGAATATCCTCAAGTTGTAGCACTGGGACTTGGGACATTTTCCCAACTTGCAATGTAGTCTATAATCAGAATTTTCAGAAAGGTTCAGCGTTCCTTCGCTTCCAGACTTACAGCCAAAAAAGCTAACTTGATCCAAGTGGAATGCCTGCTAACTACAGTAACGGCAGAAATGAAGAAGAAATTTAGAAATAAATACCAAGTTGCGTACATATTTTCTCCAAGACTTCAAAGTAACGACGAGAGATTGAGGTCTAATCCAAACAGAAAATATCACTAATTTAATTCATTGCTTTCTCTTTGTATAGTTCTTGCTTTGTGTTATAAGTACTGCTGTCTACTTCCAAGACCTCAATGACAGGATTTTTTTTGTTTGCTTGTTTAAGACCAAGTTTTTTTCTGAAGAAGCATAATGCACTTTGATAAGTTACGTGTTTTTTAACGTGTGCTTGTGGATGTGCCATTTGGACTTCAAATAGCATTGATAAAACGTACACTGAAGTGCATACAGGACCTATTCAGGCTATTCAGGAGAACTTCAGCATTGCTCGGTCGTTCTGAGCTACTTAATGCTGTGTACTGCAGCAGTAGTCCTCTTTTGCTGTCTGAGTCACTGTTTTGAGTGTGAAATGTGGTGACCGGACAGTGCTGACTGGGTACTTAAGTAAGGGCAAATCAATTTAAGGGTGCTAGACTCTGGATGCAGTAGCCTACAATACTATCGCATAGCAGCAGCTGCTTAGTAGCATAGGAAACCGGAAGGGGATCTTGCAAAGAATGACTTGCATAAAAAGAAGGAATTATTTAGTATGCTTTTAAAGTCATACCAAAAAAAACACACGCACAAACCCCACTTCAGCCAGCTATCGATGTGATCAGTGCTGGGAAAAGTTCCCACAAAGTAATCATAACAAATGTTCTCTGAAGCCGTTCTGCCATCTGAAGTCTCATTTCCTTTCCTTCTTTGCCCCCACATAACCATTTTGTACTAAGGACAGAAATATTCTTTAAGAGGAAGAAATATCCTTTAAAGGGGAGAACGCGTACTGACATGTTCCCTCTTCCCAAGTATTTTGAGCATGTCAAGTATTAGGAAGTAGAAACTTTTGTCATTTTGCATATAGTGAGTTTGAGATGCAGAGATACTACAGTGCAGATCCACAAAGGTTTTGAGACAGCTTAATTCTCCCGGGAATAAATGAGACTTCAGTGCTTAAATATTTATATGGCTCTGGCCTTAGGTGACTTGCCCAGCTGTCAAAGAGAAAGCCAAGAACTGAACCCAGATCTCCTCAATCTACGTTCCTATACAGCAAAAACATATATTTGAGGAAGATATGTGAAACTGCAGGCAGGCAAGTTTAACTTTTTGAAATTAGAGAGCACAGGGCTAGAATGGTACAATTGTAAGGTTAGAGTCTTTAAAATTAAACTTATGTCTGATTCTCCTTTGTGTAGCTGATCATTTATACTTGTTATTTACATCCTCCTTTCACAGCAGCACAGCCAGAGGTGTAGGAGGATATGTGCATACGATTAAGAAAAAATGTTAAAGATTGAACCTTTTCTTTCCTAATTTCTGTCTCTGCTTTAGACAAAAGAAGCTAGAACAAATGATGGAAGAAGAAGGCTTAAAAGATGAAGAGGTAATGAATATGGAAAAAATGATTTGTCATGGTTAGATAATACAAGTGATTTTCTTTTCTAAATGGAGATCTAGCGTCTTGGATTGCTGTGATTTATATGGAACCTAACTGCAAAATTCTCACTCTGCCTTTTTTGTAAACTTCAGAAGAGAATCAGGAGGTCCGCGCATGCACAAAAGGAAACAGAGTTTCTTCGCCTAAAGAGAACAAGGCTAGGTTTGGAAGACTTTGAGTCCTTAAAAGTAATAGGCAGAGGAGCATTTGGAGAGGTAAGTCCAGAGAAGATGACTGTTTTCAAGAGGCACTGATACTGGTTTAAAAACGTTATGTACTTTAAAGGAACATTAATGTTGTTGAAAAGGACTCGCTGGGCAAGCTAAATGCAAGTTTGTCAGTGTACTTTTAATTCTGGCTTCTGGGGCTGGTTGTACAGAACAGTGAGACTTGGAGGGCCACTCGCTATTGAGATGGCCTTTTTCAGGGAAAGTGGCTTTGGACCATCTAATTTAGTTGAGTGGTTGCTGAATGTGTCATCTGTATTAAAATGATTTGATGTCCTAGAATTAACAGAACTTGTATGCCATCACCATGCTCTATGTAACGCTTGTTTTTAATAATCTGATTCAAGAAATAGAAGCCAAATATCTGTTTTAAGGGCCTAATATTCCAATTTGTGAATAGTTGTGGTGATACTGGTATATTTGACTCAAATTTGTGCACGCTTTCCAGGTGCGACTTGTCCAGAAGAAAGATACAGGACATGTTTATGCAATGAAAATATTACGCAAAGCTGATATGCTTGAAAAAGAGCAGGTGAATAACCTTACTAAGTAGCAACATTACTACCCTCGTTTTAGATGCCTTTGGGAGGTTATTGTGGTGTGTAGAGAGGAGTAATGGGTACCTGTAGTCTATGCTTCCCAGCTAAAAACTTGTGCTGATATTTTTTTCTGAGGGAATAGAACATAACAATCTCATATGAATTCATAAGGACGAGTTATCTACTGACTTCTTTCAAGTCTCTCTCTTATTCTTTAGCTTTCTTTGTAACAAATGTAAAGGTTTGAAGAACATATAATTTTCATCTAAATAGGGTTACAGTAGTGGTGACAGGCTATAAATATACACTGTGGTATGTAACTGAATGCTCAGTTGCCTGCAATGCCTGCCTTAGTCTTAATGGAGGAGGCTGCAATTGTAACCCAATTTTCTTAGATGCTCTTCAGTCTGAAGCAGGGTAGGACTGAACTCAGTTTGTACTTGAAAACACGGTGAAGCAGATCATTTTTCTAGGGACTAGATTCGTCTTTCAAATGAAACAAAAGGACAGTTGTGTATATCTGATTTATGTTCCTTTCTGTCATTTTATGATGTACGTTGTACGTACTATTACCATCACATGTGCAAATGCTTCAGATCAGTGGCTTACTGCATTTCTCATTTATGGAATCAGATGTAAATATCAAAGTGGTATGACTGCTGGAATTGTTTTGATTTAATTGACGGACATCCAAAGTAGTGACATTTAACATTTTAAGGCTTCTCTCTGATCGTACTTCTGAGAATATAGCGGTCTAAAATAATCATTTCTTGTTCAGCACTGGGATTAATCTAGGAAGCGCTCTGTGTGTGTTCCATAAAAATCAGGAATTGGTTCCTGTTTCTCTTAGTACTTGTTTAAAAAACAAGCAACAGTGGGCTCACACATGAGCTTTATGCAGCACTGCTAAATAAATGCTCAGGTCTAAATCTGCATGAGTAGGTTGAAGCCATATTTGAAGGGCATATTAACTGCTTAGCAAAGAGCTAGTTCTGTAAAGATCAGAAAAATTGGGATATTTTTGTATATAGGATTAACCTGCTTATATAATCAATCATATGTTTCTCAAAACTCTGTAACTTGTATTTCCTATCTATATATGTATGCATTTGATTAATTACATATATACCTCCAGGTTGGCCATATTCGTGCAGAGCGGGACATTCTAGTAGAAGCAGACAGTTTGTGGGTTGTGAAAATGTTCTATAGTTTCCAGGATAAGCTAAACCTCTACCTTATCATGGAGTTCCTGCCTGGAGGTAATTACTTGAAATCAAAAGGTTGCTTTCCTTTTGTTCTGTGGAGGTCTAAGCCCTTAATTACAAGTCTTGTCTTTTATTACTGAGACTAGAGTACCATACAGCCCTGTTTGTACTGGACATTACTTTGTGAAGAAACAAGTCACTCCTAAAGCTTTTTGCTTTTAGGAGTTTGGGTGCTGAGCTCTTTGTTGGGTCAGACCCAAGGTTATCTGCTTCTCTCTGCTAGCTGCAGATGTTTGATGCTTGGCCTTAATGTTCTGCTAGTTATCGTTACTGTGCAATGGCTGTCCATAGAACCATAACCAGCTTTTAATTTTCTATCCTTTTGCTTTTAGCTGGCTTGTCGCAGAAATAACTTTCCAGATCTTTTTGTTCAAAGAGTGAAGGTGTTTGTCCTTGAACGATAATGCTACTGTAGCTCACTTAACAAGAAAATCATATGGAAAACATGGAATACATGTGACTAATGAAACCACAAGAATGCTTTCTGACATGACGCTGCACAAAAGCAGTCTGTTTTCTATAGCAGCTCTGTAGCCAAAAGTATATATTTTAATCCGTGATCCAGTTATGCAGTCAAGAGTGGCTGTCTATAGCTGACTCTTGTTTGAGGGATGTTTCTATACAGGCATTTCATCTTCATGCTATTTAGCTGTCTTAATAGAACTGTAATGCAACTACAGGACAAGCCTTTCCACCTACAGTGATGCGAAGCAAAATACAAAAGTGTGCTAAGTCACATAAGTGCTGGACAACTGTATTTACTACTTTAGAAAAAATTAATTTAGACTTCATGAGTTTTTAATAGCTTAGTTAATTTCTTTGTAAATGTCTTCCATATTAGTGAGACTGGAGCTCACGCATTAGTTCGTATTTACCTTTGCTATTTGTGTGGCTGGCTTCTAGGTGATATGATGACACTGCTGATGAAAAAAGATACCTTAACAGAAGAAGAGACACAGTTCTATATAGCCGAGACTGTGCTAGCCATTGATTCTATTCATCAGCTGGGTTTTATCCATCGGGATATCAAACCAGACAACCTTCTGTTGGATAGCAAGGTATGTACTAATCACTGGCTAATGGTTGAGTAGTAGTAAATAGGTCTTGTAATTTTTAATATTGACCTGAAATAGCGCTGAGATTTGTGAAAGAAGTCACTGCTTATTTCTTAGCCCTCTTTCTCCTAACCTTTGGGGGCACCTCTGCCCTGTCCCGGGGGAAGAAACAAAGATGGACTTCTCCACCCTCGCTTAGGATGAACTTTCTTGTGACAGTAGTTTAAGTTATTTTTGGTTATTTCAGTTGCAATTTAAAACATAGTCAGTTTCATTTCTCCCCTCTTAGGCAAGATGTTTCCTTTTGGTCTCACATCTGTTATGCTCATGCTTCCCAACTATTGAGAAGATGGTCATAGCAAACGTGAAGGATGTAGCTACTACATTAGCAAGCCTGAAAGCTGAGCTGTTCTCTCTCTCAGAATAAGGATGTATTTCTGAAGGCTGGTCAAGTTACATCACAGAATCGTTTAGGTTGGAAGGGACCTCTGGAGATCATCTAGTCCAACCTCCCTGCTCAAGCAGGAGGTTGCTTCTGATTGCTTCTGGATGTTTATTGCAGGCAGTTTGCAGAAAGTGTGACTATTTCATTATCCTCCTATGGATATCCTACATGTTTGGTTAAAATTGGCAAGCTTTTTCCAAACAAGCTAAACGGTAAATGCTTACATTTTAGTGTTAGCCAGCTAATAATGCAGTGCGTGAGTTACCATTTTAGTTCAGTATGTGGACATCTAGACATAGACAAATTCAGGACTTGAAAAATGATGTTGATTTAAAACTTGGAAGAAAAAATTTCACACAGTCAGCATGGTCTTACTGGATTTGTCCTAGTGCATAGTGCAACTGACCTTAAGGTGTTTCTTCCTCCTATCTGGTGGTGTCAAGACACAATCCAGGGACTACAGCTCCCTCTGGAGACGTTTGCTTTCAGTCCGCAGCAGTCATCAGCCCTCAGTCTAAAGCGGTCAGTAGCTTGCAGGAGCAGAGGATTTCTTGGCAGAGAAGTAAATGGCTCCTGGGCTTTCTCTGTGTAGCAATGAAGAAAGTATTAATAGCTTGATTCTGTGTACACATCAAGTCTTAGGCTAAAACAAGAAACGCCAAAACACTGCACATACTTGTTATACAAAATAAAGGAAGGGGACGAAATAGAAAAAATATACTCGTTATGATAATGTCTCATATTAATTTTGTATTTGGGGCCTTTTCATTTCTAGGGCCACGTGAAACTATCAGATTTTGGACTGTGCACTGGACTAAAGAAAGCTCACCGAACAGAGTTTTATAGAAACCTGAACCACAGTCTTCCTAGTGACTTCAGTAAGTCATTTGGCTTCTGAAGCAGTATCTGTGTACTTCTTGGGGATTGACATAACTGATTTCAGTATGAGGTTAGAAGGCTGCAGATGGTGTCTAAAAATCAACCTTGTATCTTAAGGTGTAGTTTTGATTTTCTGTAAAAACTTCTTCATACAAATAATTCCAGTTACTTTAATGTATGCAAGCAGCAGATGTCTGAATTCTCAGTGAGCTATAATAGTGAAGCACTTATACGGGGAACGTTACTTATTTTTTTGGCTGGCTATATTTATATACTGTACCTGTAGTTGTCTAATTAGCTAAACACAGGGCTGAACAAGGCAAACGCTGCTGGAACATTTCTAAGTGCAAGACAGTTACTTAGCTGTTTTGAATCTGCATTTCCAGAAGTTTATCTGTCAAATAGATTTCTGCTGTAGCCCTCCTTACCATGTGTAGTAAACCTCAAATGAAAACTTAAGTGTGACTTGGTAGATGCTAGCTGTATTTCCTATGTTAATTAATAAGTGAGATCAGAGTCCCTTTGAACATTCAGACATTTTCTCAAGGAGAGTAACTTTGATCCTAAAGTTTAAAAAAAAAAAAAAAAAAGTTTTGAAAGCATGACTCTAATGAAAAAGTCTTGATAACATTTTATCAATAGTACTCAAAATGCATATGTTGCAGTTACAGGTTTGGAAGGTTGAGTTTAGGATACTGACAGATGTGCTCTTTGCAGCCATCTGTACTGGTGGAGGAGGTTACATCCCTTGCTTGCTCTTAACTATTAGCTGCCACTTCCTGCTAGAGGCTACTGATCACTTTGGTCTTCTGGAGCTGCCATGAAGGCGCCCTTAGATTGTTCCAGGTAAAATGAGCAAGGCAGGGTTAAGGCAGATGAACTAGTTCATCTCTGCTAATGTTGCTTATTTTCTGTGAAGTGAATTAAGGTGTGCTTCTACAAATAGCTCTAGCATCTAGATGGTGGTAACCTTTGGCCGTAGGGGCTGGTGATGAGAATCTGGGGACTGTAACCTCTTCCTGGCACAGCTGAATACAAATTGGGTGGTCTGGCTAGGACCTGACTCCTTTTTTCGATGTTGGAAAGGAGATTTTAAGCAGTGCAGTGATTTGGGGGTAAAACTGTATGTGGGGTGACCAGTAAGGAGTCAGTCACATATATTCTAATCCCCTTTAGCTTTCCAGAACATGAATTCCAAGAGGAAAGCAGAAACTTGGAAGAGAAATAGACGTCAGTTGGTAAGTACACTTCACCTGTTTGGAATTACTCTCTGCTGAGCCTGTTGCATTCAAATGGCACAGGTATTTCAGTGACTGGCATTAATTCATTTCAGACTTCTAAACCGTGATGAAAAAAGATGGGTTGTACTGTTCCTCTTAAAGAGGAGTGACTCTAGTTTGCTCTTCACCCATCTACCAAACAGCTGGTGACATATGTGGCTGAGGTACGGGCTGCCATAATTGGTTACGTTGATATATGATGCCTTCTAGCTAAAACTAACTGTTCTCGCCTCTTTCGATATAACAGTAGATTAGCGGCACGTTCTCAGCTGTATGTAGACAATGATAACTTTCCCCATTTCCCTGAAGGTATTTGCAGACTCCTTCACATGAACGTGTTGACTTTGTTTCTACATATCTTGAAATAAAGGCTCTAAACACCTTTGCTAAAGATTTAACAGAGAATCTGGAGTCTTCTTCAAAATTACCATTTTTGCATAAGCTTCCAGTTCCATGGCAGGCAGTTTTCTCTAAAGATATGTAACTGAAAGTATTTTTTTTCAGGCTTTTTCTACTGTGGGAACTCCAGATTACATTGCTCCTGAAGTTTTCATGCAGACTGGATACAACAAGCTCTGTGACTGGTGGTCGCTTGGGGTCATCATGTATGAGATGTTAATTGGTAAGAAATAGGCAGTGCGCTAGCTTTAAGCAGGAATTGTGTTGGAGAATAGCACCTGTCTTTACGTGTTTGGGGTCAGAGTCTCAAAGCAGCCGCTCCTTGCATCGTTTTTGAGGTGTCTTCTAACTGGTGCAGTGCAGATTTTAGTAGGAGCTATTTTTGCTTTATACAAGGTTGTATTTTTCTTTCTTTTCAGGTTATCCGCCTTTCTGTTCTGAGACTCCTCAAGAAACATATAAGAAAGTAATGAATTGGAAAGAGACTCTCACGTTTCCTCCAGAAGTTCCGATATCTGATAAAGCAAAGGATCTTATTTTAAGGTGCCAGTCGTATGGTTTACCAGTTAATATATTACTGATTTTCTTGTCGTGCACACTGTGCTAAATACCTTTCATATTTGGCTTCACATAAAAAAGGCTCTTGCTTAAGCGTGCTACTTAGTTTGTTATGTATACGCATCAACTGCTGAGCTCCCAAATCAAATATATTTGTGTCTTAGAGTTAATTTAGAGGAGCCTTAACTGAACTGTACTAAAAAGGAGCTCCCCTGTAACTGCTGCTAGTTTGGCAAAATCTGAATGTTTCTGCTCTTTATCTTATCGGCAGGCTTCTCTTGGAAGTGACTAAATCTTTTTGCCAGAGCTGGGCTTCTTAGCATAGCAATAATTTTGACACTGTATGCACTGGAGCATACAAACATATCCCAGTGCATGCTGACTCTTGCTCTTTTTTTTTCCCCCTCTTTTTTTTTTTTCTTTTGTTTCCCCCTCATGCACCTAATATTTTCAATCACTAATCTGTTCTCAGGACAAAAACATAAATGTCTAGCTTGTTAGGCTTTATATGTTTTCCTGCTCTGTACTGGTCCTGAAAAGGCACACGACCCTGTTGTGAAAGAATACTGCATCTTAATTACGGCATTTCACATGACATTCCTGAGCATAACTTTGTATGTTGTTTTTGAAGTGGGAGTTCTTAACCTTCTCCTTTTATAGGTTGTTAAGAAACCGTAGGAGTGTCAGTTCAGAAAGCTGTTCCATTTCTAAATGGAATGCTTTCGTTTTCATTCTTCCTTCATTTTCATTCTTCCTTCCATCCCAGATTTTGCTGTGAATGGGAGCACAGAATTGGTGCATCTGGTGTGGAGGAAATAAAGAGTAACCTGTTCTTTGAAGGGGTTGATTGGGAGCATATCAGGTAAGATTCCTTGCAGAAAAGGCAGCTGCTCTTCTGTATTGACTCTTTAAAGCTAGTCCTGTTCAGCAGAAATGAGCAGCTTGACTGACATGGGAGGAGTTCTGTATGTTTATCTAGGTGTGGGTGAGAGTAGTGTGGGCCTCAGTCCACATTTGTTAAGGTTTAGGTACCTTCAGTCTTTGAATCTGTTAAGAAATAGAAGGTGTCGAAACCTGCTTTCTTCTGCCTTTGAAATCCTAATGCTGAATCTGTTCTTCTTGGCAGAGAAAGACCTGCTGCAATTTCAATAGAAATTAAAAGCATTGATGACACCTCAAACTTTGATGAATTCCCAGAATCTGATATCCTTAAACCAACAGGTAAACGCTTTGATTCTGCATGTAAACAATCTTTCTTCTTCTCCAGTAGAATAATGCAACTTCCCTGTTACCAGAGAATCCCAAGATCTTACTAGTAAGTAGGATCTTACTATTAAGTCATCTTACTAGATCTTACTAATAATCAATAGTAAGTTCAGAGTAAAGAGTTAATTATGTTCTGCTTTGGGGTGATATAAATGTTAACTTACTGGCAGTGGCTAAACCCTGCAAGACTTTCTGTACACTGAGCTTACAGTGAGTTTGGAGGAAATTGGATGAGGCGTCAAGCTCGTGGGGGTCTGCTGATTTGCTGCGGCACATAAAAGCACAAGTGGCATTGGAAGACAGTTTCGTACTTAAGTCCATGGCATGTCCTCGCTGCTCTTTCACGTGCCTCTTGTTTCCTCTGCCTTACTCAGTAATTGAGCGATGTGGTGCATGCTCTGGTTTAATAGTAAGTCAGAAGTGCAATGCAGAAGTGCCTGATAACTGCATTGGCTTTCTTTAGGATTATGGGGTAAGAGATAAGATAACAGTTGGTATAGTATTGAGCTACTTTCCATGCTGTTACTGTTCATTTCCACAGAGCCACTGGTGTTTAATTTGTCAGAGTTTATGTGCGAGGCTTAAAATAGCAGAGGCTAGATTTAGTATCATTATCAAATTGTTAGCTGGTAGTCTGGTGATGCAGATGTCTGCAAGCTGTAACTCGGGTAGCAGAAGATGGCGTGCAGACTTGGGAATGATGCTGGGAGCCATCTGAGAAAAAGCATCTGTGATGGGCACCAGAGCTCCCAGGAAGTTCTGAGCTCAGCAGGACCTGTGAGCCCAGCTCTGCGAGGTAGTACCTCTTGGCTCTGCCTGAGTCCTTGTTAGCATATCTAACTCCTAGCATGGTGAGGGGGCAGAAGGGGATGATCTGGTTTGGTGTAAAAGTTTTCAGAGGATCCTTGTATCCATGTCAAAATCTATTCAAAACCACGCCTCGCAGCAGTTCTTGGTTGGGCTTGAAGAACAAAACAGAACTGCACTGCCTAGATCTCGGGTGTTTCTTTCTTTAGAAGCATTCTCCTCTCCCCCCAAATCTAGCGTGTTATAGGAAAATAAACTTCGGACTTCAAATGGTAACTCTTTTCTCTTTGTCTTAACAGTTGCCACGAGCAACCACCCAGAGACTGACTATAAGAACAAAGACTGGGTTTTTATCAATTACACCTACAAGCGTTTTGAGGGTCTGACAGCCCGAGGAGCAATACCATCCTATATGAAAGCAGGAAAATAATAAGTTTTTACCTGGGACGACTTCTGAGCCTTGGAATTTTGTTTCTCTACTTTGGGTTTCTACCCATAAAAGAACTTTTTCTTTTTTAAAGAAAACGTGAGGGCTATGGACTCCTGGAGAAGATTTCAGGAGCTGGTTTTGTTACATACCCTGGTTATTACCAAGGATTTGTTCTTTCTGCGCCATTGAAAAAACTTCCACAAAATGTTTCTGTCATCTGTGCTGCAAGCACATTTTGCTGCTTCAGGAGCAAGAGTTTTTCTTTTTAAATTCTTTGCCAGATTGTACAGTCCATCAGGAGATGAGAGCAAGCCTTTACTTTGATGTTGCAAAGCGCGTGATATTTGTATGGACTGTTTTGCAAGTCCTGCATTAAGTGACATACTCAGTTCTGCCAATTCTGCCAGCACTATTTTCCCAGTGACAAAGGACTTTAGTATAGAGAAAATGAAGCAATAATTAAAAGCTTGGGGTAGACAACTCTCCAGTAATCTATCTAGCAGAAGGACACAACTTGTATTGCCTTAACTTTAGTTTGTAGTGCTGTTTTTTGTAATGCTACTTGGAAGCCTCTTTTAATAGCATTTCTTGACTCTTATCGCAATGGCCTCAAGTTGCGGTGCACTTTACTTTTGGTACTAAGACAGCAACCCTCAAGCCATTTAATATTTTTCTAAATTAAAAATTTGTGTAACTTTTTTTTTTCTAAGCAGTGATAAGAGAAACAGGCCTCTTTCGCCACGAAGCGCAACAGGTTTTGGTTACTGCATGGAAGGACGCGTATACAAACAATGCAGATGATAAAAACTGCAGCTGGTAACACAAAGGGGTCTGGAATTAGGGCAGAGAGAGAGAGAGGGAAAGTCATTTAACCTGATCATTGGTGGGCATATTGTGTACAGTTGGGTCAGCCATGAGGCTTCCTGTTCCTGCTGCTGCCATCTTTTGGCCACTTCTAGTACCTGCTGTGTTTTCATCACTTTCAAAGATGAAACCAACTTCTGTGGCCTTTTTGTTCTCGGTTTCCACCAGAGCAGTAACAGTTTTCCTTAAAAGCCTTGGTGACGGTGGCATCTCTGGCTTCTCCTTCCTGAGTCCCTCTTGCTGTCATGGCTGAACCATCTGTCCCTGGAGCGTTCCAAAGAGACAGTGCCTCCTGGGGTCAGTTTTGGGATGTGGGACCCACCACGTCCCTCTTTTGATTATTGCCTAATGTAATTTATAAAAGCACATTCTGTTATGATCAGGACGCTCTCCAGGAGAGCCCCCAAGTGCCTTTCTTTGCCTAAACTTTTCTCAGAACGCGATTGCGTTTTGGGAGGGAGGATTCTGCCTCAGTTGAGCTTTTGGTAATTCCCTTCTACGAGCATGAGCTCTGCTTTGAACCTGTTCGGTAGTTAGCTCTGCACTCCTAGTGGCAGGTGACATTAACCTGTGGGCCTAACTGGTACCAGTCTTTAATTTGCAATTATTATTTCTTTTAATGTAATGAGGTTTCTAAAAGCATGTATCAATTTGAACTGTTTCAGATTCTTACAAACTCTTATTGGTGCTGAACACTAAGTACATAGCACAGACGACAAAAAAATCTGTTTAAAAAAAACCCAAAAACCTAAAGCAGTGTTTCAAAGTGATATGGTAGCTTTTAGTTATATTTAGTCCTAACTTTCTAGGTTAGCAAGTGAAAGAAAATGGGATTATAGTGAAACTTTTTTTTTTTAATAGGTGCTTTTAGGGAATTTCTACCTAGATGTCTTTTGAATTGAGTGCCATCATGAAGGACCGATTTGGGGGGGGGGGGGGGTGAGTGAGTGAAAGTACTGTACATAGCTAAGGCTAGGTGATAACTTGTTAGCGTCCTCTCCCTGAACACCCTTTGTGCTTTTTGTATGTCTTGTAAGAGTTTAATGAATTGCCATAAGCAGTTTAGATAGTGATTTGGATCTGACAAAGCTGAAATGCAAGAACAGCCTTAATATAGTAACCAGGCTCACTGTAGTCAGTAGGGGCTACTCATAAGAATAAGGGCTAACTGAATTAATGATTTATAGGATCAGGCTTTTCATCAATTAGTAATATCGTCTTCTACCCCTCCACTTCCTGTTTTAGTTTTTTAATGAAACTGCTCTGTCTCCTTATCCTGTGGTTTCTTTCAACTATTTGAAAATGTTGCCTTAGAAAACCATTGGAAAACTAAGAGCTGTTAATATCTAAACAATTCTTTCAATTCCGAACAGCTTAGTTACCACTTGAACGTTTAAAAAGCAAAACCCTTTAAAGCTGCTATGGATTAGGAGTAAATGATTTTGAGACAGTAGTTGCATTATTAGCCCTTTACTAAAGGGACTGGTGGTTTTATTTATAAATACCAAAGATGAGAGAAACTATACAATTATAAACTGTGATAACTTGCTGTGGGGAGGAAGAAAACAAAAAAAGTAGTAATATGTATTATGCATTTTTTTACTGCATGTTTTTTAAACTGTCTTCTGCAATCTCAGCTTGTTCACTTTTTTTTTTTTCCATATTATCACCTTTTAAGTTAAAAGCAAAATTTTTCAAAGGCACAAAGAGCAGCTGGGTACCTCACTCCTAGTCTTTCAGTACGAGTCGGCTGTCTTTGAGTATGCTCCTCTGGGAGTCTTGGATATGCTTTTCTATGGGTAGGTTTTCTATCACAGTTGCATCATAAGCCTGCTTCCTATTTCCTAGTGTTGGTAATCACCTGTAAAGAGGACAGTGTCTTCTTTCTAGGATCCATACCTCACTGCTAACAGCACAAGACTCTTGTATGCCTGTTCCATTCCCCCTATGTTAGCCAAACATTTGTATTAGCTGCTAGTTTGTGTGTATATTTTTCATTAGCTGCTAAATCAAGGTCAAAGTATCTTTTAGCTCTTCTTTTTTTTTTTTTTTTTTTTTAAGCTGTAAGCAGTTTTCTTGCATTTTTTCCGAATAGATTCTTTTTCAGGAGTAATTCCAAGCTAAATTTCCAGTGGATCTAAACGTGAGTTATGCGGCCAGTTCATCTCTGTATCATGCCTAGCACAAAACTGCACTTAAGTGTTTCTTATCACTGTGCCCTGACTCTGCCTTAACATGTAAGTTGAAAAAGTGTTCTGTAAATATTTAAAAGCTGTTACTAAATTGCACTGTAAAATTTGGCAGATGTCTTGTGTGATGCTGGGGGAGCCAACTTTTTATGGAACGATCTTTGCATTGTGTTGTGTAAATAAAACTCTTTAAGTAAACACAGTTTTGCTCACAGGCTTTGTTTTCACAAACTGGACTCCCTCTTGGGGAAGGTTTCCTTTGAATCAGTGACAGACTTGAAAGTGTTTCCAGAATCAACTGCTTGGGTATGAGACTGCATTTCCTAAAGATGCACAGCAGCCATATGAAGAAATACACACCTTGTTAAAGAGGAAGGGCAGTGCTGATCTTCAGAAGGCAGAATGTGCCTGGCCTCTAGACAAAGCTGGGGCTGACCCTGCCCTTACTCATGCTGAAGCATCTGCATTGTGTAAATGTCACATCAGTTTACCAACTTCAGCGCAAGCTGGTTTTTATCCTTTCCTGTTTCTATTTTTAAGAGGGATAATAAGCAGTGAGAAAGTGGTGGTGGAAGTAAAGATATGACCCTTTTTTTTTTTTTTTTTTGAACCAGTTTATAACAGGTCACAATCAACTTGCAGTTCTTATTTCATTGCTTCACATTTTTGCCAGCTCCACTTATGAGTACATGTTTATGTCACCGCCAACCTCAGTAATTCCACTTAATCCCAAATGGGATTCTTATCGCTTTATTCACAAGCTCTAACCCTTTTCTCAGGCTTCAGCAAGAGAGCCCTTAGAACATGTTCCATACTGAAGACGGAAAGAAGATTGAAAGAAAAGCCAGACTTGCCAAACCTGCTCCAAAGCTATTTTCTTCCAAAGACAGAAGTAGGTAGAAGTAAAGAGGTTGTTTTTTTTTTTTTTTTCCCCACAGCATGCTAACCAAAAATAGCACTGGGGCCTGTTGTATATGCTGCATAGTTTGTGGGTTAAGTAGTATTGTCTCATACCTGGGCTGTCTTGTTTTCCATAGAGCAGCGTGACAACTTGGTAAACTTTTCTGAGGTCCTCTGAGCGCAGATGCTAGTAACGCTTCTGTGCAGCTGCTGCACTAAGTTGCTGCCCAAGGGCCAGGCTTTCAGTCTGATGTGAAACAGTAATTCCAAGACTTTTGAGTCACAAATCACATCTACTTTATGAAGCGAGGAAACAAAACCTTCTAGCAATCCACCCCCTTGTGCACGTTCCTACTCCACATTTAAAATAATTTTAAAAGAGCCAAACAAGCCACATATAATTTATACTTTAATACAGAAAAGAAACCGTACATCTGCAGGGGTCTGTAAATACCATGGGTAACACTTCAATGTATCTAGAATAACACAAAACTTGACCTTGTACCTGAATGGCAGGTGATGATGAGAGAAAGGGGGGAAAAATGAATGCAGATTTTTTCCAAATTGATTTAGCATTCCAATGGAAGTCGCTCTACTAAAAAAATAAAATCTTAAATTAATCTTTAATAACGGGAAAGCCAATGAAGTAAAGTAGCTTTTTGGAGTGTCAGTAAAACAGTGCATGTAAAGCATGGAAGTAGTATCCCTCCATCCCATGCCGAAGGACCAATTACACAGAGTACTAAATCACTACAAGGTGTTGAGAGGCTTTAACTCCCCCCCCCCCCCCCCAGGAAAGGGCCTGTTTCAGTAAAGTGCCTGGGGGGGTCACTATTTCTAACAAGCTGACTGAATCCTCTGATAGGCCTCACGAGGAGGAAACACTGGGCTCAGGGACAGACAGTAGATGGAATTTGTGCTGCCTGAATGTGGTACTTAGCTGCCAGATGCTGTTGATGTCGGATGCTCAGCATCTGGCACTTTGACACAGGTCAGGAGATGTACGGTAGTGCACAGCAATGTGCACAGTCAGGTCAAGAGAGCAGACCGTGTAAACTCCAATTCCAAGCCAGCTGGTCAATACCAATACATATTTACTTAAAACCTATGCTGTATAAATAAATACACAACATAAAACCCCTAGGGCCTGGGGTCAAGTTCCATCACTGCTGGGTGGGCAATCTCACCACTGCCTTTGCTTGACTTAGGGGAGCAGCTCATCACCAAGGCAAGTAATGGGTTTGGTCTGGCCCTTAGCTGGAAGGTTAGTGTTCCATATGTTTACCTTTTGCTACTATAAAATTAGAAACTCACCTAGAGAAACAATGGAAAGTGATTGCACACCATTCACATCACCTCTGTGCAGACGCTTAAGGACACTTCTCCATCCTGATCTGAAGACAGTGGGAGGATTTTTCAAAAGTTGCCAGGGGGACCTGGGCATCTAAACTCCCTGGACGCTCAGTAGGGCCTTAAGCACTTTTGGAAATCTTCCCATAGGCACTTATAAAAAGAAGAAATCTATTTGCTGCACTTGAGAAAGAAGCTAAGAACAGAAACATTGCAAATAATGGAACCTGTACCCATACAAATGGGAACTAAATATATCAGCATATGTATGCATTGGCAGAGATGATTTAGTTTACTTTTTAACTAAAGTAGCATTCATAAATCTTTAAGATAACTTGTGCTTGATATCGTCATGTTACTTACACTGAGAAAAGCAAATGTCTGTAGCACCAAAACAGCAACAATCATCACTATTAAGTCTATCTTACTCTTTTTGCAGACAGATCTTTAAAGAACAATGAAAGTCTGCTTGATGAAGCAACTCTGACAACAAAGGATTAAATATTTAGGGGCAGACTGATAACCTGACTCTATTTTGCTACGTACAACCAGGTAACTCGATGTCTACTTGGTACAGGTTTTAACAGCAGTCAACTGCGAGAGCAGAAGTGACCTGAACTTGGGAACTTTGCATGGAAACGCTCTCTCTCCTTTTATGTATTTGTTTTTAAGGGTTTCAAGTCGTCTTTGCACCACCATCAGGCCTAAGTTGGCTATAACTCTACTTCGGGTACGGAAAATCTACCACCATGAAAAACTATAGCTGGGTAAGGCAGGCCTTTTCCAGTTAGCCTGGCAGCGCTGAACACCGTGTGCTAAATGCTGGGTTAAGCAAGTCTCTAAGATAGCTAGCTGAGTTAAACCAGCTCGGAGGATGGCTATACTACATCACATCACTTGTGGTCACAGCTCCCTTAGCACTCAGTCCAAAGTGAACAAAGCCTTAACCGCAGACTACTACAATATATTCAGAGCAGCAGCGGAGAGTTGCTCCAGATAACGTGCATTTTCCTTATTGAAGGCTGCTTTATTACTGGTATTTCTTACCTGCCTGACAGCAAAATGGTCCAATCGGTTCCAAACTGGGAAGAAAGTAGCTGGCCTTTCAGAGCTGCAATGGGCCCTGTGAGCGGAGCGCTCCTTGGAAAGTAGAAACTGTGACTAAGGCTGATGGGACCAAGGGTTTTACTTGGCTATTAACCTTCCTACACTGAGAGCTCCTCCGCTGGCTTTTGTCTTAGCAGGGGGATGGAGGAGAAAACTGCAAGTCTTCAACGTGCACAGTCACCTCCCTCTAGAGAGCTTCTTACATCTATTTCGCTACTCAACAGATTTACTTAGTTTGTAAAATATCAACTACAGTCTTGTCTTTTTTTTTTTTTTTGGCTTTTTCCTTCAGCAACAATTCTTGTTTTACTGAATTTAACAAAAACAATATCCCTAAAAACAGTGCGATTCCCTCTTACGCAGAAGTATATATGGGAAATTCCTGTGAACAGGCACACGCTTCCTATTAAACTAGTTCCGTCTTTCCGGAGAACAGCAGTACAACACACTGGATGCAAAGCCAGGTGGCAGTGTAAACAGATTCCCCCACACTCAGTATTTTGCTGCCACAACGGTGCTACATTTCTGCTGGTTGATGAAGGGGTGTAATCTGTCTTGCTTTGATTTTCGGTCCTTTGTAACTGATTATCACAAAAGCAAACCTAAGGGCCTAATGGTAAAAGCAAGCTTTGTCTTGACAGGCCTGGAATTTCCTCTCTCGTATCAAACAAGGTGATTCTAAATACTTCTACTCTTCTTTTAGGAGTTTAGGTAAAAGATTCAGCACCCACCAATCTGGACGCTTTTGGAGTGGAAGCAAACAGCGTCATTTCTTTCTGTTTGAGGAGACGTTGCTTTTGATTGCATGGTTAGGCTAGGGAGTGTGGCTCTTTATTAACATGCTTGAAATAAGACAATGTAGTAAGAGCATGAACAAGGATAAAGCACCTTGCAGGAGTTTGTGTTCCATCACCTGTGATGGAACTATGCTGAGATGTTTCCAAGTAGGCCTATCTGCCCTGAGCCATGACTAATCTGGTAGATCGTTAACAACCATTTGGGAGAACGGTGCATTTAGCCTGTCCAGTTCATCTACCTGGGGGGGGTGATGCATTAGTATCTCGTGGTCCTCAGAAACGTCATCACCCACAGTGACTAGGTTTGTTAGAGATTTGCTCCTAACGCACTGGAAGTCGACGTGGCGGCTTTTGCCCTCTTCCTTTTCCCACGACATCTGGATGAATGGCCGTTGAACATAGTTGTATATCACTTCCGACCGGCCACCAGGCCTCCTCTTCACCTTCTCTTTACAGGTGGGATATCCTGAAAACATAGACAGCCAGTCAGTTGTGCTAGGCTCTTCTGACTTGCACAAAGAGACAACAGGGTCTCAGAAGAACGGCCAGAAAGGAGTGACTGGGGGAGACGGGGGAACTCGGTAGAAAAACGCTCATATTCCACATTTACTACTACTGGCTTGCAAAAAAACTATTTTCTTTCTCCCAGAATGAGGGTGCAGCCATTGTGCATGGTCATACGATCAGTGGCTGCACAGTGTTGGCCATTATGCGAGCAAACTACTACTATAAAAATGAGATTCCTGTCTCCCCCAGGACAGAGCACAAGAGCCTCTAAGCTCCTGAAGTAAATGCTTGGACCAGCAGGAACGGCGGAAGTGCGAGTCCCCTTTTCTGTTTGCTTGTTCCTAAAGACAGGAGGCTTACACATTGGCACTACGGATCTATCAGTTCCCCTTAACTTTTAAACCTCCTGGCCAATTTCAGTGAAACATGACAGAGGTAAAGGAAGATACCAAGTTTCTACTAGCTTCACTATGTGGTAAAACAGAGAGACTTCTTGGTACCCCTCCCTGGTGAAAGTCTTCAGTGGAGGGTCAACCTTTATTAGAGACCAAAGAACCCACATTGGCGGTCTCCCCAAATTCATAGGAAACCAGGATTTATTGACTATAGAGTGACCTGTTTTAGAAATTCCTTGGTTGAGGAAATACTTTTACCTTCAATGCCAATGCGAATATTTTTCAGACCCCGTTCCTTTAATACAGCTTTTGCAACGTCGCGATTCTCAATGTACTTGAAGAATCTGTACAGCTTGGAACTGTAAAGGACTTGAGAAATAAAAAGGGTGATTAGAAACTACAAGGAGGGACCTTCTGCCTGTTTTTGACGTGCTCAGCTCTGGGGGCACCAAAACAACAGCTCTCTTTTCCCAGAACTGCTTTAAGGATCTACTCTCATCAGTGGGATTAGCTAAACTTCCTTGGTGGAAGGGTAGCGATACATATTATGGTCTGGATAGAATCAGACCTGGAAAAAGCTTTACTGCTAGCTGTGTTAAAGTCACAAGCCTTGCCCCCATCTGGAATTTGATGGGTGTGTAAAGCAAAGAGCATTCACTCACTACGGAGCCAGAGAAAGGCTGAGGAGGAGACGGCAAACAAAAGGAAGGGACACAGTGAGCGCTGTCCATAGGAACCACTGCAGGCAGTCAGACCAAAGCTCTAACTAGCCAGCTATCCTGCCTCTAGCCACGGCCAGCTCACGAGGAACGTGCAGAACAGGACTCCCATCTGCCAGCAACTCTTCCCTACCCAGAGGGGCACTGCTGCCTGGGCACCGGGTTCTTCCCTGCTGGCCAGTAGGGAATATTGGGTGCACACTGAACGCAGAGCCAGGTACGTATGCAGGGAAAGAGAAAAGTGGCTGCCACATCTGAGTCACCATGATCTGTCACGTGCTTCAGTATCAACAGAGAGCCCTTACTTTGTGAGTACTCCTCTCCCATTGGAGGTGGATGATCTTCATCCCAGTCCACCGTGTCTTCGTCTGTCAGCACGACGATATGGCATTCACGTTCCCCTTTCCTGGCGCTATCCACCATTATAGGCAGAATTAGCTCCTCCAGATAGCTATCAAACTGCTTGTGAGCACCATCATTGGACAGCTCATGTAGCAAAGCACCTAATGGGGCATGAATCACATGATGAGCTTCTTTATACAACAGGAAAACATGCCCCAGCTCTTCACTTTCCTGGTACCGTCAAGAGCACGGCTCTCATTCTTTACACAAACTCCTTAACAAACATACATTCAGACGCATCAATTGTTTCTAGCTCCAGAAGCGGCAAAAGTATATACATGAGACTGCATTTAAAACGGGATGCAAACTACACTGTAGGACCATGACATTACCATTAAAAAAAACAGCAAGGTCCAATCAATATAGTGAAATAATAGAGACTGAATAAATAATTTCTTATGACACTGGAACTTCCAGCAACAATCTCTGTACTTGAAACCACATTTTTTGCCTTCTCTGTGATCACTCAGAGCACAGAGGAGGAAGTGCCACCAAGGCCTGTGCTATGATACCATATGCCACATTTCAACATAGCACCTTTCATAAATTTGCCTAGGTTAAGTGTACTTTTTTTGCCTGCCAGCATCCCCAAAAAGCTGCTCTCAATCATATTCCTTCAACGACTCGGAACTCTACTACCTTCTGACCTCAGTGTCTTTAGTGCCTGCTCTGCCCATCATTCTTCAGCTTAAATTATTCACTGGTCTCCAGTACATTTTAGACAGAGGTTATAACCCTGCTTTTAGCCTTCATTTTGCTTGGCTGTATCAACAAGCTCTTCTAGCCTCCTCTCGTAACAGAGGCTGAGAGGGAGTTTTACAACTTCAATTTGCTTTTTTGAGCAAGATGTCTGCGTTCTACAGGATTCAGTCACTTCACTTCGGTTTGAAGTGGCAAAAAAGGAATCAGTTTAAGTGCAACGCATACATCAGTCCTAGTGATGTCTGCAGAACTATCCCCATGCTTAAACTAAAGTACGTGATTAAAAACTGCACTGAATCAGGATCAGAGCACTCCACACCATCCAGACCTTCTCCTCAGAGACGATTTCTCTCCATACTTACTTAGATCTTGACATCTGATTGTGTTGAAATCAAAGTTGATGCAGAGGTAATCACATGTGTCTCGAAGGTCTGGGATTGAAATCCCATCAGGGCAGTTAATGATTCCCGTTTTGTAGTAATCCTGCAAATAAAAAGGACAAGTTCTAGAAAGAAAATTCAGAACAGCTTGGACATCGATCATTTTCAATTAGCTTTTTGTTCTGTTAACCAATATTTGTTAGTTACAGGGGAAATAAATAGCTCTGTGAACAATAAAAACAGCCCTGCTTGTCCAAGAATCTATGTCCCTTGGAAAATTCTCTTGGGTCTGATAACTGGAGTTCACAGTTTAAAACCTTTCCCATGATGTGGGGTTTCATAACATCCCGTATGCAATATACGTTTACATGCGACCATGAGGTCAGGTCAGAGCTCAGAACTACAACTGCATGACACAAGAAAGGTAAAAGGTAACCTGAGCAAATATCTGAAATGCTGATTCATACCAAAATCCACTATACATTTTTAGCACAGCATGAAACAGTAGTAAAAGAATATGTCCCTTGGGGTATGCAGCTGCCTGGGAGATGGATCAGCTTGGCACACGTGACAAACCCTTTTCCATCTGCAAACATCATCTTACCAGCACGGTCCGGAACACAGCTGAGCTAATTCCTTCTGCGATTTCATATTCTCCCTTCTCATTTGGCCGTGTGAAATTATATTCTCTTCCTGGTCCAAACATCCTGAACAGATAAAAGTCTACATAAACGCACAAGTAAAGGTAAATGCATCCATACTAGGAACCAATAGGTGCACCGAGGTTAAACAAAACCAGCAGTTAACACAGGTATACAGTAACTCGAAGCTAACACTCAAATCTCTTACATAATAAGCAAGCACGAGAGCTGTCTCAACTAAGTCCTACCACAGCCAGACTCTGAGACTGCTGCTAAAGCTGCTTCACCGTATGGAACAAGCCACAGCTCAGAGGAACAGACCATTCCCCCGCGGGTCAAAAAACCCCCTAGCAAGAAAGCCTTTCCATTGAGGCTATGCAAGATAACCATCATATGCCTTTTGATCACTTGCTTTACACACTGACCTGTGCAAAGGTCAGGCTGCCTTTGGTCAGAGACAAGGTGATGGTGTTAGCAACATGGAAAAGGAATGCTTCTTAGTAGTAGTAGTTAGTAGCTGCACCAATAGGCTCCAAAGTGTAATCCATGTTAGAAGGAATTGAGTGGCTTCTCTCTTGGGAGAATATCAGAAGTTAACAGAAGGAGGGGAATGGAGCATTATCATTTTCCCCATTCTAGAAGGGAAGTTATCAGCTGCGAACAGACGTGCTGCTTACGAACACGGCAGATACTCAGACAGAAGGTAAAAGTAGTCCGCATCTAGCTAAAGTGCACATTGGACGAAATACCTGGACCGAAGGGAGACTGTTACCTAGAAAACTACCAACTTCTCTCTACATCATCATGTTTTCAAGGCCTCGCAGCCAAGTTCAGAACAAGCCCAACCTTGCCTAGCTTATAAATACAGATGAGATCACAACATAAACAGTATGTTCTTATTCCATTTTAGCAAACATTCAATCCACCTGAAGCACCCTGAAAACGGCAGAAATCACTTACCTTCCCAGCATAGTATCAGGGTGAGCAGTGAAAATCTGTGGATTCACTGCAAATCGAGTGCCATCTACCACAAGGGTCACTTTCTCTGGAGCCTGTGTTTGTGAACTGATGCTTGAAGACAAAGCGCTGCCTCCGTGGCGTTCCTGGGTATTAAAATATTCTGGCTGTCTTTTATTCCCATCTTGGAAATGGCAGTTGTGTGTATCTTCAGAAGCGGACAACATGCTACTGATCTGGGGACTCGCTGGACAAGCACTGTGCCGGCATTCGGGATCTGAACCTAAGGGAAACAATCGGTGTAAGGACAAAATATAATTTGTTGAAAACATCATTCAATACTAAAACGTCACGGTGTAATGAGAAAACAGAGTCACACACCAAGAGAGGATGTCAATATGCTTGACTTTTAGGGTAACGTTATGCAACAGAAGGCTATGCTGCCTTTTCAAATTGAGCCAGCAGTTGGATTTTGAATAAAAACTTTCCCAACAAGCCATGATGCTTAATACCCCTTATTAAAGCATGATGGATTCAAGGGGTAAAAAGTAAGAGCACAGAAATAAAACAAGGCCAGGAACAAGCACACCCACACACACAGATGCCCAGTACCAACAACAGCTACTCTCACAGGAAAGCGGAGTCCTCGGACCTGAAGAGGGGCTGCGACCTCCTAGCACCACGTTATTTTCTTCTGACTCATGGACTGATACAGTTATGTTTTCCACGGAGCAACTGGCCTCCAGTTTTCTTGACGAGTCTGTCCCACCAGCACAGTTAATGTTCATGCTGGGCCTCCGAGACGTGAGGAGTTGGCTGCGTTTCCTAAGAGAAGAGCTAGGAGAGAAAATACCACGGTGTTAGTGTTGGAAGAAATTCCCAGGCAACGAAGCTCAAATCCCTGAATCTTCTACTGCAAGCAAAGTCCCTCAGGGTCAAGAGGCATTCATTCAGTTACTTAATTGGCCTTCAGAGAGCCTTGAGATGCTAGTTATACCCCTACACCAGCCTTGTGAGAGGAAAAAGGAAAAATAAAATGTTTTAAAGTAACCAAGGGTCTATTTTACCTATAAACCTTCGGTTTCCTCAAAGTAAATCTAAAACCACTGACGTCTTTGGATCACATGCACGCTCCTTCAAATATCTTCCTGGCAACTGCCTGATCTCCAGACCACTAGAGCCCTTTAAAAACGTTTATGAATCTCGATTCCCAGGACTGGCGCTTGCTAACTTGGCTATAGCCTGAACGTTAACATGTGCCCAGGTAACAGCCCAGGCACTGTCCTCTTCACCTCTCAGAGGCTTGACTAGGAGGTGCTCTACTTCCAGTCATTGTTTTGTCTTCTCTTTCCTTGATTCATCCCCCTACTGCCATATGGTGACCGACCCCAAAATTTAACGCAGCATAGTCCTACAATAAACGCTCATATCAGATCGAATAGCCACGACTGCAGTAGCCTCACGTCCAACACACCCTGGCTCGGCCCGATACACACGATGCTCTGACTAATTCTATTCGACTCTTAAATATCCTTTCTGCATACCTGCTCAGAGAAATCTTCGCCGTTTTGGTCCCTTCACACTAAGCTAAATTCATCTTCCGTGTTCTTATCTTAAGGCTCTTCCCTTTCTCTGCTCTCACATCATTCAACTCCTTTGTATCTTCTAACAGCTCTCTCTTGCCTCTTTCCTTCATTCTCTCCTTGGCCTGTTTTTTCTTGCTATTGCCTTGGACGAGAAACACCGCTCCTTTCCAGGCTCCGAGTGTTTTTCTCTTCACTCTTTCAAACATAAAACACCAATTTCCTCATTAATGAATTTTCTCCAATTTCCTCCCTGCAGAACAATTGCCCTGTGTCTTCTCGTGAGAGAAGGAAGACTCCAGCGCCTGTGGGTGCCATCTCTAAAGCACGGCAAAACACTGACACGGCTAAAAACAAACCAGATAAACTACAGCACTGCTCAAACAACTAAGTGGCAAATCAGAGTTGGCGAGCTTCCTGGTCATGACCTGCTGAGGATAAAGGCCTTAACGAGCAGTTCAGCAGTGGCTTTTCAGGCCCATCATTACTGGAAATGAGCGCAAGGGGTTTCACTCTTAATTAGAAATCTCTTAATTAGAAATGGACAAAAGGGGATAACAATTCCTTCCTCCCCTCTCCCAAAATAAATGCTAAGTTGCCAGCCTTATTACTTCTGTTTATTTTTAGAAAAATCTGTTGCTTCTGCTTCATGTAACATTCATGAGAAGGGAGATTTCTGGCAGCAGCAAAACCACCTGAAAAGCTACCATGCTCTTTTTTGAAAGGCGCTGGCTGGCTGGCAGGAACGCAAGGGGCCCACGCGGGTCGTTTCTGTTCCAGGAGATTTAAGAGAACACAGTGCAACACTATACGGCTCTCCTGACACCAATTACCCAACTTTGGTTGGGTTCAGCCTCCCTCTCTTGACGCTTTCCAGGCCGCTTCACTCTTTCTTTGGCCTAACGCAGGTCCCAGGCCCAGGCTGTCTCTGCCTGGCGCTCTGCAGCCTTAGCGGCCCGTAGTCCCTCAAGACAGCGACGGCACACAGACGCCTCCTTTTCTGGGGGCACAGGAGGAGCGCCCTGGGAGAGTGGGAGGGGAAACAAAAAAGCAAGCTTTTAAATTAATTTCAAAATTAACCATTTCAAACCAAGCAACAAAATCCTCAACCAGTCTCCTATTGTATATAGCCCGTTGCAATCACTGCGAGGAAGCACGCGGTATTCCAGGCTGCAAACGTTAACCATTGACGCAACCAACGCTGCGGTTTAACACACATTCACTGAATTGCATACACTGTAGTTATGCTATACTTCCTGACCAAAACGTTTCAAAATTTGGTACCTGCACAAAAAGCAAAAACCTTTTAGAAGAACCGCAGTTTGTTTTACTTAGGTGAAGGAGTTGTGAGACGGGGAAGGGGGAAATCTTTGGTAGACTGGATATGCTAATCGTACTGAGAAAATCCTTAACGCGAGCAGTCCTCAAGACTGGCTAGTCCCATGGAGGAAGGCAGTCAAACACCACCCTGGCTTGTGTTTCAGAAATTCCTTTTTCTTTTTTTCCCCAATTTTTCTACATAGAAACAAGCTCCCCAATAAAGACAAGCTGCAAACACATTCAACTTGGGAACAGGCTTTGCTCTGCGAGCTCAGAACTCTATAAAGAAAGCTTGATAAGGAAACATAAGTATAAAATTTATTTCTTAGGCCTCTTTCTTTCAAGAGGGCTCCATCCCTGCTGGTCTGCCAATAAGCTCCCCTTAAATAATTATGAGATTGTTCAGATGATGCAATATGTTGCTTAGGAGAATTTAGGCAGGGTATCAGATCCAGAAGCAGTTTAGATCGAGACAAACAACAGCTTTATCAAGCGTTTCTCACATTCCACGACTTCACAAGAAGCCTGCCTTATAAGCGACGCTCAAATGAAGCCAAAGAGCATGAGAAACCTCCCGACTGAACTTCCGCAATGAAGAAACGGGCAGTGCAGCAAGCTGCGACTTTGTGAGCAATCTTTCCTCATCACCTTAAACTCTGAATTAAATGCTCAGACAGTTCAAGAGGCTCTGCCTGCCGCTCGGCAGAACCCTCTACTGTAATATCTCACAGGCCTCATGTCTCAGGCGTCATCAGCTACATCTGCAGCGCATTATTTCTCCCAGTCTCTTCCCTTTTCTGCTTAATTTGCTACACGCACTTTTTAGAAAAAACAGCTCTTTGGAACAGCTCCCTATTACACTAAGTTTAGCGTGGGTGAAAGGTGCTAAACCCCTCAGGGACAGTGAAAGGTTCAGAAACATACTCTTTGCAATTGGAGCAGTTCTTAGAGGCATTGGGTCTGATTTTCCTCACTGATTTTCCAGGAAGCTGAACCTTCAGCCCTGCTGATAATCAGACTTGGGCCAGGCTGATGCCGTTTTCCTCCCTGCTATCCCTTCTTGGCATGGCCGAACCCTGAAACGTTTTGCGTTTGCGAAATGGGGGCAGACAAGTCAGCATTTTTTTTTTTACTTGCAGCTGGATGGTACAATAAATCCTGAAACTAGTCATTTAACATGACAAATTCATTGCACTCACGCGTACAACCCAGCAGGGAAACTAGTTTGTAAGACTTCAGAAGGCCGTACTCAAACCTGACCAGCTTACAAATGTCCTGGTTTCCTTTCATGGCTAGGATCAAGGTGGACTACCCGTGGTGAGAATGAATACCTATAAATAATAATTAGCGCTATTCATCTTCAAAGCTTTTGGCAAATATTAACTGCTCACTGCTCCAAAGAACGCTGGGAAGCGCCGCAGGGAAGTCTTTTATGACAAAACACCAGGACACGGAAGAAGGGACATAATTTTCAGGACCAGCCAGAGTATGGGCACCACCAACTAGCTAGGTGTTACTTTAACAGGGTCACTACTCACGCTCCCTACCTGGGCACAATTACCTTGCAGTTAACAGGACAGACACGAGCAGGTTGTCGTCTTCTTTGAGGTCTAAGTTTCTGTGCATGTTTCTACCACGTGGTAAGCAAAGACTGGCCAGTACCACAGCACTGATGAGCAGTAAACTAACACCCTACCTTACTTCCCCCTGACTTGTTTGGATGCTTAGCTCCTGAGCAGCCTGTTGTGCAGCCTGCAGAGGAGCTGAGGGCCCATAGCTCATCGACTCCAGCTGGATTTCAGGAGCTGGGAATCCAGAAACATCAAACCCAGCATCGTGTTCAGCACTGAGAATCAGAGTTATCTCTAACAGGCTGTGTTATTTTTGGAAAGGAAATCAGCATCAATCAAAATCAAATTTTATGTCTGGCTCTCAGTATTGGTTTTGCTTGGCTCAGAGTACGTAGGTCTCTCCTCTCCCAAATATGACAAAGTTAAAACATGAGCTGTGCAACTAAACAAGCATCTGTTAACCTTGTGTTGATTATCGAGGTGAAGTCATCTTTGCTGGGATCTGTGCTAGGCCACACTCTTGTTAGGAGAAAAGCATGGGAGTGCTATTTTTTGTACTTTTTTTAAAATACAAGTAGGAAATTAAAAGTTTTATTTAACACAGCATCTTTGGCACAAACTCTTCATGTTATAAGCCTTTTGCATAGATAAACAGGCTGATCCTTGTTCTATCTGTTTCTTAAGGAAGGAAGTGTCTTGGAACTTAAAAAGGCTGGGATGATCTGCAGTACACTACCCTTCCCCACCCTAGAGAGTCACAGCAATAACACGTACAGCACAGAAAACCCATTTAGATGCAGGGCATTTTATGAAGCAAAAGACAACAAAACCATCAGTGCAGACTTGCCGGCTCCTAACTCTTTATTGTACTACTTGGTCCTTATCCCTACACCCTTGCGATTAAGGGAACCATTACAAAATAGTTTAGGCGTCAGCGTCTGTAAAACCTTACAGAACTTCAAAGAAAATGGTGAAAAGTTGAGCAGTCCAATTCTGTTTAGCGTGGAGTCCTTTCCTGTAATATCTGACAGCCCAAGCACCGCTTCACTGTCGTCTGGCATGACGAAAAGGCAGGCAGAAGAAGAAAGTAAAAACAGTAGAAGCGAGTAACTTGACTTCATCGTTCAATTTGTGAATGACAAAGAACGATCAGCATATAGAGCAAGTGAATCAGACACTTCGCAACCTCCCACTCTTACTAAACCACAGCGTAACCACGATGACTTATATAAAGCTCCAAACAGCTTTTTTAAGGTGACAACATTCCTTTAAATCGACAAAAACATTCCCACGTACAATTATTCTCAGAAATATGAGCAAGCAGGAAACACGCGTATTCAGGGTGTGCCTGACCTAATTCTACAGTCTGTACTAGCTTAGGACAAGATGTATTTCTAATCCAATTGCACGCCTTTCAAAAAAGTTTAGCCTTGCTTTCATTTCTCAAAACATATCCTTGGAACACACCAACAGTTTCCTTACATATACAAGCAGCAAAACAATTAGCAATGACTGAATTCCTCCTCTGGAGAGTAAAAGGGAAATCTCACTGGGTTGAGATAAATAACGAGAAGCATTTCCTGCACATAAGGATGAGCGAATCACTTTTGGGAACGTCTAAACCACAAAACGGAGTGCAGGGCAGCGATACCCAAGCTGGGAGAGTGCCGCTGGCTACAGCTTCACAACGCAGTTCACAACACAGATTTGACAGTCAGAGGCCAGGCATGTCTGGCGGTACCGGCCCAGCACCATGGTTTTGTAAACCTGGCCTCTCACTCGTAGTAATATCGCTACTCATATTTACTTTCTCTCAACTGGTCTACTCTTGGCCAGCAGCTCCTTCGGTATAGAGCCTTTTGATACAGTGTCAACTTAGATGTTTGTCTGGATGAAGACAGTATTTAAAAGAACAGCAAAATGGAGGAATCTGGATAAGGAAGACACTAATCAAACTCACTACGGATGCGCAATCATACTGGGAAGTAGGCAGCAGTCCAATTTTCTAATATTTGTAAAACCGTTATGTTCGCTTTCGATCACCAGATGCATAATATCCCGAGGCGGGAGGGAGGGAGGGAGCACACTGCTGGTCAGCTAAGTTCAGTGGCAATAAAAATTCCCCAGTTCCAGAAGGCTGTACAAAATGAGAGAAAAATCCGACCGTTAGAAACAAAGGCAAAACGTACAAACTTTCTGCTCTATTACAGATTGAGAACAGAGCTGGGGGGCTCCTTCTGCAAACATGAAGGAAATCCACTGAAAACAGCAGGCTTGAATTTGCACAAATGAGATGATGAGGGTCTGACCTGGGGAATTTTGGCTCCAGCTTCTATCAGTTCTTTTTCTACCCCAAAAAAGAGTTGATGGGCCCACGTTGTCAGTATTGCAGAGTTTACAGCAGAAGAAAGAGGCATTTCACCTAGAGCGATGGCACAGGCATTAAATACATACATTTTCTGCCTGTAAGTGGCACAACAGCTAAACAGAGGAAGAGTTAACTGTCTCTTAAAAATATATAGAAAAAAATGACTTGTGACAGGTCTGCAGCTATTGTTATTGAAACATCTGTATCATAGGAACACGGTCATTTTCCAGTCTGGTTCCTAGAATTATCTTCTTCGCTTGCCAATGTCCAATTTAAATAAAGCTTTTGAAAGGAGTGCCCAGCATTTTCTCTTTCAAGAGAAAAGCCCTATTCTTCCTGTGATTATCTTCTATCACATGCCTGCATTGTAACCCTGTTTTTTCAATTTGTCCTGACATTACATGGTTCCAAGTCTACAGGATTCTCTTCAGCACGTTACTTCAACTCTGGATGCCCATCACAAGGGTTTGTCATCAACCACCATGAATCACAAGCAGGAATTTTCTTTTACACTCTGACATACAACTTCTTTGGCTCCTGCTTTTAAATTCTACTCCTGGCTTTCCACCAAATTCTGCAGTCTTTAAACATTTTAAGATTCAGAAGGTCTTACTCATCAGCAAGTTTTTTTTTTTTTAAACTATTTTTTCCAGTTATCAAGTACAAATCTGGTTCTTCACTTACTGCTTCTCTTTTAAGCATAAGACTTGTGGGAGAGATCAGTTTTCTCCTCTTCCAGAAGGTGAAGTGCCATGGGTGAAACGTCACATAAGAAGCTGGTGTCACCAGGCTGCCCTGGGCACGCGTACCTTCTAGCACAGATTTGAAGAATGGCTCCTATGAGGAGACCAATGCCCCAACACAGCACCATGCCACCATCTCTTGTAGCCTGTGACCTCTCTCTGTGGTCAGAGAGCCCAGACTTGTCAGCAAGTTACATGGGGTGGGGGGTACAGAGATAGGACAACATCAGCTCTATGCCAAGTGCAACATGAGACTCAGTAGAGGTCTCGTGTTGTCTACTTAGTGGCACCTGCATAAGTGCCTATATCTTAGAAGTACAACATAAAAATGCATTTATCCAACCTGCAACAGAAAGAAAAACTACCTGGAGCCATTAATATGCTTTTGTCGTACCTGCTAACGACACTCTAGTTTCATTTTCTGCTACAGACACAAACATAACCAGACGAAAAGGGTGATTTACAGGCTGAACTAGCACAGATGCATTACCAAATGGTTTTCCCTGGTTATGATATGGCTCTATCAATATACAGTGGATTCATTTTCCATCTGGCTTCAAATTATAGATAGCAAATGATGTCCAGCAGGACTGATGCAATTCAGGACAGCTTAAAAATTCTGGCAAGAGAATGCAAGGCGGCTGATGAAATGCTTGATTGTTTCCTCCTATTCTGTGCATAGTGCTTCACTGTTAGCAAAGTTTGCAGACTTGCTCGTTTACTTGAGTCTTAACAAAAATCCACTGTTTCTACAAATGTAATTCAAAACTAGTCTGCAGTAGGGTTTTAATGATTAACGTTGCACATCTACACCTTGATTTAAGAACCATGGTTTGCCAGGTGCTTCTGTAACCGACAGCGCCTAGTTTACACGCAGAAAGCCAGTACCATTGCTAACAGCACTTACTCACAGCGATTCTCCACACTGACGGCAGCGTTTCTTTTGCCAACCTGTAGTCGGCAAGACTAACGCATGCAGAAAACTAGTCAAGATGTATTGATTTTAAAGGAACCTATTACAGACTTTTCCAAAATAGGAAAGTTGCATTATGACCGATTCTCATAAACTGGACTAGATTCAGTGCGTCCACTAGTGTCCTACAACCGAGCGTCTCAGAAGGCAGCAAAATTTCTCATTAAGGCAACAGGTCAATGCTTTGCTAGGGCTATTTCCCTCTCTGTAAGGCTCAAAGTTAATACTGTTTAAGAGGATAGCCAAGCAACCTATAAAGACTATATCCACTGTTCACACTATTGGTTTAAAACTGGTCATCTGCAAGGTGCTAGTTCTTGTATCTCATCCTTGTAAAAAGCATCCTAACACATAATATAGTAACGGCAGCTTTGCTATAGCTGCCTAACTAAATTCAGTTAGCAATTTAAATACAGCTGGCCATGCCGATACAGAATATATACCTCCTTTCTAGCCAGAAGGATGCAGTATATGGATTTGACCATGGTAGGGAAAAACCTAGTGAAAGATGAGCTGCTCCAAATATAAGCAAGACCTTTTATCTACTCCTAGAGACAGGGAAACAAGTGATTCCCTTCTAACATACCTAGCACTGAGCTAAATAAATATAGTTTTAGGCCAGGTGACACCTATGAGCTAAGCTTTGTATCCACCTGTGTTAGGTAAACCTACAATTTCTTACACAAAAAGCTTCTTTAATAGGAGCAATAGCATCAGCCAATAGAGTTTTGCCCTGTATTCCCTGTTCTAACATTTACTGCAAAACTACTTACAAAGCTAATAGGGGAAAAAAAAACGTACTTCAACAACGTATAAAAACCTTGAAATGCAATTTTCTCTCAGCTTTATTTCTTCGGCAATTGTATCTAACTTGGTTTTAAATGCACACCAATTCCTACGTCTATGCTACAGAAGTCACAAAAAAGGCATAAGAACAACAGCATTTCTGAGAAGACTCAAAGCCCCAGTCCCAAGTACCTGCAGCAATCGGAACTGCTGAACAGAAAGAAATCACCCACATTTCCTACAGTAACTCCAGAGCAAACCCTCCGCCAAGCACCCGCTCTGAACCGACACAACTCCTTACTTACTGGCGGCTCATATGTTCTCAGTGCTACCAGCACCAATATCCTGCAATCCTTCCTTAATAGAGGGGAAACACTAAGTCACAGCAAAGCTTCAGAGTTTAAACTGTTTGTGCGGCAACGGTCACTCCTCCAAAACCCAGATGTCTGATTCATGTAAATATTTCAGTTTAAAAGTCCCCCCTCCCTGCTGATTCATGAAAGGTTGGCATATAAAAATCTGTATGGTAACAACTAGCATTATTTTAAGCCTCCTATTTTAAGCAAACACAACCAAAATTCTCTCTCCAGTTTTCTGGTTCAGCTTGTTTTTTTTTCCCAGGAATAGCTCAATAGAAAAGGTGCAGTTTTATAAACCCTTGATGCTTCACGGTTAAGTACGTTCCTGCCATTCTTCTGCCACATATCCCTTATGGGGGCAGAGAGGAATTAACTACTAAATTTTCTAAAGCACCTGAATATGTATTTAATCCCATGCATGTGAATTCGAGTCCAGAAGACCTTGGATTAAGGCCCAAACATAAATTTACAATAACTGGGGATAAAAAGAGTCCTTTTGACATGTCAGTGCCCCCACAGATGCATTGCTAATGAGTCCTATATACAAATACCGGAGTCCCTGCGAGCTCTGATGCCTATGCACAGCACTGCAGAGGCATTATCACGCTTGGCCTGGGAATGTTACCCTTTATAGTTCAAATCTTAAATCAATATATTCTGCTGCTCTTAATGCTTCTCTCCAAGATATATCTGGCTTGCTCAGAGAGGGCTCCAAATGCAATTTCACAGAACAGGATTACATTCTTACTGCTTAATTTAATGGTGAAAAATAAATGTATCATTTTAAATATAATATAATCTGAGGAGACATGAATCTATTTTTTATTCTGACTCATGCCAGTGATGAAGTGTTTGTCTATACTGACACAAGTTTTGAAGTCTGAACGCTACATAATACCCCATTATACCAACGAAAGATACATTAAGAGATTTCTTAATTCAACATAGCAAATTAGTGACAACTTGATTTTGTTAAGTAACATGCTTGTTCTGTCCAGAGGTACAACATATCACAAGCACTCAGTATTACTTTTGCTGGGGGCGGGGTGGGGGGGGCAAGCTTTTAGTTCCTTACAGCTCAATTTTCTGGTCTGTCTCTGCTAGAGAGTACCTGTAAAACAACCAGGTACCACTATCAATAAAGCACCTGTAGCCTGCTAAGGAGGAAGGGGGAATGTAAGGAAAAAGCAGCAGCTTCTAATCACTAGGTGCATATTGTCCCACACAGGTGAGACGGGTTATTAGTATTTAGGCCTACTAAAACTCCACATAGAGCACACAGGATGCTCAAGAGCAAGGCAGGTTGGTGCACTTTCGACACATTTCGGCACTACCCTATTTGCTTTTGGCATAGTAACTTCACTGCGCAGATCCCCTGGAGATCAGGAGCAGTATACTGAAATACATAACAGGTTTAATGAGTGGATTATTTTATAGCCAAATATCACTAGATAGAATATTCAAAATAAAGTTATTCTCCTCGCTTACTGAGCCCTTTAGTTCCCTTCTGGAAGTTGCTCAGTGTTTCATCCACAACACAAAGCACTTACTCACTTTGACTCTTATTTTAGAAAGGCTGCGAGCAGCTTAAAACTCCACCTTCCTTCTCTGGAAAGAATCCCAACAAGTAACTGCTAACTCATTCCTGGCTCATCTGCTACAACTCTAACTGCCATTCATTTTTAACCAGTTACATGACAGCAGCTTGAGAAAAATAACAATAGAAGGCAGATTTTTGAAAGCCGAGCACTATTACTGTAGCTATTCACTAAAGAAATCTCAGAATAACAGAGCATCAAGAAAAATAGGGAAAGAGGATAGTGTTTAATGAAACACAGTTAAAGCTGAGAGCGTCCCGTTTTGAAAAAGGCTTCACCTATACCACAGTCAGGAGTTCAGTGTATGTCTCTGAATAAGCTCTGCTATACCTACATATCTCCCTGCCTCTGTTTCGAGACCTGAAGGTAGGCTGTACCATGGGGAGGGGAAGACGACTGGCTGCAGCTGGACCATAATGGTGCAAAGACGTGGCCCTAACAGCAGCAAGGAACGAGCCAAAGCTCAAGCTTCATAACCCAACACAGGAGGCAGGACAGATTTTTAACTAACTTTGGTACGAGACGGGATGGCATGGGATACCTGCCAGGTAACTATCTGGCATCCCCACCAGGCATTGCTGTATCTCACCGCAACAGCCCTCAGGGCAAGTAGCTTGAGGCTAACAGAGATGAACCTACTGAAGCTACAGCTATCCTGCCCAGCGGCGGGTCTGGGACGCTTCCCCATGAGCAGAGGCACAAGCTAAGCTGAGACTAGCAGTGCTGTCAGGAGAAACAATTGTCCAAGTTCTCTAAATCAAGCAAACAGGTTGTTTAATACACATTAAGACACAGATAATAACAAGCAGCAAAACAAACATAAGGCCTATGCGCATTAGCAAACTCTGCAAGTAATAATACACTAATCCTGCACCAAAGTAAACAGAAGAGTTTTATTTAGCACAATTGCAGCTCTTCAGGAAAGCACATCTCAATTTATTTCTGGGGAGGCAGGAGTGGGGGCTAAAACTTCAGCTGGATAAAGCCAATCATTAGCACTACGTCTATGTCAGCAGAGGACTTGACACCTTATTTTTAAGGGCTGAAAAACATCTCGCTCCAGATTTCAAAATAACTAAGGCTTACTATGGTACATTGGCAAGACATCTCTTGCTCTGTTTACATGGCTGGATAAACATTTTACACGTCAAGCATATAAATAACTAAGACTTTCTAAGAATATTGCATTACATTATGCGACTAATATTCTTTCACAAAAACATTTGGCTAGCATCATATGTTTCAGCAAAATTAGCCAGCAAGTGTAGCTATATTTTGGGGAAGTTTAAAAAAGGGAAAATTCCACAAAAAATAAAATTGAAAAAGCAGAGATGCCTATTTCAACACGCATAATGAGGTGTTCGCGCAGAGGAAAGGTGCGTGTTTGGTCTCCGAACAGGGCTGCCCTTGAGAGCGTAAAGTTCTAAAATTGAAGTGTGTTTCAGAACAATCCACTCCAGCTAATTTTTAATTTGACACTGGTCAAAATTACAGCCTATTTTGTGAGCATTTATCTCAAAGACAACAACTGAAAGAAAGGCTAAGACTTTTTTTTTTTAATTAAAGAAACCATCTTCAAAGCCTGTCCTTTTGAGGAACATTCTACTCTTCTGCTGAATAATCAGGGGGATTCACACAAATTAGCATATTCCAGTATCAGAGCTTATGCATGACTGTAAGAGATCTTTACTAAGAAGATAGGTCCTACAGCAGAGCCGGCTAATTAAGTGGGGTTATTAACGTATAAAGAAGCTCTCTCTAACCCTCGGAGTTTGGTTCAGTCCAGAGCAGAAGGGGACCAAAAACTTGACATTTTAGAGCTCTTACAGAGACCGCATGAAATGAGTTTGATATTTTCAGTCTGGCTGCCAGCTAGGCACAGGCACTTTACAGGAAACCGCCATCGCTAAGTGACCCTCTCGGTGGGTAAATCTGGAGTCAAAACTCAAGAGTTACGGGCAGGAAGTCTCAGCACACTCAACACCAGGAGGTGAATGCTCCTTCCAGCCCCTTCTGTGGGGCCAGCGCCAGGGTGTTGGGATGTTAATTGCCACGGCTCCAACTCTTACAGGGGGATAAGTAAAGCGTTAAGCCCAGAGCTGTCAGTCTGGCTGGACTGAGTTCACAAGAGGTTTTGTTTTGAATTGTTATTTTTAATTCAGCTGTGACAGTCTCCTAATTAAAGATAACACTGAGCATCTGCAACATGCAGATGTCTGTTTTCTGCACTGATAATAGCTTCATCTTTCAGAAATGCAATAGGTCCACTCTACTAGTGGCAAAGCATTATTTCCCACAGTAGTTTGGAACCCCTTTTAAACAGCTTTGGAATGGCTAAACACAGCAAAGCGAGGACAAATATACTATAGCCCTGGCACATTAACGACTTTTCTGGAAAACAACTGGGAGTTTCAAAACCAGCTTTGAAGAGCAGAGGCTCATCCCATGATCTTGGCAAAGAACATTTTGTAATAGCAACATCAGGCAGATGGGGTACCATTTAAATATAGCACAGCTCTAACACACTAAGCTCTCCACAGCTTTATAATTAACAGTAAACAGACATCCAGTTTCCCCCCTCCTTGCTCTGTCCAATATTGGGTAACATGCATAACTGGACCGGTTTCACTTCAGTATCTTGTGCAGCACGTTTGAAGCTAACCATCTCAGTGCCAGCTGTTTATCACTGCTCCTCGAGTCTGACAGCAAAGCTGCACGTAAAAGCACTTCCCCCCTGTCAAATATGTGAATTTAGGACTTTTGGACTGCACCACATTATGCAGCTCTGGGATGGGACGACCATCTCCAGCAGGCAGGCAGCAATGACGCAAGGCTGAGTCACAGCAACCTTTTCAAACCACTGAACAGCGTGTCTGACCTCAGCCTTACGTGCACATTTGAAAATACACAGGCTGCTACAGGGAACGGGGCAGACAGACACATGGCCGAGTTCCTGGTACAGGATTGGAAACACCGACTATTCTGGAAGGTGATAATGAGAAAGCTCCTATCCTACCTGCTGTTCACAAATACCCAATAAATTTGCATAACCCATATTTTTCTCCACTAGCGCAGCATCCAAATTAGTGCCTCGAGAAATACTAGAAAAAGAAGGTTTTAAATTGCTATGCAGTACTGCTTAAGCCAGAGACAAGCAGTATTAAGGGTAAAATCTGAAACCTGTCTAGTCTGAAATTACTCAAACATTAGCCAATTAACACCCCATAAGAATGGATCCCATAGAAACTGCAGAGATTAACAAAACTGGGTGCTTTGCAAGGAACCAGTTCCCCTGACAGCCCTAGAAGCTTTGAGCTTTCGAACTGCTTTGTTTTAAAATTAAACCATTTAACAAATATACTTGAATCACCTGCTTTGAAGATGACTGAATCATTTCATGATTCTCCATATGTGCAATCTGGCCTATCTGAAAGGAAAAGGAACAGAGTTAATACTGTAGAAAACATCTTTTAGAAGAAAAAAAGCTCGTGCTCACATGTGCATTACAGAAATTATACAGGTATAACAAATTGTGAAACCATAACAGCAAATCTATACTTACTGAAATTTCATAAACTGTGTTTCTTTCCCATTCTTTAGTTGGCCTCCTAAACAAGGTTACAACAAAAGGCAAACAACTGACAAGAAATTCCAAAAACTCCCAAAGGCTCCTTCCCAACAAACGTAATAAGTCTTTTTTATCTTATTTGTAATAAAAGGTCTTTGCTGTTGTAAACTGCTGTCTCTTGAGCCTCTATCAGTCACTAACACCTGATGGAGGGCAGTCTTATCAAAAAGCATTGGACTACAAGCAGGTTTTCAAATGCCTGCCAAAACATTCATATCAATGGATTAGGGAACTCATTCATAACTACTAACTGCTAGATAATGTTCCAGGCTGTAGTAACCTTTGCAGGGGCTAGAGGTTATGTAATACCATGATTTTTAATCCGCTCTCCCACAGGAAGAAGAAATTAGCTAGCTTTCACAAAGGTTAAAGCTTCCTTAGTCCCTGTTTTCTCCTTCGTTTGTTCCAGCAGATGACATCAGCCACACAAACTGGGAGAGACTTGTAAAACTCACCCCTCTCATTCCCAGATGAACTCCCATGAAAACGCTACAGCCACTGCAATAAAGCAGCTCAGAATAATCCCTCTCCTGACTTTTCTCCCACTCTCCTTTGCAGACTTTTCACTCCAGTTAACGCTAAGGTATCAAAACACACTGAGTGAGAATTGTAGCCACTCAAGCCACAGCACAGATGCACTTTCTTACCACTTTAAAAAAATAACATCAATGATTATTAAACTGAGAAAATCTGCTGTAGTTGGGCTGCATCTTTAATCGAGACAGTTAACAGGACAATGTAAAACATAACATGGACTCGCAGATTAATTTCAGGAAACGTGGCCAGCTGTTGTCCCAGGAGAGTGGAGCCACTGGGCTGGGATCCAAGAAATCCAGCTATGCTTTCTGACCTGGAATTACTTTTACTGAGGAAATCCTTCACT
Source organism: Struthio camelus (assembly GCF_040807025.1). Taxonomy (NCBI): domain Eukaryota; kingdom Metazoa; phylum Chordata; class Aves; order Struthioniformes; family Struthionidae; genus Struthio; species Struthio camelus. The sequence goes on along the minus strand of NC_090965.1, from coordinate 4,652,811 downwards.
TACAAAACACGGCCTCGCTATTTTTGCATGCCTGATCTTTCAAAGCTACATAACCAAAACTTTACTTACAAAGAATTTTACTGGACAACGGTGAAAACTAGTTATTATACATCATTTCTTATTGCGGTCACAAGAGCAAGCCGTCACTGGACTTGCGCATTCTTGCATTTCTCTGCTATGAGCATCAGGCACCTGGTACTGTTCTGCTACTTTCATGGCTCCCAAGCTGTACTTCCTTCTGAAAATCCTCTCCTCTAATTCAATGGAATAAATGACTGCATCTCAATGCACAGGTCAAGGACCACAGCGCTGCTTTATCTGGGCTAATTGGCAATTGCATTCATTTCACAGTTCTTACAACACATACTTTTTGCCACTGAAAATAAATAACTGATTTCAATCCATATTATTTCTGCACATCAGTTACAAACGCAGGCGTAACATGCAGCTACCCTCTCATTTCTGTTTTGATTCAATTTCCTTTGCCCTTTTTTGCCTATTTCATTATTGTGTCCCACACTTTTCTTTTTTATTCTCAGAATAAACTGCTGACTAGTTTTCCAGTCACTCTGACAGTGGGATACGTGGGACCTGTGCCAATTTAGAGCTCACAACTGAACCACCGCTATAAGGATGTTGCTACTAAATGAGCAAATACAGTAAAATCAATGGAATGCCTGAACGTTTCCCCAACCAGTAGCAATCAATGGATTAGTACCGTTTTTAATAGCTGCACATAACACCACCCTTGAGGTTTGTTTTTTGATGGCAAAAGTGACAGAAAAAATAATCCCCCAGTCATTACATAAGAAACCACTGCATGTTGAACTTCAGTGACTACAACCAGTGTTCAATGCCTCTTCTAAGATTTACAGCCATTGATTTTGCTTCTATTATTTCATGCCCACTCTCATGAAACAGCAGCCTCATCAAGGGTCTTCTCTCTATTACACGCTCTGAAAAGCGAATACATGGACCAGAAGCATGGTCCCTATTCAGGTCAGGGTCCTGTTCCATCAAAAAAGGACAAATCAGGACCACAAATTAGAATTTGAACTGGAGAGGAAAGGAGAAACTCCGTCATGAATGCTGACGAAATCAGACACAGGGAAGGCATGTCCTAGGATTTCTGCTGCTTTCAGCATCTGTAATTATTTCCTTGTAATAGACTCCTGAAACACACCCATGTAAAAACCCACTTTACTCTGCCTTCGTGGTTCTGCTACATTACAACCTAAGCTATTTTGGTCAACAGTCCTGCAAACGCATTGCGGTTCACACAGTCGCTGCAAATTAATTTCACTCACCAGGCTCAACGTGTCCCAAGCAAACTAGGTTGAGATTAAAAAGCAACAACTTTTTTTTCCGACTACTTCTGGGCCTGAGACTACAGGGCACATTCCTAAACACTGGCCTCTTTTTGTGATACCCTTCTCCAGGAAGCTGGATATCCTTTGACCCTGAAAACCATTGCTCCTTGGCCTCACATCACACATACATCCCCCAGAGCTCCGTCTCCGTTGTGGCCCCCCAAGCATCTTTTTCCTGCCCATGGTAGGAAAAGCAAGGTGCCAGGCTCCGCGATAGAGATCGGCCATGAGAATTTCTCATCTCAGAAAACAGCCGTTGGGATATTCCCTCTGCCAGTCTGCATTCATGCGTGCTGCAGGCTGGATGGAGTCCCTCCTACAGGTCCTCCTTACATGCAGCAGTGGCTGCCTTCCCTTCCCCCAGCCTTAAGCATGCCCTGTTTATCCAGGAGCACTGAGGTTTAGCTTCGCCTAACCTGAGCTGCCTACGTTATGAGTTTTAGCTGCTCTGTACAGACATCAGTAGGAAATAAGCATCCGAAGGCAACTCAGCTCATCAGAATGCAAATGGCATCAATCTGGGCCGTGGAAGCTGCAATTCAAGGATTTTTCAGAACTGGCAGGCTACTGAGTAGGTAACTCATGCAGCAAGGCTGTCCAAGGCAACAACAGGTAGCCAGGAGACTGCACAGGAACATGCTATTTCAGGAGCTCCACAAATTCCTTTCACAAGTTAATTGACTATTGAGTTGGGCTGTGATCATGCAGTGACTTTCATAACAGGACTGCAACTTCATGATGCAATTATTAACACAGTATCACTACATCCAGTTGCTTTGCCAGTACTCCAGCACCGTCACAGCTTTCGGCAAAAGCAGGCTAAGGTCTAGTTAACTGTTGTACACCACTGAAGTCCTGTGAAATTCATTACAAAGGGTGAAGTATTATTCACCGTTCTCTAAACCCAGATTTTCTACTTACACGTTTTCAGGCACATCAGGTGTAATTAGAAGCATTATTTTTAAACAAACTTATACTCTGCTTCCTTTGACTACGCTGTTATACTGCAAGCTAAACCCTTCGCTGCCTATGATGAATACATGTAAAGAGTTCAAGATGAGGTCAAGTGACAAACAGATCCCAGCATGCCCCACACTTGGCATTGAAAGCATCAACTAATGATAGACACGATTGTTACTTCTCATGACCTGTAAATACAGACCGGATTGCCAAAAAAACAACCAACCAAAAAAAACCCTACAATATCCTTCACAGAAAACTAAAAGCAGGTGGCTAGGAAACCTCTCAGATTCTGAGGAGGCAAGACAACATGCTAAAGACTTGCGTTTGCGTGTTACAAAGATACAGCAAGAAACTGAAGTAATACTAGCTTTACTATTAAATCAACTAAAGTAAGAGTGTTTCTCAATTCTGATGGTTAAAAATAAGTTTGCGGTCAGGAAAAAAGGTTACTGCTGCACATAGGTAAGGTAAGGCTAATGTCAGTCACAGAAGAAGCCAAGTGTTTTATAATTCATTCATTTTATACTCCACATATCCAAACTTGGCCACATTAACGATGATCTTGGATCATATATTTCTTTTAGCACAATTATGACCAATGATGCAGATGAGGCCACACCCCAGCCAAGTCTTGGGGCTTAGTATATTGCCTTCCACTCAGAGAACCATCATAAAACAACTCCAGAGAAAAACCTGACACTTTCCCTGCTTGTAGTTACATGCAATCTACATCAAACAGCTCAAATGTGTTTGCTAAAACTTGCTTCTCACCACTGTTGAGTAGTGCATATACAATAGTTTTGGTCCTTTTGACTCCAGCTTCTTCCAAGCAGACACCTGTGGCTTGGCTGGGCCCACTGAAGTCCACCTAACTTCATACAGAACAATGACAAATGAGAAAGTTCCAAAAACCAAACCTATGGGGTGTATTCCTATCTAGGAAGGTCATTCTTTTCAAGCCCCAAAGAAAAGATCCACTTCAACACTAGACAGTACTTGAAAGAGATCAAAAAGCATTTCACATGCTGCAGATAAGGTAAGTCTGTCTTAAAACACACAGCAGTTTAGCTAACTCAGCCCACACCTATTTCTATTAAAGCATAACCTGCTTCAACCTGTTGTTAATTGCTTTAAGATAAGTTGAAATAAGTTGGTGCACAGTCTTCCACACAGGTTTCACGGACAACTAGTATAAGCTAGTAAAACTACTCCATTTCAGCTATAAGTTCAGCTCGTAAGAGACCCTCTAATGTGGGTGTTGTTATAGAAAACACAGTCAGGGCACTATAAGTAATTGCTGTACAGGCTGCTTTGCAGAAGAGTGCTTTTTAGCGATGTAAGTACATACAAGTTGAAAATGGTACCAGTCTATTTATTTTAGTGAAAGATGACTGTTTCCCTAAATAAAATTGTTCTGCTGCTACTAAAGACATGTGTACATCCAGTCTGAAGACTGACACCACTTAAACAAGAGCAGCTTTGCTTACAGACTAGCCCACAGTTTTTGAGCCCAACAGTCCCCTTTTTGGAAGCCTACATCACTAAAAATGCTTCTATGAACCAAGAGGAGAAATACTTACAACCCATGAATCCAGGTGATTCCCAGCAGTGCACTCTCACAGACCTGGCCCAGAGGTGAACAAGGACACACAGGTGTCAACTGCCTGGTCTTTCATTAGCATCTCCTTCCAGCTAACAGCTCATGATTGCCAAGAAGACCAGCAAAGACTGTGACTTTGAGGGGAAGATAAGAAGGGCACAGAAAGCACAGCTGACTTTTCTGCCTTAAGCCTTAACCTACTGCTACAACAGGCCTTGGTTTTACAACAACCCTAGCAAAGTAACTCAAAACACTCTCCCTACAAATAGGTGTTTGCAACCTCCCAAGATTATTAGTATTGTTATTACCCCTTTCCTGAACAGCTAAAAGTCACTGAGAAGACAGTGCAGAGAGGGGGGTGCAGAGACAGCAGGAAGTCACAATGCAGAGGTTGCTGCAAGCAGGGGCAGACTAAGATTCCTCCTGCTTAGGGGAAAATCCCACAGCCCCTAGAGGCTCCTGCTCCCTTTCATAGTGGGCCAGGAAGGAAGGAAGGAAAGGAAAGGAAGGTAGACGCAAGCCTCGAAACATGCTCAACAATAACAACGCACAAGCCTACAACCCTGAAACACGCATAGGGGGGCAGTGAGACACAGCACCCCTAACAGCGGGGCAGAGTTTCCCGCTACAGCGAATCACTGACAGCAGTCTTGCACCACAGAGTCCTCGAGGGACCGGGGGGCCGACGCGGCCCAAACCCCACAGGCCCTCAAGGGGCAACAGCTTCCCCCCACAGGGGGGTCAAGAGGCTCGGAAACCCCCCCACCCCAAGCACACACAGGGAGAGGAAGGCATTCACAGCCCCTTCGACCACCCTCACCTAGCACAGGCCCCAACGTGCCCCCCCAAGCCAGAGGGCAGTGGAGGCCCCCACAACACCCCCCCCCGAAATGCCCACAGGGAGAGGAAAACACCCCCCGACACCTCTAAAACACACAAGCTGACAGCAGAGGCCCCTTGGCCCCATCGACATCCTCCCCCAAAGCCCAGAGGGGGCTGGAAAACCCCCTCCCCGTCTCCATACCCCCCCAAGGGGGCCGCCCCGACCCATAAGCTTCCCTCAAAGCACACAGGGGGGAGGGAGGGCCCCCTCAGCCCCACGGGGCCCCTCAAAATGGCCGCGGGGGGCAGGGAAGGCCCCGCAGGGCCCAAAATGGCCGCGGGGGGCAGAGAAGCCCCCCCCCCGGCCCCTAAACGGACGCGGAGAGCAGGGAAGGTCCCCGAGGTCGCCCCGGGGGCAGACAGGGCCCCGCGACCCCCCGACGGCCGCAGAGGGCTGACAGGGTTCCCCCCCCCGGCCGCCCCCCCCACCTTTGAGGCCTCGCTCACCGCGTCCCCGGCGACGCCGCTCCTTCCGGCGGGCGGAGGGCGGGGTCCCGCCGCCAAGCCCCGCCCCCTCGCCGCCGCCACCCGATTGGCCCCACGGGCCGAGGCGGCTAGCCAATGAGAACCGAGGGGTCGGGCGGGGCGGGGCGATGGCGGGGTGGGCGGGGAGGTGGGCGGGGCAGGAGGGGGAGGCGGGGCCGGGGCCGGGCACCGCTGGGCGCACCCTCGCGTGCACGCTTGCGCACCCCGCCCTGCGGGCGCCTTGCAGGGCGAACCCCCCCCTTGGCACAGCTGGGCACACCTGCATTGCCAACCCCCCTCCCCTCTGCATGAATGTCAGCGTCACGCCTAGACGTCCCAGGTTGCCCCTGGCTGCCAAGGCCCTGCTCCAGGAGCCACTTTCTAGCTCCTCCGGGCATGGGGACAGTTGAGTTTCTGAGCTGTTTCGGAGGCTTTGCAGGGGTGCGGGGACACGGCTGCTCCCTCTCCCGGTGGGGTCGTGGGGTCGGTCCGAGGGGACCCCGCAGCCAGAGCACGCATGGTCATTACTGGGCCAGTGTGGGCTGGCACCCCTGGCTGGCACATTTGGAAGAGGCTCTGGAGCCAGGGGAAGGATCATCGTCCTGCAGGACCGGCCAGGCCCTGCCGGACCCTGGGACGGGGCCGGAGGCTGCGCCAGGCCCGGTGGGGGGGCCCTCGTAGCCTCTTTCCTCCTTGCTCGGAGCCCCCGCCGCCAAAAACCTCACTCATCACTACCCAAAAACGATAAATCCAGATCTGTGAGCTGCACAGATCTCGGGTGCTGCCGAGCCTGTACGTCCCGGAGCCGCCGGCAGCCCCGGCGGGACCCTCGGGCAGCGCGTCCGTCCCGGTGCCTGGCAGCGCCCGGGTTGCCGGGCCTCGCTGCGGCCCCCGGCGCTGCCCGGTCCCTCCTGCGGGCCGGACATCGCGGGGAGGGACAGGGACCCCCGGCCCGGTGTGGGGCCCCGGCGCTGCCCCGGTGCCGGGGTCCCCCGCGGTGCCCGGGCAGCCCAGGCGACCCGCGGCGGCGGCCCCCGGACGGAGGCACCGGCCGCGCGGGGACGCGGGGCAGCGGCCGGGGGGGCCGCGCAGCCGGGGCGCTGCCTGCCTGGGCTCCGGCTCGTTTCGATTTCGTTTCCTGGAAGGATCGCGCCGAAGCCCGGAGCGGCCGCAGGGAAGGGAGCTGCCCGCGCCGGGCCAGCGCCGAGCACCGGGGGGCCGCTCTGGGCAGCGGGGGGCAGCGCCGAGCACCGGGGGCAGCGCCGAGCACGGGGGACAGAGAAGCACCGGGAGCCGCGCCGAGCATCGGAGCAGCGCCGAGCACCGGGGCGCGGCTCCGGGCAGCGGGGCGGCTCCGGGCACCGAGGCAGCGCCGAGCACCGCGGGCAGCGCCGAGCAGCGGGGCCGGGGCAGCGCCGAGCCGGGCTGCAGAGAGCGGCGACCCAGCGCCACCGGGGATGCAGGTAAGAGCCGCTGGCTCCGCATCCAAGCCCGAATTGCCTCAAAAAGCAGATCAAGCGCCTGAGGTGCCCCCCCATTTAGGACCGACCCGTACGGTGCTCTTACACATCCAGGATTTCTTTTTACCATTTTTTTCCCCCCAGCTTCCCACTCTAAACCAGCCAAGGACAATATTTCCTCTTGAAACAAGGAAGTACTGTGTCCCAGGATGCATGGAAGTGGCTAAGCAGGAAAAAATAAACCAACAAAACAAAATTGGTGCAAAGTCATAAGAGTTAAGAATACTTCTCTGAGTCCCTAGAAATCTTTAGGAGCACGAAAGATATCAAACATTGTGGATCATTTTTAGGGTAAATCTAGTTGTAACAGAGCCATGAAGACAGGGGAAAAACATAAAATGCCTTTACAGAGAAGTCATAGACAAAATACAATGCTAATTTCTTTCACTTTTATATTTTCCTGTAGCCTATTGCTTAGAATGAATCTGAAATATGGTTTGCATTGCTAGAAAGTCTGCTCAGAGTTCATACGGGATCTTCTCAGGTTTCCTCATATGTTGTTAAGCAGCTGCTTACTTTGTTAAAACTAACCACCCAGATCCTGTAACAGCTAGCAATGATTATACCACTGCCAGAAAAATTGTTAGTACTGGTTCTTCTGATAAAGAAAAACCCAGCACCTTGAGATTTACTTTTGGAATGATTCAGCTCCTTATCTTTATCATAAAGAGTTGGAGCTATAAAGATAGTTCTTTTAAGGTTTCTCTCTTGTTTTGACATACTTAATACGTGACAATAAAGATGCATCATCACCATAAAGTACTTTGGTAATCTCCAGCCATTCCTGGCATCCTAGCCAAATTGCTCTCTTTCTCCAGGTAAAATTCCCCCAGACCAAAGTGGAACATTTTCCCTGGGAGAGGTGGAGCGATCTGCTCCTCAGACACTTGTTCCCTGTGGGATGCTCCCCAGCTTTGGGGGCACCAGCTTTGCATTCAAGATGCGTGTCCAACCACCACAGTCTACTCTGTCACTAGCACCTCGATTTTCTTCACCCCTGATTTTCAGAGAGGCTGAGCTCCTACAACCCCCCATAAACTTGAGGAGCACTGGCTGGCTTAACCACCCTGGAAAATCTCTCTGCAGGTGTATTCAAGTGCCCAGAACCAGCAACAGCTTCAGCAAATACTGGTTACAAGCAAAGCTGTCGATCTTCAGAGAATGAAGCTGCTCAGATCAGCTGAGCAATTGCTGAGATTCACATTAGTAGACTTCTAAGAGGAAACATATCTGCTTGGCTGTCACTAATATTTCAAGATATAGATGGGACTGAAAACAGATCTGAGCTCACTTCTTGCTCATGGGCTCTGGATAAAAGCCCAGAGGCAGCCTGCGGTGCGATGCTGCCTCCTAGCCCAGGAGACAGAGGCGCTGGTGCCACCAGGAAGCACCAGGACTTTCTTTTTAGTCCTGAGCAGGGACCACCTCTACGAGCTCTGTGAGCATCTTGGCTTTTGTTGAGCCTGGAGGAGCTCATTAATGAACAAGCAACAGGGAGGAGTAATTCTTTTGAACAAGAGGTTGGGACTTAATTGCAGGAGGGCAAGATGAGGGGACATCTCAGTAATGCAAGGGATTGCTGTTCCCACTTATGTCCAGGTGATCGCCAAGGAGTTACAAAGAGGGATATTTCTATTCATGTGGCATGATCAAGACAAAATCTAAGCACCATTATCATCAGCTTTATTCATCTTCATAACTCTCTGAAGCATTTAAGTCTTGTCCTAAAACCCCAGACCTCCAAACAAGCTGCCGGGGATCTTGCAGGATGCCTGGACCTCAGAGGGGCGCTGAAGGCTATGCTGGTCTGGGCTTCATCTTCCAATTCCTTGCAGCCATGGGGCATTGGGGATGCCTAATAACAACTCACTTTTGGAGCCTACATGAGCCTTTAATGATGGCAGATACCTGTGCTAATGTTGAAAAAAAGAATTTGAGAAAGAGGGAGGGGAATCTCTGGCTACTAGCATTGTCTGAGGGCAACCAGAAATTCACCCTGGCCCTGGTAAAGGACCTGGAATCCATGCTGAAGAGTCGTGCAGACTTTGTCTTGCTCATATATGATGGGCTGGGGACTGCAAAACCAGCCCAGATTTCCTAAATCTAAGCATAGGTAGGCAGTATCCTTTATTCTAAAGCATGTGACCAAAAAAAGTGCAGCTCAGTCCTCTCTAAAACTAGAAATGAATCAAGGGTTGGAAATACAGAAGATTCTCAGGTTCTGCTAGAAATTTCAGGAAGAAAAAGGGTAGCTTATTTGGCACTACATTGCAGATAAAACCTTGCTTCCTACTGACCTGCAGAAAAGAGAGGGGAACTTACCCTACACCCCACGGTTATCATTTCCACTTCATTCAGGAAGTTAAGATGGTGCTTCCAGGAACCCATCGCTGTCTCTATTGCCATGTTAGGTAGCTGGCGTGGCACTGATTCAGCGCAAAGGGTACCCACTCCTCCCTGCAGACTGAATCATCAGCTTTACCTCCAGACATGGGTTTTTCCCTGTGGCCTCCTTTCAGTGACCAGCCAGGCTTGAGCTACTTTAAAGTGCATCATGCTGCTCTGAGAAACTAGCTAGAAACTATTTGAGCAGTGTTTACTGTGGTGGAGCTGTCTTCAAAGCAAAGTGAAGGCAAGATGGCAGGAGGGAATTCCCCCCTTCCACCCTCGTTGATGTGTTTGATTTCTTTTCCTCAGGGTAAAGTGACTGTTGGTCCTTCCAGCCCAGTTGTTGCAGCTTCAATGCCACCCCAACCCCAGGCCAGAGGCACACCCATCATCGAGGGGGAAATCTTCAAGCTACCAGGCAGGCTGAGTGAGTAGGCATCAAGCGTACGAAAGGGGTCCCCGCCGGGTGGGACGTGGTGGGTGCAGCAGTGGTCTTCCACCTTGCGACTATTGGTGGCTGTCTGGATTAGAGGACAAGATGGGTCAGCATCATGGCTTGTTTTCTTTCTCTGGGGTAATTTGATCTGTGAAGGTTTAAGTTAGAGGGGAAGTTTGCTGATGGAGAAGCCTAGTCTCCCGTCCAGCCCCTCACTGGTTTTGAAGATGGAGACCAAGTTGTTTCAGAGGTTGCCTGTGGTTTCAGGAATCCAGCCCTCACTGTGGAGCAAGGAGGATGTAATCCATTGGTTGAGATGGGCCGAGAAAGAATATTCCCTTCGGCAAACGGATGAAAGCAAGTTTGAAATGAACGGGAAAGCCTTGTGCATTCTCACCAAGGATGACTTCAGATACAGAGCTCCTAACTCAGGTTAGATGAGGGAGAATGGTGTTTCTAAGGACAGACTGAGCACAGCAGGCTGCTGAGAGGGGCTGGATAGGTCCTGGCAGACGTAGATTGAACCCTGCCTAGCCAGCTGGATGACAGAGGCTGGGACAACTCTCTTCTTACATTAGACCATCTAGACTACAAATGATTTGGGATGGGGATAACCTCTTACTCTGTAAGTGGCGCAGAAATATAGGTAACAGTATCAAAATCCAGCTGCGGGGAACAGCAAATCATAGTGGCTTTTGGCCATTGCCTTTTGTGGCTCTTTCTTGCATGGTTTCAACAGGGTGGGATTAAAAAGACTGTCATGCATGGCCAGATGAGCAGTCCACATGGTCGTCCTTCCCCATGGCAGCACCCTTAGTTATGCACTCAAAACCTTAGTCTGGATTCTGCCATGCGTTTTCTTACACATGGAGCATGTTGTCCCTGCAGTAGTTTCAGTTAATAAACCTCTGCATTTCCTATCCAAAAGTCAGGTGTGGTACTGCCTCATATCATTAAAGAAATGTTCTACATAGTTCCAGTCCCCTCAGCAAACAAAGTGATCCTTTACTATGTGCTTATGAGAGGTCTGACTTCCCTGGGGGACAAGATGCGATGGTGAAAGAGGGTTGTCAAGAAAGAAGCAGATGGTGATGGAGAGAACAGGGACTGCATGGCTTGAATTGCCAGTGCAATAATAAAACCTGTTACCACTTTTTGCAGCTTCTGTTATTTGGATGTTGTATTTGAGCAATACTCTATTATAATATGACATAGTCACCTGAACAGACTCAAATGCTTTCCTTCCCCCATAGGTGATGTCTTATATGAATTACTCCAGTATATCAAAACTCAAAGAAGAGCTCTGGTGTGCAGCCCTTTACTGAACTCACCATTCAGGGAAGTCAAGAGCGCGGTGGAAGGTATGATGGAGAATGGCAGCTGTCTATCAGGTGGAGCCTGCCCTCGGCCACAGTAGGTTGCACAGGTCGGAGGTTTGAAGCTCACCCGTCTGAGAGAGGTGGCCTGGGAATCTCTGATGCTGTGGGCATGAGTAGTTGGGTTTGAATACTCCGCTTGGCTTAGTCATCCCTGCAGAGCTGGGAGACAGAGAAAGAGGAGGAGTGAGATGTTAGGTTTGGGCAGAGAAATGAGCACTAGTGGGGTGGCAGGACCTAGGGGCTAGAGCAGAGCGGTCTTCCTTTCCAGATGCTGTTCCCCTCCCTGCAGTGAGGGCTGTATTTTTAAAGACAGCCGCTCATTTTGGGTGCCTTGTTTCTGAAAAGCCAGCTTTAAGGGCTTTGATCCTATGGCTCCTATCCTGATCAGAGGGTGCAGACAGCCTATTTTCTGGGCCCACCTGGAGTGGCTGAAGCCCCACCATCACCAGCCCCAGCTGCCCACTGCTGCCCAGTACCTGGGGGATGCTCTCCCCGCAGCTCTGCCAGGGTTGGTTTGCACAACCAGTGAGGATGGTTTCATGTGACCTGGCTGACTTTGCACTGAGGCAGATTCAGGAGCGCTCTCATGAGCCTCTCTGCTGGCTCTGGCATTAACAAGTGGATATAGGGTGACAAATTTCTTAAAGTGCTGCAGCATTTTCCAAGGGGAGGATCACATGCGTGTGCTCCGATATTCTCCCGTTCCAGCTTTCTTCTCCTCTAACGACTCTCCCTCCTGCCCTCCCCATGGCTGGCAGTGCCTCTAACCCACCTTGGATCTTCTGCTGCTTCTGCTTCCAGCACCCCTTTTCCCTCAGGAGAATCCCAGGGCTTTCCTCTTCGTCTGTCTCCACCGACCGCCGTGTCAGTCAGTTGTTGTGAGACTGGGGTCCGCAGTGATGACAGACGCAGACTTTCCACAACAAACCAGCCCCAGGCTCTGCTCCTCTGCATGTTTCATGGCTTCGAAGGTCTTCTGGGTCCTACTGTAATGCACCATGTGGGGTTTTCTTGCAGGGGTGGACTGCAGCACAGAGGCTGTCCCAGCCGCTGTTTCTTCCCCGCTGCCCAGCTGCTCGGGCCGTGCCAAACCTCTGTCCCCTGGCTGGACCTGCAGCCACGAGGAGCCACTGAACCTCTCTTATCCCAGCTCAGAAGGCAGCTGCAGGGCAGATGCCCTCTGCTCTTTTCCTAAACCCCCGTCAGCCCCAGCGGATGGGAAGATTGCAGGTGAATACGAATTTTTAGCCTGGTTCCCAGGGGAAATGAGGTTGCATTGCCTTTGTCCTCCTGTCAGCCTATCCCCCTCCCATCTATTCCATGCTTCAGTGAGGGCATCTCTGCCTCAGTTTCCCCACCTGAACAATGCTAGTTCTCCCCTGCGTTTTCAGATCTAGCAATGAATGTGCTGCATGTGAGCTCTGGGCTCTTTTTATTGCTATGATGAGAAGTCCTGTCGCTGACCGACCCTCACCAGAGAGTACATGCCTTAGTGGGAGCTCTGTGACTGTTTCTTCTGTGCCAACGCTCAGACTGCAGGTTACTGTGGGATTACGTGTACCAGCTCCTCTCTGACAGCCGCTATGAGCCTTACATCAAGTGGGAAGACAAGGAAGCCAAGGTCTTCCGGGTCGTTAATCCTAATGGACTTGCCCAGCTCTGGGGGAACCACAAGGTAAATTCAATTGAGGCCAAGTTTGTCACTCCTGGGCTTTCAAATGTCACCTTAGCTCTGTCCCTTCACCACATGCTCCCTGGATCCGTTTGGCACAAGGACAGGGGAGGGTGAGAGCAGAGCAGGCCCAGGTCTACAAAGAGACGCCAACCTCCTGTTGATTTAAAAAGGAGGTGCATGCCTGATGGGAGCCGCCGGCCCCCAGCCCCTCGTCCCACGGCAGGGAGGCAGGCTGTAACGGCTGAGGCTCGCTGCCAAGGGCCCAGAGGGAAGCCCAGGTTATGGAGACCCATGACGCCACCTGCAAAGCCTGTGAAACTACCTAGAGCATCCTGCACATGGCCTAGCAGGCCTGATTGCTGCACACAGATCCAAACCAGGTGTTCTCGGTTTACTCAAAAAATCCCTAATTCTTGTCTCCTTCCAGAACCGGATAAACATGACATATGAAAAGATGTCACGAGCGCTCAGACATTACTACAAACTCAACATCATCAAAAAAGAGCCAGGGCAGAAGCTGTTGTTTAGGTAAGATGAAGCAGGTCACTGAAAGAAGCTGCCCAGCACAATGCAGCTGGGAAGGCGACTGGTGGACTCCAGAGGTTGGCAGCTGCTTCATCTCGCTGGATCCTTGATGGTCCAGACCTGAGCTGAAGTCATAGTGTCCTTGCTGTATATTTGGGGTAAATGCACGGAAACGTGGCCTGTCTTGGTCTGATGGTGCTGTGAGGAGCCTGGTCCCACCCGGCTGTCTGCTGCCATGCACACAGGAATCCCGCAGCCACTGTGGGCGTGTATCTGAGCGCTGAAGTCAGCCCTCAGGTTGAGGTAAAGAGCCTGGCTTGGTTTTGGTTTTGCAAAACCTCAGTGGTTGCTTCTGTGTTTGCTTCTTTTTTCCCCACCCCCGGCAAACGCAACACTCCAGCAGGTTTGTATCTGGGCTCTGCTCTGTGCAAACCCGGCGCGTGGGATGCCTGGGCGTCGTGCTCCTGCCGGATCCGCTCCCCTATGCAGCTGGCTGGTAGTCCATCCCAGGCTGAACTCTGTCTGCCGACGACAACCAGCCTTTGTGGAGCCAGGCAGGGAATTTAATTTGTCATTGAATTTCACACTGTTTTCAGGGCTGGATGCTTGCCTGGGAGTAGCTTAAATTTAAAATGCCAGCGCTGGGCTCGGGGTTGAGGTGCGATGCACTTCACCTCCCTGGGCTCAGTGCATCCGGGGTGCAAAGCAAGAACTGACATCCTCAGCCAGGCCTGGAGACTGCAGAGAGCCTCCACAGGGAGCTCCAGAGCTCCGCTGGCAAGCACAGTGGCTCGAGCATTTACAAACTGTTGCGGGGCTGCGTTTGCCCATGTAGTTAAAACTGTTCAAAAATGCCTTGCAGATTTCTGAAGACTCCTGGGGAGATCATCCATGAGAAACCCAGCAAACTGGAGCAGCTGGAGAACGAGGAACATGAGGATTTCAAGGAAGGCACACTGGAGGTCTCACCGTAGGACGTCTCTGAGGGTGGCATTTGCAATGTACTGCAGACAGATTTGTACTGCACTGTGAAGTGCCGGGCTCTCCTGCTCTCCCAGCAGAAGGCCAGAGAGCGGTGGTGATGGATTTCAAAACCTGTCCTGAGCAAAGGCTGTGACAGCTTTGGGGCTTCGTCAGCAAAACTCACACATTGAAACTATCTCCTAGCCCAGAAAATGCAGGTGAATGTGTGGGTTGGTCTTTTGCTTGCTTCTTTTCCCTCCTCGGTAAGGGAACGTGATATTTTTTGCTTTGTATGTTACGATGCTTGTCTGTAAGGTTCAAACTTGCTGGTAAAGATGGCTCCATTCTTAAAACCGAGCCTGATGAGCGGAGAGCGCTGGAGCCCACGCTTTGCGTTGAACATTTACTGAAGCACTTTCACTGAGAGCGGTGGTCCTAAGCATTCGCATGCTGGTCTGAAACTGAGCCTTAGCCCCCGGCTGGGGAACAGACTTACACTGCAGATGCGCTGCACGTTATAATCTCACGGGCTGCAGTGGAGCTACTTGCGTGGTTGAGGGTGAGAATGTGCTGAAATACCTGCCCGGATCGGGCCCCGTTGGAGATGCGCAGCTCCGGGCTGCAGGGAGCCTTTAAGCTGGGTCTCATTTTAACTCCTTTCCCTCCATATAATGCTTTTTGTAATTAGCTGACTAAATAATGTGACGAGAAGCACAAGCCAGTAACGAAAATGATCACACTCATCGTTAGAGATGTAGTGATTTTGCTTTGGGTACAAAACAGGGCATGCACTCTTATGCCCCACAAAGGGGCCTGGTATTGGCTCACATCCTCCAGGGGTGCAGTTTAGGATAATCCTGTGAAATCCACGGAGCTGGGCTGTGTTTTACCCCGTGGGAGGATGGAGCACATATAATCTTTGCCCTCGGCTTCTGAACGCCCAAAGCAAAGTTCCCAGTGAGCCGAAGTTTACATAGAGTATTTGGGCAGGCTTTGTAACCTCAGGTATTGTTAGTAAGTGCTGGAAAGAACAATGTGCATGTGTTTTTAAATCTGAAAATATCCATTAATGATTTTGGATTACTTTTTGTTGAGGAAATAGAATTCTGAGACTCTACACAGTTGAAAATCCCACTTCCTGCTGGTTGAAAATCTGAAACTGAGAAACCCAAGCCTTCCTCATTTACCCAGAAAACAAGCACTGCAAATAAACTCTCATATAAACAGTTCCTAATGAGCAACCCGATTCCTGTCCCTGAGCTTGTCAGCCTGGAAACCAGGGCACGATAGTCCAAGCTGCTCAGCAGCTATTGGGTGAATGCAGTACAAACACTTGGCGTTTTATAGCTACGTGGAAAAGCACAGCTATACGTAGTGAAAGCAGCATCATGTTTCATGGCTGGTGGGAAACAGGGAGTTTCTTCAGACCTCGGTTTCACACCAGCGCAGAACTAATCCTGCTGGTTTGTATCCTTGCTCTGCGCATTTGCCCCCAGCCCCAGACTGCAGTGGCAGAGCTGCGTCAGCTCCACTTTTGGGGCAGCAATGCTGTGAACAGGCCAGGGAACCATCAGGCTTAAAAGAAACCTTGGTAAGATTTGATGACTGAAGTTTCCCTCAAAGACTGATGTTGCTATCCTGAAACCCCGTCCCCCCCCCTTACTGTAAACTGGTGGTGTGCTATCAAAAATGATTTACACCAATTAAATGACTACTCCAAAGAGGGTGATTCCTCCTCTCCTGTATGCTGGCATAATTCCCCATCACATTTCTTAGGTTAGGAACACTATACTGGGGTAGAGTCTGAAATCAATCAAATTTTTCCAAGGAAGAGAGCATAAGTCCCATTCCCACTTAAAAATCCCCTTTTATGCTCAAAAATTGCCCCTTGCCTGGCTTCCAGCTGCAGTTGGTAGCAACCTCTCCTGAAGAGCTTGGTGGGCTTCCCATGGTGGGAAGTGCACTGGTGGGTTGGCGAAATGTCCTTATTCCAGCTCCCGGCTTCTGACTCACAGCACCAGCATGTGTTGGTGCATTGCAGTGCACAACATCTTCTCCAGAAACACACTGGCTGGGAAGTTTCAGTTCCGGAAAACCGCCAGCTCACTGGCAAAACGCAAGGGCTGGATAGGTCAAGTGAAAATAAGGAGTCAGATGTGCTGGTGGGGTAAATGAACATAATGACACAGCCTTTGGGAGATGCTAGCAAGGGAAGGAGGATTAAATCTCTGCTATGAGAGAGGGGTGGTGGGCGTCCAGCACCCAGCCAAGGTGGAGCCAGGTGCCCAGCCTGGGGATGCAGATCACACCAGGAAGGACTCTAGATTGCATGATCCTGCCATGGAGGGTTCATTTTGTCTCAGAAAAGACTAAAAGGAGATCTTTTGGGGGTGAAATCCAGTTCCATAATGGAGAGCTAGCGAAAGGCCTGCCCAGCCATGAGGGCCAGCTTTGGAAGGAAAGAAAGCCTCCTTCTTGGAAGTTGTCCCAGCCTGACCCTGTGTTGCTCTTGGGATATACATCCGTGGGTGCATTTTACTTGATTTTCTCCTAACAAGACATCCCATCTGCCTTCTTGCTGTGGAAACAGCCCCAATGACTCCTGAGCAGCCCAAGAACTAACCACTGCTCAGGCTGGCAGAGCTTGTGTCTTGGGAGAAAGTGGCCAGCGGTGATCCCAGTGCTCTTGGGTGGCATGTGCTGATGCCACGTGGGATGCTGTTAGTTCACCTGTTTTCCAGCAATGACTAAGGATCATGCTGCATTTATACAGTGGGGATTTCCTCTCCCGTTTGGGAAGGTGCCAAACACGTTCAATCCTCCTTATGCTGCGCTGCAGCCACGGCTTAGGAGGGAGCCAGGACAGCAGTTTCTTGGGGGCGAAGAAGCAAAGTGCACTTTTGCAATGGCAGACCACAACACTGCGCTGGGTTCTTTCCTGGCTCCCAGAAAGTACTCACATCCTCCCTAGGACAATGTGACCGCAGCTCTTCTCGCTGCCACCCACCAGAGCTGGTAAATGGAAGCAGGAGAGTGGTAAACATGTATTCCTGGAACCAGGACCCATCCCTTTTGGTAAACAGCAAGTAACTGCCACTTGCACTGGGGCTGACTGGCGTGGGCGTGCAGCGAGGAAGAGCACACACAACTCAATGACTTGTGCTATGACTGAAGTCCAGGGGCAGTGGCGCAGATACACCCTGGCAGGTGCTCCACACGAGCTTTTTCAGAGATTCAGACACTTAATTCCTTGAAGGCCTTTGTTCTTGCTTCAGATGTATCTGACACCAGGTTTGAACAGCGTTGTTTAGGGCAGGGTGTTGCACAAAAGCAAATACAGACACTCACACACCCCCACAGACGCTGCCGTCTCGCTTGGCTCATCTCCTGAGGGAAGCGGGCTAAAATCAATCCTTGGGTGGCAGGAAAAGAGTATTTGCTTTGGAGGCTGGTGCCCACAAACCTCTGAGAGTAGACGTACTGCAGAAGCAGGCTTAGTGGTGTCTATTGAGGCTGCTGGACCCTGCAGGTCCCATGCGTTGCTGTGCTGTCTATCCAAAGCTTGGCCTGTGGGGGAAGAAGTGGCTGCCCCTCAACACCTGCGTCTTGGCTCAGATCTGACATTGCGGCTCCTTTCGTGCTTTGGTGTTTTCCATTCACAGAATCACAGGAGTGTTGGCTGGAAGGGACCTTCAGCATCCCTAGTCCACCCTCCCACCTAAAACAAGACTGCTACGAACACCAGATTGGGTTGGTCATGGCTTTGTCTTCAAAACCTCCAAGGACGGAGATCTCCCAACTCTCCGGAGACCCATTTGAGGGCTGCGCCACCCTTTCGCAGAGGAAGTTTTTCCTGATGTCCAACCTCAGCCTCCCAAGCTGTGCTCTGTGGCTACCTTGCTTCCAAGAAATTTGGGGGTTTTGACTCCTGGGTTCTGCTCATAAGCACATGTTAACTCACAGCTCACGCACGGCTATTCCTTTCCTTTGTTTTTTCATCTTGTGGAACAAACTTCCTGTAAATAAAGCCAGTTTCCCCCTATGCTGCATCCTTGCGTTTTCAGTTCTGCTTTTTCCCTCAAACGTCACTAAACTGAAGATGTCGATCTCATCTTTGTGTACTCCCTCCACATGACTTCTCTGCCTGCTAGCTTCCTCATTCTCCCAGTGTTGATGAGAAAAGCAGACAGATTTGGATTCAGATCTTAAAATTTTTCTCCCTAACTCTAGCTGTGTGTGGACATGTTCAGTTCAGGTTTAGTTCAGGTCTTCTGCAAACATTTTATTCCTATGCCTCTCACCCATCGGGTCTGAACATGTTCAAAATCCTGGAAGGGGTCTGAATGTGGATAAAAGACTGGATCCAGAATCATGATGCAGGGCAAGGTTTATGCTGCAGACCCCTGCTAGGTGCTGGAGATGCTTTGAGTGTCCTATCTTCAGGCTGTGCCCAAAAAGGCTCTTACAAAGAGGAAAGGCCTGGACAAGGCCATAAGTCAACATCGAATCCCAGTTTAATCATGGGAAGTCTTCCATGAACAGGGATGGTGTTTGGACTCAGCCTTGGATGATGTCCAACACCAACATCTCCAAAGTGGAGATGGCCAAACTATGCCCCATTGCTAGAGTTTGGTCAGAGTGGCTTTGAACCAACCAGCTTTTCAAAGTCCTCTTCGTTATATGGCTGTTGCAGAAAAAGAGAGCACCCAAACAAAATTGGTTGTGAGACTCCTCATTCTCTGGAAGTAACCTTCTTATGAAAGGATACAGTCATATGCTACTTAGCAGCATGGAGCTCCTGATGGATGGACTAATTACTTATCAGCGATAGATGAGAACACTGAAAAATAGAGCTGGGCAGTCCCTAATCAATACCAGACACTGATTCATCAGTATAAGCTAAGGAGAAGAAAAAAAAAGAAGACTGAATCTCTCCTGCAGGACTGTCCAAGTAATAGGAAATTATGGCCCAGAAGGTCTACAGAAACACACCTAAAGAAAGTAAACCCGGACTCATTCAAGTGCAAGCTGAATCCATTATCTAGAAAAGACCATTTTTATCCAGAATAGAGCCAGTCAGTGCATCAGCCTAAGTGAAAAACCAGAGAAAATGAAGCATTGTTCATGCTGAAGTCTTGCCAAGAGGTTTTCCAAATCTGCCCTGCTGGGAGTTGCCTCCATTGCAGCTCATGAAATACCTCCTCATCCCATCACTATCCTTGCAAGGTGCAGTGCAAAATTTTGCCAGCAGATGGCAAAATAGAAATGAGGATGGCAGACGGCAGCCTGCAGGAGGGTGGCAACAGGCCTAGAAGAACAGGAAGATGGCCCTGGTCCAGATTAATGTCTGGTGTCAGAAATACCACAGATTCATTGGACCCATCTTAAAAAAATTTATCCGTCCTCATTGTTAGTGGCTGGTGAGGCGCTTAAAACCAGCAAACCCACCGTCCCATGCTCATGCTCCAGTGTGTAGCTGTGTTTCACATTTTAGGGAGGCACATGGGCTGTCTGAGGGACCCAAGGGTGGGTTTCAAAGGCCCTGCAGTGGCCAACTCAGCCAGGCTATTTCTGATGTTAGGAAAGAGCCTGTTAGCACCATGCCCTAGAGTGGCTCCAGGCTGTGCAGCAGCCTCAGGCATCTGGTTTCTTGGGGGCTGCTGGGGATCTCAGCAGGGAGATCTGGTTGCTGGATTTAAAGCTCATTTTTTGGAGGAAGATGTGACTTCTTTCTGCTTTTCTTGCAGAAATAACCTGAAAAAGCCCAAACATGGCAACACACCTGTGAAAAATAAAGTAGCTGGCTTAGATAGCAGGTTTCAAAGGGCAGCCATTATACAAGGTGACATAGATGTTTTATGCTGTTTTGCTGCTATTTGTCATCAGAAAATTGTTTTCTTCTCCAGCGAAACTCACGTGCGCTTGCCTTCCAGATATGGGTGATGTATCTTCCTGCCACGAGGGAGAGGGTAGCAGAGATACCACACGGAAGCATTGCCCTCTCTCATACCTGAATGGCTGCTAAAAATAGGACTTGCTCAGTGAGCAACCAGCCTGGGGTATAAAAACAGCAACTCCCAAGAGAGCCTGACAACCCTCAGGACTCGTGGCCGAGGAGCTTGTCTTGACATATGTCCAGAAAGGCAGAATTACTAATGGAAAGGTAAATACAAAAAGAGCAAATAAAAATTATATATGTTCGATGTACTGGAATCAATCAAAGCAGAAGGGGTTTGTTGCTTTGCTGTGATTAAATCTATTTGAATGATTTGTTAATGGTACTGTCGTGGACTGTTGGATAGTTTTGGAGTTGCCTTGGGTGGGTGCAACTTGCCTTCTGGAGCCGGAGAAAGACTGAATTGGAGTGGGTTGGTGTGCACGTGCATTGTGCAGCGCACAACCGGGCTGTCCTAGCAGTGGCTGGCATTGCTCTTGGGTTGCAGAGATTTATGCCTTGCTCCCGTGCAGCTTGTTTGTCAGCCAAGAGCACAGCCATTCGGACTGTGGTGTTTGCCCCTTGCACATTGTTTGGTGGTGGAAAAGGTCTGGTTTGGGTCTCAGAGCCAGCATGAAACATAGTCATGCTATGTTAGCCAGCGCTGGTCCCCTGGGACCCACTTTTGGGAGGCAGCTCGGGGGGGCCGATGGGCTCAGCAGTTTCCCTACGAGACCTGTGACCAGCTCGTCCACTTGCTCTGCAGTTTCACTTCCTGTATCAGTAGTGTCTACAGCCCAGCTTATAGCATCATAAAACCCTGCGAGTGTGGTTTAGATAAGGAGGACTTAGATAACAATGGTAAAAAGGGTTGATCATTTACCAAGGACCAAAACAGTCTTGGACACCAGGAGCTCCCCTTTGAGGGAGCCCAACAGGAGGTTATTTCCATCATGCCCAACCTGCATGATGCATGGCGTGGCGAGAAAAGCAAAAACCACAGTGAAAATGTTGTTTTCCTCTGCAGCAACGTACGGGCTATGGATGTGGATATGACGCTGTGGGACCCAGGGAGGAACCCGGCAGGAAAGATACTCTCACTGGACAGGCAAGGGGCGAAAAAAGTGCTGGAAATCTACGTCAGGCGCTCGCTGAGCTGCTGCGAGAACTCCCTGGCTGCTAAGAAAAGATTTCAGGAGAGAGCTGGAGGGCGAGGGAAGAAGGCAGCCGGACTGCAAAGGTCAGAAAGCGACTTCTGCAATTATTCATGCTCCAAAATCAGCCTGAAGAAGGACCAGGAGGAGGAACCCAAAACATCAGATTGGGAAGAAGCTCTAAATAAAAAGAGCAAAGCATCAGCTCTGGGGAACTCCATGAAAGAGGAGTCAGAGCACAAGGGGAAAAGCAGCAAGAGTTCCTCCCAGGGGAAAACCCAACACGGCTGGTTCAAAAGTTTCTTAAACTTCCTCTTCAAGAAGAATTCTGATGACCAGAAGGAAAATGCAGGGCAAAAGGCAAAGGAAAAAGATATCAAAGCTCCTCACAGCACCAAAACCGAAGCGGCTAAAAGACCTGGAAGAGATATGAACACATGCCCGCCACTGGGTAAACCTCTGAAAAAGAGACCCAGCCTCAAGAGGGTTTTCTCGTTTAAGAAGCATGCTGCCATGGAGGAGGAACGGGGTGAGGCAGGAGCAGAAGCGAAAGCCAGGAGACCCAACCGCCTTCTGGTGAGGCACATCCAGAGACCAGCCTCACCAGGTGGGACCCGGCCCCTGTGTCCTCACCTCTCAGGAGGATGGGCGATGCAGATGGGAGCTAAATGTGGGATCGTCTTTGGCAAAGCAAGAGAGTGTCCAATGCTGAGTTCCTAACCCTAATCCTTCCCTTCCCTTAGGAGCGCACCAACAACCATCCTAGCTTTCCAGGGCTTTGAGACAGGCTTTTGGGGCTCCTGAATTGACTTGCTGTTCCAGGAAAGAGTCAATTTTGCTTAAAGATGGTCCTAGGTGAAGTCCATAGGCACAGTTCATTATTCAAACTTGGGAGTGCAGCAAGTTACCGCAAGTCCACTGCTCCCCAGTAGCTATCCATGCACAGGTTTTCCTCTTGTGGCATTGCAGTTTAGTTTAAACCTGCATTTGGGATCTGAGATTAAATCTTAAACTATTAAAGGTCTGAGATAATTGCATTAAATTTGCTGCTGGCTAAGGGTGGGAGCGGGGACAGCTGTTGTGTTGTGACACAGCAGGTTACTTGTGCGGCAGGTTACTGTATGGGTTACTCTATCTGAGCCCTTCCCATGCTGAGAAGCTGACAAGGTGGTTTTTATGAAGGTTTGGTCAATTCAGAGCAAGTCGCTGAAGCTCAGTTACAGTTCAGGAAGCACAGTCTGATAGTTCATTAGGAGTCTGCACTAATTCAGGGTGAACACAAGCATGAAGTGAACACACACAGGAATTTTACTAGTTAGCGGTCGTCATGCCTGCATTCCCCTTTTAATCAGTGAGGGACTCACCCCAAACTCTCGATTCTGAATGTGTGTTCTTCTTCTAACAGTTACAGACCAGCCTGACTGCTACTACGCACAAGTCTCTGAAGAGATAGGGCTGATAGTCCACGGCAGCGAAAGCCAGGGGAACAGCGAGCGCAGTTTCAAAGAGCTGCAGGGACCGGCTAGCGCGGATGGAGTTGGTGAGTGTTGCCCTTGACAGAGCTTCATCTCAGGCTACCGTTGCTGCAGGTGTTGAGAACACGTTGGTACGAGACCCCAAACCCACTTAAGGCCTGTTCCAAGGGTTTATGTGACCCTAAGAACTGTATGAGGCCTTTGGATCCATTTTCAGCATCAGGGCTTGATTTTGAGAGAGGGAAATTTAAAAATAGGAGGGTCTTTTTCCTGGCTGAGGAAACAAGGCATTTGTCAATAGGCTTAAATGTGTTTTCCCAGGCTAGAGGCATATGCATTTCTCCTCGAGAATTTTCTGGGGAGGCTAAACAGGCAACATTACCTCCTTAGAGCATCTTGGTGTGGGGCCTGCAGAAAAGGCTGGAAATAATGTGGGAAATGATTCTTCTCTCTCCACAGAGGAAGCCATCAGAAAAATCGTTGCCCTCCTCCAGAGTGCAGGAGATGAGCTGGACAAGAAGGTAAGAGGAAACCTCTTATTGGCTGGATGGGTAGAAGGAATTTGGGCCAAGCTGTAAAATGGTGCAACATCACTGACTTCAATGGTGCAGCAGCAAGCCACAATGTTCCATCAAATCAAGGAAATGGCATCTTTTAATTCCTTGATTGGGTGTGATCATGTCTGTCTGTCTGTCGGTGTGCTCTCCCTCAAATGCTATCTCAGCATGGTGTGGAAGCAGCAACACAAGTATGACACCCTGAGTTATTCACTCTTAATGTGTGTATTCATTTGCTGCTTAAACAGGTAAAGGAAGATGCACGACTACGGATGTTTTTCAAAGAAATGTCCTACAGCTCCTTCAAGAACTTGGCTGATGCCTATGTCAGCAAGGAAATGACAGCCAGCAGGCCCAACATTAACCCTGAAGAAATCCAGTTTGCCTTTGCTGTGCACCTCACTGCCAAGGTAGCAGGCATCTGTAACCAGGCAGTAAACAGGATCATGGGCTTTGGCACGCGATATTTGGAAGATTCGTTTGCACCGTTGTCCTACAGCCAAATTCTTCAGGTATGGAGGAGCAATGTATTGATGACTGAGCTGCCAGCAGCAAGTCAGGGCAAATGGTGCAGTTTAAAGATGATCCACAGACATAGGTGGATGTCACTCAAGCCAGCCTACACTGCAGGGGTTAATGAGCACTGGATCTTGCCCCACTGTGTTTGGCAGTGCTGGGGGGTGGAAGGACTGTGTTTCTGTCGTGCAGAGGAGGTAGGGCTGTGAGGCTGGATCCTATTTCCATGCCAAACGCTTGAAACCCTGTGGGACATGTTGCCTTGATCTGTCTCCATGTTCAGGTGCATGGTCCATGCCTGAACAACAAACATGACTTTGCTTCCTGCCTACATGCTGCATCTCTGCAGCTTGGAGGCTGTCCTTAGGGCACAGCACAGATATAACTCAGGATAAGTTCAGCCCTCCTCTGGGAAAATTTCCTACTGAACATATATAGGAGACCATGCTATGTCAATAGCACCGGCTCCAGTTCAGGCCCATCCAGGCTCCCTGGCATCACCCACCTGGGGAGGGAGCTTATGGAGGTCTCGTTCTATCTCAGCAGGACAGAGGAAAGTTCAGCACAGAGAACTGTGAGAGCCCGGACTGAAATCAGCTGCTCCAAAGTCTGCTTTCCCAACCATGGCTGGTGCCTGTCGTGACTGTGAACCGAAGGATGCAGATTTACTGATGTGGGAGGCAATCCCTGTAGTTGATCTGAATCTGCTGTAATTTGCGAACTGTGGGTTTAAAAACCTCTAAGGAAAACCATGGCAATAGACACAGTAGCACGAATGGCTTAAAAGCTACCTAGGTGGGGCAAAGACATACTCTGTAATTCAAACATATCCCAAGTTTCTAGGATTGCCCTACATTTGCATTTTAACTCTCATCTAATGAGTGTGTTTTACCTGATGGTTTGTTTGTGTATAGGTATTTTTATACCTGCTTTTCCATGTGTATCTGTGTATGTGCAATATAATTTATATAACTTCTGCTGTCAAGCACCGATCCAGTTCAGAAAAGCCCATTAAACTCATGCTTAAGTGCTGTGCAGATGTGCACATGCTCCCTTCTTCAATATGATGCTGTATTAAAAGTGCCAGCAATCCAGTTGTCACAGCTTTCATTTATCATCTGTAAGAGCCCTGGGGGCGGGGGTCGGCTGCCAGGTCGGCTCAGGACCAGCTTAGTGTCCTCCCACCTGGCCCTGAAGTCCCATAGGGAGCAGCTGACCCTTGCTGCTCCCTGACATCTTCATTAGTTGTGTCATTTGGAAAGGGATGGCAGATGTTATATTTCATGGTTTTAGTTCTTCTCTCAGCTGCGGTGATCAGCATGAGATCTTGGGGGAGGTGAAATGCCTGTATCTGTTGCTCTCAAGCTGCTCGTGTCCTTCTGGAGTGTCTGGAGCCGTCTGCTCTTGGAGATAGGATGCAGGGCAAGACTGACCCAAGGCTCCTCCAGACCAGCAGTCCCCAGGTTACCGGCTGTTCTGGTTTTCAGTGTTTTTCCTTGAACAGCAATGCCCATAGATGAGTTTGCCTGATGCAGATCTATTGAGATGTGATGCAGCCACACTGGGAAGGTTGTGGCAGATGGCGTAGCCTTCTCTATAGTCACAATAAAACCATTTTCAGCAGGATGAAGCACCTGATTTCAAGCTATTTTAATCCTATAGACAGTGGAGTCTAAGGGTTGCCAAGTGACACATTAGGATGGGGTTGTGGATTGCACATGAGCAGGATAGATCACCATGATTTTGGGCTGGAACTACTCTGCCAAGACAGATTTCTGTGCCAAAAGATCTTTTGTTGATCTACAGCTTCTTCTAGTGCATTTCTCAAATAAGACAGTTCCTGAGTGCCAACCAATCTTGTCTAAAGGAAATGAGAGATGTGTATGGACATTATACATGGAATGAGGTTTGCCTTGCTGCAGCTGCTGTGGGCTGCTCCTTTCAAGCTAGATGCAAAGTGGAACAAAACAAATTTTATAGCAGATACCTGGTGTTGTCCAGCCATTTTTGTCTATTTATGGCCATTCCCTTTCTAGCAGCAGGAGATTTATTAGCAAAAGCAGATTGTGCTGACACCAAGAAATGAGTAAAGCTTGTTTCCAAGTGGCCCAGAAGCTGCACTTGACATAATTCCCTGGAGGACTGAGGAGATTTATAACTGCTGGGGGTCTCACCTACTATGTCTAAGAAGATGTGAAATGTCAAAGAGATTAAACCATAATCACTGGGAACATTCCCAGCTAATCTTTGCTCAAACCCCTAAGCAGGGCCCTGGATTAAGGCTGTGGATCTTGGCTCAGGGCCGTGCTGGGTTTGCCAGCGCTGAGTTCAGTGGGAGCTGACAGGAGCCCTTGCTAGGGGCCAGAAACATCTCCCTTGCTGCAGTCAGAAACAACTGCTGGGCCAAGTACAGGGGAAGCAGATGAAATTTTGGGTCTTGCAGTATGTAAGAGGCTGAACTGGCTGACTTAATGATGACTGTGGCCTTGAAACACCTTCTGGTATGAAGAAGCACAGTCATATCACAAATAGCCCAGAGATGCCGACCAGGCCTGTTTCGGGAGGGATCTGGAGGAGAGATGAACTATTGCTCTCCTGAGCTGATGGGAGGGTCTCTGAGCAGGGCCTCCAGCTTCCCAGAGGTGCCTCATCCATCCCAGGGATGTCCCAGACCTCATGGCGCAGTGCTGCATCCCCAGCACTGCTGTGGGTCCTGCTCGCCAGGGTGGCCCTTGCCAACCTGATGACTGGGCTGATACTCCACGTCTCTCCTGATGCTGGGCTCAGCTCCACATGTCCAAGCCTCCTCAGGGAAGCTTTATGTGTCCCCTGTCCTCACTTGTGACCATGGCACATGAATCTCTGGGTCATATCCTACACTGCTCTCTCCCTCCTTTCTCCCAAAGGAATTGATCTTTTCAGTTCTCGCAAATGCACAAATACAAAATAAATGGAGAAATAGAGTCCTTGTAAAAAGGAGACTGTCCTTCCCCACACAGATGAAAATTTCCCTTCTTTATAAACCCTTTAAGGAAACATATGAGAGATCAGCAGAGATTGGAATCATCACCTGATGAAAAGCCCCAGGGGATGGTACTTTGTAGAGGATCAGTCCAATCTAGTCTTGCATGATTAGGAGTGTGAAAAAACATCTAATCCCACTCCTCCAGCCTGCTCGAGTGATGCCAGTGGCAAGTGCAGTGCAAGCACAGTATTTCCTTATGGCTGTGAACCAGGCTTATCAGACTTTTTTTTGCAGGAGAAACTGAAACTGGTCTTGACTGTGTGCAGACCTTCATGACATTACCTTGCCCCTGCCCAGCACCAACAGCCCAGGTAACTTTACAGAGTTGATGACCAGGGCAGGGTGAGATGATAGCAGGCATAAGGTGGGGACCTGGTGGGAGGATCACACAGTTTTGGGTGTGTGACTGGATTTGCATTGAGCAGAAGAGGGTTTTGTTTCCTCATTGACCTCCCTTAGGACACCTTCTTCCCTCTGTGCATGGGACACCCCTGCCAGACAAAATAACTGTGAGAAAACCATTCATCTCTTCCATTCCCTTCTCCTGTAGTGTTCATAGCAACCCAGCTGACCCAAATCCTTTTGTGGTTGCTGGGCCCTTTTCCTTCCCACTCATCAGGGGTGTGAGGCTGGCTAAACATGAAGACGTGTGTTTACAGCTCCTTGCACAACAGGCTTGTGTTTTCAAACTACCAAACCAAAAATAATGACACTGTTGTGTCCTTGGGGTCTGGCTGCTGCAGGAAGAGGGCTGGAGCAGTGATGCCTACCACTAGCACACAGAGCTTCCCACCGGCTCCTAGTGCTGATGGCTCTCACAGTTCACGTCTTAGCTCATTAGTGACTTTGACATCTTGGCCTAATCTCTTGGTTATAAAATTGAGACCCTGACTGCCCATTGCCACTAAAGATCCCCTGGTATTAAAGAAGGGCAAGTTATCAGTTTTGATCAGTTTCCAGCTCTTGGTATTATGTTCATCCTTCCCTAAACTCCCTGCCATGGTTTCAGACCTCTAAGGCAATTGCTCTCCTTAAAATCCCTGGCATCACGAGAGCTGGCCATCTGTGTTGTTATCCTGCACAGGCAGGAAAGAAAACTTCCCTCTCTACAGCCACCTGCCAGCACTGCAGGCTGGCTCGGTGCTTAATGTGAGCAAGGAATTTTCTTCTGAGAGCACCTCAGGGTGCTGCTGGGATCCTGCATCTCTGGAGTCATTATTCCCTGCTAATCCTGCCTTTTGCAGTGCCAGGTGGAGGAGGGCATCTTAGAAAATCACCCAGGCACTTAACGAATCAATCAATTCAAAGTTCTCAGTCACTAAGAGGATGATGACAAGGTTTTGTCTTACAGGTAGTATGGCACCAGGCCAGGGAGGGGATCACAACACAGCTGGCCTGTGGGATCCTGTCCCCAAGTCTCGACTTTTACAGCAGGTGAGGATTCCGGACAGATTTTGCAGGGCCTGCTGTGAGAAACCCTGTAGTAACCCAAACAGGGAAGGAAGCTGCAGCAATAAGGCCACACCTGGCCCGACAGGCTACAGGGGGAGAGTGGTGAGGGCAACTTACGGAAAACACTGTTATGTGGCTGAACACCCTCTCAGCTGCTGCCTCAAGGTCTGTCCTCAAAGCCTGGATTCTCTGAGGATCTGAACTAGAGCGCGGGGCATCCGGGCATGCCGTGAAGTCCTCGCAGGGCAGCACCGGTTCAGTCTCAGCTGCTGCCTTTCTGGGCTCTCCTTCACCCTGCCAGGTTGGCCATCTCCCATCTGTCCTTGCGGATGGACGATTGTCCTGGTGCAGCCCAGCCTCATCGTCCCCTGCCTCTTATCCTGGCGCTGGCGCTGGCTCCGATGCAGCAGCCGGGCTCAGTCTGCCAGGCTTTCTCCCTGCTACAGAGCCCAGGTAGGTCCTCTAGCATTCCTCATCCATCTCCCCTCTGAATTACTCACATATCTTGTACAGGGATAATTATTTTTTTATGGGCATTGCAAGGTTCTTCTTCTGGCTCTCTGAATGGAAAAATCCCATTTAATACGTTGCTTCTTGGCAGCTGCAAGGGAAGAAACTATTATAATATGATGCCTGTATGAGGGCCCAGGAGGAGAATATCTCCTGACACAGCTCTGACAGCATTTGCAGTTCCTGTTTAATTCCCTGGGGGCCTCATGCACATAACTGTGGCAGAATTAATTAACTGACAACATGGAAACATTTTCTTTCAGCGTTCAAAGGCTTATATTCTTTTGATGTACTTGCATGTTCAGATCGGTCACAGTGAGATAGTATTTTTTTGCCCCTTATTTTACTGGCAGATGTTTCGCAGTGATGGAATAAAGTCCTCTAAATGAATGAAGTTGCTGGAGGAGACACTGACATGAATCAGATCAGCTCAGATATCACTGCACAGTGACAAAGTCTGTGAATCACCTGGTCAGACGGATAGAACAGGGTGTGCGTGTGGGAAACTCCTCTGACAAGGGAGTAATTAAAAAAGAAAATCAAGCACTGGAAAAGCAAGAATTAAAACAGAAGAACAAATCCAGGAATGCTGTATTTCAACAACAGGAAATGGTTACATGCACATGTCCTAATTCCAGCATTTGGTCATCTCTGTGATAGTCCAGATCACATTTTAACAAATTTATGAGCTCACATCATGCTGCTTCTTATTCTGTCTTTGACAGGAACTGTTTTGGCTAGGTGAAGTTATATTTATTTGGGAGTGTTTGCATGTAATATTCACCTGGTAATGCTGAAACGCTGCCTGGGAAAGTATGAATGAAACTTCAATCAAGAAACATTTTGCACAATGAGGATGGGGCCTCTGCTCCCAGAAGCCGCACCAGATAGAGTCTCTTGTTGTAGGATTAGCAAAAGCCCAGCAGCTGGTGCCCAGGAATGGCTGGAGAGATCAGGAAAAGCCCTCGTGTCCTTATGAAAATCTGGGGCAAAATAGTGTTGCACAGGTTTCATCAGGATGCTGAGACAGCCCCTTGTTTTTCTGTACTGTTGTGGACAGACTGCCACACCAACACAGAGGATGAAAGCTCCTGGATTAAAAATACCCGTTATTATCTACATGCCCATATTATATATATGTAATAGATACATAATCTCGAATGTGACATATATAATATTCATTATACAGTGTATACACTGTATGTATATGGACATTATAGGAGCCAGAATATTCACTACATTATTTAATGAATATGTATATTTAAAATAGCAGTTTTCGTTCTGTATGTTGGCAGCAGCATTAAGTATTAAGGCTGAAATATAGTACAAATCTGAATTTGTACTGAATTTTTCACTATTTTTAATTTTCATCCAGACAATGAAGATAGCCTGAAGGCAGTTTGCCTTTGGTTCAATCCAGGGCTTGGGGAATACTGTGCTACTGCAGGAATCCTGGAGCTTTAGGAAACATAGTGCTGGGTAGAACAGGAAGCAAATCCAAGTCCTTGGAGGTTTATTCCAGGAAAGAGCTAAGAAACTGGCAAAGATATAAAGCCTTCCAGTAGCGAGCAAATATAAGAAACATTGCCAAACCTAACACAGCCACGCAGAGTGCTCTCTGCAACGCCCTGTATACACTCCTTGTGTAACACCATCTGGCTTTAAGTGTCTTATACAAGCCTTTCCTCACTCAGTGCTGAGCTGATCTTAAGCTGGGATTGAAGGAGAATCCTATTTAGAAAAACACCCTCGATGAAGAAAGCACAAAGCAAAGAGGAAAATTTGCAAGGATGTTCCCTAGTGTGATGGCAAAGTAATGCAAGGACCATCTCCTGGAGAGCTCCAGGAGGTCTTAGGGTTGCTTATATTATAAAAGGAAGCCTTGGTTCAGCCCTGAACAAAGAACTGGCTGCAGTCGAGGATTACAAGTACTGTTTCGACTGGGAAACAGGAGGTAATTAATATAGCTTGTGAATCTAAACAGCTCAGGGATCTGTCATTAAAGGAGGCAGAAAATCCATCTTCTGTACTCCTGTGTAACCAGATAGAGATGATACTGGAGAAAGCAGGGGAGATGAGAACTTGAAGTTTGCCTAGTGAAGAAGGACAGATCGAGATATTAAGTCAGATACAGAAATCTGATCTCTGCAGGTTCAGTGGCTAGAGATGGCTGAAGAGGATATCAGGGCTTCAGGCACTCCGTTCTCGCTCTCTTTTTCGGGCAGTGGCTTTCTCGTCCTGTATCAGGTAGGAGTGGTGCAGTCCCTCCTGGAGTTGGCTCCAGAGCTGCTCAGGTCAGCATGCAAGGTCTACGGGTCATCTGCTGGATCTCTCATTGCGGCGGCCGTGGTGTGTGGCACCAACCTCGGTAAGAGAATTATTGCCTGGATCTTCTCATTATCTTTTGTTTCAAAATACAAATAATACAGGTGCTAATGCCTTAAAAGGCTGAAGAAGGAGATTTTTGTCAGCAACCTAGTACAGGTTCAATCAGTCACAGCTGGAGGTGGGAATCTGGGGATGTGTTACTGGAGCTATTCATATTAATGATAAGGTACAAAATGATGCCACTTTTTTGCAGTCCCCAGAGCAATTTTAGGTGGTGTCAGCTGAAGAAGTCGGTTATTATAGTCTACAGCATGTTACCACAGAGGGCCTGGAGGATCTTACATGTATATTTTATAGGCTTGTTTTCCTGCTGATACAGCTGAAGGAACAGATCTCCTTCTCTTTCCCTAGCAGCTCCAGGGAGAGCTGACAAGTGTCCCAGAGAGAGCCCACGCGGCCGAGGAGGGAGGATAGGCACAGGCAAAGCCCTCTCGTTCCCTATGGATCAGGCTCATCGGCCTCCTCAGCTATGAGGGGACGCGAGTGACAGCCATGTGGCTTTGCAGAGTGGGTATCTACAGAGCTGACAGCCCCGTTTTTGTCTTGCTTTGGGTTATCCCATTTGGCCTTTCCAGAGCAAGGACAGGCATGCTGTGATTCCTGTGTCCAAATAGCGGAGCACCTTTCCCATTGGCAAAACCACATGGGCTCATCAGTGGAGGTCCCCATGGGAACAGCGGGCCCTGCTCCAGCCTGGGGAGGGGGATGCTCTTATGCCTTAGAGAGTTTTACACTGAATCTGTTTAGATACTGTGGAAATAGGCCTCCTTTTCAATAAGATCATCTACACAGAGTTAATTCACCATTATTAACTACTCAGATTTAATACATAGTTAATCCACTTTAATAACCTCATCCCACCACATTCCTAATTAATGTCCATGTATAAACAACAGTTAAGTCTTCAAAGGCTCATCCTAGCCCTGCCTCAAATAATGCGGACATTTAGGAGGAGCAGGGGTCAAGTGCTCTGTTTTAGGGTCAAAAAAATGAAGGAGGAAGCAGGGAGGAAATTCAGAAGCTACCGGGGGTTTGGGAGCACAGGGTCCACTAAACCCTGGTAGGACTTTCCCCGCTAAACCATCCGTGCTTTAAAATTCCTCTCATGCCACACACTGAAAGCCAGGCCAGCAAAGAGGGGTGTTTCTGGGAGCACTACAGTGGCTGACCTTGCTTTCCTGTAGGCTGCTGGCTGGCCCCAAAGGAACAAACTCCCACTGCAGCTTTTCTGCAGCCTGCGTGCTCGTAAGAGCTCCTTCGTGGTTCCCGGTGTGCAATGCTACAGCTGAGCCCTTGTGGTTTGCTGCTCCCTGTATTTCCATGAGGCTGGTTGGGATGACATGACTGGGGGGGCTCTAGCCCTCTGTCAAGTATGACTGAAGTTGGCCAATGGGATAAAATATAATAGTGGGAATCTTGGACAGACAGTACGATTCCACGAACTCAGGTTCCTTTAGCAATAAAAAACATTGCAATGACATAGCAGCCACGGCCTATTTCATCACTCACCAGGGCTCTGGGAGATGATATTTGTAACTCCTGAAGTTTTGACCTCTTGGCATATGGGGTTACTCAATTCCTGGTGTAGCTCCTTCCCTCTTGCAGGGCTGGGCCCCAACCTCTGTCCTTTCTGTGGACCCTTGGCTTCAATATTGACTTCTAAAAATAGAATAACTCTCTCTCACATTTCTGGCAAATCTGGAGCCCACCTGCTATAGAGAAGTGGAGTTTTCAAAGGAGCTTTTACAATATTTGAAGCCTCTGCTTCACATATGCTAGGACCATTCCACTGAAACTAAAACTAATTTTAAAATTAGGCAAATATATTTAGACAAAGCAATGCGAACCAAACTGTCAGAAACCTTTCTGCCACGTGGGAAAGAACTTCTGTGCATATTAGCAAGGGCACCCATAGTATCCTCTCTGATTTCTTATGCTTTCGCAATAGGATAGAGCCAGGACTGTTAAGCAGGTATAACAGCTCCTGTTATGGCCATCAGTGCTGGAAAGTGGGTCTGCTTCACTGGAGGAGTCAGGGCCCCATCTCATTAGACAGTGGAGGCTCTAAGATGATCTTGTGCCCAAAACATCTCCCCCAAGGGAAGAAAAGACCTTTTGGGTAGTGATGACTGTGGTTGGGTTTTTAATACAGAAAAGGCACGTGGCTCCCTGCGCACAACCTCAGTCAAATGCTTACCTGGGAGAAGTGGGGCAGGAAGACAGTTAAAAGTGTGTTTGGCCTCTTCAGCCCATGCAGTGGTGAACCACTGATGGGGTGTCCCGTGAGGTGGCTGCGGTCATACACTGATGGCCTCTGCCCGCCCTCCTCCCCGTGCCCGGAGCCAAGCAGCTCTGAGCTCTCTGACCCAGCTGTCCCTTGCAGTCCTGTGGGCCCACATCACAGATGGCTCTTAGGGAGACAGGTCACCTCCTGAGCACGTCCTCCTGCCCTGCAGCAAACCGGCACAGGTGGTTGACTCTCACGGCATGGCATGCCAGCACAGGCCTCGCTTGCCATGAGTTGAACCCTGGCCAGCCAGAGCAGCCATCCTCAGATCTGTGGCCAGTTCATACTTCCTACCTCACAGCTTGCAGGCAGTCTTTCCAAGCTTTCTCCTATTTCCAGGGCACAGGGTGATCAGAAGGCAGCGCCGAGTGGGTGCGTCCTTGTGTTGCGGCTAACATCCCTCATGGGGCATCTCAGGCTCTTTCGGCTTCCCCAGGGACCCTGTGTGAACCTGCCAAGCATTAATCATCATGGCACGTGGCCTGAGCATTCACTCAAACATTTATAACCTCTCTTAATACCCAGGTTGTTGCAGTTGCTTTCAGGACACTCCATGTAATCCATCTGTCTGGCCACATTTGCAAAGCCATCTCATGGGAGAGCCCAAAGGACCTCTGCTCCTGCAAGGGGGAGGTCTCGGTGCTCAGGAAAGCATGTGGCTAGCTCGACACAGGTCAGGAGTTCTGTGGAGCCTACCTGGGGCACAAGGATAACTCTTTGCAGGATCAGAGAACTGGAAAACCTTTTCGACATGCCAGTTCAGCCACCCAAGGCGCGGGTATACCCCAAAGTGTCCTTGTTCCCATTTTGGCAAATGGATCCAGCTCCCTTCCTGGGATCAGTTCAGCAGTGCTGACTGCTGGGCTTGCCACAGGTCTGGCAGGTGGCATTTTTCACCCCTCCGCCCCTGCACAGCCTATAAAACCTGATGCATTCCTCCTCCACGGCTGCTCCCTTAATCCAGCTTCTGGGATGCACTACATAAGTGATGACTATTAGCACTAGCTGGGCAGTCACTGGGGGAGCTCGAGTGAGAGGGGTGAGTCCCAGCACAGTGGAGCCAGGATGCCTTGCTTGGAGAAAAGCTCTAAGCACAGTAGGTGGATGTTTTCCCCTTGTTCTCACCTTTGAGTGGTCCCTGCTGCCTGGGGCTCTCGGTGAAGCCTGGGGGAGAGGGGCTGCTCCCACCTCTGCCTGCCATGGGGTGACTTCAGACACTGCTTTGTAAGTTGATCCATGTAGGGGATTGCCCCAGGAGAAGCCGATCCGAACCAAACTACCTGATGTGAGGGCTATCTGAGTCCCAGCTGGAACAGCAATGCCAAATTAGGCATCCCTACACTGAAACAGAGATAGAATCTGATCAACAGTGATGCTTCAGCTCTCGATTGCATTACTACCGAATATTTGCTTTTCGTCATTGGTGAAGGTAGCTTATCTTGAATGCAAATAAGCAGATGAAATGGAATATGAGACAGCCAGGCCTCTGTGCAACAACTGTCAGACTTTTCTGCTTCTGCAGGCAGAGAGCATGAAAAACATTCAGCCAGAATATCAGTTCCTACCGAGCTGCTGGAAGTAAAGGGCTTTAATTTGGGGCAGTGTTAAAAATAGAGTTAAAAATATAACTGTTAGGGCAGCAACAATACTGACTTTCTCTCTCTCTTTTTTTTTTCCTGCCTAAAAGATGACCTAAAAGAATTTTTCTTTGCAAGTGCAAAGGAAGTCAGGAAAACCATCCTGGGCCCTCTTTCTCCCAGGTGTAGTCTGCTGGCGAATATCAAGGCTGTTTTACAGAGGATGCTACCAGAGAATTCCCACCAAGTGGCTTCAGGGAGGTTGCACATCTCCCTCACGCGGGTGGTAGATGGCCAGAACGTCATGGTCTCCGAGTTCAGCTCCAAGGAGGAACTCATTCAGGTAAAGGGACCTTCCTCTGAAGCCTGCAAGAAGACTTCCTGCTACTCCTTTGGGGAGGAGGTCCTGTAAGCACTGATGACTTCAGCTGCATTGTTTTCTACGCGAGGCAGGAAAAGCGTTGGGCAGCCCCGTCACAGCGAGCTCTGTCAGGCCCGAAGAAGACTAGAAGTATGCAGAGGGAGATGCTGCTGGGTCCAGAGCCTGGCAGGAGTAAATCATGCTAAAAGAGCAGAAGGTTTGCTTTCAGCCTCAAACTGCTCATGTCAGCACGTTGTTCAGCTCTAATAAGTGCTAATGACTCCGTGCAAAGAGCTGGGTTAATGCTAACATGACCTCTGAGCTTTTTGGATGGGTCTCTCCTTGGCCAAGTCCAGCAGTAATTTCCCTTGTTGCCTCAGCACTTTCCTGGGAGGAAAGCGCTGCACAAAAAGTCTGGGTTGCCAAACCACCAACAGCTGACTAACCAGTGAATTAGCTGCTGGGGAAAGAATCCCAGCACAAAACCCTAAAGGAGCTCGCCAAGAGATTCTAGGCTTTATTGCCTTGGGGAAATGGTAGAGGACAGCAAATATATGGAGACGCTGAAATTCAACTAGCAGTGCCTGCCCTAGGTTAACCCCTGAAACCCATGTGGCTAGTTACAACCAAAGACTGACTCCCAGCTTAAGAGACTGGTGAGGAATGGTTTCAAACTGTTCAACAGGATGGTTTGGCCATTGAAAAATTCCAAGAGTCAAAATGTTTTGAGAGAATGTCTTGGTTTTGTCCAAAATGACCCAAATGTTTCATTTTTCTGAGGTCAAAGAGCAGCGTTTGGACAGTGAAATACAGATATAGAACTATAGGATTGCTGGCAGCTATACAGTGAAAAATGATGTGCTATGCCCTTATCAAGAGAAGCTTTTCAGTTTTATTGAAATTAGATGTTTTGGCCTTCTTGAAACTTTTCCTCTTCACACAGTCATGTGCAAAGTCCAGGTGGTACCAGCAACCAGGCTCCAGTGATTTGTCAGCCTGAATTTGCAGGCAATCAGTCAAACAGCACTTTGTCCAGGAGAACTTTTATAGAAATGCATACTTTACTGCAACCCTTCTGTAATCCCTCTCTCTCGAAGGCTCTCCTCTGCAGCTGCTTTCTTCCTATCTACTGTGGATTCATCCCTCCGTCCTACCGAGGTGTGGTGAGTGCTATTTCCAACAAAATATATGCTCTCAGCAGCATGTTATTGGGTTTAAACTTTACATTCCCTTGAACAAAGAGGGCTATATATGTCTAGGCTTCTTCTTAGGTAACAGAGGCACATTCTTCATCCCAACCTAAGATTATAGCTTTGTTGAATTGCCATCTGGAGGGCCCTCTCCTTCTGCTTTGCTGACTGACAGAGCCTGGATGACTGGTCATGGCACTTGCCTTGCAGATCTCCAAAGTAAGATAACGCCCATGCTTGGGACGCACAATCCAGTTATCCAAGGCAGGATTTGTCTGCAGTGCAGATGTCTCCATTAGCTCAGGTGCAGACGTGCTTGACTGAAATATCAAAAGTTTGTGGGAGGCATCCTCCCCCAACTGCGTGCCTATTCATACTTTGTGAAACCCCACAATAAGACAACAAATTGGAGCTAGCTTGTAGCTAATCCTCAGTAAAAGAACACAGCACTTTCCATTTTCCATGCAGTGTGATGGTTACGTGTCTGCAGATGGACACCTACCACAGGGCAGCTGATGCGTGGTAACCTGCCTGTGTGTCAAGGCCCACAAAGCCACACTACCAGATTTGCAGCTGCTATAAAATTGGGCTATCTCCCAGACTTGTGTCAGCCTGCACTGACTGAGCCTATTCAGGCCACTGAAATCTGTAACTGGCTGCCAGGTCAGATCTCCATCTTAACCCAGACTGCAGAACGTGTTCACCAAGTCCACAGAGCATGCAGGACCCATGGCTCCAAGACATTACTGTGCAAGGCTCCTCTACACTTCCATTTCAAGAGCATTTAATTTGATCAGCTGCAGTCCTTGCAACTTCAAATCCCATTGAGGTGCGTGGTAAATTCAGATTCCTGTCAGAATTGCAGGAATGCAAAAGATATTTTCCTTGCCAAGTAAATCCTCCAGGGATTTGCAAGCAGTTATTAAATGTGGAAATCCTACTGCTTGAGCTCACAAGAAAAACAGAACAACACCGAACCTGAGATGCAGGACTTGAAGTTTAGGGGACGCCATAAACTTAGTAACGTTTGAATTGGCTAATGACTCCAGGAACAGTCTCATGAAGTTCTGTGAATAAAACAGTTATATTTTTATTTTAATAACTGATGTGGATTACAGCACCATGCTCAATGTGACATGCAAACGTTTTACTGTAGCTGTGCAGCTGTGCCATCATAACCTCAGGATATAATTAGGGGTGAGACTTAGTTTATGGTCCCTCTCTCACCGAGAGAGTGGGTCTCTGCCTCATGGAGTCCCTCGCATCAGCTCCTAGTTGAGGCAGGCTGCTGAGGAGGAGCTGGGAGAGGCAGGGATAAAGGGTGAGAGGTGGGAAGAGATGTTGTTGCAAGTGGGAAGACTGGACATGCTGGAATTGGCTCCTATCAAGAAGTTTGTCTCCTGCAACTGCTCGCTTTCTTCTTGGCGACTGTAGACTGTAGCAATCCTCTTCTCAGAGCATATCCTCCCTCTGCTCTTTTCCCTCAGCGATACATTGATGGAGGATTCACCGGCTTGCAGCCTGTTTCCAGCTTGGAGGAAGCTGTGATCACTGTGTCCCCATTCACAGGGGAGCTTGATATCTGTCCACGGGACTGTCCTGCTATCTTCTTCTGTTTCCAGATCTTTAATGGCAGCATTCAGATCTCAATAGAAAATCTGTGCA
The DNA here is from genome assembly GCF_040807025.1 of Struthio camelus. Taxonomy (NCBI): domain Eukaryota; kingdom Metazoa; phylum Chordata; class Aves; order Struthioniformes; family Struthionidae; genus Struthio; species Struthio camelus. Next base: position 4,614,553 of record NC_090965.1, on the reverse strand, counting down.
GGATCAGCTACGCTCTCTTTCCACCTAAATCCACGGTAAGCCCACCACGTCTTCTTCCTAGCTTCATTTTGGGTAAAGTAAATTAGTGCTGGACTTGCCTTCCCAAGATTTAAGTTCACCTCAATGTCCATCGCTAATTAACCAGATTACAAAGGAAGGAGCCAGGCCTTGGGGCAGTCCCCACTCTGTGTTTCATCTCATGGTGGACGCTGCAGATAGGTGACCAACCTGGGGTGGGGTTCACCCTGGTTTCACAACCTGCAAAGAACCAGTGCTTTGGTGGCTGTAAAGCAGCTTATGCTTGCTGCCTTCTCAAATGGTCAATCCAAAACTCTCCACAGCAAAACAGCTCCTGGCCTTGATTGATTCTGCCAATGCCTGGATGGAGTGCGCATTTGTGACCCCCGGTGTTTCTCCTTGCAGGTCTTGGATGACCTTTTTTTCCAAGGGTATCAGGACACTGCCCTTTTCCTGTACAGGAATGGTAAGTTTTACCCTGAGACCTAAAGGGCAGCCTAAAGTATGACCGACTCGCCCAGCAGCATTGCACAGCCAGCTGGGACACCCTTTGAGAAAGTCAGCCCTTTCTTTTTGTGTCTCATAGATGCCTTTGGCATAAACTATTTCGACGGCAATTTCCGATTTGCCAGCATGTGTGGGAAGACTGACCTGCCACAATCCAATGGGACATTGAACAGCCTAGGCAAAAGGGTACCACGGTACCTGGCACCACGCTTCCTTCCAGGTGTAGCATTTTGGGTGCTGATCTTGGGCTTTGGTAGTGGCTGGGGCCACTGAGAACTGCTGCAGGCTTGAAAGGGAGTAGTATTATATTTAAGATATTATAGACATACTTATTATATTAAATATTTCTATATCTGCTGCATGGCAGATTCCAAGAGAGCTCTAGCTGCTGCTCTCTTTCTTAGAGCCAGAAGGCCATGGGGATTATAAGGCTTTTTATTTCTTATCAACGTCACCAGTGCTTTTTGCAACCACAGGCAGTAGCCATGCCAGAGAGGTTTTGCAAGAGTGCAACAGGTTGGATCCTGGCCTGGGTTGAGCTGCAGCAAGAGCTGCTGGACAAGAGCAATGATTGCATTTATTAGGTTATTTCTCATGGCTGATCTTTCTTTACTTCTGTGTCATCACTCACGGGCACAGGCCTGGCTTGGTGGAGGAAGCAGCAGTTTGGACTGCAGGATCCGCTGTCGAAAGTCCTGCTACAACCATATAAACTCCCTGTCAAGATGTCAGCTTTTGTCAGGAAGGGGTAAGAGCATCTTGATAAAGGGATGAGAGCAGAGCCTGAGAAGGAAACCACTGGCTGTGCCTTCAGCAGTGGAGATGTGGCCATGTCCGGAGATGGGAAGAGGAGCAAGGTTGCAGGGAGATGGCCTGAGGCTAGTGCTGGGCGTGCGGGAATCTTTGCAAGCTCAGTCCTGGGGTGTGCAATGGGGTCTAGCAGCCTTCAGGGTGGCAGTTCCAATGGAAACACATAGGGCAGACTCTGGGACAGTGCAGGCTGGTGTGGAGTCCCTCTTCCACTGACAAGAGCAAGCTGACACACATCCATGTGCAAGATAGGCTTGATGGCATCCTCTTCCTCTGCAGGAAGATTTGGTATTTGCCAAAGGAAAGCTCTCTGGGAGAGCAGAATACAGTTAGCAGTACTGCTACAGAATTGTTTAGCAAGGGAAGAGAGTATTGCAGTGTGCATTTACTGCTTACACCCTCCCTCTTTTGCTGCGTTTACTGGTCATCAAACTGTGCCTGTTTATTTTGCTTTTCCAGGCTACAGAAGCTGTGGGGATTGCTGGAAGAGACCAACTCCATGATAAAACGGTTCCAGAAGCTCCTCCAAAACATGGTGCCTGGTTTGCCTAAGAGAGCTGCGGCCAGGAGGTGAGGCACTCTGGCTATTTAAAACCTCAGTGGAGGGACAGGAAGATGCAGAGCAGGGGGGCGTCCAGGGACACCCCAGGGGATCTTGCTGATAGGTCACTGCTGCTGAGCTTGGCCAAAATATTCCAAATTTGGGTACTCCAAATTAAAAGTGGCTATTTTTTTTTTCCCCAGGATGCTTTGCCATTTATTTAGTAACATGAAGCTATGAATCAGCTTAGCACTGCTTCCCTAGGGCAATGTATTCTTGTTCCAAAGCATTTATCTGTTGGGCTCCACCCTAGCAGGACATGTCAGGCACATGCACCAAGATCCTGGGAGGTGTTTTGGTGCTAAACTCCCATGGATTCAAAGCACTTAAGCTGAACATTCTGAGAGTGAGCAGCCAGACCTTGATACCAGCCAGAGCTGTTGGAGCTCTTGGGCCAGAGCTGTAATGCTGCTCCACTGAGCTTTTATCCTGCGAATCACCTGACCCATTTATGTGTAAACACACATTTTAAGCAGACTGCTTTTAGTCATGCTTCCCCAAAGCCTGCTTGCAGGTTACCTTGCATGCAGCTGACAGAGGGACTCGTACATAAAGATGTTGTAATACAGGCAGCTATTGCTATGTAATTCCCCAACCATGAAATAGTCCTTCAGTATCAAATGTCCCTGGGGTTATCTGTCCCTGTCAGCCCACTGACGCCAACTCCATTGAACACCCGCTTCTTCCCTCAGGTAACCGTCACAGTGGGCCTTCGGGGTCTCTGACGCCACACAGTTCTGCCATCCCAGGAAGCAGTGGATGACACTGGAGCTCATTTCATACAGCAGCATAGCTCCTGCTTTTAGGGAGTTCTTTGTGGGTTGCTTTTTCACTCAGGGAAACAGGCTGAGTTTGTTTCAAATGCTGTTGCTGCAGTCTCCCTGTCCAGGCCTGACCTGCTTTAACATGATGGCTGAGGAAAAGCACTGTAGTGCTGCATCTGCAGCCGACTGCAATCTGCACAAGGGGATCGGGCATCTTTACTTGCATGCACGCACAGCCCAGCCACTGGTTTCCTTAGCCACTCTACTTGATCACCAGTGTCCCCCACCCTGTTTTAAGGCAGATTACGTAGCATGTATTTGCCAGGAACTGTCATATTTTAAGTGTTTTCCTCCCACTCAAAAACCTTTCAGAGACATTCACTAAACAGAAAACAGAGAAAGGTCTAAGGGAGCATCACACTGGGCAGGAACTCACTCTCATTCACTTTCCTGAAAGTATTTTACCAATAGCCTTTTCATGAGCTTTGTACACCCTTGGAGGCCTGCATCTCCTGCCTGGTTGAGGCAGGTGCACTCTTGAACCCTTCTGAATTTGCAGCTGTGGAGAAGGAAGGATGTAGAAACTTAAAAATTAACATTCCCTCCCCACACTTCAAAGTTTCAGTCTTGCAGAAACCCTGTGCATCTCCCATTATGCTGGGAAAGCTGTCATTTCATGACTATATTAGCTCTCCCCATCTGATTTTCCGTAACTCATTGCTATCATCATTGTATTATCCAGGCAAACATACCTTGTGTTGCTGGTCTGTACATAAAATGAATTAGAACCACTCTCATCATCCCAAATACACAGCACATCAGATGCTGATGGATGGGCAGTACTGCCAGCCAACTCTGCCCAGCTTCCCAGTGGGCAGCCAGTGGGTCACAACAGTACAGTATTTACTTGAATAAGCAACTTGTTTATCTAATTGCACGCAGGGAAATGGCAGAGGGAAGTTTCATCCAAAGAGTCCTGGGGATCACAGGCATGAGTGTCAAATAATTGAAGGCTGCATTGATGCAGATTCAGACCTAACTATGAATGCTCAGTATAAGATAGATATAATTATGTTCTGCTGCCTCTGGTTGAAGTCAACCTGGCAATACTGTCTCTGCAATGTACACCTCTGAGCATGCTAAAAGAAACCTGGATGCTTATTTGTGTTGGCACCATCAAAACCTCTCCCTTTCTCCCTTGTGACATCCTGAATGGATTTACATCTCAACCCCTGCAGCCAAAGCTGAGGCTGCTCAAAACCACCTTGTGAGCTGTGATTATCTACATGCCACAGGTAGAAGTGGAGAGGGCAGATACCTGCTGCTCTGCAGGGAGGCCCTGGGCCTTCATTTGCTTTTGGTGATACTGCATTTCTGGTTTTCCTTCCAGGCAGGCAGCCCCATTGGTGCAATAGCATTTCCACTGGGCTTCTGGTCTCTCTAGCAAACACCACTACCTCTCAAGCAGGATATACCCATTTCAGGCAGCCTCAGGTAGCCATACACAGAATCCCTACTCAGATGGGAATTTTCAGCATCACCAAAAGAAAATTGTCTTATAGGAATTGGACCTCCAAATCCCCTAATTTTGGTGGCAAATCTCAGCCACAAACAGGAGTTTAGCTTGACCTACCCACGTATGTCTCATCTCCCCCAGGTACACGGCAGGGTGCTTGGTCATGAACAGTTAACAAAACTTCAGTCTGAGAACTTTTAACAAAAACAGCCCACAAGGAACGTCTAAAACAGCACACCCCTACAGGCTTGGAGCAGGAGGGCTCCATACCTTGTCCTTTTTCTGACATAAGTATGTACTCTTATCTAAATCAGCTGCTTTGTGCTCTATTAGCTCTCCACCTTTTCAAGCAAGCACACCTGACGTTGCTGTCGCCTCCTCTGTGAGCTTTGGAGCTAGTGGCACAAAGGAGGCTGTGTCAGAGGCAACGGATAGAGGCAAAGCTTGGCATCTCTTTTAAATCATCTTGTGCAGGAGTTTTTGTCTCACCCTGGAGAGGCAAGCTGGGAAACCCAGCGGCATCCAGTTCAAACCAGCTGCAAAAGACCCCATCTTCCCTCTGAAATGCCTCAATTAAAGGCAGGTAACAGGAATCATCTGGGGCCCACAGGGATTTGAAGGGGACTGTAGGCCTGCCTGTACAGTGATGTTGCTGCCACTGTGTGCTCTTCAGTGTGTCTTTGTGTCAATCTGTGGGCTGGGTCTTGAATTGCTTTTTCTCCAAACCATGAACCAGGGCCAAAGGCAGCAGCTTGGTCAAAAACACTCTTTTGTGGCCATAGTCAGCAAGTCCCTAAAGGGAGTAAAAACATGCTGGTCAGTCTGACAACTGTGGGACAAACCAGATTCAAATACCTGATCAGGGCTGCATCCCTCTGCCCTGTTGTCTAAAGGGCAATGGGATAAGCAGGTTTTAAAATCCTTAAAACATTGTCCCTATTCTCCTTTCCTGCTCCAGTGCTGCTTGGCCTAATCTGCACCAAACCCAGCAGAGATATGAAGCCCAGGGTGGATGGGAGGCGGCTTTGGACATAACCTGAGTCAGAAGGAGCCTTCTCTAAAGCTAGGTGAGACACAGCAGGAATGCAGCAGGATGCAGCAGGAAGGGAGAGTCCTAGGGCCTGATCCACACAACTGAGCCAAATCAAAATGAACACATGCCAAACTCTGCCTGCATCTCTAGCCTTTCGCTGTGGTGCATTAACCCAGACTTTGCTTCTAGCCTAAGCATTCAGGAGTGCACAGCTCATTCTGCAACTGCCCTGGTGGGCAGATGGATAAGCAGGCAAATGCTCGTGGTTAGCCAGCTAATTCAGTCTGAGCCTTGCTCATGCACGGGTCCTTCCGCAGCAATAGTCCTTTTGAAGATATTCTGACTTATTCAGGAAAATGGGGATGAACTGTGCGCAGCATTATTTCTTGCTTATTTGGCAGCACCAAGGATCTTAGAGCATTGTGCACGTAAACAACAGAAGAGCCTTTCTCTGCTCTAGGATCATCAGGGCTTTTCCTTTCCAGCCATGAAAAAACTGAGATGCTACTCCCCTGGAGGAGAGCCCCATCTTACCTTTCGGTTGCTGTCTGGTTTAACAAGCGAGTCTGCATTCCTTCCATGGATGATCTTATGTTTGTGAATAATGTTGCAGACCAGCTGTTGGCTTGGGAAAAGCTCAGCTTGATTCCTACCCTTCAAACCAAACCAAAGAGCAAGGGAAATACGCCACATAACCCAAACTTTGCTCACTCTCCAAGGAATACTGTATCACTTTCAAAATCTCTATGTAGTTCAGACTGATAAGGTTTTTTAAAAAGCAAGAACACAAGCAAGCCGTACTGCCTAAAACTGTGCATTTCTATAGTATGTTTCCTCCCGCAGGTCAAGTAGTCAGTACTTCAGAGGATATTTCCACTGAAAATCAATTTTTCTTCATTTTATACTTTGGAAGCTTTTATTTTTAGATCTGGATTGGCAAGATTCTGTTTTTTTTCTCTATACTTCTCATTTGGTGTGGTCCTCCTAGACACAGCAGAATAATATTGGGGTCTTTTTCACTTTTTTTAATTCACATGGCGACGTTTTTAGATTGTCACCACTTTGGAAAAGCTGCCGTGTATTTTTTCTGAGAAATTTTGAGATGTTGAAAGATTCAGAAATGGAAAAAAGCAAAGTTGTACCCCAGTTCATACTTCATTGTATTCTGCTGGTAATAAAAAGACAAACTGGAAGTGAGAAATGCTGAGAGTTCAGTTTATGTCAAAATTGAAATGGGAGGGGGCACTATTTTGCACAGGCTTTCGAAAAATCAGAAGGTTTGAATTGAAGCTTGCCTTATTTTGCTTAAAATTGAGTCAGGAAGAGGTTTCTCTGCAGCTGTAATAAGCTGCTCTTAGACTGAAGTATTTACACATGGTTGTACACTGGAACAACTAAGTAGAAACTTTGGCTTCTTACCGGCACAGCCAGATCGCCTTTACTGGCTGAGACATGCTGCGTTCCTTCCCTTACCCACCATGAAAACATACATTGGCAGAAGCTGTTATTACCTTGCAAGGAGAGTAAATGAATTTCTGATAAGGCGGCAAAAATATCTGATGCTCTTTAACACACTATCAGTGGGCTTGCAGAGCTGTCCAGGCACGTCCTGCTTTTCCTGAGGTGGTGGACCTAACAAAGCAGAGTCAATAGATATAAGAAACGGAAGGGAATAAATGAATATAAATTTATAAAGACAAGAGCTTGCAAGGAAGTGCAAGCTCCCATGTTGTGGCTGTACACACCTCCTGCCTCAAGAGGCAGGAAACACTTGCCAACACCTTAAACATACACCTGCCCCATACTGGTCTTGTGCATCTGGTAACAAGAGATACAAGAGGAGATTTGCCAAAGCAGCTAAGGGACTTGGATCACACATTGCTCACTACATTGAGATTTGTGCTCCTCAACTCCTTTGAACATCTCTCTGCATGGGCACAAAATCCCCATAGGACTTGAAGGGAATAAGAAGTCTGAGATACACAGTCTGCTGGGACTTGACCCACAGCTGGCCTTGGAGGGAAGGAGTTTTAGTGAAGAGTATCACAGAAGCAGAGATAACTTTCTAACAGGACCTTCCTGGCTGGGGTGTGGCTTAAAACCTGCACCACATCTGCGGGGGAGATGATGCACAGGCAGCTAGGAGCTCTGGTGGTATTTGTCATATGAGTTTCTTGTGAGAAGCAGGGGAAATATGGCTATGTCCTCCAGCCTCACCCAAAGCAGGCTCAGCATGAGGGTTCACTAATAGCCAATGACCCAGGAGGGACTCCCTCCCGTTCCTGATGTTCTCATCTACTGGAGTCTGAGAAACCAGACAGCCTTTTCTTGCAACGAGAGCCCTGGGTAAGGGTCACTTAGCTAATGAAAACCTATGATGTAGGGAAAGTGCTTGTCCTCTACCTTTCTGATGATGTGGGAGAAGCTGCTGGGCTTCCTCTTCCATTTCATTTGCTGCCCAGCAGGTGCCTCGGTTTTCTTTTGTGCTGTCCTTGGAGTCTGGAGTGCAGTACCCTTCTTGCTGGCTTCCAGCACAGGATCTCTTTGCCTTTCTGACCTGATGAGTCCTTGGCAAAATAACTTACACCAAATTCATCTGGGGAAAGAAACCTCAGGTCACATTGCTTGCGGATCAAACTACCAGGAGGTCTCCAGCAATATGAGGTGAGACTAGGCTCATCTAGAAAATAAGTGGGCTGATGGCCACAGTGCACAGTTAATCTGAGCTGGGTCTCTGGGTCAGGGACCAAACAATGCTGCATTGTGCATTGGTGAGCGATAGGTTTAACACCACACAGGGCACCTGCGTCTACAGCTCTCCTGTTTGGGTCCAGGGGACCTGTATTCCCTAGCAAGCTTTACCATGTCCAGCACGGCACGGGAAGAGAGGGGACTTAACACATTCAGAGGTGAAGTAGTGCACAAGGACCTTCAGGAGAGACCAGAGAGGACGGGACTCGAGTAATCCTGGCAATGCCTGGAATGCAGGCTTCTCTGTCCAGTCAGACTCTAGATGCACTGGTAGCATCTCTTACCTTCTGTCAGCAGGCTGCCATTGTAAGAGCCTGACCTAGCTGCTCCTCACTTGCAACCACTTACTCAGTCTTTCTAAGGAGTTTGTGTCCTGGTAGCCAAGGCAATAAAACTGGTCCAGAACCTGCAGGGGAGAGGTGGTGGTCAGGGCAGATGAGCCAGCTGTAGGGGCCTTGGGGCTCAGGGTACCTGTAGAATCAGCTCACTTGACATGCAGGAGGCACAAAAACACACAAGAAGCAGAAGATGTTGGTTTTTGATATTTGTAAGATATAACTGGAGGCTTGGAAAGCAAAGAAGGCAGCTGGGTTTTCTCTGGGACAGATGTCATACTCGCCGGTGAAAGCACACACAGTGATCGTGGCCTCGAACATGAGAGAAAATGAGGAATACTGAGTCTTCTCAGAGATGAGAGGGGGTCATACAGGTGGATGACTGCAGGGTTTTTTTCCCCCCCTCTAGGCCCAAACTAGACTGGGGCTGTGGAGATCCCCTGCTTGAGTCCTTTCTGCTGCACCTGCCTGGCATTTCATTAAATACTAATTGTTTAGTTGGAAGGGAGGAGATGGTGGGTGTAGACCTTGGAGCCCACAGGGCAGTGGGCAGGGTTGTTCCTTCAAAGGGGATCTCCACAGCTCACAGCTAGGTAAATCCCTCAAGGCATGGTAGCACTAGCTCATCCACAGCACATCTAATGTATTCGTCAAGGTGTGTGCTAGTGCTTGAAATGTGACAAACTGCACATCCGATTCAAAGGGGCAAGGTGATTCATTGTCTCACAGAAACATGAAGAAACCAAAATGAATTCTTCAGTCTGTCTTGAAATGACTTGCACGTCAGAAACCACGTGGTTTCTGGTAGGTAGGTAGGTTAGGGGCACCGCTGGATTCCCATAACGCTGCAGCCTGAGGTCACAATTTTGTCATTGCAGACAATCTTTGAAAGAAACACTTTGGTTTGGCATCAATTCAACACTAAAACGTGCCACCCTAGGGAGCCAAAATAACTTCTGGGCACCCCTTATCCTGTTCTCTCCTGTGTCCTGACTACACCTCCTGCAGAGCACGGCTCCTTGCTTCCTACATGGACCACTGGATGTGCGAAAATACGGTCAGCTGTCACAGAAAAAAGGACAAGTCACATCCTGAATGTTTTTGCACTAAGCTGTGCATAACACAAAAGCACTTCCCTTAGACAGGAGTGTCTTGATACTCTAAATGCATTGAGGAAGCTTTTACCTGGTCAGGATGTTCAGGGCAAGAGGTAGAGTCTTCAGAGGGGCTGAGCTCAGCCAAGCTGCACTCTGAGTCACCTCCCAAAATTTTTTAACCAGGCTATACTTACAGCAGCACTCATTGCTGAGGATCCCTGTCAGGGACAAACCCTGGGCAGGACTGGGGAGGATTTTGAAGTCTGGAGCTGCTGTTGCAGGAAAAAAAAGTTACTGACTGCAAGCTGTTGAGCTGCCACAGGCACACAGCTTGCCAGAAAAGAAAAGCTCCTGTGAGATTTCCAAAACAGAGACAGAGAGCCTCTTGCTGTTTGGAGTCTGTTTCCTCTCTGGATATCAGCAGGGATTAGCCTAGGCAGTATCAGACTTCCTGGAACAATTTTTGCTCGCACCAGCCACATGCCTGCCCCTCTTCTGTGAGGCTTGGTTCAACATGTGGCTCCACACTGCCAGAAAATGCTAACTGTGAGCCGCATATCTTTAGGGCCACCTTGGGGCTAGCTGTTGGGGTTTCCATTTATCATGCTCTAAGGCAACGGCTGGCTCCAAGTTGCTGCCTGAAGTACCTGTTGTGTGGCTGGGATCTTGCAGGATAATGCCAAACTTTTCTCCCCCAAAACTGCCTCTGCTCCAACATCTACAACTCTGCTGGCTACTTGTAGGAAGCACAGAAACAGTCTCAGGTTTAGCCCTATTCAAAAAGAAGTCCAGTTAAACTTCTCAGAGCTGAGAAAGAACAAGAGCCACTCACCCCAGCTGGTGATTTTTCCACTGATTTGTCCAAGCCTGGGGCCCAAAGGCAAAAGTTCTTGCTTTGGCTTTGCATTTACATTAGGAAGACTCTCCCAGTGCCAAAAGAATCATCAGCCTGGCCTTTAAGCTGTTTGTATCCTGCTTCTCCATGTACAAAGAGCTAGCCACACTGTGCTGCTGCTTCTGTGACTAATCAGAAGCAATCGGTGATGCTACAGGGTCCAAAACATTTAAGCATTGCCTAAAAAATTAGATATTGCCTTCAGTTACATTAGGAGATAAAAGCAAAGGACAGGACACGGAATCCACTATAGAAATTCAAGTTTTATTTTAGGTTGAAACCTGCTCATGTAAAAAGCAAATTAATCTTGGTGAAAATCTATTTATGTAACCTTTTTTGATCTCCACAGAAGCTTTTTTTAAAATTTGTCTAAACACTCAGTCCCTAAAGTGATTAATCAATGAATTTCCCTGGCACCTCCCTGGCTACAGCACCAAGTGCATTGAAATAGAAGTGTGAGATGAAGGTGTGTCTCTGATAGTGATCCGAGGTCACCCATGCAGGGGGAAATGTTGTTTCTCCCAGCTTGGCAATGTGTCATGCTCAGCCCATGCACCCTCCCTACTTTGCCTGCTTAAGCATTACGTCAACACACAGCTCTGACCAGGAAACACTGACTTGCCAAGTTCTCTCCCAGAAAAGGCTGACACTGGTCTCAAACATGCTCCCATCTGCCTATCCTCCTTCCACAGGACCTCACAGCAGAACTGGGGCATTGAGCTGCCTGGGTGACCAGCTTTTGGGGACACACCACCAGCACTAAATGCTATCTGCAAATAACCGCTGTCAGGGAGCACCCTCTTGTGGCTCCTCAGGGCCTTGTAGCCATCCTGCCTCAATTTCCCTTACAGGGCCAAGAATAATTCACTCCCTCCCCAGACATGTCAAGCCAGTGCTACTCCACACCAGGAGGGCAATTCACAACCCTCAAGCTTTGCACTTTTCACCTGTTTCCCCAGGCTGTGGCCTCAGCTCTCTCAGACCATCTGGTTTAGCTCTTCCTACTTTAAGACCCCCCATCCTAGAATCCTGCCTCTCATAAATGTTTTTTTGTGACTTTGCCAGCTCCCAGAACGTGCCCCACCATACGCTGTTTCTTAGAAGAGGACACACACAGTCCATGCTAATTTTAACATTAACTGTAGAAATCCTTCCCCTGCTCATGTGACTAGCATCACACCCAGACACACAACAAAGATGCCACTGGTTACAGGAGCCACAGGTGGGCCAGCTGAACTGTGCTGATGGTGACAAAACCCACTGTCTTCCCAGGCATCCTAGAGCTGCGGGCAAAGGCCTATAGTGAACAGTGAATGCAAACAAATGGACCACTGCAGGTGAGACTCAGTCTCTCTGCTGTAGACTTTTGCTGATAGGCGGGACGTCAAAGACAAGGAGATTGCTCAGATGTCATGTTTGTAGCAGACCTCTGCCTCTAGCCTGAAGAAGCTGGGGCAGACGCCACTTCAGGCTACAGAAAAGCTTTAGCCTTTACCAGAGCTATAAGATGATCCTGCTATACTGTTAAGGTACCTTGGCAGTAGATCTTACATGATATCAGAGCGTAAGTTACATCCTTCCCTCTATTAGATAGAACAGAAAACCAAAGAGCCACTTCCCCATCACTACAGGAATGGGCAACTGGAGTAACTCCCAACCTTGTTGATGCATTCATCACCTGCACCTGTGCCCACACTGCTAAGGACCTTCTCAATGCTCTTGGCTGTAGGGTTATTACCGCCCAGGACAGCAAGCAAGCAGCCAGCCACATAACATGTTCTGGAAAGAAACCCAGGAAAAAAGTTCCACTTTGATATTTAAAAGTTTGAAGAGTGGTGGCAGTGCAAGGATGCAGAAACCTACAGGTTCTGGGGCAGAATCTGAGCATCTCATCTACACAGTCTAATGATAACAACAGCAGGTGTTAACAAGCCCCAAAGCAAAAAGTACAACTTGGAGAAAGCCATCCTAGTCTCCTCTACTGTAATTAGAGTTTTTACCTTTTGAACAATAGTTACTTAAGAAGCCAAAATCGATACATGCAAGTCTACCCATGATTTGGGAGCACTTTGCAGCCACTACTGACAAGGCCCAGCCTCTTTTTGTTACCACATCTGCCTCCAGGACAGTTGACGAGCCAGTTCTAACTTTGAGCCTGGCAGGTTGTGGGCACCTAGGAGCTCTGGGCTGCTGGGCAAGAAAACACAGCGAGGTCTGAAGAGCTTCAGCTAGGTCAGAGCAGAGCTGCCTGCACCCAGGTGTGAACACAGGGACATGAAACCCGGCACAGCACCCAGCAACAAGCACTCCTCGGTGACACAGGTCACAGAACCCTCCTCAGCCCTCTGCGACCAGCAGAGAGGGTCACTTCGACCGTTAAAGCCACGCAGAACAGCCCAAGCCACCGAGGGGGGCCACCAAGGCCGTGCCAGGCAGCACAACCAGACAGAGGGACTAAGGTCCCCCCTCAACATCGACAGTGAAGGCGGGCCCGGGGGGAGGCCAGGCCTGCCCCAGGACGGGCTGCGGGGGCAGGCCGGCCCCTCGGCGGCGCCGGGGCCGCTCGCCCTCGCCTCACGCAGCACCCGCCCAGCCGCCCTCTCTCCCGCCCGCCGCGCGAGCCGGCGGCGAGCAGCGCTGACGTCACGCCACCAGCCCCTCTCTACACCTCACGGCCTCTCTTTCGTCCTCTCCGCTCCCAGTCCTGTCTCACCCCACAGAGGGAAATAAAAAAAAAAAAAGGGCACCAAAAAAATAACAAAAAAACACCTGCCGGCGAAAAAGGAACCAGGTGGCTGCCGCTCCCGCTTTTAACTGCTCCGGCGTGCGCATGCGCGCGGTCGCGTTTTGCCCGGCCCGCCATGAGGGAGAAGGGCGAGAGTGAGGGCAGAGGCCACGCCCCCTGGCGCGGGTATAAAAGCCGGGCGGGCGCGGGGACGCCTTAGTGAGGCACTGGGGTGGGGTCGGGTGGTGGAGCTGTGTTGGTGGAGCTGGGTCTCTCCTCACTTTTCCTGTTTTCTTTCTATTTGTTTTAAATCATGTTTTGTTCTCAGGTTGCTCTGTGTGTGTGGCAGATAGGGCCAGGTAGCAATCTGGACCTAGAGCATCCTACAGCAGGCAGTGGCAGGGAGAACAGGAGGCTGGAGAGGCTTTAGCAAGGCCTTGGGGGCTTCTGGCACCCTTGAGAGGTCTGGAAGAGCTCAGGGAGCCTCCCCTGCAGTTTCCCTGCCTTCTAGGGCTGAAATCAGCTTTTTGGAGTCTTTCCTATGGGTAGTTTGAATGAGAAATAGTGGATCATGAGAAAGGTCAGGTTGAATGAAAGCTCAAGATATTATTTAGTCCAACTGCTGCTCAGAGCCAAGTCAGCCAGTAGATCAAACCCAGGCTGCTTAAGATTTGGTGTAGATGCTTAGGAGTGCTAGGCTTCAAGAAGAAAGCTCTTTTGCTCTGCAGGAGCAATTAATAAGCCACATTAGGTGGGCCTGTGTGTCTCAGGGCTCCCTGAAACACTTGGCAATAGTTGCTGTCTTGTGAAGTGCAGCTGCTTTCTACTGGGAGACTGTGGGGAGAACTTGAGAGACTTGAGCAAAGAGGGCTTCTGAAACTTGAATCACAAATATAATGGTGTCTTCCCTGTTCTTGGCATATGGTTGCTTCTGGTTGTCCTGTGGCATAATACTTTAGTGTGAAAGTATTGGTGGGGGAAGGACAAATGCTCTGCAACTTTGCATAGGTGTTTGGAGCCTTCTTATCTCTGTTCTGGCTCTTCAACCTCAGCACTCAAAGTGATTGCAACCCACTAGGTAGAAGCAATGTGAGTTAGTAGGGAAGTCTAAAATCAGCTTTACAGTCTTTAAGTGCTTTACATTTAAATATGATGCTGAGGTCTCAGCAAGCAGATGGTTTGACCTCCCACCTGTCTTACTTGTCAGAGCTGGTTGGGCTGTGGATCGCTGAGTGTTTGTCTAGGAGCAGCGCAGGGTGGCGAAGCCATCTGGTGCATGGCTCTGGATGTGCTCGGTTGCACTGATTGTCATCTTTTGGGATGCATCTAGTGTCAATACAAGCAGCTCCCTGGCAGCGCCTGTGAAGTTCAGAGCTGAAGCAATAAAAAGTGGCTCTTGGAAGGAAATAGACTCCATGTAGTGTTGTCATGTTATCATATGCAATCACAGTCTAGGATAAAACATTACATTTTAAGGAACAGTCCTGCTCATGGCTGTGACAAATTAACTGGAGGAGCTCAAATAGGAGTTTATATTCCATAGCTCATCTGTGCCATTTAAAAGTCAGCATTGTGCTTGGGAGCCGGATGCCCATGGTGTGGCTGTGCTATGTGTATTTCATATTGCGTCATCATGCCAAAAGCAAGTGATTGATGGGACCAGGAACAATATATAGAAAAACATTAAATGTCTTGGGAAGATGAGAGGGGCCCCAGGGAGTCTTTGACATCTGTTACTGACACGTTTGGGAAGGCGAACAGCAATTGTTATGCACTGTGTATAGCTGAAGTGTCTGTCTTGAGCGGACTTTCATAAATTGGGCATGTGGCTGGATCTTCTGGTCTCTGATGTGACTAGGTACTTTTTGGGCCTGAATCAAATTGCAGCCCTCTGACTGCCTTAGTTTCCCTACTGTAAAGGAGGGAGAGTGCTGCTTGTAGGCACAGCTGGAGTGGCAGATATGGTTTTACAGAGGGACTAAAGGATCCCCATCTGGTTCTGATGGGCTGGTGCAAAAAGTGCTCCCTCTGAACAAGAAAATAACATGTTGGTGAGATGGCAGTGTGGCATGGTTTCAGGTGGACAGAACAGGGGTGTGCTTAGAGGGTAACAGGCACAGCAAGCCAGAGACCTCCCCTTCTCTCCATGGCGCGCTCTCAGTTTCTGCATGAGTCACATCCCTTCTGTCTCTAAATGCAGCCAATGGGAAAGACATGGGTTTTAAGTGAAAATTTGGGCTGTGTGAGTGCAGCCCTCCCTGGTGTACAACATGGATTAGAGCCAAAGTTTCCTGCTCTTTCTGGACAAGTAACTGTTCCAGCTTCAGGAAGCAGGAGTGTGTTGAAGTCGTGCAGCTGTGTTGGTTCCTGGCCCTATCCCTGGAGTCGCATAGTGACAATACTCAAAATAGGGTCATGAAAAGGGGAGGAAGGATTGTACCCTGCAACATGCTGGCCGGTGAGCCCAGGGAAGTTGTGAGGAGGAAGAGCACAGAGACACACTTGAGTCGTTGAAAATAGATTGACTGGCCCTTTATTCCAACTGGACCTTGAGGGAGCCCTGGGCTAGGGTGGATCAATGGAGTTTGGCCAAGGCCATCTGTGAAAGGGGGAGGTCTCCTGCCTCAGGGCTTTTAAAAGTGGTCGATTAGAGAGTAATAAAATAGGGTTGAGCCCAGTGCTGGTAGTCATAGAACTGATAGCAATGCTGCCTCTTTAGAAGAGGAGGGTGATAGTCCTTAATGCTTTTCATTCAAACTCAGGAAATCTCTGTCAGTGTGTATTAGGGCCAGTCACAATCTCTTTGGGTCTTTGCCCTGAAAGCAACCAGCATGAGAACAGGGATTTGCAGGAGTTGCAAATGCTGCTCTAGTCCTGGATTTCTGCAGAGCTTCACAAGAGGGCAGAAATCAGCTGCGGGAAGCGTGTGTGGCTTTCGGAGCCTGACAATGTCTTTCTGATGGAAAATTCTTAGGGCTGTTCTGGTTTGCTCTCGGGCAGAAACATATTACAGATTTCCTGGGAGAGCTTCTGTAAACTCATAACAGAGACCACAAGCAAGAATTATTCCTGCTACAAGCACCTTTGTCTGGACAGCTTTGCATTGAGTATCACCTGTCCTCATTTAGTATTGGCTACCCTCATCCTTCTGTTTCCTGGGGAGCATACCAGGATCCATGCCTGTTTACAAAAGGTTATTTATCTGAGATGCAGGTGAGGAAGAGGGGGAGGGAGAAGTGAAGCTATGGAAGGAGATGGAGGGCATTGACTTGAGTTTGTGGGAGGCTGGAGAAGGGGATGGTTGGACCCAGTAGCATGGCTAGCTGTTCCCTTGCTCAGCTGAAGTGCAGCCCCCCTGACCCCAAAATACATTGCTGCTTCTGTTTACAGCACTTTTTCCCAAACTGAAAAGGATTGTGGTTTACACCAGTGCACTGGCTTGGAAATTGCTATGATAGAAGAAGCAGATATGTGTCTCCGCTTGCAGTCCTGACTGCGCACAAACCACCCTCCATTTGGTGTACAGGATGGAGAGCTGGGGACAGGAAGCCCTTGAGCCCATTCTCATTTAATCTGCCTCTGTGTTGGATTGAAGAAGCACCTCTTTGGGATGAAATGGGCTGGTGTGAACAGGAAGGAACAGCGAAGGGGCTTGAGGACGGGCTTTCATTTGTCCTTGCTGTGTGTTAGCACAGTGTATTAGCCTGTCACAGCCAGTTGTCTCAAGGGAAGGTCAGCAAAGAGTTGTGACTGTGCATTCCTCTGCCTTGATCAATAACCACTCTGGTAACAAATCAGTGTGGGAGAGGTGGGGAGAAGTCGGTGGTTCTGGATGTGCTGCTCTAATTGTGTCCAGAGGGGCCTGTCAGCTTGAGCGTGCACAGCGGTTTTCAGGGGGTCTGCCTGTGCTTTGGCTAGGGGAAAATACTGCTGTGGCTGGGTCAAAGGCCGAGAGCAACCTTGGCCGCAGAGGGCTATCTTGTTTCCCAACAACAAGGAAGCTGTAGGAGGAATTTGTGTTTGCAAAACTGAAACCATGGCACATGCAAACAAGCAAGGGTGGCCCTGTTGTAAACTCCCATTTATCCAGCTCCTGTCAGGGAATCCAGAGCAATTTGAACCGTCCATCCAACAAGCCTTGCTGAGGAAACTGAGGCACAGAGCAATGCTGTGACCTTAGTCTTGCATGACAGGGAGAGACTTGTAAGAAGAACCTGGGAGTCCCAGCTTGTCTTTGCTTAGAGGCCTTGCTCAAGTCCCAGTTCCTTCTCCCAAAGCTGGGAGCCAGGTGAGCATCTTTTGCTCTTCCCAAGGAGAAGGAACCCAGGGGTGCTGACTTTTCAGTCCTGCCTCTTTCATAACCTCATTGCACCTTTGGCTCTAAATTATTAGGTAACAAGTATCTATAGGGCTGGGATGGTGTTTTGGATATCTCACTCTTCTTTTCCCCCTTTCTGAGGCAGGAAGGAGGACCTAGAGCTCTAGATATTCATGTTCCCCTTGATTGGTTAGTCATCTTCAGAGTTGCAAAAAGCAGCCAGGAGGTCTGACTCACAACCTCCTCCCCCCTCCTCTCTAACCCCTAGACAACACACTCTCCCACTCGCTGTGGGAACAGATGGTGAACTGTGAGGAGCAGACGGCTGCCTGAAACGAGCTTACGGTGTAACCTGGCTTGGCAGCAAAGGGCAGCCCATGAGCGGGGGAGCGCTCCAGGTCACTAAGCGGCACGACGGGGACCAAAGCAAAGATGGATCCACCGGGAATTAATCTTGCCCCATATAAATGCAGCATCAACTGGGCCCTGTGGATAGCATCAGCAGGGAATGGCCATGCTGAGATGGGAGGGATTGCACCAAAGAGGGCTGCAGAGCCAGGGTGGTCAGGGGCTAGACAGCAGTTGGATCCTTTTAGGATCCAACAGTAATGGGGATCCAGATAATCAACAAGTGACACTTCTGATTCCTCCTCCTATTTAAACTCAAAAGCCTCCCTAAAATTGATGCTATATTCATGGAACTGGCACGTTCTGCATTGTGCAAATGGCCTGCCAGAAAAAGGCTGAGGAAAGGCAGTAGGGCTGTTCAGGGAGTGGGGTATGAACTAAAACTCATCTTTCAAAGCAGAGTCTTATCTCTTAAGCCCTCATCTATGAAGTAGGATTTGCCTGGGATGTGCTGGCAGCTGGGTTGACTCCCTGGGAAACACAAGGCCAGATCCAGAGCCGGTGACAGCTGGGCTGCTAGTTTTCCCCCCATGGTGGCTCTAGCCTAAAGGTGGGGTTTGCTCATGTGGGTTAGCTTCGGGAAATCAAGGCCTAAGTGTTAAAATAATTTAATGAGCACTTTCATTTTTGCAGTGTTTTAAAAGGAGCTAAAAATAAATCTTTAGTTGTAAAGCAAAATAAAAACACTGCCATCTTTCATTCTGGTTATTATACAGTAGCCAGCATTCTTTAGACAAAGCTTAAAATAACCATGAACGTACCAGTGAAAATAAATGGGTGAGTCATGTTTGTTAATGCAGGAGTAGAAGTATTGCTCTTGGCTTTACTGCTGTGTAACATTGCGTACGCCCTCTTTCAAACAGATAAAAGGTTTCTGGCCAGTCCAGTGAAAGAAAATTTGGGATATATCAATTCCAGCTCCCCTGAACAAGGAAGTTTTAAAGCAGGGACCAGTTTTTAGTTTATTTGTATAGTCCCTGGCACTGTGTCCTAGGCACTGCTGTAGCGTGAGCTGTCAATAGTAATTAGGTTCGTGCCTCACTCGTCAGATACGTAAACCTGATTTTGAAGGTTTAGGTGGGGCAGTTCACTCAAAGACTCATCTCCAAAGGCTCTCTGAGCTGTTCTAGGTCCCGTGCTCTTCTCTGCTCCCTCTTTATAACCTTCCTCTGTGGGGCAGGTGTTGAGAGAGGAGGAGGAAGGTGCCAGCACTGCAGTTCCAGAAGTTGCTCATGGCTTGGTTGCACGGGGTTCATCATCTGCCCTTTCGCCACCGAGATCTAAAGAGTTTCCCCATAGGAAGGACTACTGCTGCTGGCATTTGGCGTTCTGCCTCCTGCCTGCAGGAGGACATGTGCCGGAGGGGAAGGTGTCATTAAAAGTGACTCTAGATGACTTGTGAGGGTGCTGGAGTGGGTGGTTTGAGCAGCTATGGGAGTGGAGGGCAAACATGTTCACCGTGCTATGACAGTGATGTGCTGTTGGGCACGGATTACCATCAGCGACAAAGTCGATTCATTGGGACCAAAGCAAAGGGAATTTGTAACCAGCAGGAAAGATGCTGTAGTTCTCATGGTGAGTCTCGTTCATGGAGATTTTAGGGAGCTTTAGGAGGAAATCAATGAGCTTCTGTGGAGCAGCTTTGCTCTCCAGGGCTTAAGGACTTTGGCAGACCAGCTCTGCTGAGTCTTGCAGGTGCTCTGGAAGGAGCTGCCTGGAGGTGACTGTCCCTGCAAGAGGGACAGCTTAATGCTCGTGTGTGTCCACATCCTGGTGCCGCAGTTCATAGCCAGCCCCCTTAGCACAAGCTGCAAATGACAGTGATTGAAGTCAGGCAGTGACATACGGTGGCTAGGGAGGCGCGAGACGTCCGCGTTGGCTGCCTGTGTTACGTGAGGGGGTGGAGAGCTGCCAGAGGCAGCAAGTGCAGTGTACAGGCATTTTGTGAAAGGACAGGTCTGTGCAATCAAAAAGGACTCAATGAAAGGCAGTGTAGCTGATGTGGAAGAGTAGAGCAAGGATTCAGACAAGCAACTGGTCAAGGACCCTTCTGAAGGACCTGCAATGAGGTGCAAGGCAGAGTCTTGGTTGGACGATAATGCGCATAATCCACCTGCATCTGGGCACGGGCCCCTGGCTGCCCTGGCCACATCCTAGAGATCCCATCTGCAAGGTCCTGAGTGCTAGGTGCAATATGGGACTGTGCTCTGCTGGCTACCATGAGTTGATTTACCCTGCTTATGGGTTAGGGCCTCAGCACCATCATCAGCCAATGGCTATTTGGGGGTCTGTCAAACTGTAAATAGGGCGTACGTGTTGCCTGAATGTTTCTTCTCTTCCCAAACTGCCGCCTCTTTCTGATATCAGCCTGCTCTTGTTGGGGAATTTCTGTTTCCTCCTTTCAAGTCCTTGAATGTCCCAGTCCAAATATAGGCCAGCAAAGGGGATTCCTATTTAAGAAAAAAGAAGAACTCAACCCACCAGAGAGGGGTAATGCTGCCTGGTGCAGCCTAATAGGTCTTGTATTTCTAACCTGGACCTCTTTCCTATATGTTGTAATGTTTATATATTGTAGATGACCTTTGAGCTGCTAAGGACACGTGCAGGCTGCGAACCACCACCTTGGGAGGAAAAGCAGAAAAAAAAAAAGACCAAAAAAAGCTCCAAGAGCTGTGGCACAGTGCTGACAGAAAGCATTAGCATTCTGTTCCTGGGATAGAGCTTGAGTTCATTAGAGAAGTTAGTAGTGATGCATATTAATTGAGGAGGAATGCATCTCTTATTTATTAAGGGAAGTAATGCTTTTTCATATGAATGTTTAATGAAGCACCCCCCCCAACCTCAGTTTCATTTCTCCTCTTCCCCTTTGTTTCAGCTTGCTTCAAGCATGTTCCTGGGCAGAAAGTAGAATCAACTGTACTGCTGTATCATCTGAAAAGCCAGCTTTGGGTTGTGATCTTTGCTATCTCAGGGGCTTAAGACTTCCCTCTGTGGCCCTGTAATTCTGCTTTTTTTTATTCCAGTGTGCAAAGAGTCAGAGCGCCTAGTTTGTTAATACTGGCCCTGTTCTGCTCCTAATGGACAGCTTGAGTTACCTGCAGATGGTGCTCAGGGCTGCAATGCTGTCCAGAGTTTCTTCATTCCTGCAGTGACTGAAAATCGCAGTTTGCCCAGCCTGGGTTTCTGTGTGGGATGAAGCGGGGTGTATCTTGACATTAAAGCCAGCATCGGGGTGGGTCCTGATGCCTTCCGTA
The DNA here is from genome assembly GCF_040807025.1 of Struthio camelus. Lineage (NCBI taxonomy): Eukaryota > Metazoa > Chordata > Aves > Struthioniformes > Struthionidae > Struthio > Struthio camelus. Next base: position 4,593,521 of record NC_090965.1, on the reverse strand, counting down.
AGAAGACAGCTTCAGCAGGCTTTGGGTATCCAACATAGGACCAAGTCTGCTGTCTGCTCTCCTCGATGCTGGAGGAAATCTGAAAACAGAACTTTATGAGTAATTTTCAGGAGAAATGCTTCAAGAAGTGATTCCTCTCTTCCTGGCACCAGACTTTGTTTTATCCCTTTGCAATTCTAGTGGTGGATGGAGCAAGCTGGCAGAACTGTCAGGGCAGCCTGCTTGGTCGGAGACTTGTCTGGGTCTGCCTGCTTGGGAAGCCAAAGTGGCCTTTCTCATGCCACCTCGCAGAGCAGTGGCAGAGGGGAACGTTCTGTCACGGCTCTAGCTCCTGGCTCGCTGTCCACTGCCACCTCATATCCTTTTAAGCTTGGTGTGCAAGGTGCATCGAACTGCTTTGTGTTGATGTGATCAAGGCTAATCAGCCCTTCAGTCAACAGGGGTGAGCGACTCCTTCCTCTGTTTTCCTTTGGCTCCACAACAAAAGGGAGGAAACCGGAGGCTGCTCTTCCTAACGAGGATTGAAGTCATTAGCTGCTGTTCTCTTGCTTCCTTGACAATGTGTTAATTGCCTGCCTGGCTAGTGGGTCTGCTGGGCTGCTTGCTGCAGAAGATCTATGGTTTATTTTATTCTTAAAAAGGAGAAATAAATATCTGCAAAGAGCCCTGTGCTCTTTCCCACCCATCCCTGAGGAGTTCAGTGAGAAATGTGGTATATTGGACTTGCGCTCCAGATGTTTTTACTGCAGGAGAACCACTAACCTCCTTCCATTGCCATCCAGGCGTGTGACTGCAGCAATGCAGTGTGCAGCTTTCGGGAGGAGAGGAGGCAAATTTCCTCTTTGCAGAGGGCAAGAAATGGGAGCCGGGATCTCACAGTGAGCAATATCTTGCAAAAGAGGAGCTTGGACTCTGTAGTGGATCTCTGACTGCAGTAAGCTCCTGTGCTCGCATCCCCTCTGCTGATGCAATGGCCTGAAAGTCATGAGAGCTGTCTCACTAGTCAGCCTTGCATCTGCCAGCCCTGCCTGAACGGCGGCTGCACGGTCGCTCCTGCCTTGGGTCACTGTCAGCACACGACAGGCAAGGTTATTACATGTGACAGCCATGTCACCCCTCTGATAAATCACACACCAGCGCAGTATTGAGCATGCTTAAATTCACTGAAGACCGTAAATGACCTATTTCTCTAGTTATGATTTTTTAATGAAGAGAATGGTCTTGCTGTTAAAAATCCCACTCTGGGTCCGTCAGGAGTCACAGACGGTGTAATGGGGCTGTTTCTCCTCACCTTGACTGGCAGCATATTTTTTTGCAGCTGCTTCCCTGGAGCTGTGGTGGGCCTGGCGGGGTGTCTGTCTGCCGTGCGACGCAGAGGGTGGCGGAGCCCTGCTTTGCCTGCGAGCAGCTCTGATTTGGCAGTCTGGAAAAGCAGCCTCCAACTCCTTTCCAAACGTTTGCTTTCTGCTTCGTGTGGTTTGGCTAGGTTATAACCCCCAAGAGGTGGTGGCAGACTGGGAAGACTTTAGGAGACAGCAGCAAGAGGGCAGGGACAGTCTGGGTGTCTCTTCATTCCTGCTCTCATTTGTCCCCCAGGGCTGTGGTTTCTCTGCCCCGAGCTCCTTTCCAGGTGGTGAAAGTGCTTGTCCTTTTCTCCTGACATGGATTTTGGGGACAGGTTCCCATAATGTGTGGAAGCCCCTAAAATCTAGGGGAAAAAATCCAGGGGAAACAGTGAAGCTGTCATGGTTGGTCTGAGCTTCTCAGAGCTGCTCAGTTGCATCAACTTCTTTGGGGTTTGCAAACTGGGGCACTGCAGGACTCCGTCTCATGAGGACTATGATCTGGAAGGCTCAGATCACACCCAAATCCCACAGATACCATCAGCGCTTTCCTGAAAACCCTGCAGGAGAGTCGGTATGCTTCCATGCTTTCGACAGCGCAGCCTAGCAGCTGGTGCGCTCTGCCAGGCAGCAGTGCTGGACTCCAGCCCCCTGCCCCAGCCTGAGGGATTTCAAATCCATCTTGCTGGCAAGGATGGAGAAACTTGCTGGAAGGACCTCACTGAGCAGCTCCCAGTTCAAATAGAGGAAACAGTTTCTCTTTCCTTCAGAGACCGACTGGCCTTAGAGATTTCCATAGGGCATATTTTCTATAGCTGATAATAAAAAGTCATTTGGGAGTGTATCAAGGGCCAGAAGTCACCAGCTCCTAGGCTTAGATGAGTTTGGATGCTGGACTATGGGGATGACAAGTGATCCTCCGCACTTGTTGCATTAGGTCTTGTACCAACCATCCTGCCCTGGAGCCAGCTGTGGGTGGTGAAGGGGTCAGGGGGCAGCTCTGTCTATGCCCTGCCAGAGTGACGTGCCACCACGGCTTGTGGTGAAACAACAGCGGCAAAGTCCTCCGCGGGAAGAGATGCATTACAGTATCGTAGCTTAAACACCAACCTGCTTGGTGCTCATTGACTGGTCTTGTTAGCACTTAGCGCTGTGGGACAGGGAGAGCCTCCTCCTCCCCCTGCACCCCTGCAAGTGTGTGCGGTGGAAGGTTTTAGGTAGGAAATAGAGCAGAAGGAATCAAGCACAGCATGTGTTCCTTCTAAAGATAGCACGCTGCAGCTTGGACCAAGGAGCCTGCCACACTCGGCATCCACAGCAACTCCAGCTCCCTCCCTTAATGACAGGTCTCCTGGAGACCTGGAAGGATGCCAGACCTGGAGTTCCTGCGACTCGGCTTCTCTGCTGCAGTGGACTAGAAAGCATATAGACAGAGCACAAAACCGAGGGCGCTTTGGCTCACTGGCCCTGCTATTTCAGCCCTATCCGAGCCCGGCTGTCACCTGTGTCGCTACCCTAATATGCGTGGCCTCTGCCAGAGAAGAGCGGCAACCTTGGCCTATCCGATCTAGTCTCTGCATCGGCTGGTGGCCCCATGTGTCACATAAATCAGCTTCAAGGCTACCATAGTGTGTCCCCAAGGTGCTTTTGGGGAAATAGTTTGATTTCCCTGCCTGGCCGCGCTTGTAGCGCGCTGGGTATCGATGTCGCGCAGGGATTCCCTTCATGCAGGGAACCCCACGGAAGCTGCCTGCCCCGTCAGGCTGCCAGAGCAGATGTAAGATCTGGGCCCAGGATTTCCGCAGGGATGTGCAGTACATTAAATCTGGCCGTGCTTGCTTGCCTGAAGGCCCTCCATCTGGCGTGCGCAGGCTGAACTCGCCACGCTGTCGCTGCTGAGAAGGGGATGTAGCAAAGGGGACGGGAACTGGAAGAGGCTTTTGTCTTCAAAGTAAATCGCAACCCATACATGTCATGAATCTTGGGTTCTCACGCATATGCCGTGTACTATGCGTGCTACAGCCCTTTGCAACAGCAGAGTACCCACAGCGGGTCCCTCAGCTGTTCAGCACCCTATTTGCATTAAAATGTGTAGAGACTGGATTTTTTGGGAGCCCAGCTGTGGTTTGGGGCGTCTCTGTGAGGGGTGCTGTAGAAATACCTAGTCCCCGTGAAGAGCTGGCCCTGAAGATGGGAGTAGGGCCTGAACCCCTCTTGCAGTTAAAGGGAAGAAAACCACCTTTTGGGTCTCCCTCCTTTGCAAATCCGCTGCGCTGCAGAGCGCTGCCCTCTCCGAAGCGCTGGGCCAGCCTCCTGCTGCCGAGCGGGCTGAGGCTGACAGCTTCGCAGCCATCAAGAAGCCAGACAGAGAGAGGAAAAGACAGACAGTGTACCTGGGAAAAAAAATCACGTCAAGTCACATTAAAGCAAGAGAAGAAGTTGCTGCAGGCCTGAAAGGAAAGCACTGTCTGGGGTGAGCTCTCTGGGGCTTGGAAACAGTTCCAGCCGTGCCTGCGAGATGGATTTGCTTTCTTCGTGCGGCCGCGCCGGATGGCGTCGAGCTTTTCCGTTTGGAGAACCTTGGCGCTGAGTTGCGGAAGGAGCATCCCTCGCCACGGCTTTCCCTAGCAGGTGGGGTACGGCCGAGAGCTGTGAAAACGGGATGTGTCGGCGCACGTAGCCGGGGGCTGGAGACATCCCTGAGGTGTCTGGTCGATCGGCCAAGATTATTAACTTCATTCACGCTAGCAGCAGTGCTGGACCGGGGCGTACTGAGCATTGCTGATTTTCTCCACCAAAGCGTGCCGTAAGAGGTGGGGAAGCATCTCATTGCTGACACCTGTGAAATGGCCCAGTCCTGACATTTTTCCGGGGCGCTTTGTGTTCGGGCCAAGCCAAAACGAATCCCTCAGCCCCATTTCTCTTGCTCTGGGAAGGTCACAGAGTTGAGCCCTACATGCACATCCAGGTGGAGCGACAGAGACCCTGAAACCTTCCCGCAGCTCCCTCCATCCACTGTCATTTCTCCCCTAGGCTCAGTTTTCGGTTTCCTGCCAGATTTTAGCATTTACTCTCACCTGCTGTCTCAGCCTCTCCCCGTCTGGATCCAAATAGCTGCACCTCAGCTTTTTGTCCTGTTTTCATGCTTGGTTGCTTTTTGAATACAAACACAGTGCAATAAAACTGCATTTACTAGGGATTAGCTCAGCTAATCCCATAAATGTGGTTTTATTTAGTTATCGGAGGCAGGGCAGCGTGTAGGGCTCTCTCCTCTGTTGACGTAGCTGCAATGGGGGTGCCGAAGTGTTTATGGATCCCCCCAAAAAGAAAAGACGGGCTGCCAGCGAGACAAACTCCTTTTCTCCTTCTGCAGGATTATTCCCATTTCCTTATTTTGCTAAGAAAAAGAGCAGAGGTCCCTGCCTGGGCTTCAAGGTTCACCGTGCCCCTTTGCTCTTCTCCTGTCTCCCCCAGCCCCCAACCATTGCAGCTTTTTATAGAAGAACTAATATTAAAAATAAACACAGCCACGCTTAACGGGGCTGGCTACCACTGGGCTTAAGTCACTGTTGACAGGGTTTTTAACAGCTTCCTGAGACAACATGTGCCACTGCTCTAGCACTGTGGCTTTATTGTCCACTTATTTTTCCTTCTGCATTAATAACCCTCCCAAATGCCTGAAGACAAATAGCTCGAGCCGTGACGGGAGCGCGGCACAATGCGCCTTCTCAGGTCCGGGCCGCTGCGGCGCATACCTTTCGCCCTGCCTGAATTTGGCTGTGTCCGGCTGTGCAAGTTGGCAGTGAGGGGAGAAAGGCAAACGGAGTGGCTGGGGCTGTGCCAGAGGGTGCCGGAGGTCTGCACGCTACCGGGTGCTGGTTTCACCTCCAAGAAATCATAAGCTCCCTCATTGCAAGCTCTTTCTAGCACCCAGGGCCAGCATGGAAAGTCTCTTTTCGCCATGCACGTGCAATAACTCTTGCTGGAAAAGTGTGCATGTTGTTCCTGTGAATGCAGGGATGGGCCGTCTCCACCTTCTCCCCAGCGCCGTGTTCACAGCGCTGAAGGCTTGGAAAAAGAAAAAAACTTCTCTGCCAGTTGCACAGCAGCACCTTAAAAATGGAGGTGTGCTGGCACGTCACCCATCTCCCATCACATCCTCACCTGATGGGATGGTGTTGGCCTGGCTGTTTGGTGGGGAATAGATCCTGCTGCAGCACAAGTGGTGACAATCAGGAGAATTCAGCTATCCTTGTGCAACGGATGTCCTCAAGGCAACTGAAATTAGCAGCTGCTCAGCTCCCCGGCAGCTGTAACCACAGCTTTTCAGGGCTCGCTGACCTGAAAGGTGCCTGTGGTTTCATGACAGAGACGCTGAGGTCAAATGCAAGAGATCTGCTCCTGATTCCCGAGACAAGGCTGCTGGAGGAAACCTTGTGCCTCAGTTTCCTATCTGTAAAACAGGGTGAGCACTTTCTACTGAAGCTGTTTGGAACGAAAGTGGTCTCTCTCAGTAGATGTGTAGGTATGACCTAATGGAGCCTGGTGAGGGGCTTTTGGGCATTGAGTAACAACAGGAGCTAACGCTCGCAGTGTGGTGAGGGTTAATGGCATCAGTCAATAGATCAAGAGACTGCCCCATTGCATGCGGGACTGATAAAAAGCCAAGAGGGGCCTCCTTATGGTGGTAGGGATGCGTGCTGGATGCAGACAGTGATGCTTTGCTTTCCGAACATGCTGCACTGTGGAAGTCTCCAGGAGTTATGGGCACATCCATGTTCAAGTAGGCCCTTTGGCAAGGAGGAGACATTGTCTCCCCGGATGTGGGGTCTGTGGCAGGAGCCTGGGGCATCCACTACTATCAGTTCGTGCCATTTTATGCCCCATCTCCATCCCAGTGCCAGACTTGCTACCGCGCATGTGGCTGGTGGGATCGCTTGTTTGCCAGCCCTCATCTCTCAGCTCTTTCTGGAGCGTTTACAAGATGTTTAGTTAATGTAGGAGAGGAGAAAAGGGCTTGGGTGGAGGCTCTGCCGCAGCCAGGCTGCCTGATGCTAACCGTTTCAGTATCGTTGACGTATCGTAGATATGATATGGATAGATAGGGAGCCGAAACTAACCCTGAGCCTGGATTTCTCACTGTTGGGGGCTATTCAACTGCACAGCTCAACTTAGCAGAAAGGGTATCTCTGAATGCGAACGCCTGCATTTCTGGGGCTTTTGGGCTTGTCGATTCGAGAGAGGCAGGGCTGGGAGCTGGCAGTGCCAGCCTCGTTTCATCTTGACTTGCTTAATGGAATTTGTAATCAATTTTCTTAACAGCCATGTGTCTGAACAGCCTCCTGAGGACTTGAATTGTGGAAGTGCTTATTCTCAGAGCACGCTAGGAAGAACAAAGGCTTGTCACTTCGCTAGCAGCTTCCTTTGCAAAGTGAAAAAAAACCAAGCCTCCTTCTCCCAGCTGCAAATAGCAAACGAACAAAAATCAAGGTGCAAAACATTTTGTCCCAAATCTTCTTGTTAATGATGGTGGTAGAAATGACAAGGCTCTGAATAGATGTGAAAGCAGGCTGTTAGGACCCGGAAGGATGCAGCTGGTGTCTAGTGCAACAGAAAATAAGCTGGCTGGCAGCAGGCTAGCCATGGGGTTACTGATGAAAAATGAAAGATCATATCAGCTTCCTTTGGTGCTTCACTGTCAGCTGCTGCAGATGGACACATGGAGTTTAACCACATCTAGATTAGCACTGAAGTTAAACAGTCATTTCTCTCGGAGAAGAGCATTCCTCAAATTGCAGTTACGCTTGGGAGGAAGCAAAAGCTTGTATCAGTCTGATATTGCCACAGCAGGGAGATTTGCATCTGATTTGTAATGCATGCTGCTGTGCAAGAGAGTCTGGGAGGCAACGGCGTCGGGGGGGAAGCCTCGGGGAGAGCTGGGAGGTTTTCTGCTTTCGGGGAAACGTCTCCGTGCTCGTCACACACCGACACACAAGCAGATGTCGAGAGGTGTTTTGGGGTCTGCGCGTAGGTCGGGGAAGGGGATGGCAATGGGGTGTGCAAGGAGATGTGCAGCTGAAGGGTGGGTGGCCGGTCCGGATGGCTGTGTGTCTTCACAGCCTCCTCAAGGACAGATTTCCTGCCTTGCGAGGCAGAGAGCCGCGTCCCTTGGCATCTGTATTAAAACAGAGCTGACAACCAAGGGCAGCAGGTTTTCTTGGATGAACTCATTACGCTCAGCTGAGTGCGAGTCCCTGGGCCTGCAAAGGTCAGTCTTCAAGCCTCAGAAGTGAACTGTTCCCTCCACCCAGCAATTACTAAAGATAGTCTTTTTTCCTTTTATTTCCCTTTTATTTTCTGCTTGTATCTTTATGAGCAGGTCAGTCTAGGACAAGGAGCCTCTGTATCTAGGCTAATCCCAAACAGAAGGACCACCATTGGGATCCTCAGCTCCTCATCTCCAGCATCTCGGTGATGTGTTTGGGACAGGACCTTTTCTGATTTTGTGAACTGCTCTTTTTCTGAAGTTTTGGTACTTGATCGGACCCGGATATTGCTGCATCTTTCCCACCGTTCCTGTCTCCTTACCCAAATCTGTGTGCAGAGCCTCGCTGACAGAGCTCTGAAAAAAGGAAGAAAGGGGCGCAGGAAATTATGAGTCCAAAGCCAGGTTTTTAACACATCGCCGGGGCCAGGCGTATGCCTGCAGGACTGAAGAATTCACAAACCTAATCTCTGGGTTTCCTAGACAGGAGAGCCTGTATAGCTGGGGGTCAGCAGAGCAGTATAAATAGAGCAACACAGTGATTATGAGGCAAAATGGAGATAGTGGGGATTAATGCAAGAACCAAAAAGGATTTGGCCACTGCTGAGCTTGCTCAGCTTGGATAATGCAGAGAGGCACTGAGAAGAGCAGTGCAGGGTCTTTGTGGGACGTTTCAAAAGTAATAGGTTCGGCATCAAACAAAATCGAGGGCGACAAAGAGAAATTCGGATTGACAGCCTTGGTGAACTGCATTTGTCCTGTCTTGCTGCCACCTGGACCCTGCGGCCAGTGGGTGCTAAAACAGGACGAGAAACAAACTCCCGGGTGACCTCAAATTTCCATGATTGATTGCTGTGTTGGCTCAAAGAAGGTGCTGGGTGACATGGCGCCGTCTCTCCTTCAGCTGCCTTGCAGAGATAAGGTTTTCCTCCTAAGCAAAATTGCATCTTTCATTCATCACAAAAGAATTAGTGCAAAGCTGGGCTAAGCTGCCTTGCTGCAGCTCTGTCCAGTAGGCTCAAGCGCTAAAATACTTGGCAGGGAAATGCTCCTCCTGTTCTCTCCTCCTTTTAAATGATGGCTCCGTTTCTGCAGTGTTTTGAGCTGGGGTCCTAAAATTTGCACCTGGAAGAGAATCTTCTCCAGCGGTTGATAGTTAGGGGCTCTTTATGGGAATAGCTGTAGGATGTAGCTAAACAAACTCCGCCATGGGCTAAGGACTGAGTGGAACAAGTAGGGGAAACTGTGCTGAGATCAGGTGTCAGGTTCAAGATCTCTGGCTCTGTTGCGAATCAGGCTTGATTTAGGAGTTACAGAGCAAAAATGTGTTTTATGTTAAACAGGGAGAGACACATGATTAAAAGTCTTCTTTCTGGCCTTCAGATCTCTATTTCGTCCTAACATTGAGTCAGATGTGGAGAAGACCAGATCATTTTCTTAACCTCTTTGTCAAATGAGAATGGGTTTAGTCTGTTCCGGGCACACAGCTTGGACATTTCCCAAGAAATGGCTAAACTTAGGCTATGAGTATGTCAGACGAGGGGTTGTCTTTTGACAGAGACAAGAAGTTCTAGCAGCGTGAAGCTCTTTTCAGGTGCCTTAACAGATATTTGGAAGAGCTCGTTGCAGCAGGAGGTGGGTGCTGGAAGGGTCACCACCCTGGGTTTTCTGTGCAGCTCTTGCAGGTTCCTCTATCGATGGCCAAGGTAAGAGCTCGTTCGCTGCATGCCACAGCTGGATCTCCAAACTATGTCACCTTCCCTGGCGGAGGGCTGCTCCAGAGGGGGGGCAGCTAGAAATGAGGTCAGCTCCTTCCCTACATGAGGGCGAGCACATCGATCTGTGTGTGCGGGGGTTGGGGGGGGCAGAGGAAAGGTAGATTCTCTTTAGTAAAGAGTTTATTATTCTTTGCACTTATAGGCTGGGCTCACATGGCTGGGACCTGGCTTTTCTCAAGATTTAGTCTTTGGGGAGGATTCAGAGCAAATGCTCAGCACATCATGCAATGCTGGGGCTGACGTCTCCAGACCAGCCAGTCTATTAATACCGTGCCATCTCAGACAGCTTTAGACTCGCTGATTTTTCTGCTGTGGTCCCGGCAATTCTTTAGCTTAAAATAAAAACCCCGAATGCTGGAGAGCCAACGGACATGCCAGCAGTTGCACCTTTTCCTGCTGCCTTTGCCGAGTGCCGGGGTTGGGCATGTGCTCCTGGTCGCACCGCAAGGGACCTGCCTCCGTGGCTGCCTGCACCCCGCTCTGCCCCATAAGGGGTGCAAGCCCTTCCCGTGCGTGTCACCCTGCGCCTACCCTGCAGCGACACGCACAGACAGCTTGCCGGGGACACGTGGGAGGCCCTTCCAGCCGCTACACGCAGAGCCTTAATGAAGCCAGCGAGAGACACACCGGGTATCCCCGAGTGCAGAATTTGGCCCAGATAATCCATCTGCCAGCGAACATGTTGCAGCACAAATCACAGTGATCAAGAGCGCCAGATCCACGTCAGAGTCTCCCTGGAGGACGCGTGGCCTACATAGACCCAACATGGCAGCAGGAGGTTACGTGACAACCTATAAACCTGCTCTCGTTCCGGCTGCCTCCTGGTGAGTCGCTGGCACTTCAAAATGTGCTCCAACCCTTAGCTGCCTGCGCCTGGTTTTCAGCTGATGTCAACCTCGTTACCCTGAAATCGGCTAAGGGATGCCGGTTGACGTCAGCGGAGGAGCCAGCTCCTTGGGTCCCAAGCAAAGAAGTCCCTATGGGATGCAACTTGCAAAATATTAATGGAGAACCGTCACTGGAAGACATTAATTTCCATTAAAATGCACCATCTGCACTTATCCCGTGTCCCAGTTACCCAGTAAAGGAAATTCATCTGTGAACACACGTTTGTACACACGTTTGTTTGCGTGTACAAACCACGCGGTCCCTTTCTGGGTTAGATAACCAAGTTTGAGGGTTTCTAACAAAACCCTCTAAGCTTCCTAGAGATGCCTCGAATCACTTGTTTTTACTGGAGATGGATTCAGTGTTTGCAGTATGTCAGACCTGGCTGTGGATCAGGGTTTCTGTCTCACGTGATTTGTCACTGTGAACTGTTTCTTCTCAGCTTCATTCAAGATTGCCTATGAATTGTTTTTAATTTTATAAGGATGTGAGAACTTTGAAATCAGAATGTTTCGCTCTGCTTTTGACTCCTGTAAGGTATCTTTTGTAGCATTATTGTTATTATACCGTATGAAACAATGAGTCATTGTGAACTGGAAAATTGGAATCTGTTTCCACCTTATCAAAATATTTGTGTTTGGATTTCTCTTCTCTTTTATTTGAGTTGTATCAGATTTTAGAAGAAGGGAAAATAAATTTGCTTCTAGTAAGGAAATGTACCTGGGAGATTTCAGCAGGAAAGGAGCAGTTTAGCTAAAACCTTGCAAAGGTGCTGTGACCTTGGGGCAGCTTTCACGTTGGAGATGATGGGATCCATCCCACCAGAACTTTATTCTCCTCACTAAAACTGCGGTTCTGTCTTAACTGTGACATGGCATAGCATGGTCAAGGCTTAAGAAAAGACTGTTGTACAAATCAAAGCCAGTGTAGCATATTTCATTTTCAAGGTAATACTAAGAAGAGGAGAATATGCAGTTGTTACGTGTTGAAAACCAGAAAAAACAGCCGCTGCTGTGTAAAGGATCTTGCAACTTTATCGCTGCACTCTGTGGGATAAATCCCAGAGCTCTGTCAGTTTAAAAAACAAGCAAACAAAAAACACTTTGGAAACTTAATACGACATGTTAGCGACTGATTTGTCACAACATCTAACGAGTTGCCACGAACATCTTTTAGCAACGCTCGACTGCCTTAAGAGTTCCTGTGCACTGGTGCGCCTGCACCACATCCCTCCGGAGATGCCTTCCAGCCAAAATTATTCTGTGATCCTGTGATACTGTTCTCTTAAACCTCTTGTGCTAAATGCGTGTATACACGCAGACCTACGATTTGTTTTGTTGCAATCCTCCGCAGCTACAAAGCATCAGAGTCGCCACTGCATGAACCTGCTATCTATATAGGTAGCGCGGTAACAGCTTCAGCAACAGTGGGAATGACTCTCAAGTACTTTTCATCGTGTGATTTATGTTATCATAGAGAGGTTAAAGATTGTACCTGCCATTCATGATCCCATAGCAGCAGGCATATATAACTGGGAATTCCTGCATGGAGCAGAGAGGTTGTAAAATACCTTTTAGCTGAGCCACACTGTGGGCCAAAAGGCGGTATCAGATGCCATGGTGAGTGCAAGTGCTTTGGGAGCAGAGATTTGGAATTAGCTATGGAAAAAATCCCCTCCTGATTTTTGGGGGGTTAAGCAGGGGCTGCCTGGAGTAAAGGGCACTCAGGTGGCTTTGGGGTATATTTAGGACCTCTTCAAAGGAACTGGAGGAGATGGCTGGTTATCCTACCCGGCAAGCACCCTGTAGGCTCATCAACGTTAGGGTGAAGCAACATCTTTGGAGACTCAGAAGAAAGAGAGCCTCAAGACCTGCCCCAGCACTGTCCTAGAAAGCCCAGATGATCTGTCCTGCACACACAGTAACCTTCATCAGCGAGGGTCTGCATCCTGGCAAGAGTCTCTTCTGCAATTTCCCACAGCGCATCGTATTAGTCATCCCTATCTATTCAGCTCCTAGTTGAGCAAAGCCTTGTCTTCTTTTGTGTGTGTGTGTGTGTGTGTGTGTTAGCCTGAAAACCTATATTTAAATATGAAGAGGTGGGAGTCAATTTTAATCTCGGTTGTATAATTCCTAAAATGCAACGAGGTAGAGTCTTAGCAGACGGCTACTCTGAGGACGTTGGTGTGTTGTTGCCTTTGCCGGCCGTGCTGGGTGCGTGAAGCCGGACCCGAGCACAACTTGAGCGGAGCTCTGCCCTGCTGTGGGTCGCGGCGGACAGGGTTGCGCTGGCTCTGCCTGGACGTGCCCTGAGTTTTGCTGCGTTTGTTGAGGGGTATAGGGATGTTCACGAAGCCTTCCTGGATTTATGTGCTTCATTTTCACTTCAGTCCTGTCTTGGGCACCCAGACTTGCCCACATGACTCGTTTGATGCCTCTTACTCCATTGCACCATTTAATGCCATTAAACCACCCGGTATTTGGGAGGCAGCAAAGTAATTTGCCTCGACGGAGAGGGCTGCAATATGCTCTCAGAGTGCCTAAGGGACTTTTATGGGATAAGTTCAGGAGAAGAAACCGAGTATAGATTTGGGGCTATTTCTTGCCTAGCAAGAGAAAGGAGATGTGATAAAGCCAGGGACACCCAACGGGCAGCCTCAGCGCAGACCTTGCCTCCCTCGGGTGGCTGTGGAGGGAGCCAGGCACAAATTACTCCTCTAAACCCAGATGCCCCGTGCAACCTTGGCATGAGACTGCAGAGCCCGAAGGGACGAAATGAGTGATGCGAGGCCGTGGAGGAAGCGGTGGCAGAGCCGAGGGGGCCTCGAGGACGGCAGCAGCCCCGGGTGCTCCCTGCCCCGGCTCTTCGTCTTCCTCACGGGCTGCCTTTGCATCCCCTTAATCTAAGCCGGGAAGGCTTAGTCCCGCCTTGTAATCTCGATTTGGAGTTTCGTTATGAATTACTTTAGTCTCCTGTGCCGTTTTAAGTTGATTCGCTATGCTAAGTACTTGCCAAATGCATAATGAGGGTCTAAATCGGCCCGTATGTAACAAGGCAGCAATTCAATTATGCCGAATGCTCACAATTTGACGAAAGCCTGTGTCGCTTGTGTTTTGGGACCCGCGCGCACACACATACACACACACCCCATCTTTTGGAGGCACTTCATGGTTTCTAGCACCCGCCCCATTATTTATTCTTATAAACGCTGCTATTTTCGGCTTCCTACCGCAGCAGCGCCGGCCGGGCAGTTAGCCCTGCGGGGATTTGTATTAATGAGAATTGGAGCAGCTTGCTGTGGGCTCGCCGCTGCCTCTCCCCAAATCCATTCACAAAGTCCGCCTGGCAGCTTTTAAAGACCAACAGCAGAAAGGAGAATTAATCAAATGAAGGGGCTATTAGACAGGGCGCATCCAAGAAGGCCTGGAAGCCGACAGGCCGGCCGACAAAAACAAGCTTTTATCTTTCTAACAAATGCTGAAATCTAGCCGCACCCGAGATAGGCGGCTCTGAAAGATGATTAGGACGGCATAAATAACCGTAACCGTCCTCATGGTTTCCCTAGATCTCAAGCTGCTCCGCAAAGGAAGGGTGACACCCGTAACCTGCTCTATAGATGGGGAGACCGAGGCCCTGGCAGCAGCATTTCCGAAGGCTTTTGCCGGGGGGAGAGGAAAGGAAGGGGATGCCCAGCACGCAGGACACCCGTGGGGTTTAGTCCTTATTCCCAGAGATTTTTGGGCATCGCCTTGGGGAGAGTCACCCCTGCTCTCTGGGCATCATCTCTGTGCATCGGAGAGGGGAGAGTCACAAAGTTGTGGGTCGTATTGCTTTTGGGATGGACAAAACCAGACCTGGAGCTGGCCGCTGGTCCAGCCCCCCAGGCTGTGTGCCCCGATGCTGGGAGCAGAGCGCCAGCAAGCATTTGCGCTTAAGGTACCTGCGAATGATAAAGCAGTCCCTGAAATACAGGTGCGGGGGGCTTCTACCATCCCTGCTCTGGGGATTGATTCTGTCCTTGGGTAGGTGCAGGGGGTGGAGAAGGCGGCTGCAGTGTCGCTCGCGCTGCGTTTCGAGACAGACCTGCAGAAAAACCCTTTCACCTGTTTGCTTTGAAGATTCCTGGTATTCGGATGAGCCGATCCAGATCGAGCCGATCCAGATCGAGCCGATCCAGCGGCCGCAGATGCAAAGTTAAATGTCGCTCGCCGTTTCCCTTCCGCCCTGCAAAAAGCCCGGCGCTGCCGATAGCTGCGAGCTTTTCCTGCCGCCTTCCTGGCCAGGAAACGTCCGTGCAACGCAGCGCCCCGCTCGCGCGGTGCTGGGGCTGACAACAGGGCTAGCAGGTACCGTGAATCATCCTCATTAAAAAGTGTTTCCAGTTCAGCTTCGCCGAGATGCCTCGTGCTGCCTTTGCTGGCACAGCGGAGCTATTAAAAGCTGCCGGGAAAGGCGGGCAGCAGACAGCAGACATGCACAGGTAGAGCCTGAAACCCCAGCGCAGAGGGCCCGGGGCAAGAAACGCGTTGCCTGACCTCCAGGAGGAGGAGGAGGAGGATGGGCCCGAAGGCGGCATCATCTCTGCCCGGCACAGATGCTGTGGCTGGGCACGGAGGGACTTGCCCTTCTAGCATAGGGACTCCCAGTGAGGCTCATCTCTAGGTGACGGTTGTCACCTGCCAGCATGGAGAAAGGAGCGAGTGTCCGTGTCCCCAGGGCTGGGGTGGCTGGCCACCGCGATGGCCGTGAGCGTGGTACCAGCCATGGCATCGGTGCCTGCCGTCCACCGAGCCCCTGGGTTGGCGTTGTAGCAAAACATATAGCCTGCATAGGGTCCAGCAGAGCTGGTCTTCAATAGCCAGGACCCACGATGTCCACGCGTGCTGGGCCTCGGCGTCTTTGGGGTCCTGCGCTAGGGTAGATGCGTGCCTAACATGACTGCACGCGTCGCAGAAGTTGGAGGATTTAGCAGGATTTCACAGTTGAATTGTGGCCTTTGATAACGGTTGAGCAAGGAAAGATCTTTTGGGTTGATTTTTCTCCAACGGACTCTGCCACCCTCGTGCTTTTCAAAGCCGTGAGTCAGATCTCACCCTTGCTCTTCCTCCTCCCTGAAATCATCAGACACCTCTACTGCTCACGAGATTTTGGAGGATAGCTGTAATATCTCCTGAGGGGTTTTTGCTGTCTCTGCTCTGTGTGTGAGCTAAAAAGTCACTCTTTTAAGCAAAAGGCGAGGGTCTCCCGTCATTGCCGGGTGCCAGGAGCTGGGGTTAGCGGGAGAGGGAAGCCAGCCTGAGACATCGCAAGATCTGCCAAGACCGTCAAGGCGGTTTTACCGTGCATCAGGGAGCGCCTATTCATCCTCAGTCCTCCTGATGGATCAAATGGATGAATCAAAAGCAGAAATAAACCCTGGCAACTAAAAACTCATTGCCAGCTTCACCAGTTATAATGAGCTCACATAAGCTCCGTTACCGCAAGGGCAGATGTCGATCCTGGCAGAGACCCCCCACGGCGTCTCGGCTCCCTCCCTGCTCCGATGGGCACCGGCTTATCCCCTGTGTCTTTCTCCACGATGCTTAAAGCCGCTCTTGGACCTGGCTCCCGCTGGCGTCTGGGTGCAGCAGGCAGCGTTGCGCCCTGGTGCTTGCGCTGGGTGCCCGTTGCTCTCCCTCCAAGGTGGCTTTCCCAGGCGGGAAAGCCAGGATGAACGGGGAAGGCAGCTGACTCCCCCTCGCTTGCCTGTTCTCCATCTCATCTTGTGCTTCCCCAAGAGATGAAGGAGGAGAAAGAGCAACTGAAGAGCAAGATTTGCATTCAAAAAGAAAGCGAGTGGCAGACAAAAGGAATAAGGTCGGAGGAAAGACTTTCAATCCTTTTGGGGAGAATTCTTCTTTTAAGAAGGTCTTCTCAAGTTCCCTTTCTTGCTATCTCTGGGCTGTTAATAATTCAGTGATTTATATTTGCAGCAAAACCTGGCGTCTCGGGTAGTTATTTCTGTTTGCAACGACTTTAGCGGATTAATGGCGGGTGCTGCCTTTTGAACCGAAATGAGTTCGTTTGCGGAATTAAAGTTTCATTAAGAGTCACTGCTACCTTTTCATGTGTTCATTTCTAATTGAGTTTCTTTATTTCATTTTTTTTGGTGGGGGAAGGGAGGACAGAGGAAAAGAATTGCAATACTCTTCCGGCAAAGCTTTTTATTAAGGGTGAGCTGTGAAAGAGAAGCAGGCAGTGAGTCAGCATCCTCTCCTGCCTCTGCTGCGAGCTGAGCTGTTGCTGGGGTTACTGTTGCAGGTGGCAGCGTGGATGCATCTTGCTACTGTCCCCAAGCTGAGCAAGGACCTGATTTTCCTAATATGTAAAAAAATCATAGGGTAACATTCAAGGAAGCCACCCCGCTCCAAAGAAATTATCCCCGAGTCCCTCCTAGGGTCGTGTTGGTCTTGCTAGAGAAATGGAAAATAAGAGCCCTTGCTTTTGCTTCAGGGGTTGCGCAAGAAAAGTTGGCTGAGCAAATCCTTCGTGAGTTGTCAGCAGATCTTTTTTGGTATTACTAGCCCTGCTGTTGTGCCTGATTCGTGCCTTTGCCAAAAAGGCGTCGTTTTCGGTGCCTTCCTCGTTGCAAACGCCCTCGGTGCTGAGGGAGTTTCTGAGCAGGCTTTCGGAGGTTCTTGGAAATGGGTTCTGCAAGGAGGGGGATTCCAGACGTGAACTGATGTCATTAAAAAGCAGGAAATAGGGTTAGGCCTAAATTGCAGGGCTGAGCTGCAGAGCTCGGGGCTTTGCTGCCCAAATCCCGCTGGCGTGAGCGCCCATTGGTTTGGGTATCCCAGCTAAGAGGCCAGGCCTTTGGCTATTCCCTGGGAAGTGCTAAGCATCAACTTTGCGTGTTTGCCGGGATCCAGGTGTTAGAGCTAAACGCAAGCAAACTTAACTGCCTGCTTTTGCAAACTGCTCGGTGGCTATGAGCCCTGGTCCCCTGCAGAAAATAACGCCCAGCTTTTCAAAATGTTTCTGAGCAGAAGTGCTTTTTATAACAAGCTCGTTGCCAGCAGGATGGTCGTGGGTCGTGGGTCATGGGATAAACTCGACATGAAGGTGTGGAGGAGAGTCGAAAGAGCCTTTGGGCAGATGAGAATTTCCCCTGGACTGGCAGCTGCGAAGGGAAGGATGACAATGTTAGCACTTAATGCAGGGCTTTATGGTTCAAAGAATGGCACAAACATTGACTCATTAACTCAAACCGTGAAGCCAGGAAGATAGGGCTGCAGTAACGTGTTTAGCCTGGTGACGTGTGCAAGTTTTAATTTTCTACTTAGCCATTTCCTTTGAGACGTCAAGCCCGAGGACCGTGTCGCTGGGAGATCCAGGCCACTGGAGCATCTCATTCCTTACCCTGTTGCCCTCTAATCGCGGCCGGGCAGCAATTGCCCTGTTTGTCCTCGTGACTTTATCAAACCCTAATGGAAGTTCGATGGCTTCAGAGCAATCATACCACAGCGAGGTCCTTGGACACCCGGATCATATGGGGTCCTTAGATGCACAGATCTGGCTCAGGCTCCAGGCTCTGCCAGTCCTGCTGGTTCAGAGCGGACTGGGATGCTCTGGGGAACAAGCCTAGTTCTCCGAGAGCTGGGTGCCAGCTCCCGGCTGCACCCCTGGGTTGCTGGGTGGTTGCTTCCTCTCCAACTTCCACCTAGCAGGTGGGAAGCAGTTCTGGGCAAACTTTGTCAACACAGGGAGAAATTTCCTTGCTGGTAAATGAATAAAAACTGCCCTTTCGTTTGCACGTCTGTTGTCCAAATTGCGGCTGGCTCGTCACGAAGCTGAACGCGCTGGCGCTTGCGTTAAGCTGTGCTCCTCACACTAGTTCTTGGCTGGCACCAAAGCTGCTGAAATGTGGCTCTTCTCCAACGATGTCGAAGACGCGCGGCTTATGGTAGTCGTACCCCACTTGAATACGGTGTACTGCCAACGCCTCGTGCCTCGTTGTTGGCTCCAGGTGACACATATCTCTAATACGATGTTCACTGAACTGGCAAAGGAAAAACTATAAAAAGATTTGGAGGGCTGGGGAAGGCGGAGGGACGAGATCCAAGAGACAAAACCCAGGCGGAAAGGCCTTGCCTGCTTTCCAGGCAGAGCGGTGTCTATCACGGAGATGGTGTGCTCTGGAGAGACAGCTCGGTGCCCTCGATAAATCTCCTCCGTGCTCAGCTCACGCTGAGCTAGTTGCTAGCAGCCTAGCGGTTAGGGCAAAGAGGGGTTGAGGCAGGCATCCGTCCCCGCTACCCAGCACCCGTGCCAGGAAAAATCAATCAGCTTCTGGGAGCCCGTTTATTTATGCAAAGCTAAACAATGGGAAAAGCGCGAAGAGCGTATGCTCTGAAAATATATATCTGCCTTGAAGCCTCTACAAGGACGTTTGGTGGCACAGCTGCGACTTGCAGGTTCTCCAGTTATTTCGAGGCAAAGGAAAATCCCAAGGTTGGAGCCGTCTGCGCAGCCAAAGGGAGTCAGGTACCAACTCACTCTGAAAATTCAACCTGAACTACTGCTGTGAAGGGACTGATCCTGCACCAATTCCCAGTGAATATCCTTAATTCCCTCTGAAAATGCAGCCTAAAATACTGTTGTGAAGAGTCTGTGTTTTAGGGCAAACTCTTCCACAGCCCGAGGGGCTCCCAACTACATTAACTTAGACAGAGAGGAATTGCTGGGTTTGGTTATCGGAGGGGCTCAGCGACCGCAGTTTTGGCTGCCGTCAGATGCCATTGCGACTCGCTTGGCTTTCATAGGCTGTAAATGCTCCGTCTTGCCCTGCGCTGGCCTGCTGGATGAGGGCGAATGTCATCAAACCGAAACAAGTGACATCTGTAGAATAAATAATTCAACGGGCGAGCATTCACCCCTCGCCGGCGCGACGCGCTCCCTTCAGTGGCAAGCACGACGAGTGACTGCCGCTGCCCGAAATTTGGGCTTTCGAGCCTTTACGCTGAAAGCGGATCCGTCCTGGGACTCGGCGCTGATGCCGCGGCTGCGCCCTGCTGCTAAGGGTCCCCGAAGAGCAGCCTCGGCGCCGGCCTTTGCCGTCGCTCACTTTCCCGGTAATCGCACCGTAACGCGGTCGTCGTACCCTCGCGTGGATGTTTTTAACCATCGTAATGAAAACACGGTGCCATTGCCATGCTGTCTCAGTGGATTTGTGGTTAAATTGCTTTGTCGATGTAATCTTATCTCTTAATGACAAAATAATGGCGTGCAACAGGAGCTGCGGAGGCTGCGCTGGATATCCTTTTGCCGTCATTGTGAAGGCCTGCGAACATGATCCCCATTACGGCAAAATTTGCATTAACATTGTTTGGCCAACATAATCCCACCCGGTAATCGCATTTTTTAGGGCATTAAAATAGGTCTAACTATATCCTGAGCTGTAACCCCTGGGCTCCCAAAGAGTCGGCTGGGATTTGGCCAGGACAGCTCTATTAAAGCCAACGGAGTCCCCGTTTGGCTGATGTCTTTTAGCCACCAAATCTTGTTCTTCAGTAGCAAAATGATACTCACTGGCTAAGTCCGCAGTGTCGCGGCAAAAAAAATAACATGAAAAATAGCTGCTGTCCATGCTCTGCTATTTCAGGTTAGCGGTTCGATTCCCACTTCCCTCCATCTGTTAAAAATAATGACTGCTCTCTAAAGACCTGCTGCCTTCGTTAGCCGGATTGCAGCAGTAGGAGACGAGCGTGGCGTGCTCCGGGCCCCGTTGTGCTTGGTGCCCTGAAGAGAGGCGTTCGTTATCCTTACGGAGCCTGCAGCAACGGTCCTCACCTGCGCTGACTCGCAAGCAACCAGCTTTATTTGGGCAGCACTGCATTTTGCTCCCTATTATTCAAAATTTCAGCATCTTTCTCGTTTTCTCAACTCAGGAGCGCAGCTAAGAGCCTCTGGTGAAAGATTTAAGTAGACCATAGGCAGGAGGCAAGGATTGCTCCTAATTTGCAGATGAGAAACTGAGGCACGGACGGATTCACGGACTCGCGCTACCACTGAGTTTCGCAGCTGGTGATTAAGGCAGGAACAGGAAGAGGGGCAGTGTGGTTCAGCGGTCAGAGCGCTACATTAATCCCGGGAGATGGAGATCGGGTTCCCTTGCTCTCCTGCTGCCTCGAGGGCACCGGTGGAGTTGGTTAGGGCAGAATTTGTCTTAGCCTCCGAATACGCAGAGCAAAAAAGTGGCCGAGACAGTGCAGGAGCGTTGCCACCTCCTGCCTGCCTGGGGGAGAAGGGGAGGACAGCAGAACGGGGCATCTGCAGACAGAGGTAGCCTTGGGTGACTTATTCCCCGGTTGCAGAGCAAATAATCATAAAAATTTGGGATAATCTGACTGAGAGGAACCAGCCGAAGGTTACAGTGAGGGCAAGCAGGTCGGAAAGCAGGTTGGAAAGCCAAACCTAGGCTTTGCCTAGGCTGTGATTAGTGAAAACCCGATTGAGGGAAGGACACGAGGAACCTCGGGAGCGAGTTCACGCGGTCTTGCTGCAGCAGCTGGCGCTTGGCACGTTCCCTGCGGTGGGAGGGGAGAGGACGCGTTTGCAGCGCGTCAAGATGCTGTTGCTGCAGCCTTACTGCTGAGAGGTTGCCGATCCTCGGAAATAAAGACCAGCCCGTTTGTCCCAGGTTTATCAATGGAGACGGGCTCCTCATTCAAGGGCGAGAGAGCAGAGAGCCCTCCAGCAGCCCTGTGCAGGGAGCTCCCGCTCACACCACCCGCCAGGCTGGGGCTGCCGGCAGGGGAAGGGGGGGTGTTTCTTCACCCCGGGGTGCTGCAGGTCCGCGCGGGAGCTCGGCAAGCGCTCCGCCTGGCGCAGCCTAATTGGCTTTGATGGGATTACGGTGAGGCGGCCGCAGAGTAAATAAGGCCAAGGAGGCCAAGCGGCGCCTGGGGTGGCCGGGCCAAAGCCCCCGGAGAAATCCCTTGACGGGGAAGGTTGGGGAGTGGGGCAACGCCAGGCGCTCGAGGGTTAATGCGTGTTTGGGTTGCGGGTGATGGAGGAAAGGGTTGTACCCTGCTCCCGGTTTTTGGAGAAGGGCTTTTCCTAGCAGCGCTCTCCGGATGGCTTTGCTGGCACCAATTTCCCCCGGGTTTACCCCGACGGAGATCCAGAATAAACTGTTGCAATTATGGAAGGTTGCCTCAAGCCTTTTGTCATCGATAAATGTTTATGGTATGAAAGCAGCCTTGTTTGTTTGCCTTAGACCAGATGACAGTGATTTATTGGCAGAAATCCTGGCAGAGGAAAGGGATGAGCCAGACAAGTCTTGAAGTGCTACACACATGTACGCGGTGCGCAGCTGATGGCTGTTTCATGCTCACGAAACGCGCAGGAAATAGCTCCTCGCGCTGGGATGCCAGCAGTCGTTTCGAGGAATTTTCCTGGCTTTCCTAACCTACAAGCAACGCCGGTAGCTCAAGGGTTAATGATCAGCCCAGGCTGTGCTTCCTGCCCTGTCCGGGGGCTGGGAAACTTGGGAGATGCTCCGGGTTGAAAGGGAGGAGTGCTTGCTCTCGCTGGGAGCACATCCCGGATTTGCGCTATTAATTGCGGTAGCAGAGACGGGGTGAGCGGATGGGGATCTGTTGGCCCAGCTGTCTCCTCCAAGGCCAGCTTGCAGCCTCGGATGAAACGGGCCTCCATGGATGGGGTTTAAAGCCAAGGATGGAGGTGACAACAAGGGACATGCATCAAACTCCATGGCAAGGTGCACGTCCCCGTGCAAGCAGGATCGCAGGGGACCGTCTTCGCAGGGGAGCCTGCAATTTTCCTGGTGGTGTAAAAAATTGCCATGCTGGGCATGCTGTCCGGAAAGAGCACCAGGGATGATTTTGGGAGATGCAACCGCCACGGGCGGCTTAGCCAAAGGCTCTGCTTGGCCTCGGCGCCGCGTGGGAGGCCCACCTTGTCAGCGGGACCCCCTCGGTGTGCCTAATTCCTGGGAAACCTGACGGGTGGGCGCTGATGCCTTGGGACAAAGGGTTTTTTTCCCCGCGTCGGCTCTGCCAGCGTCGGTCCGGCGTTCCCGCGCCCGGTGCGGAGCCAGCTCTGGCGGCGCTGTTTAGTGTTGATTTTCCCCCGTGCTTGGCTTCTTTTATGGCTTTGTATATTTTGTGCAGCTTGTTGCTAATTTAAAGCATAAATAAGTTTGATCTTTTCATCTGTTTCTCTCCCTACCTTCTGGAGGCTGTTCTAGTTAAAAATAACCGCGGTAATAAGCCGGAGTGGGGCTCCAATCTGCCGGAGCGCTTCTAACCTCCTTCGCAGCGGGACCACCCGGGCGACGCAGGGAAGGCGGCGCGGTCGGACCTCTCACACCTCCCTGAGCCTCGTGGCCGGGCTTCTTCCCGAGCGGGTAATTCCCTGAATTGCCCAAGCCCTGTTTGGCACGTGCCTTGGGATTAGAGGGCTTTGGGAGAGCGAGGGGTGGGTTGGGGAGAGCTCTGGGGGCAAATCTCACGGGGCCGGAGCGTTTGCACGAGCCGTGCTGGGTGCTGGTCGCCGCGGTGGAGGCTTTTCCCTTTAAAAAAAAAAAAAACCCTTTCATCAAAATTGATCGATTTGCATAAGATCAGTTCAAGGAGGTGGTGGGGGGGGGAATGAAAAGCCGTTTGGCTGGCTCGGGGAGGGGGGGGGGAAACGCTGAAAGGCAGATCTGCGTTTCAGACTGCGACTGCCTTCAGCTGCGATCCGACTGCGCTTCGCTCCTCCGCTTGTTTGGCTGCGGGGAGGCACAGGCACACACGCGCACACACACGCACGCTCTGTCTCAACCTCTCTCCTATGCAAAAAAAAAAAAGAAAAGAAAAGAAAAGAAAAGAAAATCCCTCCGACTGTAGCTGAAATGCTGATTCAAAACAACTGTTGGCTGCTCTCTGAGGCGCTGTCTCTGCTTCCCGTTAGCCGCAGCCGCGTCCCCGAAACGGTGACCCGCAGCGGACAGGCAGAGCCGAAGCGCCGGCGTTAAAAAATAAAAAAATAAATCACATTTTGGCTTTCCCCCCGGGGTGGGGGGGGGGGAAAGCAGGAAAACTCCTTCTAGGCAGCGCCGCTGCCAGGAAAAAACTCTTCCCCCCGCGCGACCGGCGGCCGCGGAGGGGAGACGCGGGGGCCGGGGGGCCGGGGGGGCCGGGGGGCCGCGGCCGGCCGGGGCGCGCTGCTGGGGGTGGCTCCGGCGAGCGAGGCGGCGCCAGGGCTGGGGGCGGATTTTTTGAGAGGAGCCTCCGCTGCTCAGAGCGGCAGCGGGCGCCGGAGGAGTCGGGCGGTTGCTTCTCCCTCTCCGCCCGCAGGAGGACGAGGAGGAGGAGGAGGAGGAGGAAGAAGAAGAGGCGCCGCCGCCGCCTCCTTCCTTCCTTCCTTCCCCTCCGTCCTGCCCGACCCCTTCTCCCCCACCTTTATGGACGAGCGCCTGAGCTTGCTCCGCTCTCCGGCTGCCTCCTCGGCCGGCCGGCCCCCGCGGGGCAGCGCCGCCAGCAGCCACCGCAACCTGGGCTACAGCGAGCAGCCGCCCGCCGCCCGGCAAGAGGAGGACGAGGGCGAGGAGGCGGAGGAAGGCAGCATGACGGTGGTGGTGGCGGGGGGCGGCGGCGACCCCTTGCCGGAGGAGCCGCAGCATCCTCACCCTCTGCTCGGCGGCGACCGCTACGACCAGCCGCCGCCGCCGCCGGGCGCCGCCGCCGCCGCCGGGCACCCCGCCGCGGGCGGCGAGCACGAGTGCTGCGAGCGGGTGGTGATCAACATCTCGGGCTTGCGTTTCGAGACCCAGCTCAAGACGCTGGCGCAGTTCCCCGAGACGCTGCTGGGCGACCCGCGCAAGCGCATGCGCTACTTCGACCCGCTCCGCAACGAGTACTTCTTCGACCGCAACCGGCCCAGCTTCGACGCCATCCTCTACTACTACCAGTCGGGCGGGCGCATCCGGCGGCCCGTCAACGTCCCCATCGACATCTTCTCCGAGGAGATCCGCTTCTACCAGCTGGGGGAGGAGGCCATGGAGAAGTTTCGGGAGGACGAGGGCTTCATTCGGGAGGAGCAGAGGCCGCTGCCCGACAAGGAGTTCCAGCGCCAAGTGTGGCTCCTCTTCGAGTACCCGGAGAGCTCTGGGCCGGCCCGAGGCATCGCCATAGTCTCTGTCCTGGTCATCCTCATCTCTATCGTCATCTTCTGTCTGGAGACCCTGCCTGAGTTCAGGGATGATCACGACTATGAGGGAACCGGGGGGACCTTTGGGACGGGTGGTGGCCCTTTCCCACCTGATGTCTTCACCAATTCCTCGTCCTCGGCTGCTTCCATGGTGTCGTCCTTCACCGACCCTTTCTTTGTGGTGGAGACTTTGTGCATCATCTGGTTCTCTTTTGAGCTGCTCGTCCGCTTCTTCGCCTGCCCCAGCAAGGCCACCTTCTCCAAGAACATCATGAACATCATTGACATTGTGGCCATCATTCCCTACTTCATCACGCTGGGCACCGAGCTGGCCGAGAGGCAAGGGAACGGCCAGCAAGCCATGTCCTTAGCCATCCTTAGAGTCATCCGCCTAGTCAGGGTCTTCCGCATCTTCAAGCTCTCCCGGCACTCCAAGGGGCTGCAGATCCTGGGGCAGACCCTCAAGGCCAGCATGCGGGAGCTGGGTTTACTCATCTTCTTCCTCTTCATTGGCGTCATCCTCTTCTCCAGCGCCGTCTACTTCGCAGAGGCCGATGACCCCAGTTCGGGTTTCAGTAGCATCCCCGACGCCTTCTGGTGGGCAGTGGTGACCATGACCACAGTGGGCTATGGGGACATGCACCCCATCACGATCGGGGGCAAGATTGTGGGGTCTCTCTGTGCCATCGCGGGGGTGCTAACCATTGCTCTCCCTGTGCCTGTCATCGTCTCCAATTTCAACTATTTCTACCACCGGGAGACCGAAGGTGAGGAGCAAGCCCAGTACATGCACGTCGGCAGCTGCCAGCACCTCTCGTCCACCGAGGAAATGAGGAAGGCTCGCAGCAATTCCACCCTCAGCAAGTCGGAGTACATGGTGATAGAAGAAGGGGGCATCAACCACAGTGCATTCAAACAGGCTACCTTTAAGACAGGCAACTGCACAACCACAAACAATCCCAACTGTGTGAACATCAAAAAGATCTTTACGGACGTTTAAAAACAAAACAGAACAAACAAACAAACAAACAAACAAAACCCTGAGGCTGCGTTGCAAAACAACAACAATAATAATGCAAAATGACTGTGTACTCAGTGTTGTGTGGAACATGCACCATCGTCGGTCCGTGTGTGCCCTTGGTTTTATACGTTTCCTTTTTTTTTAGATTGTTCCTTTCTATCGATCATAAAAAGGAGGATTTAAAATGCTCCGAAGAAAAGAGGACGGGTAAAGGGTAAAGGCGAGGAAGACGAAGGCAAAACACACTCACCCTGGAAACAGGTGTTTGTTCTGCAACGTGTGGCAGGGCTGCTTTTGTTTTCTCCTTTCTGGGGACGTCTTGCTTGGCTTCTGTTTTGTTTTGTTTTGTTTTGTTTTTGTCCTCCCCCTTCCCTAAAGGCAGTGTGTAGCTGTTTTCCCTTCCATCACATAAGCTCACTTGTTGGATTAGCAACCGCGAGTTGGGTGGGGAGACGAGAAAAACATGTTGCGGAGCTCGTTGGAAGGAGATGGGGGTTGGGAGGAAAACGACCGCTTAATTTTGCAAAGAGTCTCTGTTACCACATTGTTAAATGATGCTTAATATCGAAACATGTGGTGTGCCATTAGGGGCGCATCCCAGATTCCCTTTTCTCCCCTTCTAGATCTTTTTTGAAATTCTAATCTGGCCGGAGAGCGAGTGTAATCACTTCTGATTTAAACAGCACGAAGAAACAAAAAAAAAATTCCTCATTTTCTATTCCTAACTCCCTTCCCCTGCAACCCTACGGGATTATTGCATCCGACAGAAAATTGCTGTCCGCCCGGCGAGCGTGAGCACGGGGCAGGGGGAGACGAAAGCGCAAGATTTAACGCTCGCGGCGAGAGCCCGGGGCGCGGGGAGCGGTGCCGGCGCGGAGCCGGGGCTGGCGGCGGCGGCGGCGCGCTCGGCACCCGAACCCGCGGGAGATTTCCGCCCGGCTGCGATGCAGTCGCGGGAGCGGCGGCCGCTTCATCGCCAGGAGATAAAAGCGGCCGACGGCGCCTTGCAGCGGAAGTTGCTAATTCGGACCGGAGTGATGCAGTTGCCATGGCGACCCCGGTTTCCTGGGAAACCCCCGAAGGTTGTCATGGCATCCCGGCTGCCAGCCCCCTCGGCGGGTGCCCTTCCCGCAGCCGCCCTTCCAGACGCTTCCAGCTCCCGCGGGACGGCCGCGACGCCGGCGCGGAGCGGGTGCCGGCCCGAGGCGGGCGCTCCGCACCCGTTGCCCGGCCCGCCGACCGTCCCGCTCGGTCCACGTCCCCCGCCGCATCCGTTTGTAGGCAATAAGCACGCCAAAAGTCCACCTCGCCCCGGCCGCCCCGGCGACGCGATTTGGGAAGCGGCGTCTCTCGATGCAAACGCAAGCGCCCGCCGAGCCCGAGCGGCCGACCCACGTGCGAGCGCGAGCGGCGCCGAGCCGGGGATTGCCGCCCAGCGACGCCAACCTCTCCAAACCGCGGGGGAAACCCACGCAGCCGTAAAGAGCAGCATTGCAAAGTGCCCCAAACCCCGCCGGGGGAAACCATGCCCGCTTCATCCTTCCTTACGCGCCCGGGGCCGCGGGACGTCAGACAGGAGCAGGTGAGCTTCGCCCGCGGCGCTTAACGCCTCCTAAGGTACCATTGCTTTTTTGGGACGGACCTGATGTCTTGCCCAGTTTTGCATCCGACCGGGCTGCCCTCATGTATTTATGCGCCTGTTGGGTGGAGTGCAACAACACCCTATGTCTCCTCTGATTAACCGGCTTTTCCCCCCCTCGCCGTCGCTCGCTCCGGGCGGGCAGAAGGGGCGGCAAAGCCGCGCGGCTCTTGGCAGCCCCGTTTTCTTCCGCTGAAAAGGTTGCTGGCGGCGTTTCCGCCGCGAGCAGGGCCGACCGGTGCTCGCGGCGCGGGCTGGGGAGGCAGGGCCCCGCGCCGCGGGTGCTCGGGCGCCGCGCACCTCTCCGGCTCGGCGCGCCTTTGCCCTTGCTCTGCGGTTTCTCGCTAAGTGCAAACAGATTCCTTCGCTGTAGCGAACCGCGCGGGAACGCCGGGAGATGCCTCTTCCAACAAAAGAGCAACTAGACTCGTAACCGAGGTGAGTCACACGTTTAGCCGAGCGTGCAGAAAGGGAGGATTTGTCCCGGGGAGATCCTGGCCGCGCGGAAATCAGAGCTGAGCCGGGATTTTAGCCAGACTTAAAAGGATCAGAGCAATTCGTAACATGTAACGCTCGCCCTTAGCCTCGTCTTAGCCCCGCTGTCTTGCTCAGTTAATAAAAAAAAAAAACCCTTATAACCGAGCAAAACACCGGGGCAGCTCCTCAGCTAACGGTATCTGACAGCTTTATTGGAGCTGCAGTAGTTTACAGAGGCTGAAGATCTGATCGAATAATCTTTATTAGTTGGATGTGCTGGAGCTTTGCCACGGCGGGAGCTAGCAGGCAGCTCGCATCTCCCGGGCAGCCTTTTCCAGGGTGGCAAAGGTGGGACCCGCAGCCGGGAGACCTTTTCCGAATAACCTCCCGGCGGGTTTTCACCCGCGCCGGCCTGGCTGGGTTGTCCCGCCGTGCCTCTCGCCCCGCTTCTGCCCGTCCTGGCGGAGGCTGCGATGCTTTTGCCCGCCACGAGCTCTCGCTTCTGTATTGTTACCAAAGAGTTGACGCACCAGGCTGGTTTGGGTTTAAAAGCAGTGGAAACACTCTCCCACTCAGGAGGGTTCGCAGATGAGTTTTGCATCTGATTTTTCCCGGCGACAGCTGTACGTATGGCAGGGCTGGTATGGAAACCGCGCGTTAGCGTGTAGGTGGCATAGTACAGTCTGCAGCTCGCTGAGCCGTGCGGACACGTGCCCGGCTGCTCCTTCGCTTTCAGGGCTCCCCCTTGCCTGATTTTGAGTGCCGGACGGGACAGAAATGACTCAAGACTGGTTTTATTCACAAGGAAAAGTAGCGTACGGGAGAGACGGCGAGGAAGGCAGCGCAGCAAAAGGCCGTTTCTCGAGCCGCTCTGTCCTTAGGAGCAGCCCGCGAGCGGGGCGGCTGCGCCCGCGGCTTTGCCTTGGAGCGGGCCAGCGGCGCTCAGCCAAGCTCCTGCCTGACCTTCTCCGATCGCGATCCGAAACGGAGCGGCAGCTGGCGTTGCTTCCCCGCCTGGCGCCGCCGCCGTGCCCTCCGAAACCTCCTCCTCGTCCTCCTCCTCCTCCTCTTCCTCCTCCTCGTCATCCTCATCTTCCTCCTCCTCCTCCTCCTCCTCCTCCTCGTGGTGCCTCTGTCCTCCACCCGCCTCCTCTGCCAAGACCAAGCGACGCCGGCTCCGGCACCGCTGCGACGCCCTTCGGCTTGCCGCCTTGACGCCATCACTTTTTCAGCCCTTTTTTTGGCCTTTCGGTCCAAAACACTCCCGTTTTGCAGCCCAGTGAGCGCCGTTGGGGTGCCGTCCGACCGTGGGTGCAGACGCGAGTGCGGGCCGGGGGGATGCCCGCTGCCTCCAGGAGGGTCACGTTTCCTCCCGGGCAGTCACTGCTGCTCCATCACTTGACAAAGGAAATCTTTCTCTTATCCTCATTTTTTTCCCCAAATCCGGTGCCGCCGAGGCCCTGAGCTGCGGGCTACGGAGCGTCTTTCCAGCGCCGGGGAAGGGACTCTTGCAGCGGGCGAGCGCGCTTAGAGAAATCGGTTCAAGCGTGTAGTTTGGAGCCCTCTTCCTGCCAAGCTTTTAAAATATGCATATCTTTGGGTGAGCGCACGGAGGCTCTGAGCCCAGCCTGCTTGGAGACCAGGCTTTTTTTTCCCCCCCGCCCCGTTTTGCCTTTTTTTTTTTTTTTCCCAAACAAAAAACTAGGTGGCTTGCAGACCCGCGAGTAAAACCAGACAAATAGGATTTCAGCGGGATGACTGCATCGGGCCTTAGGTCTCGTGCTGCGCACGGAGAAGGGGAGCCGCCTAGGCAGCCCTCGCGCAAAGCCAGCGCAGGCGGAAAACAGGACTTTTCCGGGTGTTATCGGCTCTTTGTGCTGCCGCGGGGCCGGCGCTGCTCTTCCGCGCCGTTCCCCGCTCCGGGGCTGCTTGGGAGTCCGGCGCGGGGATGTGGCCGGCTGGCTGATCCCGTCGGGCTCGGTCGTGCGGCTGGAGGATGTGTTACAGGCAGGTAGCCAGGCTGCTGCTGCGTTTCCCAGTTTTCCCTAGTTTTCCCTAGTTTCACGTATATGCTGGAGGCTGCTCGAGCGCGGGGGACCCCGAAGGCAGCCGGATTGTCCCGGCCCGGGAATCGCTGCCCGGGCAGAGCGGGCAGATATCGTAGGAGGTTTCTTAGCTTCGTTTTGGGGCTTTTCCCAGCTGGAAATGGGTGAGCTGATGTGAGACGAGTTGTCAAGTTCTCAGAGCATCGTCCGGGGCCGTCCGGGAAACGATCTAACGGGGAAGAAACCCCAAAGTAACGCTCCCGCAGCGACGGGGCAGCCCGGGGCTGCTCGCGGCTCTCGGGCGGGCTGGAGGAGCCGGCGCGGTCCGCAGCGGCCGTCGGCCCCCCAGGGCTGCCCGTCCGCCCCTCCGGGACCGGGGCAACCACCCGGCTGGACCCGCCGGCCCCAAACCCGCGTGCGGGGCCAAGAGAAACCTGTGCCAGCCGGAGGGAGGATGCTTCATGGCGATTTATAGCTCTCCTGGGGCAAAAAAAGGACTGGCGTTAGGGCAGAGGAAACGGCGCAGATATACAGGCAGAGATATTGTTTAACATCGGCCAAGCGAGCTCACTGCCCAGGCGCAGAAGCGCCTGCCCGCGGCGCCTGGCTCGGCTCCAGCCGGGGCCATCGCGCCACATTTGCTGCTCTGAACCCTGCCGGCCTTGCTGCGGTCGAGCCCGGGACACAATCGAGACCTTTTACACCCGATCTTGGCTTCCCAAGCAGGAAAACGAATAATGAAAGCGATATTCATCCCACCGAACCGGGGGGCGCGTGTCTGCTGGTTTGCACTTTGGAAGGCATCGGCGCTGCAGCGCCTCTGTTATTTGTCACCGGGCTAAAGCAACTCGCATTTTTTGCTCATGAGAACTTTCCTCCCGGCGGAAGAAGGATGCACCCGAAGCCGTTTCATCACCGCCGCTGGAGCGCGAGGCGAAACCGCCGTGCAGAACGCTCCGCGGAAACCCTGCGGGAACTGCACCGCCGCCGCGTTTGCTCCGTCCGGCCTTTGAGGAAACGCGGCTCTGACGCCCGCGGGTCGTGGCAGTCCCTCTGCCTCTTATCGTTTTCACCGCCGAGGAGGCCTTGCAGTAGGACGGCGCGTGACCGTCCCCTCCAGGCAGCATCGGTTTCCTCCTTTTTCCGAATCGGGACACGCTCGAGCAAATTAAAACCTGGCTCGTAGTGCTGCGAGCCGAAGCTTCGGCGTCCCCCTGGTTGGGAGCAGCTAAAATCCTACCTATTACTGCTCTTCCCCTTTTCATAGCTCAAATAATCTCTCCCCAACCGTGTTGCGCGCTACTGTTAAGACCTCTAGGTTAGCCGTGCAGATGACAGCATGCTCTGCTGGGTTTCTGGGGGTGATTCATTTCCTTTGGCCTCGTATTGCAGGTGCTTTTCTGAGCAGCGACAAGCTCTGGCACGTCTGCTGCTTTTCTACATTGGTTGCCCTTAATTTTTAGCATCTTTGCACACACGGGAAGGCCCCGGGTTGGACGCGCAGCTCTGACAACCGGCAAAAGCCAGCAGCTAGCTTCTGCCTTGCTGTCAGGGAGCGTTAGTCCGTTTAGTTTTCCTTTGACGCTGTCCAGCCCCAGCTGCTTCGGACAGATACGGAAAATCCTTTCGGGTTGTGTCATGGTTCGATCGGCAGCGGAAGCAGGGGAGGCTGAGCCGCGCGCCGGCAGCGGGGCTCCTTGCGGCTCCTTGCGGCCCCGGGGGGCTGGCGCTCGCGAGAGCCCGGAGGTTGCAGCGGAGCACAGCAAGGACGGCCGCGCGTTCTGCAAAAGCATCCTGCCAAGATGCTTTTTTTTTTCCTGCCGGGGAGGGGGAAAAAAAAAAAAAAAGCAGAAAAATATATATTTGCTGTTTCCTTGTCGGTAGCAAAAACCGAGCTGAACGCGCTGGGGCGTAGCGGGTTGATTCTTGCGCAGGGGGATTCTTGCCACCGGCCCGTGAAAACAGGCAACTTTGCAGCACGGTGACTTTGGGAGATGCCGGCGAGGAACTGCAGCCTCTCCCGCCGGCTCTGTGTTTCGTTGTAGCCAACGGCGCTTCCCGGCGCATCCCGTCACTGCCGACCGACCCCACCGTCCCAGCGTCGGGGCCGGCGTGGAGCGTGGATCGGGAACGAAAGCGCGGCCGAACCGGCCTGCCAGCCCGTGAAAGCAAGCTGATGGATCCGCGTTTGTAGTTATTTTCGGCGATCTCTCAATCATCTGCTTTCCTGGCATTTCATGCGCCCTGTATTGGCTTTAGGGTTTCGTTTTCCAAACGAAAGTGTCACGCGAGGCCAATTCTTACAAGAGGTTATTGCATAAGCACTTCCCTTTAGCAGCCAAACTTGGAATGCAGTAAGAAGAGATCCCAAGTTAACGTGATAGGAGTACGATAAGATGCATTTCCCCTAAACCCGTGCTGACTGGCAGCAATTACATCTTCGTGGTTAGTTCTGTATTAGCAGTCTCAGCCGTGCTAGCATATTTTTTGGGATCAGGGACAGGCGGACAGGCCCGTCCTTTTGCAGGTCGCCCTGTTTATTGCTTAAAAACTTGGCGCAGCGGGAGCTGTTTTCCAGCCCCCTGGAATTCCAGCCGTTCCGGGACTTAAGGGACGGTCAAGATTAACAGCCGGGCGCGCGGCTCCGCCAGCTCTGCACTCATGCATTTGGCCGGTTTCGAGACGTCTCGCGGTGGTGGCTGCTGGTTAATGTCCTCTGCTTCTGCTGGAACGGAGGGAATTTCCTCCGGGAACACAGCTGGAGCCTTTCAGCAACCGGAGCAGCAATAGCTGTTGAACGCATCTGTTTTTTTTGCCCTGCTGCTTGGTGAATTCAGGGAGCTAATGGCATCGGGACAGTTTGAGGATTTGGGTTTTCTTCCCCTTTACCAGCGCAGTGATACGCAGCTTCCGAAAACGGCATTGGGGACCCAAAAGCACCGGAGGCTGGTTTGGAAACGCTGCTCCAGGCTGGTGCGGATGCGGCCGGATGCTCCGGCTCGTGGATTTGCCTGCGCCCCGTGCGTTAGCTGGCGTTGCATTCGCAGAGCCCGCGCGCTGCCCTTGCCCGCAGCCGAACGGTATTTCCCCAAATGCTCTGCCCGGGGCCGGGCCCGCGCAGACGCTCAGGGGAAGGCGCTATTTGGGTTTCGTTTTGTGTAATGCTATAATGATGCTGGAGGATGCTGGCAATTTTACCACCGATTTGCAGAAAAGCAGGAGCGCGTTCCCTGCCGGGCAGGTGCGTGTGCGAGGGCTGTAATCTCCCTCGAAAGCCCAGCCCAATGCAGCATAAACCCTGCTTAACTTTAAGCGCACGAGCAGTCCTTCTGGCTCTTAAAGATAAGCCTGTACTTGAGCAGCCTGCCGGCCTGAGCCCCGTGCAAGCAGCGCTAAGCTCGTTTTCCCCCCCCAGCTCTGCGCTGCTTCGCTTCTCGCAGGAAATCCCACTTCTCTCCCTTTCCTCCGCCTGCTTTTCTCCTTTTCTTTACCCAAGAGCTGGTGCCGCCGCGGGGCTCTTCCCACCTTGTGTATCCCCAAGCCGGCTCTGCTCCGGCGGGAAAAGGCTGGGTTGTTGCGTTTTTATTTTGTGACGACGGGCGAGCTGCGGGCGGGCAGGGCTCCGTATCCGCGCTGGGCTCCGGAGCGGCGCCGCGGGTCCTCGCCGCCGCTCGGCACCGGCTGCTAACGAAGCATCCGGCGCGCGCAGCCTGATCCGGTGGGAGCGCTCCTCTCGGCAGCGTGCGCCCCAACGCGAGGTTGAGCATCCTTGATGAAACCTCCATCCGTTCATTTTGGAGGCGCCGCTTGAAAAACGCCCGCCGAGGGGCTGCTGCCGGCGCGGGGGCCAGGACGAGCCCGGGTTTTGCCGGGCTCCGCTCCGGCCGGGAAGATGCTCCGGTTGGGGAGACGGCCGCCCGGCTGCGGTTGCTGCTTCGGCATCCGCTGCAGGGCTTGGGCTGTTTTTTGGGGGAAAACGAGAGGGGTTAAGCGCTTGTGTAACGTTGTGCCTTAAACGCGGGGCAGAGCATCTCGTGGCGTTCAGCTAGCAGCCGGGCCGAGCCCCTTCCCGCTGCACGCTGCGTTTGTAAGCTCAGCCCGTCGCTTAGTGCCGCGTGGAGCGTATCGGCTCGTAACGAAACCGGCTTGGTTAAGATGGAAACCTGGTGAGGGGGAAAAAAAAAAAACCCTCCTTCATGCTAATTATTCAGAATAGGGTTTGGAACGTGCCGTTAATGACAGATAATAGTTACCAATTTGAATATATTTAATGGAAATTTAATTTTTCTATCTTTAGCTCTAAATAGAGCCAGAGCCTGTATTGCACTTAGTTTGGGAAATGCTTTTAATTAGCAAATTTTCCCTTCTCATTGGTGTCCGAGGGGGTGAGCACGCGAACTATGGTCCCCTTTGCCTTGGGGAAAAAAAAAAAACCCCAACAACGCGTTGCTTGTTTTCCAGACCGGGCTGTGCTTTAGCTGTCCTTTGCTCTGCCCCCACAGATAACAGAAGACGTTGCAAACTTAAGAGCCTCAGCGCCGGATCGGCAAACGCAGCGTTTGGAAGGAGCCGCACGCGTCCCGGAG
Source organism: Struthio camelus (assembly GCF_040807025.1). Taxonomy (NCBI): domain Eukaryota; kingdom Metazoa; phylum Chordata; class Aves; order Struthioniformes; family Struthionidae; genus Struthio; species Struthio camelus. Next base: position 4,559,280 of record NC_090965.1, on the reverse strand, counting down.
GCGGCCGTCGCTGCTGCCGAGCGCGTCGGGGACCGGCCGGCCGGGTGCCGCGGCCTCGCGCCGCCGCGGTCCTCCCGGGCTAAAGCCGTTTCGACGGGTCGTCCGCGTTTTCTAACAAGCGCCTTAGGTAGAAGGGAACGTCTTTTCGGCCGGAAGATTATCTCCAAATCACGTGCAATATAACGAGCCTGAACAAAGCCAGGAAAAAGGAGGAATGGGAGGTGGAAATCATTTGGACGTTATTTCGGGCTTAAAAAAACCCCAACCTAACAACAACAACAACAAAAAACCCCTTGAAAGATTAAGCAAGCAGAAAGGAAATGAGGAAACGCTGAACGGAGCTGCTAATAAGCAGTCCAAATGTTTTGCTCGGGGTGGGGGGAAATACGGTTGCTCGCGCTGTGCCCCTCTCAAATGACGCCGGCAGTTTTCGGCGGGGGGAAGCGAATACGTTCTGTCCTGTTTTCCTGACTTTTCTGTACGTATTCTTTGTAAGTAGGTATGCTCTGTACCAAAGGCTGTGATTTATTTTAAGTCCGCGCGGCACGCCCAAGGCAGCACCCTCTCCACGGATGCTGAAGAAAACGGTGTCGAGCAGTCAACAAGTTGTGCCTTGCTTTCCGAATCACTGCACGAAAAACTCAAGAAAAACCGAGTTTTCCCGGTGCGGAACAGCTATAAAAACCTAACGCCGGCCGATCGCGTCCCCGCTTCGTTTGGCCGGAGCCCCGGCTCCCGCCTCTCCTGTTAACGCGGTACTTCACCGCGGGCGACTGTTCTAGTATTTCGTTCCTAATACTATAATAAAAGGGAAGTACGTCACCCCCGCGCCGGTGGCTGCTTTGTTCTGCACGCTGCCTGCGTCGCTCCGCTGGCTTCCGCCGCCGGCGCGGGAGCCGCAGCATCCTCGCTCGCTCGCTCGCCGGGGACCGAGCTCTTCCGCGCCGGCTCGGCCCTTGGCGTCAGCGCCAAAACGAAACAGTTTTCTAAAGCCTAGTTTGGGGCTAGGTTTGCTACAGATCTGCTTGTAGCTCGGCAGAAGAAGCTGTCACGAGCGGTGGGCAGTCTAAGTCCTCCCTGGGCTTGTTCGAATTCATTTCCAGCTTGGTAGAAACCGTCAAGCTTGGAGGGCTGAGCCCGTTTCCAGCCCCGCGAACCCCGAATGCCCAAGCAGCGGCCGCTTCCCCGTTGTCACTGGTGCACCAAGGGAAGATCTCGCCTCCGAAACCTCCGCGTGCACCAAAAATATTTGCAGCCTTTCCTGCCGTTTAACAGCTTTGCGGCGCGGGGGCTCTCGAGGCCGCCGAGGCTGCGCGAAAGCTTCGGCAAGGCTGAAACGGTCTCGCGCCGCCAACCCGGGCAGCGTTTTTCTGCCGCGCTGGTGGGTTTGGGTTGCAAACAGCCCGAGCGTCCGGTTAAGGTCTGATCCACCATCGCCCAGCTCGGCTGCTCCTGCCCCTGCGCGTCCGGTCGCCCGCGGCGGGATCCCGCCGCAGCTGCACCGTGGCAGGAGGAAAACTGATTTTCTGGCTTGCAACCCAGGCCGGATGCTTGGGAAGCCCGGGTCCCAGAGGTGTTAGATTTAGTTTCTTTGGGAACATTACACAGTAGCTCTTGCAACGGGGAGGGTAGAACGTATCAGCACTGAAGTTGTTTTTATTTTTCGCTGGTGTTACGGCGAGTTTTTTTATGGCCCGGGTGCGTAACGGAGTTATGCCTCCTGCATTTCCAACGCGCTTAAACTTTGTGCAAGTGTCTCTCTAGGATGGTCGGAAAAAAAGCTCGCTTTCCCATCGCCTTGGGGGCGCGTGAGCCGGAGCGGTCCCAGCAGCTGAAAGGCCACGTCCCGGCAGCGAAGCTCAACCCGGCGCCGTCCGCTGCTCCGCGCTTCCCGGGCCGGCAGCGCATCCACCCGACGGAGCGAGAAACGGTGCGGCGTTTCAACCCCGTTCCCGTCGTGGCACGGGTCGGCGCGGGAACCCGCCGTTGGGGGAGCGCCTTCGAGGCGTCCTCCGCGCTCTCGGGTCTCCTCCGCTCGCTCGCTCGAAAGCGTCCGTGTGCTTTTTTTCGAAGGAGCCGAGCGCTCCCTAAGTCTTAAGCTGTCGGTCCGGCGCGCGGTACGTGCCGCCGCGATGCCGCGCGTAGCCTCGCGCCTCTCGGGGCTAAGCGGCAGAGGCGCCGTCAGGCGCCGTGCTGAACAGCCGGCTGGCTCTGGCGAGGGAAGGCAAATTGAAAACGCATCCAGTCGATTCATAAAAAAAAAAAAAAAAGGGAGGGATTTGATTGCGGCCGACATCAAGGGAAGAGCAGAAAAACCGCGTGTATTCGTTCTCCCGGTCCTCTGAACGCAGGCTGCTCATCTTCATTGACAGTCCTGAGAGCCGCCCCCAGCCTGGGCGCTACGCGCGCTCTGCCGGGGCCGACCGCCTACGCGTCTGCCCGGGGCTGCCGTCCCCTGCGAACGCTGCAGGCCACCCCGGCGCCCGACGGCGTTTCGGGCGCTGCCGAGCCGGGCTGCCCCAGGCGCTCGAGCCGTGGGAGCTCCCGGCAGCGGCGACGCTTTTAGGGGCAGGGCAAAACCGGACTGCCGAAGCGACAGCCCAAGGGCGTGCAGGGGGCTTTAATGGCACGGGATATTTGATGGTAACATACCGTTTTCTCTCCGACGGCTTCTAAAACGAAGGAATTGAGGGGACATATTGTTTTTTCGTTGTTCTCTTTGGCCACTCCGCGTGCTCAGGTCTTGCAACGCTGGATAAAGCGACGCCAGCAAACTACGTCTGCGTGGACCTAAGCCGGCGTTCAGGGAGGAAAATCACCTGGGAGATGTTCCCATGGCTGAATTTAGCATCTGAGCTTTCTTAATTGGTGGCCTGGAGTCCCAAAATGTTGTAGAGCAAGGGGGGGAAGGTTGCTACCTGACCACCTTTGATGTCCAATGCGGAAGTAATTCCTCTTTTTTCCTTTCCCATCAGCTACTAGGCAAGCTATTTTCACGCTGTCTTCCTCCGACTGAGATGGCTGGATATAATTTGGACTTTGCTTTCCCTGGTCAGCGGGCACGGCAGGCGCTACGCGTGCTTTGAGCCGCGCTGCAGGCGTCCCGTTGCGGTCTCGTGGCCCTGATGTCCTCCTAGCTCCCGTCTCGCCTGTGAGCCGTGCTTAAACCTGTTCTTTCGATACCGGCGCGACGCCGAAACAAGCCGTGGCGTCCTGCCGTTGCGGCGTGGACTCCGTCGGTCCCCGGCGAATGCGCGCGATTTTGTCTGGTTGCGTGGAATTTTTTTTTTTTTTTTTTTAACCTGATGTCGAATTTATTTTTGTAACGTTTTTTCATTAGAACTTACAAACGGTATTTCACACGCCAGGTTCAATAAAATGGCTAAAACCTGCCCGTGTGCTGCGTGTTGTAACGAGGTGGGCTTAAAACGAAAGGCGGGAGGGGGGGAGATGTTGGCGTTGCGCAGCGCGAGCAGAGGAGGAGGTCTGAGATGCTACGTCCCCCGCGCAGCCTCACCTCGCCTTTTTCGGAAGGAAACAAAACTGAAGTTTGCTGCAGTTCCCGGGAGTAAAACTTCTTTAGAGGGGGCCAAAATCTTCCCCTTTCCAATGTCCTGACGGACGTTTCGGAAACCTTGTCCTCTGCCACCTAAGCTGCCTACCGCATCTCTGAGCTTCGCCCAAAAGCAGACGCGGCCAGACAGCGTCAGGGCTTCTGTGTTACCAGTTGCCTTAAAAGTACTGAATAGTAAGAGAAGGATGGAAAAACAAGTTACGATACTGCAAGCCGCGTTTAATCTGCCGCAGCTGTAGCCAGCGTCGCTTCGGCAAGCTGCAAGCAGTTAGAGACCGGCTGTGTGAGGACCTCCAGGACCAGCTAAAAGTGATTTTCCCGTTCCTCTTGCTTTTGCATCACCTGTCTCTGGTAGTCACGGATGTCATTTAAAAAGCAAGAGGCCAAAAACCCAGCTTGGCCTGAGATTTGAGGTGAGTGGTAGGAGCCTGGGGAAGTGTGGGGAAGGCAAGGGCTGGTTTGGGATCCAGACGGCGGGGTAAAGGATTAGAGATGGTGCTAGGAAGGCTTGAACTGCAAATGCAAATGCTGTTGATGGTGAAAATGGAGAAGAGGGAAAGCAAGTCCCTGTTTGCCTGGTTTGGGTCTGATGGGTTTTATTTTGGAGCCTGGCCTTGCTGGTGGGTTTTTGGTGGTTGCACGACAAGGCTGGGAGTGCTCCCCAGCTGGAGACTGGGCTTGTGCAAGGGGGGCTTTCCACGCTGCTGGCTGAGCATGGGGGCTCTTGTGGCTGCAGAGGCTTTTCCCTGCAGTGACTTGGGTGTCTTGCAAATCCCTTTTGTGGGGCTGAAATCCAGGGGGACCTGGTAGGAGGCTCAAGGTGCTAAGCTGGGGGCTCGGGCAACTAATGGGATGGGGAGCAGAGAGGCAGCCTGTGCCTGCCCTGGGCTGCAGAAAGCAGGTCTTAAATGGGGGAATTCAGCAGTGCCAGGGATGCTCGGCTTCTTGTGTTGTACAAATCATCTTGTTTGACCCTCGGCCCGTGCGGGCGGCGTGGGGCTCCCTGTGCGTCTGCACTCTGCCTCCATCTCTCAGCTTCTGATCGTTTTGACTTCTGCCTTTTCAGGGCTCTTGGGTTTCTCAAAGCAATGTCAGACAGGCTCGGTCTGTGCAGTTTTGGCTTTCCTCGAGCGTGTGGCCCGCTGGGGAGCTGGCGTGGGGACCAGCCGCCCCCAAGGAGCATGGCTCGCGAGTCTCCTGTCCCCGGGATGTGGGTGGCTTTGAGGTTTGGGGCAGCGCAGCGCATGGGTTTTGGTTGATGTGCAGCTTGCAGTTAAATGGGGAGGTGCTTCAGCAGCTGTGAAAACCAGGATGTCTTAAAGCTCGAGATGTGGCTTGGCTTTCTAGGTGATGTGAACCCCTGCGGCCCAAACCAGCTGGGTGCAGGGGCTGGCTACGCGATAAGCAGCGTGCAGTATGCCCGTGCCTAATCTCCCCTGGGCACCAGGGGTGAACCTGGGTTTTGAGATGCCCATGGCAGCGTTTCCAGTGGAGAAGCCCATACTGCTGCCTGGGGCAATAAAACTGGTGGAGGAGACATTGCATCAAAGTGCTGCAGAGGGAATGGATGTGCTCGTGGCTGAGAGCTGATCTCAGGATTTTTATTATTATTATTTTTTTAAATTTTACTAACTCCTTTCCTTTTGGAAAGAAGAACAGCCCAAAGAGCAGGGGATGTAGCTCCATCCAGGGTGGTGGGATGTGAAAACAGGGTGTCTCATGTTGGACCTCTGCAGATTATAAAAAGCAGCGGGTAAATGCTGCTCTGGCAGTAACGCTGCAGAAAGCCTGCGGAGCAGCATAGAGATCTGCTACAGGGGAGCTCTGCGCTGGGGCTCATAAATTCAGCATAGCCCAGAAAAAAAGGATTTGGGAAGACCGTGCGGCACCAGCAGCCTCCGGCGACGCGTCTCGCAGCATCACGATGCAACGTGTGCAGTAAGCCCTTTGTTTGCTGGCTTTAAATCTGCTGCTCGGAAATGTCCCTGGGTGCCATTTACCTCTTGTGCTATGAGGAAATAATGATTAATCGCTTCCTCGTCACCATCTCGGCAGCCCTCAGGATTTTATCCTGCTCCCCTTCTCTTTTCCAAGCTCTCCTACCTCCCCGGGAGCGAAGCCCTGCTCGCTCTCAGCACCCGCCTCCACGCTTGGCCTCGTCGGCTGGGTCTTTTCTGGGGCTCTCCCAGCTCCGTGGGTCAATCTCATACATGATATTTCCTCTCTCACAAACCGTGCTAACGAGGCCTAAATTAGCTGCTCTGGTAGTAGCACACTTTTCCAGATGCTGCTGACTCCCCCCCGCAGTGGGAGCCCACTGCCTTTCCCCACTCTTTGCTTCCTAGCTCTTAAGCAGACATGAGCTCCCTGAAGAAGCTTCCCATCTATTCCAGCTCCGCACGGGGGTACGGGTAGTCCGCTTGCAGAGCAGACGGGGATCTTCAAGGCGTCCATCTAGATTTCTTCTTGGGGGAATTTTTCTTTCGGGGGAGTCTTCTGCAAATTGCAGCTCCCCGTCGAAGTAGGTTGCTCTTCTGAGGAGCTCTGGAGAAGGGCTCCTGCAGGCTGGGGAGGTGCAACCTTCTTTGGGGAGGTTTGTTGGCTGTCCTTCCTGCTATCATATCTCTCCCCAGGACTACTAAGGTTACCCTTTATGTAGTTTGTACTAGTTTGCCTGTGCTCCTCTGTAGACAACGCTGATACCAAGAATTGAGTTGGACCCTCTTCTGGGTCTTTGTTTTTCCGTGATCAAACCATGAAAGGAGTCTTCCTCTAGCTGTCTTCCAGAGCGAGTCCCCTCTTGATTTATACATCTGCATAGATGAGACAAGCCCCATCTGTTGCAGGTGGGATGAAGATGCCAACAAACCAGCTCGGTTTGGGAGGAAAGTGCCCCCAAAGGAAAGGAGCCCCCGTGCAAAGAGCTCCTGAGCTCCGTTCTGGATCTGCCTGGCGTTCTGGCCCCTCTTTGAGGCCTTTCCCAAGGAGCCCAACCAGGGGTGCTGAGAGCTGTGGCTGTTTTGGATGCTCTCAGGACCTTTCTGTGGAAAGGAAATGTTTTTTAATCTCTGCAGAGAAATCCAGCTGCTCTGTAGCAGGGTTTGGGGGAGAAACCGCTGAGAATGGGGGCCGCAGGCTGAAGCGTGGAGGAGGATGGGGCAGCTCTCTGCTGGCCCACGGGAAGCTGTGGGAGGAACCCCGGCTTTCGGGGGCCGGTTGCGCGGGAAACTGAGCGGAGGGTGGGGAGGGGGAGAAGGGGAAGCCGGTGCTAAAAATAGCAATTTTTTTATGAAGAAGCAGATGAAAACCTCTTTGAAGAAGTGAGGGGGGGAGGGCTTCCATGGCAACGGGGAAGTCTGGCTCTTCCCAAAAGAGGGGGTGGGAGTCAAAGAAATAGTAAATAAGGCAGAGAAATGAGGGGGAGGAGGCTGCTGCGGGGGGATGGAGTAAGGAGCGGCGCAAAGCGCCTTGAGGTTGCAAGGGGAAGGGGCTGCGCTCCCCGGGGACGCGTGGGTGCTGAGCGGGGTAGCGCAGCCCCGGGAGGGACCGGGGCTCCGGCACCACCCGCCCACGTGGCCTTGGTCATGTCACCTTGCCGCCACCGCGTCCACCCTTGCGGCTGGCGGAGCCGAGCCCAGCTTGGGTACCACGGGCCGTGTTTGCCGTCGTCCGGCCTCAGTTTTCCACCTTCTTCCAGCCTCTGGGCTAGGTCTGCTGCCCCCCGGCCGAGCGGAGCCGGCGATGTGGCCCAGGCCACCCTCCGGGCTGGGGAATCGCTGGCTCCTGACGCTGAGTCTTTTGGAGCTGCCGTTTTCGGGCTCTTCCCCGGATGGAGAAGGCTGCTGCCGGCCTGATTTCCCTGGGAACGGCTCGTGCAAGCTCCTCGAGCGCCTGCTGCTGTCTACCTGCCGGCTCCCTGGGCGCAGCGGACGTCGCCTTCCTCCCGGTGCCGGCGGGGACCCTCCTGCCCTGCTGCGCTGGGGACGGGATGCTCCGAAACCCGGTAGCATCCGGCCGCTGTCGGGTCCCCCCAGCGCGCTGGGAAGGAGCCGGTGGGTTGCGGAGGCACGCGGGTCCGCGCGGGGCAGTGAGAGCAGCCTGTGGCTTACGGCAAATCTGGGGTCGGAGCCAAAGCGGGCTGGTGCGGCCAGCAGTTTGGCACGGCTCGTTATCTGGCATGCTGCACGGCTTGGCCCGGCCCATGGTTTGGCATGGCTCACAATCTGGCATGCCTGCGGATTGGCACGGCGCAGGGGTAGGCACGGCTTGCAAGCTGGTGGACCCGCTGGCCACGATTTGGGCTGGCCGCCCAGCATCCTGCCGTGCCATGCACTGCCATCTCGTGGCTGGCACTGCCTCGGGGCCCTCGAAGCCTTTGGGAAGGTGCTCAGCACCACAAACCCCAGCATCCCTGCTGGATCTGACCCCTTCCTCCATCCTCCTCCAGGAGGTGGAGGATGCTAAGGGGCCTCTCTAGCCTCTCTCCTTTCTGGAGTATTTGCAATTCCCATGGGAGGCTGTGGTGGCGGCAGCATCGTGGACTCTCTGCGTGTTGGCTCTGCCAGCATCCCCAGCGCCTGCGGCAGAGTGGGGGCTGCTGCCCGCGCCTGTCCTAGCTGCCAGCCCCGGTGGTCTCCCACCTCCTGAGCCCTCCCAGCCAGGGGAAAGCACGTTTAAGATAGATATAGATAGAAGCGTCGATTTTCTATACTGCTCCTTGTGAGCTTGCAGACCTAGCAGCTCTAGCTGGGGCAGAAATGGGGGCAGTTGGGATAATGGAGTTAAATGTGAAGTCCTAAAATACAAAGGGATATTACAAGGACATGCAGCCCCTTTTTGGTCTGGGATGCGGGGGAGGGCCCCAAACTGAAGCCTGTGGGATGCAGAGGACATGGGCTATTTTGGCAGGGCATCCAAATGCAAGGCTTTCCCCAGCTTCCCTGGGGGGCCCCTGCAGATGGGCTTAAGCCCCGTGGCCTGATGCAGCCAGATACTTGGACCAAGACTAGCAGCACTGAGGGGGGAAAAGGGAGGGGGAAAAAAAAGGGTGATTTGGGTGCAGGGATGGGCTGGGATGATCCAGTAGAGGGCAGTGGAAACTGCTGGCTGTACGCTTGTGGTGCTGCTCTGAGCGTGGGACCCGGAGCTCCGGCTCGGGGGTCCCAGGGACCGCAGCACCCCGCAGCCTTGGCTGCCTGCTAAAAACGAGAGCTGCAACCACCTGATGCCCTGGGGGCTACGGTGTCATGTTCAAAATGGTTTAAACCGGCCAGATTTCCAACAAGCGCTCTGCAAAGCGAGCCTGCCTCCCGTGCCTCCCTTTGGGCAAGCCGGTCCCGCGAGCCCTGGAGAAGCCCTGTTTATCCGCTCGGTTTGGAGCTCTGCAACGAGCCCTCAAAGGATGGAGGGGTGCAGCTGGGTCCCCTCTGCGGGGAGGCGACTGCCTGCAGCCAGCCGGAGGACGCAGGGGCTCAGCTGAGGCTGTAAATAAAGTCCCAGCCTCAGGGTGGGATGGGGAGGTTTCATATGGAAAGGATGTGCAGGAGCATGAGGCAGGTCTGTGGGCAGGAAGGATTTTCTTCCCGCAGCTGAGAGCCCTCCTGGCTGGCTTGCAGGAGGCTATTGATTTCTTTGCCGTTCGATAACTTGGCCCTTTCCTTTCTGTTTGTGCATGTAAAATAAAGCGTCTTTGAGAGCCTTTTAACCAAGGAGGCTGGAGCAGGCGCTCGCCCAACCTGGAGGTACTTGCTGGCGGCCGGCGCTCGCCCCCCACCAGCCGTGCCCCGTGGAGCAGCGCTAAAAGGCACCGCGTCCATTAGTTCTCCCGTAGCGAGCGGCTGCACGGCATGAAATATTCAGTCTCGGTGAGTTCCCAAGCCCTCAGGGCCTGAAGTTCTTTATTGTGTTTCGGTTGGGCAACATGACCTTTATTTTGGATGAACAGTGCCTGGGCAGTGTAACGGTCGCCGTCTCCTTCCAGGCGAGGAGTACAGCCTGATGGAGCATCTTTGGAGGCAAAGATGTTGCAACTCAACGGTCTTGACCAAGCAAAACTTCAGAGTTGACTCCAAAGGAATTCATTTTAAAATAATTGTACATTTAATTAGAAAGAGTGGCTTGGAGAATTACAGAGGGAGAATGTGCTTAATGTTAACTTTGAAGCTAGACACTACTTGCTGTTTTCTGGGTGGCCGTGATGTGCCTTGCTGGCGATTCCCCGGGCTTTGATGCACTTTGGCTTCACCAAAATGCTGAAGTTGGTGCCTTGGGTCTGTCTTATCACTAGGATTCGGAAGAGGAGCAATATGGACCGTTCATGACGTTTTAGGGCAATTTCTGTGTATGGAGAGATGCTGGGGGATGAAGCAATGATATAGATAGTCTGGGGGCTGGCTGGCAGGGGACCGGGAGGTCCTCCCATGGACCAGGAGATCATCTCAGGTTCTGGAGAGCCCGAGCATCACCCTTTGCACTGTTATTCCTTGGGCAATCCCCTGGACCTCCCTCTATCTCCACGTCTCCCTGTCAGAGGGGAAGAGCCACTCCGACCTCCCTCGTGGCGATGTTTTGGGGTTCTCTGGCAGCATCTGCTACGGAAGAGCAAAGTCTGGTCCTCGTCCTTGTGTCAGGTTGTTCCCGGGCTGCCTGCGTTTTTAGCTGCCGGGCTGCACCATCAAGGTCACCGGCATCTCTGCGTGTCTCCTTATCTCGCAAGCTTGCACCACTGTGCGAGTGCTCGCGGTGAAGGGATTTCAGGGCTACGTGGGCTCTTCTGACGTCCGCAGCCGCCTCGACACGGTTTGGGGGCAAGGCGGATGCTTCTTCCCTGAGGCTGGCTCACAGCCTGGGGAACTCACTCGGTTTTCACAGCTCCTAAAATTATCCAGGGCCCAGTTATGTCAACCCTAGGTGCTGGAAAGCTGCAACGGAGCCAGGGACCCGGCGCTCTGTTCTGCCTTGAGCCTCATCTACGAGAGACCGTGGGAACGCAACGACGCTTGTGGCTGTGTCCAAACCCACCATGACCTGGCTCCGGCGTGGCTTTTCCTCCTGCTGCTGGTGTCCAGCCTGTCCCTGCAAGCTGTGTCCTTGCAGGAGGTGGCCCAGAGTCCCCAGCAAGGATGCCACCAGCACGTGCCATCGTCGTGAGGGTGCGTGGGACACATGGTGAGGGCAAGGTGCAGCGGGTCCGTCCTGTTCCCGCACCTCCCCAGGAGAGGATAAGGGAGAAGCTTGGCTTATTGCAGCATTAAGAAACCTGGTGGCCAGTCCTAGGCTTCCTGTGCTGCGGAGGGGGCTGTGGTCGGGCCAGGCTTGACCTTGGGGCTTGCGTTTCACTGCCCTGGATAAGGGGATGAGGATGGACCAGAGGGTTTTTCTGGTTTTTTTTTCTTCCTCTTTTTCCATGTTATCGGGGGGGCTTCAGCAGGGAATTTTTCTATTTTGGTTGAATGGTGTGGCCTGGCCGCACCTCCGTCCGGCCTAGTGATGCTCACCGTTGCAAGACACGTGGCTAAAACCTCTATTTTTTGACAAAAAGAAGAGACGGGGTAAGTTTTCCTGCTTAGGGTGACTCTAAAGTGCATGGGGACAATGGGAACAGCCCAGGAGAGATTTGATGCTGCTCTGCATTATTTTAGTTATACTATTGAAGCAAAGACCTCAGCCATTTAAATGCATGTAAAATAGACAAGTGGGTGCTGTGTATCAGCTCGCTCAATTTGCTGAAATGCTGGGTTACATACTGAATTGTCAGTGCGGCAGAGGGAGGCGTGCGCAGACACCGATTATAATAAAAGCTCCACGATTAGGATAGTAAAGCAGGAGAGCATCACTCAATTCAGAAAAACTCCGCTGATTTGCTCTAGATGGTGTTTTGGCCCTTTAAAGGGAGACAGTTTCTCTGTTTCTACGAAAAAAGCACTTTTTGCAAAAGCTTAGCCACGGAGCAGCAGGGATAGCAAGTTATAAATTCAGCTTTGCTTGAATTGTTCTCCGTCCGGCCTCAGTTTCTGCGGATTGCATAAGTGTTAGCCTGGGGCAAATCGTTTTTGGTTTCAGCCTACCCTTCTCTGCTATGGCTGATCTGCCTTCAGAAAAGGCTAAAATGAGATGCAGACGAAATGAAAACAAAAAAAAACAGAAAAACCTTTGCTGGCAGCACGCTGCTGGCGATAGCAGCCCCTTCGCCCACCCTGGTCGCAGGCTTCATGCCTCCGCCGCTCCGGCCGCGAACGGGTCCTGGGGAAGCTGAGAAAAAAATGAGGAGCTAAAATAATTCGGCATCACCAAAGCCCCCCGGGGCCATTGCCCCGGCACTGGCGGCCCCCTGCAAATTCACCTGCTGAATGTGGCAATAAAAATAAGTCTCTCCATCGCCTCCTCCAGTGCTCGCCCGTGCTGGATCCCGGGCGCTTTACGGCGCTTGTTGCTGCTCAGACGCTCTCGTCGGGGCAGCGGGATCCAAGCGGGTCCGTTTCGCCTGCGCTTGCAGGGGCTGAGCCGTCGGGTGCCTGCAAAGCGCTGGAGGGGAGCAAGCCCGCAGGTGCGCACCCCTCTCCCCTTTTCGGCCAAGAAGATGGGGCGACGCCTCCGTTTGCAGGGGGCAAACGGGCCGCGAGAGCAAATTCCTGCTTTAAGGGGCTCTCGAGCGGTCGTGCTTGCGCAAGGAGCAGCCCCGGCTACGATTTGCCCGGGAGCCGGGCAGCGCCGGGGCACGAGAGCCCCGTTGCTCCAAGCTGTAACCGGGCTCGCTCAGGGCTCCCAGCCCTCCCCAGCCGTCTCGGTCCCCAAAGCTGCCCTCCGTCCCCAGGTGCATCCAGGGTGCGGACGGGGGGCCGTATGCCAGCGTGGCATCACGCATCCAGGGATGCGATTATTTCCCAGCGGTTGAAATCTAGGTCTCTCGCTTGCGGCGAGGCGGGGGGGAGTGGGGGGGGAAGACTTATATTAATCTTCTGAATATTCATGGAGAAGCTGGGCTGCACTCGGAGGGTCGCCCGCGGGAGCAGCGGGCTGAGCGCTGGCAGCCAGGGGTCCGGGAGCAGGGCGCTGCTTGTGCATTCGCTGCATGCCCGGCTGCAGAGCCAAGGGCCCTTTCTCCCCCCGGCTCCGCCGCCGCCGCTTTCCCGGCTCCAACAGAGGTTCGCCACGATGCGTGCAAAGGGACGCCTCGCTCTTTGGGTCGCGAAGGGTAAAGCAACCGCGACCTTGCCCGCGATGCGTGCAGCCCCAAATCCCGCTCGGCCCGCGGAGAGCCGGGAACGTCTCACGCCTGCAGCCAGCTCGGGCCGAACCGGGTCTGGGCACGCAAGGGAAAACCGGGGGCGCGGAGCAAATCGTCCTCTTTGCCCCCCTCTGCCAAAACCCAAATTTGCAAGAATTAAACCGAAAGGCGCTCGGGAGATGGGAGGGCGGTTGTTTGCCTCTGAGGAAGTGAAGTCAAAAAAAGCGTGCCGGGGGGAGAGGGCAGCAGGGACGGAGCACGGGGATGGGCGATGCCCACCCGGCTGGTACCGTATCCCTCGCTGCTGAGCGCCGGCCGCTCCGATTCGCACGCGGGAAAGCGAGCCTAGATCTCCAGCCAACTGAAAATCAACATGTTAGGGAAATAAATAAATAAATAAAACAAATCCGTGTGCTGTTAAGCAAACCTTGGGTGTTTCAGGAAGAGATTAAGGGGAGGGGAGAGTTTATGGGCAGAAGCAAAACAGTGCATTTATTTAAAAAAAAAAAAAATCAAGGTTGGTTGATTTGGGATGAAATAGGGGCTAGTGGATGCCTGACGTTTTTGCAGCAGGAAATACATGATATTTGCGGGTTTTTTTTAGCGCGCTGCTTGTAAGAGCCAGGGCAGGTCGGATCCACCAGAACTTCTGAGCAAGCCTCTTGGGGGGAGAAAATGCAGGAAAAGGAGAAAAACTGGGACAAACGCTAACCTGCTCTCTTGTGGGCCTGGCAGAAAAGGGTTAAGCGAAGCAGTTGAATGCTGCAAGCCTTGTCAGGGTTGTACTATTTTTTCTAGTGCATAAGGAGAAGGGAGAGGAGGGTTGAGCAGAAAGGGGAAATTTCCAGGAAAAGAAGGATCTGGAGCAATATGTCCCCAGCTGCTGCTGAAGAGAGAAACCAACAGGCGTAAATGGCCTGGCGAGTGCTGAAATCTTTGCCGAGAAGACGCAGACCGGGGGGTTATTTTCCACCTGCCTCCCCTCCCCGGTTCTGTAATCCTGGCACAAAGTAGACAAGTCGAGTTGGAGCCGAAGAAGGGAGGTTAGAGGATTTTCTCTTGGTGGGGGGGGGAGAGGAAAAAAATATATACAAAAAAGCAAAAAGGTCGGTTGGACATCTCCGCGTCGAGCATCCCCGTGCTGCGAGCAAGCGCCCCGGGCGGCCGAGCTGATCTCCTTCAGCGCCCGGCTGGAGCAGGGGGGCAGATGACCTGCCGCTGCCGGGGACCTGAGCATCGACGTCCCCCTGGGAAAATTTGCCCACCGCACTCGAATGCCCCCAGGGGTGGGTTAATCAGGGCAGGGGGAGAGGGGGGAGTTGGCTCTTTGGGAGGCTCAGGAGGTTGCGTAGGTACCGAGGCCGCGATGCTCCGGGATGCTCCCAAGCCTTTTGGGGGCAGCCGGCCCCCCAGGTGCCTCGGTCTCGCGGCGTCGGCCGGAGCATCCTTCCTCCGGCTGGCAGGTACCCGGGTACCCGGCCGAGGCCGACGGTGGCTCTGCCGAGCATCCTCCGCCGGCGGGGGCTGCGGCGCTCCCCCTGCGCTGCCTCCCTCCTCCCTCGCCCGGCACCGGCTCCCCTGGAGAGACGGGGCTCGGGTTTTTGGGGGGGGGGGGGTCCGTTTTTTTTTTTTTTTCCGCCGCTAGCGCGCTCTCCCCCTCTTCCCGTGTTGCAGCGCAGGCTCAGCCGGGCGTCAGGAAAACAGCTCGCGGGGAGGCAACCGAAAAAAAAAAAAAAGAGCTGCCCGGAGGACCTGGAGGCTTTGCGGATGCTGCCGGCAGCTTCCTACCTTCTCGCTGTTTTTTCCAGGCGATGCCACACCTCCCGAGGACACTGGGGACATCGGGTTTTGCTGAGCTTAGCATCTTTCCGCCGCCGTACCGAAGGCAGCAGACAGACGCTCGTCTGCCCTGAAGTGCAGATCCGCAACAGCTCCCGAGAAGACTCGCTCGCTCTGTCTGTCCTCATCTCTTTCCCTCTCTCTCTCTCCAGTCCAAACCATTGCGAGACCTGACTTGCACCATCCGGAAAGCAACCCCCCCCTCCTTTTTTTTATTTTTTTCTGTCCTTTCTGCTTTTCTGCGATGACTCACCATTATTTTTAACTTTGAAGAGAGAGGAAATTATGGGGATCTTGGAAGCCTGTGTTTCTCTCTAGGATTTTTTCCCCAGGGTCAGATAAGCGGTGTTGCTAAGAGCCACTAAGATTTGCCTGCTCCAGGTAATGTGATTTGTTGTCTGCGTGCCGCGGTGGTTTGCGGAGAATGACAGGAGCCGGGACGCCGGCGGTCGAGCCGGGGGACTGCAGCGCTCCGCGGGGCACCTAGGAGCCGGCGGCCGCCAGTTCGGGCGCCTGCAAAGCGCCGGCTTTGGCTCCGCGTCGGGAGGGCAGCATGTTGCCCGGCGGCTTTCGTGCCGGGGCAGGTGGAGTGGGAACGTGTCGGACTTGAGAAGCGGAGCCCTTAGCGCTTTCCGCGCTCCCGAGGGTAGCGCCGGATTGCCTGATATTAAACGTTAACCCTTAACTGCATGCCCGGCAGCGGGCCGCGGCGGTCGCTGCCTCTCCTGGGCGCCCGGCGTGGTCCCCGCGCCTGTTTAGGGCTGTTTAGGGCTGGATGGTTTTTTTAATTCCTTCCTTTCTCTCCCCTTCTCCCCCTTCCCCTCTTTTTTTTTTTTTTAATAATTTTTTTTTTTGAGCCAACAAAAGTTCCGTTTTGCCAACGTCAGTTTTTCCACGTTGGTTTTGAATAGATGAAGGCTTCCTCGAGTGTCGTCTCTTCCACCCAGGGGGTTTAGATGGGAGTTTTTGAACTCTGTCCTAGAGAAGGCAAATTGAAATCCCCCGAGGAGGGTGCTAGACATGCTAGCAAAGGGAGCTGCTCTCCTTCCCCCCAACTTTATTTCATCTCTCTCTTTCTCAGCAGGGGCAATTTTCTTTCCTTTTTTATTTTCTCTGTTTTATCATCCCTTCGCCTTTTCATGAGACACTTCCACACCTACGTACCTGTCCTTCTGCAGGATAGTAGCCTTGCCCTGAATCCGATCCCACCACCGGGCACTCGGAAGAGTTTAGCCTAAGGATTTCTTTTAAACCTAAATATGACAGTTGCTACCGGAGATCCTGCAGACGAAGCTGCAGCTCTTCCCGGTCACCCGCAGGACACGTACAACCCCGAGACCGACCATGAATGCTGCGAGAGGGTGGTCATTAACATTTCGGGTCTGCGCTTTGAGACACAGCTCAAGACGCTAGCCCAGTTTCCAGAGACCTTGCTAGGGGATCCTAAAAAGAGAATGAGATATTTTGACCCGCTCCGGAACGAGTATTTCTTTGACCGGAACAGGCCCAGCTTCGATGCTATTTTATACTACTACCAGTCTGGTGGGAGGTTGAGGAGGCCTGTTAACGTGCCCTTAGACATCTTCTCGGAAGAGATTCGGTTTTACGAACTGGGGGAAGAAGCAATGGAGATGTTCCGGGAGGATGAAGGCTACATCAAAGAAGAGGAAAGACCGTTGCCTGAGAATGAGTTTCAGAGACAAGTGTGGTTGCTCTTCGAGTATCCCGAAAGCTCGGGCCCTGCCAGGATTATAGCTATCGTCTCTGTCATGGTGATTTTAATCTCCATCGTGAGCTTCTGCCTGGAAACATTGCCCATTTTTCGGGATGAGAACGAAGACATGCACGGCAGCGGGCTGAGCCATCCGCCCTACTCCAACAGCAGCATGGGGTACCAGCAGTCGACCTCTTTCACAGACCCCTTCTTCATCGTAGAGACACTTTGCATCATTTGGTTCTCCTTCGAGTTCTTGGTGAGGTTTTTTGCCTGCCCCAGCAAGGCTGGGTTTTTTACCAATATCATGAACATTATCGACATTGTAGCCATCATTCCCTATTTCATCACCTTAGGGACGGAGCTGGCTGAGAAGCCGGAGGATGGTCAGCAAGGCCAGCAAGCCATGTCCCTGGCCATCCTCCGAGTTATCCGCCTGGTGCGGGTCTTCAGGATCTTCAAGCTCTCCCGGCACTCCAAGGGGCTGCAGATCCTGGGGCAGACTCTGAAGGCCAGCATGCGGGAGCTGGGCCTCTTGATATTTTTCCTCTTCATCGGCGTCATCCTCTTCTCCAGCGCCGTCTACTTTGCAGAGGCAGACGAGAGCGAGTCCCAGTTCCCCAGCATCCCCGACGCCTTCTGGTGGGCCGTGGTTTCCATGACGACCGTGGGCTACGGAGACATGGTCCCCACGACCATCGGTGGGAAAATAGTGGGATCCTTGTGTGCCATCGCTGGCGTATTAACGATTGCCTTACCAGTGCCCGTCATAGTGTCCAACTTCAACTACTTCTACCACCGGGAGACAGAGGGAGAGGAGCAGGCTCAATATTTGCAAGTAACCAGCTGCCCAAAGATCCCTTCTTCCCCTGACCTAAAGAAAAGCAGAAGTGCCTCTACCATTAGTAAGTCCGATTATATGGAGATTCAGGAAGGTGTAAACAATAGCAATGAGGATTTCAGGGAGGAGAACCTGAAGACAGCCAATTGCACCCTAGCTAACACAAACTATGTTAATATCACCAAAATGCTAACCGATGTCTAGTCGCTAAAACCTAGTAACGCATTTAAAGCTGAAGTGGAACAGTTGCAGATATTGAGTGCTGCTCTGCATTGTAGTCAATACAGTATTTTCTACGGTGTATATTTGGTTCTGCATGGGAAGCAATAGCCGTGTAAGTGACTTTTAACCTTTGATTTCCACACTGAATAAGCTGTCATGCCCCAACCGTTTCGTTTCTCTGCTCCCATCACAGGCTTGCGGGTTTCCAAAGATACGGGGCGTTTAAAGCGATTGCGGGCACCATTCGTGTCATTGCGACCGCAGGGAGCCGGCCGGGGACGGGGGGGAAGCTCCCGCGCCCCAGCACGTGCCGAGCGGCCCCGTGAGGTCTCCCTGCAGCGCGCACCCGCCAAGCCGTGTCCCGAGGAGAGGGTAGGCACGCAGCTGCCGAGCTTAGGGAGCGCTTAGGGAAAGGTCAGGCAGGGCTTAGCCGGGGGAACGTGCATCCGTGTGGCCAAAGGGCTTGCAGGCTCGCCTTCCGCCTCAGGTGAGACCACATCGCCCGGGCTCGTGTTTCATAACGGAAAATGCTGCATGCTGCAATAGTTTCCTCCACTGCAGTATGCCAGCGTGAGGCCCCGGGGAGGCATAATTAGTATGACAGAACATTATTTATTAAGTCTTAAATTTTCGATGCTAGCCGTCGGGAGGGCCAAGTAAATAAATCAAGAGCTTGGGTTTTATTTATTTATTTATTTAGATGACACTTCCATCACCACTATTTCCAGGATCACCAAAGACACCTCCACTGACACATTGAAAATGAGTTGGAAAAAAAGCATCTTTTTTTTTCTATATCTCAATATAAAACTGGAGCAACTATGCTGTGGCCTATAATATATTTATACTGCAGTGAAATTTAACCAGTAATACAGTACAGCTGCATGGGTATTTGTTGCATGAATCTGAATATTTAATACACACACAAATATATATTTTCTTAGTAGACTATACAGTATTCATGTTTATAGTGTTTATAGATTCTCCAGTGGCTTGACGGAGATTCACGGAAGTAAAAAAAAAAAATATCTCTATTTAAAAACCGGATTCGGGGAAGGCACAGGCTGACTACGGTTTGCTAGATAACAAGGCAAAGCCTGCGTGTCCGAGCGTTCGGGACCGAGCGATGCAAGTTGAAGGAAGGTGAGCTGAAAGTTAAACACCTGTGCTCATCATGGGGCGAGTAATTAGTCATTAATCTCGGTGTCACGAGCAGAAATTCCCGCTGAGCGGAGAAGCTGCGGAGGCCAGGTGGGAGAGCAGGGAGAGGCGCCCCGACTTGGTTGTTCAGCAGTCTTCAGCCGTTTCCCCCTGCAATTATCACGCGTGTAGGTGTGTGTGTATAGATATTTAGAGAGCGACTAGAGGCCGAATCCTCAGCAAACACGGACGCTCGGCGCTTCGGGGGCTTCCCTGGTTCAGGGGCCGCGGGCTCGGCACGGGAGGAGTTGCTGCGGCGAGCCCCGGCGCCGCGGGATGGCCGGGGCACGGGGCGTTTGGGGCTGGAAAACTCTGCCCGAGCCTGAGCAGCGCGGTGGGAGAGGGTCCACGTAGTCATGGGGGTCCTTCCCCCGGTTACGTTGCTCGCCCGCGGACCCCGACCCGCAGCCTCGGGGGCTGCTGGTGGTGCGGGAAAGCGGCACCAGGCCAGCGAGTGAGGTACGGGGAGGGGGGTCGCTCCCTTATGCCGGAGGCTGAGCTCCATCTCGGCTCAGCTCTCCCAGCCTTGGCTTTTACTTCGCCTTCTCCCAAGGTTTTCGGGAGGGCTCAGCTGGGACGGTCCGTGCTCCTCCTTCAGTCCTGGTGCTGTCAGGGATAGCCGGGGGTTGCACCTTCCGGTGGAGCGCATTTGCTTTCCCCATCCCGCTCTGCGTTCCCTTGTGCTTTCCCGTGTCGGGGACGCTCCCCGGAAGAGGTGCCTCCGTCTCTGCCCAGGCCAGAGGAGAGGGATGCAAACCTCCTGGGAAGCCCCCGTCCAGCAAAGCATCTCCGGGCGTCCCTGAGGTGAGGCAGGCGGTTTAGCCACCCGTCGAGTTGGGGCCGTAGGCTTTGGCTGGATTCGGGGCTGGCCAGTCCTGTGCCGCTGCTGTGGAGCCAGGGCATCCCATTGCAGAGCGTGCAAGTGAGGTCAGTCTGAGCCTTCTGGCTCTTTAAGAGAAGAACAATAACAATAAAACAACGGTGCTAGCGTATTCTACAGCAATGGTTCAAAATGCTGCTTTGGGCCTGATTCATCTGTCATGCTGATGTGGCTCCACTCATCCGAGGGGAATCGCTCCTGATTTTTAGCGATTGATTGATTCAGGCCTGGCTATAATTATTACCAAGTGGCCATGGTTAGTGCACAAGAGTCCTGGCTTCTGCGTGGTGCAGAGCACCATCGGCATCAATGCACCGCACTGGGCCTGGAAGGTGCTCAGCACCACGGAGCACGGGGCCCCCAAGGTGTCTCGAGTTGTCTTTCGTTGTATTAGGAATCCTTTTCTCCCTCTCCGCTGATGCAGCTCTGAAACGGGTGACCCTAAAGCCCAAATCACTTTTAATACCTTAAAAAAGTACTATAGGAAAAAAAATAAACCCGAAACCAATAATGCAATAGCAAGCAATAAATCTCTATTTCAAAGCTCATCCTGGAGAACGGTACAGGGCTGGCGCAAAGCGGCGTCTCAGGCACGGTTCCCAGGGAGGTCAGCCGGCCTCCGTTGACCCATCCCGAAGCTGGACCATGCAGGGAGGTGAGCTCGCGAGGGGCCTCGGCCCGTGTTTCGGGGCTGCTCGCTTCCCTGCAGCCCTGCTGCTCGCTGCCGGGGATTTCCCGGGCCGGGCCGGCCAACGGCACACTGCCAGCCTGTTCGTGGCATGCACCAAAGGCCAAAGCCAGATTGCAACAGGCTTTTCCGGTGGATGCTGGCACTTAATGCGACTTTGCAAAGCTCTTCGCTGGTTAACTCCCACGGGCTTCGAACAATTCACCTCTTGGCATCTCCAGCCCTGGAAGATCTGGCCCTGGCCATGTTTCAGCCAGAGCCTGCAGCAAGTGAGGTGCAGTGAGGTGGTGGGAAGCATTTCCCAAAATACCGAGAGTGTCTCAGGAAAGAGAGAGTGTCTGGTTCTCAGGAAGGTGGAAGAGTTCAGGAGAGGCCGTGTTGCAGGGTTTTCCAGTAGGATGGAGGCACCTGTGGCCCCGTTGGCACCTGGTAGCCCCAAGGACTTCTCAAGGTCGTGCAAGAGGGGAGCACAGTTGCATGTTTCGGCTCAGATGGACCCAAACCATGCGCCAAGCCGGTGTGCTCTGAGCGGCAGGAGCGAGCCAGGACCGGTGTCCCCCACTGAAGAGCCTGGACTCAGGTGAGGGTCATGAGGGGCTGTGGTCAGAAACAAGCTGTCAAGTCACAAAAAGCAGAAGGGTCTAGATCTCTTCCCCGCGCGGAGAAATGATTCCCCTATAGCTTTTAATGGGATTTGTGCCTGCAGGTCGGAGCTCGAGTGCTATTTCTAGCTTTGCTTCTGACTCATTGATGTGATCTTGAACCAGTTTTCAGGAGGAGACTGTGATTTTTTTCATTCTTTCTTTCTTTCTTTTTTTTTTTTCCTTGAGGAATTTGGTTTGAGAGGCTTGGGGCCTGCTTCTGCAGCGATACTGAGCATCCAAAACTCCCCTTGACTTTGCAAGGACGCGAAAATGAGATGCAAAGTAGCACTGAACGTAGTGGTTCAGACTGGCCAAAATAGGGGCTGGATGGGAGATACCATCTGCACTAGGCTCATAAGGCATAAGGCCACCTAGACGAGGTGCTGGCATCTTCTTTCCTCCTCCCTTGGAGATACTCACCTCTCTCCCTAGATGATATGGAAAATTACAACTTTCTGGTCCTCCCAGATACCATGGTTAGGTATCCAGAGGAGACAGCACCCATATTTTAAGAGTTTGATGCCTTCTACCATGGCCATGGTCCTGGAGAGCTGCAATTACAGCACGGGTC
Organism: Struthio camelus; assembly: GCF_040807025.1. Taxonomy (NCBI): domain Eukaryota; kingdom Metazoa; phylum Chordata; class Aves; order Struthioniformes; family Struthionidae; genus Struthio; species Struthio camelus. The sequence goes on along the minus strand of NC_090965.1, from coordinate 4,537,881 downwards.
CCTTTCTAACATCCAACCACATGGCCAAGCTTGCAGGCAACCCATCAGCCCATTAATAGCCTCCAAACTAGCTACTAAGGGCGGTCAGGTGAGGCTCATATACCGGCTGGACACTGTCAAGCGAGTAGGAAAAAATCACCTGTATAGGGAGATGTGCTCTGTTGGGAACACTGATCCCTGCAGTGGCGTTTTGTGCTGAAGTCCGACAAATTTGAATACTGTGCTCTCCGAAAAAAAGGATCCCGAGATTAGTGTTATGAGCGTGCAGCATGTGGGTGTATAAATATGGGCATATTTGTGCATAAATACACAGAAGGAGAGAAAAAGACAGAGGAGGAGGAGGTATTTTGGGAAGGGCCTTGCTTTGTTATCAGATAATTCCTGGGTCAGCCGCTGAAATTACTGCCAAAGGCTCCTTGCTTCTCTGGAGTTTGCAATGCATTTCGAGACGGGCCCAAGCAAAGAGACGGATCCAGATTTTGCTGTGGAGATAGGGGCCAAAACGTGGTGCCCCAGCGGGCAGTTGGTGCTCAGCTCGCACCCGTCCCCAAGCCCAGCAGCCTTGCAACATCCCTGCTCTGGGTCCCAGTTCCTGGCTTGGGCCTGTTGCTCGTATTTCCGTGACCGTGCAGGCAAAGCCAAGCAGAAATCCAAGGGATTTGTTTGTGGTGCAACTGCTGTGGCACATGGGGTGGGTTGGTTTTTTTATTTGTTGTAGTGGCTGAATTTCAGTTCACTCCAACCGTCCTGGTTCGTTGGTCCCAGGGTGGTGGGGAGAAGGGTCCTGCTGCCCCATTGCACCTCGGCGTGCAACCTCCGGTGAGGGGCAGGACGGCTGCAGGGACGGTGTCAGGGTTTGGAGCTGGTGCGGCCACCTCGGGGTCTGTGTTCACAGGCGTCCCAGCAATAAGTCTTCAGTTCCCAACCCTGAGCCATTGCGTTTTGCACCCAAAACAGGCTGTGGGTCCTTCCTCCAGCATTTGACCTCCTCCATGTCCAACGTACCCCTCAGTCCCTCCCGCTGGGGCCGGCAGCTGCTCACTTCCCCGAGGTGGGATGAGGGCACCGGCATACAAGCCACTTTCTGGTCTCTGGCCAAAACACCGCCCTTCCTCACCCCATCGCATGAACGGCCACCCCATGGCCTTCGTCTCCCAGGAAATGACGTTGTGTTGGCTGCCAAAAGTTTGGCCCCCCTCTCGCTAGTGGGTGCTCGGGTGAGAGAGACCACCCTGCGGCTGGTGTGAATCGGCTCTGAGAGCACGGCACTGATTTACGCCAGCTGACATGATCCCCCAGCCCGACCGTCTGCGGCCACAGACAGATTCCTTAGCCGCGTTTCTCTTCGGGGCAACGGTTTGGCTTCGAGGAGCTTTTGAGCGTCGTGCGACAACGGTCTCGTGCCAAGGTCCGCGCGTGCGTGTACAGCCGCGCGGGAACTGCGTACTCTTTCCAGACTCGTATGGCTGTTCTGGGTTTAGGGTTGAGTTGCTTTTTTTCTTTTTTTTTTGGTTCAGTGGGGTTTTTAAATTTGTCTGTCGCATACGAGAGTGTAATTATTCATTTGCACTTGCTCCCTCATTGCTTGAGCCTGCGCTATCGTCCTCCAATGTCATGCACTAATCATTGCTGGGAGCGCAAGGGAAAAAAGGGGCCTTGGCTCAAATCCGTATGTGTTGCCTAATTTGAGCACATCAATAGGAAGAGGAAATCTAAGAAGGACTCATAATAACGATGCTGGAACTGAACCTTTTGTTTCCATGGTTACAGGAGAAATGGGACCAGTAATGGAGAGAGGCCTATACACTGTTAAAGGAGGACTCGTGGGAATTTCAAGTCATTTAACCATGCATTTGCTAGACACAAATTTAGACACCAGCTGTATCTGAATTGCACAGTGTGTATAGACGTTACTGCTCTTATTGGCGACTCGTGGGTGTCCTCGGGGTCGTGGGGCTCGTGCGGGCTGAGAGACACCCAAGTCAATAAGGCTGAACATTGTATATAGGTATACAGATCTGTGTACATACATGTTCCAAATGAGCATTTGCTGTCTGGTTTATCATGAGTGTATATAATTTATTCTTCATAGAGTATCACAATTTTTGTAAATATCAGCACTAATTAAGAGAAAATAAATATGTATATTATTGAGGAGTTATTCTGATATCAGTTCTGTGGCGGGTGGGGAAGAGAAAGACAAGCGGATACGTTTTTGGCAGGCTGCTTGTTTTTTTTCTCTGCATCTAAACTTTCTGCAAGAAAAGAACAGAAGAGCCTGAACCGAGGAAAAACTTGCCTGTGCTCCCATCGTCAGCTGCCCTGCGGAGGCTGCTGGAGGGGGAAACCTCCCCAGCTCGGATATCAGCCACATCCGCCCAGCTCGGCAGGTAACACCACGTAGCTCTGCAGGTAACCGGGAATCGGCGAGGCCGGGCAGACGGACCTGCCCTCGGGAAGCCTCGCAGGAACCTGCCACTGAGGTGGTATTTTTTAAAAGTTGGTGATCGCCCTTGGAAGAGGGAAAACCAAGCGGGCAGGGATGATGGTAGTATGAAGTCCACCGTGGGGTACAAACCATGCTTGTGTGTCTCAAGGGACATCTCCTAATAGGACGTGGGGTTGAGAATGGTTTTTCTCATGGGCTGTGGGAAGCCTGGATGAATTTCCCCGGGGAAGGCTTTGGCTCCTCTTGCAAAGAAATGGTTTCTTTGCTCCATCCCCAGAGAGCAAATGTGGCAGCGTTTTCCCCTGCTGCCTTGCCTTCTCCTCTCGCTACGAGCGTCTTGGGGGAGCAGAGGGGAGGGAAGGAAGTGGGGGCGGTCGACACTTGTATTTTGGGGTTTTAGCCTGAAACAATCTCCAACAAAGGGAGACCAAGATGAGAACTGAAGTGCAAATGCTAATCTTAAATATGCCAGTGACAGGCTCTCTTGTCCTGTGACGGGTTTGAGACTAACTTGTGGAGCTTGTCGCTGGCTTAGCTGAGACCTCAGGCTCGGTTCAAGCAGGCAATTAATCCTCGGGTTGCCATGGTGCTCTCTGACATCACACCACGAGTTTCCTGGTGCCAATTTGTTGCTGATTGCCAAAAATTTGCTTTCCAACAATTTTACCTAATGTGCACAGATGAATAGTGCTGAGCTGAACTTCAGCCATTCGTTCTCTTCCACATGGACCTGTGAGTCACCGAGATTTCCCATCCGAAGCTGCGTTGAAGCCATCTGATGCTGGGGAGCTGCCTGAAGGTGAGATGTTGTCTACTGAGCAGTGGGCAGCAAACTTGGATCCTGCTGTGGTCACAGAGCATGCAGCAAAACACAGATGCCAGTTTAATTGTACATCTACACTGCATGCCTTGGCTCATCAGCTGGGTTTGGGGTTAACTTTCTTCCTCCTATCATATCCCACTACGATAGTCCCAGTCAAGCTGGAGAGACCTTGAAATGAGCTGGGAGTGAAGGCTGGACTTGAGCTTTAGGGAGACCGAGATTTGCTATTTCGCTCTGACACATATTGAGAAAAATAAATCTTTTCTTGCAATGGTAACAACCCCACCTCCCTTGAAAACGGGTGCAGCTTGTTTTGAAATTAAAAAAAAAACAAAACCTCTGCTCCACTGAGATGGGACTGGTGTCACTGAAATAAATTATCCCATCTCATAGAGTGGTCCTGTTTGGCTCAGTGGCCGTCACTAGCTGTAGTCCCACAGAGGATGTGGCAGCAAGGGAATGAACCCAGGATGACTAAGCCCCGTGCTGTAACCGTTCTGCAACGCTACCACTTTACAACAAGTCATAGCACGCAAAAAGGGAGCTGACGTCTTAACATCAGTGCCTGATGTGGGAGTTGGAAGCTGCCAAAATAGCCCCTTAGTGCTGGAAAGCCTCTTTCTGGGCAGAGTGGGTGAAGGCTCTCTGGAGATGATGCATCACGTTGGAGGAAGCTGTGACCCCATCCAGGACTTCTGATTTCCCCCCTACATTGATTCTATCAGAAGATGTCTAGCAAAGGAGGAGTAGCTTGGGGCTGTGCCATAGCAGAATTACTCCAGGGCCTCCAGGATGTTCGACCCTCTAACACTTGCCAGAACTACTTAACTGCCTGTGAGCCAGCCTGGTCCTTGCCACCAGGTCATTTTTGAACAGAGGGGCACAGTGACACTAAGCCATGACCATGGCAAGTTAGTGTCCATCCCTACCACATCATTGCTTTAGCAGGCTGCTTTCCGAGCTCCAAGGAGTTTCAGCAGTGCTGTGCTCATGGAGATACCTTCCCCTCCTGCCAACAGCTCTGCAGAAGAGTAAGAACCCAAGAGTACAACTCAAAGGGCAACATGGAGCATTTGTATGAGTGGACTGACACATGTGCACCAGCAGTATCAGAGTGGTGTGCAAGCCTTATCAGATGCCTCCAGAGCATGATTCATCTGACCAGTCTTAGGTCACGGGCTGGAACAGCCCAGTTTCTCTGCTGACTAGAGGGGGAGTCAAGAGTTCAGGCTTCAGGATCCAACTTGGAGATGTCTCAGGTTGGCAGGAATCTCAGTCCTGCAGGTTCAGACCCCCAAGAGAAGGAGATCTTCACCCAGCCCAAAGCTGAGCAGTCGACCTCCGTGTCATGGGACGTTGTGGGTGCCAATATCTCCATGGCTTCCAAGAGAGAGCAGCCAATTTCAGAGAGCAATCCTTTGAGGGTCCCTCCATCATGCATGGAGATCACCCAGCTCAGGGTCCAGAGCATGTGCAGCTATTTCACACGAGCTGTGAGTCCTGGGTGGTCTCGCTCCTAAGTGCTCACCGCCTCGGCAACCTCCAAATCCCCTCTTATTAGTAGCAGAGGATGCATTAGCCAGGACTCAAAGTTAGGGTCCTTGGATTCAGGTTGGACTTCTGCCAGCAACACACTATGTGAGCCAGGGGAAGTCATGCCCTGCTCTGTGCCTCGGTTTCCCCATCTGTTACACAGCTTGGTCAGCTGTGTCCAACAAAGCAGCAAACTGCAAAGCTTAGATCAATTTTGGGGCAGAGAAAATGCGCGAGTGGGCGGATGAACCCAAGGATAGATGTTTTTAGCAAGAAAGGAAGTATTTAAGAGCGGTCAGTTCTAAACATTTAAGCAAACGAAAACATTTGGATGCACAAAAGGCGGCAGAGCCATGGATAAGCACTGTATCCTGAGCTAAATCAGCAATAAGCTTGCCATAGGCTTTGCTAAAATGCTGAATGGAAACAATACCCAAACAGCGCTAGTTTGTTTTCCTCAGCCACATTTCCAAGCCCAGGAGAGAGCCTAGCAGGCTCATGCCAAACCCTTTTCCTTCTCTGTGTCCAGTTGGGCTCATAAATATCTGAGCACAAATCGGTGCAAGGAGTCTGCCTGCTCTGCACAGGCTCTCGAAAGAAACCTCAGAAGGAGGCCGCGAGATGGATCCAGTAATTATTTTAAATTGCTGAACTATTCGCATGCTGCACCGTCCCGGGCGTGCTTGGGTGATGCAGCCAGGGGCACGCAGCCTCCCGCTAATGCCGCTGGTTGTACGTTTCCAAGAGACGAGGATATGGGTGGGATAACGACTCTGGCAAAGCCAGCTCGGCAGAGCAACGCACCAGCCTCCCTGCGCTCCGGCAGCCCTTTCGGCTCCGCAACCCGCGGTGGCTGCTTCAAGCCTATGATCTTGATTGCGGAGAACAGCTGATCCCCGCTGAGCGCAGGCTGGCTGGTTGCGCGTGTGGGAAATGACCTACTTTCCTGCACTTTCTTCACTGAGCGTTGCCTCGCTGCCAGGCGAAACCCCATGAAACCCTCCCGGATCTGCTCGGGCTCAGAAATTATGGAGTCCTCTAAGGCAACCTCATCTGGGGGAGGCATGCCGATCCCAGGTTTGCAAAAGCTCCTCTGCTCGCCGGGGTCCGAGGGGAACTCAAGCTCTTGAAATCCTGGCTGGTTATGTCAAGGAAGGAAATGATCTGGGTGCCAAGAAAGCACTACCTCTTATTACTTGTCCTGGAAAGTTCAGGATGCTAAAACCCCATTACAGCCCATTGCATGGACCCCAGGGACCAGCAGGAATTTTTAGCTGTCCTGGCTGCCTATTAGCAAGCCGGCTTTCATTTGGCAAAGTGGGCATCTGGATGCTGAAAGCACCTCCCAGACCTGGGCTGCGGAAAGGCCATTAAATAAAATGCGCATAGCGTGAGGGCTGGTTGGCAAAGGATGCAGAGTATAGAAGGGGAAACGAGCCCAGCCTGGTGCTCTGCCCTCCTGCCAGCGATGCCCGCCAGCAAGTGCTCCGCAGCCCCCCAACGTGGCGAGGATCCAGCAGAAGCTGCCGCGCGGAAGCGATCCATCACCGCCATGCTGCCTTTAATTTGGAGCGACCTGAACCCAGAGGCTCAGCACAAACTTTGCAAGTGTGGGAGTTTAAAGCGAGGCCCCCGTGGCCTATCTTTAGATAACCTCTAGGCAAAGGTTTTGCACATGCACAGCTCTTGCCAAGATGCATGCTCCTCCTGTGGCTCGGAAAATCAGGACAGGTCCCTCTTTCTCCTTCCCACTTTCTCTTACTCCCTCTTCTCCCTCCTTTGCATTTCTGCCGCACGTTGAGAAACCCTATGCCTACGAGCAGAGCTGTCATCCACACCGCAGTGGGATGGGCAAGGCAGGAGAAGGGGAGCTTCGGGGGAAGGCTGCAGCACAGAGGCTGCTCTAGACAGCATGGCGATATCGGGGTGCGTTAAAGAAATGTTAGTCCCTCATTTTACAGATGCAGGATCAAAACTGCTGAGGCCTTGAATCTGCAAAGCGCTTATGTGTGCTGGCATCTGCTGCCTGGCAGAGGAGATACGACAAAATCCAGGGGCCAACAGGATGAAAGCCGGATCTAGCCAAATTTTTGGACTTGCACAAAAATTTAGAGCTACCCAACTCTTTAGGCCCCTTGCTCCAATGAGACACTGCTTCCGACGCTCAGCTGCCTTTCTCAGCCCAGCTCACTGAGGTTCTGCCCTCGCCCAGCGCTGCTGGTGTTTGGACGTGACGCTGCCCTGTGCCTCTACTGGGAGAGACGCAGAAAGAGCCCGATGAAACGCTGGAGCTCTTTATCCTTAAGCTCAGGAGCGGGAGAAACTGGGTCCAGGGTGCATGGGAGATTTAACCTAAAGCTCAGCAAAAGGGTTTGTCCCCCATCCTGCTGTCTGCATTTCTCCACGCTCCGCAGGGACTGGACAAGCCTTTTGGAGACTATCGGTTTGACCCCGAGTGAACGCGCAGGGTCCTGACGCGATCGGGCATTGCAGAGTCAGGGTTATCAGGGCAGCTCCAGGGCCGGGGAGCTCGGGGAGTTTGTTTCGCTGCTGCTTTTAGGCAGCCAAAATCGGCTCCCCGAAAAAGCGGCTCCAGAGCCGTGAGAAACGGGAGGCTCCAAGGTCATTGCGCTCCCTACATCCGCACGGAGATCGGCCAAGCACGCTTAACCGATGCCAGCTGCCAGCCAGAGTCGGCAGCAGCCTCCCTGCCCGGCCCAGCCCCGGGATCGCCTGCCCGCTCGCCGTGCACCTGTGCCCACCGAGCAGGATCAGCCCCCAAGGACACGTTTTACCCAGCGCGAGGCGAAGGTGGGGGGCGGGCAAGGGAGGCAGAACAAATACGTGGTGCCAGGCACCTGCTCCCTTCTTTGCAAAAAAACGCCAGCGGCGCATTGTGTGAAAGTGGAGCCTTTTCCGATTCGGCTCGGGGTTGTCTTCCTCTGTCCTTTTATCCTTGGCTAATTAAAGGCAAATCTCTGCAGAAAGAGCGCGGTTCTTCAGATGTGAGCATTAATAACTTGAAAGTGGCTGCGAGGGCTCAGAGGCAGCTGCAGAAATCCCAGGCAGAAAGAGCATTTTCCTCTTGCGGCTCACCAGCTTCGGCTCCGGGGATAATAAACTTGGGAGTTTTAGCAGGCGACAGCAGATACAGCCCCATCATCCGAGTTTACGAAAGGATCAGCTGAACGGACCGACTAAATTCCCAAGTCATCCCTGGGGAAAACCTAGAGGATGGACCTGCGGTGAGGTCCCGCGGGTTGCCTGGGTCTCTGAGGACACTGCAGGAAACGGCTTGGGCGAACGACGGTGTTTGCTCATCCCCGGGTGGGTGTTTCTAGATGCAATTGCTCTCACCCCCGAGTCGGTGTCTGCGTGCAAATGAATCACGTCTGGAAAGTGCATCACCCTCCCCTGCGGTGCAGTCTTGCTGCCTGATTTAGGTGAGACCTCAGAGGTAGCTCCTGCGGGCTCGGTCCACGCTCCTTTTGGCTATCGGTCTCCCTCCAGCAACTACAGAGGGGCGTCCAGACAGTTGCAACTTCTTCCACTTGCAACCTAGTCCAATGCATACTCTTAAACATTTACGAAGTGATAATTTCAGCACTTTACAAGGCAGAAAGAGAACTTAACCCTGAAGCATCTAAGTAAAATAAGAAGAACGCTTTGTACATATCTCCCGTCCCGGCAGTCCGAAGTGCTTCACTCACAAGCACTGTTAAACGTTTTGCGTTACTATAATGGCCTGAAAAACTTACAGAAGACAAATGCTCGGCATAGCATAGTTTCATGAAGACAGACTGAAAAAAAGACGGTTGTGGCATCAAGGAAAGTTGGCAGGAGGCAGACATCGATAGTAACTATTATTATTCTGATGATGATGACATTACGTAGCTCTTACCCAGTGCTTTTCATTAGTAGCTCTAAAGTGCTTTACAAAAGAAGCGCTTCAGATGCCCCGAACGTCTGCAGTGATTTCAGCAGAGAAGCGCAGGCGATGATCTTATGCAGAAGCTCTTACTGCAGTTTTATGGGTTTAAACTCAAGGGCCGCCTCTGCCCACTCCCGACCGCTGTAATGGTATTTTATTTATTATTCAGCTTCTGGAAGCCTCCCTGCACAGCCCAGCCCCGGCAGGATGCAGTCCCTGACAAACAGGCGTGGGGACAGAGCTGGGGGACCTTTCCGTGAACTAAACCTCTGTAATCCCCTGACATCCCTCCCATCCCGCCTGGGACAAATTCAATGGAAAACCCAGTTGATGAAAGGAGCCAGGGGTCTTTGCCTGTTCACACATGTATGCGAGCGACAGCCCGCTCTCGGCAGCAGTCCTGCCCGGGTGCCAGGTCCCACGAGACGCGGCCGGGAGGGCGCACCTCCCAGCCGGCGATCCGGCGTGCCGGAGGGGTTTAGTCCACCTGCCCTGGCCGCGGACCGAGAGCAAGGTCATTGCAAAGAGCTCTGCAGCACGAGTCAACCTTCAAGCTTCCTCCTCGCTCTGGATGGAGGCCAGGCAGGCAATATTAGCCGTCCCCCGCCGTGGCCCTGCGGACGCGCCGGGGACAGTCCCCGATGCTGCCGCAGCGCCCCAACGCTGCTCCGTCCTTCGAGCATCGGCAAAGCAGCCCTCGCGGGGAAAATAAAGCGGGGTGTTTCGGCGCCAGCGAAAGCCCAGGCAAAAGGCAGCTGGTGCCTGCGCCTGATCTTCGGGGCCTCCCGGGCGCACTCTGAACCCACGCGAATGCTCCTGGGTGCCGCTGACATTCAGCCAGGATTGGCACAGGCGCTGCTTTGACGTCAGGAGGCGCACGGGCTCTGCCGCCTGTCTGCACGGGATTTGCAGGGAGCGCAGCCCCGGTCTCGGCCTGGCAGGCTCCCTGCTGCACGCAGCCAGCCGGGACTTTGGGTGACGGTGGCTGCTGGGCTGCCCTTGCTGCCCGGCTCCTTTAGCGCTGGGAAATCTCCTTGGCTTTAGTAGATCAGCCTGTACCTCTCCAGCACGCGCGTGGCCCAGCTAGTCCGCGTTCATGGGACACGTGCATGGACACACTCCCTGACGTATGGACATGCAAATATACACATTAAATCCCGGTGAGTACTGTTTGCGGGTCCCTTCCCCTCCATGCCCTGCAAACAAGACCAGTTCAGCTTTACTGATGACGCCGTAGTGAAAAAGAGCCCCTGAGCTTAGCTCAAGAGCTTCCCAGGTAGGATCTCAGCCTGTTGACCATGGTGGCACTTGTCCCTGGAAGAAAATAGCCCCTAACAGCTCCCGAAAGAGAAACAAAATCATCTTTAAAAACAAAGCATCAGATGCTTTGCTGCTGTGCAGGGCTGGCGAGGAGATGCTCTGCCGGAGGGTGAGGGCTCTGCTCAGCCAGCTTCTTCCCACCTTTCAGCAGGGGCTCAGTGGGCGGCTCAGCTCTGCCGCTTGCTCTGCAGTTTGTAGCTCCTGTGAGTTTGTTCTCTCCCTCCCTGCCGGCATCGGCAGAACAGCCGGCTCAGCACAACGCGCACCATCGCGGCTCAAGGATTAGATACTCGTTGGCCATAAATAGAAAATTGGGAGAACGTGTTTTAGCGTATTAAATATATTCCAAGAGGCTGCTGATGGCACAGGAACATGACCGTCCTATCGATCAGTGTCCTCGTCCCACTGTCCACCTCCATCCGGGCAGAGATGGCCCTCGCTGCTGCTTCTGCGTGGAGCAGCAGCCCCGACCCTGCAGCCCCAGCGGTCTCATCCGTGCAAGGGGGATTTGTCACCTTTTCGGTGCTCAGGAATGAATAGCACCAGGGAAACCACCATGTTTGCCCAGGTAGCAGCCAGGTCTCCTGGCAGGGTTGTCTTGTGCACAGGGAGGCATCTCCAGGGAGACTTCTCCCTTGGGTCTCAGCCTCAGGAGCCCCATCATGGCCAGCAGCGAGAAAGAGCAACTCCCCCACATGATTCATCGGGCTTAATTTAGACATTTGCCTCTGGGCCAGAAGAGGCATGCCTTAAAAGAGCCCTTTTCTCTGCACTCGTGGTGAAAGGAGGCAGGAAAACAAGCTCAGGCAGAGTGGAGATGCCTCCCGTTGGTATAAGGGCTACCATTCGTCAGGGCACCAATGCCTGCAAGGCCCTTAGTAAAACCTAACTGCTGGGAGCTATGTGTGATGTGATGTCTCTGATACGTGCCCAGGCAATGTGGGCACTGTGGCAATGCTGAAATGCGAGGATAGCATCTCCCATGACCAGCTCCAGGCCTGGATCCATATTTCCACAATGAAATCACGAGAGCATGGCCCCTTGCTCTAGCAGCTGGTGCCTCACATGCCTACGGAGAAGAGAAAAGACCCCTTTGGATGCTCTCTTCTGGGCTGCGTGCCTTTAGCTTACTCAGTGCCCGTGATGCACTTTCCCAGCTGCCCGCGCTGCTGCTGGCTGTTGCGATGGCTTAATGCCCGATCACACGCTGTCGGATGGTTTCCCAAGGCAAGCTCTTGGTTTGAACGGTCGGCCAGCACAGTGCTGTGGGTGCTGTTGTCTACTGCGGGCCTGGGATCTCGGCATGGGACAACCGTGGTTTGGGAGGCAATCGAGGACTGCAGGCTCCTCACGCGTATCTTCGAGTGATATCTCTTGCACCAACAGTAGGCATCTCCGATGTATCTGAGCTTGTTTCCCTGGCCCCTTTCAGCAGGGAAATGGGGTCTTTTAAGGCATGCCCCTCCTGGCAGGATGTCAGATGAGGCAGATGTCTAAATTAAGCCCAGTGAATCATGGGCTTCCTCTGTCTCTCTGCTGACCGTAACAGGGCTCTTGACAACAACAAGTCCTCCTGGAGGTGCTTCCATATGTTTGAGACAAACCCCACCCCCGGGTGACAGGCCCAATGGGACTCCAGGTTCCTGTGTGTGCCTTCTCTCCCCATATTAGCCATAACCCTACCAATATCTCTGTAATTAATCCAGTTTTCTGCCTGATGAGGCTCAGGCCTTTAAGTTGCCAGTTAATGGACCTTAAAATGCGTAAAGATCATAGACCCCATCCTGATACTGCTTCTCTGGCTTTATTGAGGGTGAAATTTTTGCTGCAAATGGGGTGATGGTAAAGGGTGCAGGCGCCAAGCCCTGTAGGAGCAGGGAGGCTGACCTGGGAGACCCCAGACTGTTTTTGGCAGTGAATATTTCACATTCGGTCCACACAGACTCCTAAATACAAGATACTATTTCTAGGAGTATCTTCTATTTCCTTGCTCTCTTAATAGTGAGCAAAGGCCCTTCCCATCGGCACAGCCTCTCGGCTTTGCAATCCCAAGCAAAACAGATGTGTCCTCTCCACCTGTTCTGGCCACGAGAGGATTTCTATGCTCAGGAGAGGAGTGAAAGACACAACCAGTGGGCTGACAAGCCACCTGCAGGGAGACAGTGACAAACGTCCTTCTCAGCATGACCTGGTGATGTTCCCACCTCGGAGCAAAGCCACTCATTTTTAGTGACTTCCTTCATAAAAGCTTTGGGAGGCATTGGGAGATTTTTGGCCGCCTTGGAAGAGACAAGAAGTCTCATATGGTCCTTGTCCCTATCGATTGGGCCCTCCAGCTAAGACCTTCCTCTGAAAGCTATTGCCTTTGTTGTCCATTTTCCTCCCAAATCCTCCTGCAATGATTGTGGCTGGCTGCTGTCTTCAGCCGTTCAGATCATGCTCACAACTGCTGTATTTATAAATAAGTGATGACTGGATTGATTAGTCACTTCCCTCCGACTCCAGGCCACTCACCCCCAACCGTTTCTTGGCTTAAATGGAAACTTCTCCAAACTCTAGAAGGTACCAGGGTGAAATCCCCCTCAGGATGAGCCAGTGGTGTTTATGCATCAGAAGAAAATCTCTCCTTCACCTTTTCTCCACCTCGTTTAGAAGCAGGGCCTTTTTCTTCCTCGTTCACCTGCTTACACATGGGTTCGCCCCTGAGCTGCAAACCCTGAGCAGTGCACGGCTGGGATGAAGAGGAGCCATAGCCGAGGCTGATGCACGCCCACCGGGGTCCTCGCAGCTGGGACCCTGCATCTGCTCTGGTACCGAGGAGGGGATATTAAGGCAGGATCATGCTCCTAAGCCAGCGTGGCCATGTGCAGCGCAGTGAGGTGGGTGCTGTCTTAGTGTCCTGGGGAAGCCTTTCAGAAACTTTGGATGGAGGCATGCAGGTATCTACCTATCACACCGGGGTGTCTGTCTTTCCATCGGCTAATGTATGCATCCCGGTGTATCCGTTCACCCATCAGCACGCCGCTCTGCCCGGCGTCTGCCCCTCAGCGTGCTCACTCATGAGCCAAAAGGCTTGGAGTCCCGTAGGTGCTCTAAAAATCCTGTCCCGCCACAACAGTTCGCTGGGCTGCATTTAGGCACAAGCTGATTTTATTACTGGTGGGAGGGAGCGTTTGTCAGGGTGTTTCCCCCCACCCGTTAACCTTTCGCTGGCTGCAGAGTTGCTGGATGCGCTTGCTGGGGGAGGAAGCCAGCCATCCCGACTTCTGTCCTCCGTCTGTCCGTCCCCACCCCTCCACCAGATTTGTACCCTCCTCAATGCACCAGTAGCTGCAGCCTCCTATTTAGAGGTAATCTATAAACCACTTAGTGCAGAGCGAACGTGCCAGCCTTCAAGCAGCCTCCTGCAGAAAATTGATCCGACAGGGGTTTTAATCTTGGCGTTTTCTTTTTCCCCCCTCCCTTGCCTTTCTCTCATTTTTCTGAGCCGGGCTGCCCTCAGCAGCCTGCACCCAGCAGCGCTGCTGGGAGACGGCACCCAGCACCCCGCCGGCTCCGGCCTCCTCTCACCTCTACGGCAGCGGCTGTAAAGCTCGGGGGGCCGAGAACCCCGGCACGGCGGGCTTCCCCCATCGGCCCTGCATTTGGGTGCTGGAGAACCAGCCCGGCAAGCGGCCGCGGTCCCTAGGAAGTCTCCTGGGACCCGCACGCAGCAGAGGGGATCTGAGCTAATCGTGGCCTGTGCTGTGCTCAAAGCGGGCGCTGGGCTGGAAAGGGGTGAAGACCCCTGTCGGGTCCTTGGAGCCCAAAATCTCCCTGGTGCACGGGCATCTCTCTTTCTCTTCATTTCTAGAGCTGGGGAGAGGGATCAGGCGGCTGCCCTCGGCTCACCCGAACGCGGGTGCTGCTTTCAGCTGGCTGCCGCGCGCTCCCCTTCCGCTTTGCGGGCTCAGAAATCTCTGGGGATGGGGGGACCTGGGAAAACTGTCAAACCCTGGGGTACCAAAAAGGCTACAGATCTTGCTGTGCTTGTGGGCTGCAAGGACAGCGATGGCAAAGGAGCGAGAGCCCCTCACCCCAGTGCCGCCCCAGGGGCTGAACCCTTATGAGACAGCGGAGAATCCACCCGCCGGTGCCCTGGCTGTAGGAAATCTGGCTTCTTCACTAAGGACGTGCCGTCTCCGGTGGGAAATCAGGTGGCCCGTTGGGGTCAGCTCTGCGAGGAAGCGGGAAATATCCTTATCCAGGCTTGTTCTGTCTTCCAGGAACGGCGGATTTCAGTCTATAGCACTGTCAGACCAGCCAGGAGGCATTTAGTGGCTCTACACCGCATATCACTAATTTCTGAACGTACAGGGACTGTTTTCTTCCCAGCCATATGTTCAGGAGCCAGAACAAAGCCTCTTTGCACAGCACATAACCTTGCAAACTCTGCCCAGCCAACCTGCACCTGCACTTACACCCCGAAATCCCCCAGATCTGGCCAGGAGTCCTGCAGGGCCCCCTGCGATGGCTTTGCTCACAGGGGCTGGTGCAGAGTCTTAGAGCCATTCGTGATCAAGGAGTCGGGGAACAGCCTGGGGAAATGTTTTTTCACTGAAAAATGATGACTCATTGACTGATTTCTTTTCTTTTTTTTTTTTTTGGTGAGGAACGCATTGTTTTCATTAATTTATTGGCTTGGAAATGCATATGGGAAAAAGGGTTGAAGTTTTGGAAAACATCCTCTTGGGAATTTTCAAAATGAAACATCTTTTTTTTTCCTATTAAAATATGTCTTTTGTTTTTTAAGGGTTGAATGTGTTTGGAAAAGCTTTTTGAAAGGTTAAAGCAGAGTGAAATGCTTGGATTCGCAGGAACACCCTTTTCTGGATTTTTGAGCTGCAGAGTTGGTTGGCCTCCCCATCTCTTCGTTTATGCTGACGGAGGGAGGAAAAACGACAGACTCCTTGAAAAGCCTCTAGAAGACGGGAAAGCTGTTTGCATCCCCGCTCTCTTGAGCAGGTCTCCGATGCAAACCAGGAATACGGCGACGTATCCCCCCGCAGCAGCCAAATGCAATCACGTCCCATGGCACCAAGCTGTGTCTGGACGTTGCATTTCCAGAGTCATCCACAGGGCAATATGCACAGATCCCCCCAAACGCAGCAAGGTCCCATTGCCTGTTTGCATCAGGCAAAGCAGAGGGAGTTGTTTCAGCAGCAGGATTACAGGGTCACGCTCCGCACCCAGCACTGGAGGTAGCTTTGACCCATTTTCATCCCGTTTGCATACCCCCAGAGCCGCTGGGGCTCCTGCAGGGATTGAACTGCAGACCCAAGCGACGGCACAAGCGAGAAGGGCTGGTGCTGGATGTTCTCCCCATCCTGGTCCTGGGGATGTGCCCCAGTTTTGGGAGGGCTCTGCAGCATCATTCACGATGGCGTAATGCGGTCAGAGAGCTGGGCAAATGCCCCATGGCCAGCACGGCACCCAGCTGCCTCGCCAGGGCGCTGAGCAAGGGCTGGAGCCGGCTGCAAAATCCCTCCCGGATCTTTTTTTGCCTTCTCACTGGAGGATGCGGAAGGGATTTGTCGCCAGACTGGAATCTCCCTGGGAGAAGGGACCAGCACGCACGTGCATCTCCACCTCTTCTCGCACGCTTCGGCTGGTGCAGAGGGAAACGCAAGAGGGAAGGGCACTCGGCACATTTAAAAGCCCTCCTGCAAAGCTGCAATACCCCCAATCCTGGCGAAAACCACTTAAAACCCCAGGGAAAAAAATGCCCAGGGTTCCTTTTTTAGCCCAAAATGCTGAGTGCATTGCCAAGGGCCGCTCCAGGCACAGCATTTGAGGGGATGTGGGCTCCCGCCGCCCCTCCTGCTTCCCGGGCTCCGGCCGCCGCACCGCGGCATCGCGATGGGGTTTGTCGCCGGCAAACCGACACGCTCCGGAGCCCAGAGACGGGCCCTTGCCCAAAAGAGCCCCGTTGCTTTTGTGTTTTGCAGGTGGGAGCGGACCCCGGGGAGCTGCCGACCGGCGCGGGAGGAATCTGTGCAGGCGGCTGATCGTAAATTTGGGTCAAAGTCCGCTGAGATTGAGGGTCGAAGGAAGGAAAGGAAAGAGGAGGGAGGAGGCTGCAGAGAGCTCGAACCGTCTCGCCTGGCTACTCTTTTCAACAAAACGTTTCGATCTTCCACGTGGAAGCGTTTCCCTTTCAGAAGGGCCCTTTTCTGGAAGGGTAGAAAGGCTCTGAGATTCGCTCCTCGCCGAGATGTGAATCCGGTTTTTACCGAGGATGCGAGGCGCTTGCTGGGTGTCGATTTTGGCTGCTCGGCGGGGGGGCTAAGCCCCGTTTTTCCCAGCGGCTGGAGGCAGCAAAGGCCAACGAGGGCCCGACGCGCCGCAGCCGGCCACGTCTGCAGGCTCCAGCAAGGCGAGGATTTAGCCGCACACATCCGCAGTCGTGTAAAGCGCGTATCTGCAGCGCTTTGGAGCAAAGGCAATCGCCGTCTTCCTCTCTGGAGCCTTCACTAACGGCGCGGGTCCTCGGCGCTGCCCCGGCGGGTGGCTGCAACGGGGGATCCCCCTTCCCCGGCCCAGGGACGTCCGTCTGTCCCGTCCCCACAGTGCCCACCGTCCTGCCTGTCCCCCCGGGAAGCAGCTCCCGAGAGCCGGAGCCGCAGGAAAGGCAAAGCCCCGGCGTCGCTAACCCCCCCCGCCTAGGGCACCCAAAGGGGTCCCCGGCACCTTCCCGCTGGTGGCGAGTCCTGCATGCACCCACGAAACAGAGGTGCAGCCAGAAAAAGGGGGATCCTCGATGCCAACTTGATGCAGTCGAGGTACGGATAAACCCTGCCGGTCCCCTGCCTCCTCCTCCGAGGCATCGCACCGGGCTGCTGCCCCCCAGGCAGGAGGCTTCTCCCCTCGGCTCCCCTTCGCCCTCCTCGTCCCCGCCGAGGTTCGGCTCTAGACATCTCGCTGCTATTGAAATATTTACAGCAGACAGAGGAGGGGAGGGTGGGGGGGAAAAAGATTGAACCATGAATTATTCACCGCTTCGCTTTTATCTTGGCAGCGGCGGTGGCATTCAGGGCGGCGCATTCCTCCCGCGGCCTTTGTGGGGGGGGGGGGGATGCGCCTTTTTCGGTGCTGAGCGAACCGCTCCAGAAAGTTGTCAGTGATTTGGGGTGGGGGGGCGACACCAGAGCATCGCGGAAAAACAGGGACCAAATGGCTGGAAATGGGAGCGGAGAGACTAACCTGGCAGCGTTTGCCCCGGGTGCAAGATATACTTCTTTTTCTCCTTGCACGGATTTCTAAGGGGTGTAAATTAGGGGTAGGGAGCCCGCTGGCAGCGCTGGGCATTTGTCGCCTCCCTTAATTCAGTAACGCTTACGTGCCCCATCTCTGCCCAGCGGGCCGGGCAGTTCTCGAGATGGCTTCCTACTTGCAAAGAGGTTAAATTCGCTGCCGTCCTGCACTGGTCCACACGGCACGTGATTTTCGGGCGCTAGCAACGCGTTTGCACCCTGCCACCGCAGCCGGCACCCTACGAACCCCAGATGGTCGACGCCGGGTGGGAAACAGCTCCGTCCGCACCCCTGCTCGCCGCCGAGGAGCTTTCGGGGGCAGCCAGGCTCGCAGAAAGCACCGCTCGACCCTCCCGTTTGCAGCTTTAGTGACACCCTCGCGGCGAAAAGTGTCCAAAACCTCGATTGCAAAAGGGGGGGGAGGGGCAGAAAGGTAGAAAACCCCCTTTCGCCTTGCGGTCGGTCCCTGGCAGTTTCTCCCTAAACTGCTGCTTACCTGGAGGGGGGGCAATTGTGATGCCAGATCGGGTGAAGGAGAGCAGGGGCAGGATTTAGAGGGGACGAGCGGGAGAGAAGCATGCGGCAAACCCCAACCCCAGCTCTGCGTCTCCTCTCCCTGGGATCAGGCATCGTTTCCAAGCCCGTGGCAAGCTGTTGGCACCCCCAAAACGGCATGCATCTGCAGGGCAGAGGGAAGCAGAGGCCACGAGAGGAGGCTTTATTTGGGGGGGGGCACATTTTAAATAGTTTTTCCTAAACACGCAGGGTGTTGCCCCCCGCCCGGCCTTTTCCAGCCGCAAATGCCTCCGAAAAGGGAAAGGAGCGCGGAGGCTGCGAAGCCTTCGCGGAGCAGCAAGACGGCCGAAACGAGGTAGGGGTTACGGCAGCCAGCGCAGCTCGGCAGCCCGCTCCGCAACGGCCGGGGCCGTACAACCCGCGCGCCGTCGCGGCCGCCTGTTTCCCAGCAGGAGGGAAACTCCGAGGGTTACGGCGAGCGTTTGTTTGCCCAGCCTCTTAATTAAGGGCTATCCCTGCCTCGGGAAAAACCTCTAATTATTTCCTCGCTCCCGGGGGAGAATTAGTCAGTGCTGTCCCCCCCCCCCCCCAAAAAAAAAAAAAAGAGCTCCCACTCATTTTTTCCCATCTCATTGACGGGGCGTCTCAGGGCACCGACTGACGGCACATCCGCAGAGCTGCTTCCAGCTTGGGAATCGCTGCTGGCCCTCAGTCTCCGAAAGCCGTCAGGGAGAGCACAAGGACGGGGCCAGGGTCTCCTGATCTGTCCCATGTCCTGCTGCTCTTTCCGTGAATTTGTCCCTGCACAAACACCTGCCTGCAGCTCGCAGGGTTGGGGGCTGCACCGCGCAGCCAAGAGCCTTTGTCCCCCTGCCTGATCCTACCCGCAGCTTTGCAGGGCGGCTGCTCTGACCTGCTGTCAAACCGCCCTTAGCATCTCCAGGAGGAGCAGCCTGCAAAAGCCCTTCCCAGTCCAGGCACCTGGGGAATCAGGGCAACATCAGGGTGAGCAGCTCCACCTGCCCGAGGTTACAAAAGGCCCTTGCCTGCTGCCAGCACCTTTATGCATCCGCCTTCCTTGGGGAGCTGGTGGGTGCCTGGGTGCTGGGAAGGGGGCTGGAGTTTTTACTCATGGAAAGGATGAAGAAAGGCAGGTGGGGTGTTTTTGCGGGTTGTTTTGCAAACCTATTTTGGGGTGCAAAGCATTAAACCGGTGCAAGCAGGGGTTGCAGCACTGCCTGCCTAGGGGAGAGCTGGCTGCAGGGTTTGGGGGGGGTTGGGGACCCCCTTTGGGTCAGTGATGGGAAACTAGCTCCCACCTCCCAGGAGCTAACCTGACTTGGGAACAAACACCTCATTTCTTAAAATAATTGTCTTTAATATTTCATCCTTGAGAAATACTAATGCTGCAGGAGTGTTGCTGGAGCGAGGCAGATTTACACCTGCTGAGGGTCCCCGGCAGCTTTTTAAGCATCTCTTGGGAGGGAGGAAAGAGGGGATGAAAGAATGAGAGCAAAGGCAGCTCCCTCCCCCAGGGGCTGTCGGTCCCGTCGCTCGTGCTCCGTTGCACAGCCTGGTGGAGGGCACTGACGGATCTGGATGTGATGGGTCTTAGCAGGGATGTGCCAAGTTGGGGGAGTTCTTCAGAGATTTTTTTTTTTTAATTGCAAGAGCTGAGCTTAAGGGAAGCGAATGGCATTTAAGGAAGGATGCTGTAAATGCTCATCTCCTCGGGTGGTGGGGAATGACAGCACCTGGCTCTGCCAGGGCTGAGGATGTGCGGTGGGAGCTGCGGGATGAGGCCAAAGGCAGCTATTTTGTGGCAGCGCCTAGGGGGATTTGCTCCCTCTCCCTGTACTTTAAGAATTGGTGCAATTTTTTTTTTTTCCCCCCACTGTGTAAGCCCGCGCCAGCAGGTCTTGCCTTTGGGGTCGGTTGGCCTCAGCCTGGGAAATTGTTCAGGTTATACGTTGAGATGGAGAAAACAGCTTGAATAGCTGCTGGTATGCAGTTATACCTATACACATAGGTGTACGGATATAAATCTCTGCACGTTTCTAAGCAGCACAATTAACCCCACTTTCACTTGGGGTGGAAGTTTTCCACCCAAAAGACCAATCCCTTTTGTGCTCTGGCTCGGTCCATATTGCAGCGTGTCCCTGCTCCCTCCCAGCAGCTGGCAGCCCGTTAAGCGGCTTTTAATGCAACGGCTTCATTCATCTCCCTGGACTCAAAGGGCTTGATCGGCTTTCTCAGTTCTCCGGGCGGTGATTAGCTCGCTATCAGGCACGCCGCGGCGTGAGCGCACTGAGCCCCGGCGTCACCTGCAATAGCCCCGACCCCCGTCGGGTGCCTGGGTGTAGGTGAGAGCCCTTAAAAACCCCATTAATAAATTCGTGCCTATATAATTTGTGCACGTAGGTAATAAAACATGTACACCACTGTCCTCTCCTGGCTGGAGCTGATATATCGTTGCCGGCTGGCTTTGGGCATCCTGGCTGCAACCACTTGCAGAGCCACGAGCATCCCCTTGGCCGCGTCGCTAGGGACCCGTTTCCCATGTAAAGCTGCTGTGGGCACCCCTTCCCGTTGCAGAATAAAGCCAGGAGCTCGCAGGGCAGAGGAAGGGACTCGAAGGCTTGCTTTATTTATTTATTTATTTATATCCCCCTGGATTTGGGCTGTTGGAGCAGAGGGCCATGAGGAGGTGAGGGTGCAGCTGCCAGAGACTGTGGGGTGCTACGGGGGGCTGTCCCCCATCCTGGTGCGATATAAGCATTGTGGACTGCTATAAAAATGAAATGTCTCGGCCTCAGCTGCTGTATTTCCATTCCCCAGACAGGGGCACTGTTGGATTTAATTCTTGGGACTTGGGATTTTGAGCATTTTGGGGTCACAGTTCCCTAAATGCTTTCCAAGAGGGACACAAATTCCCTTGCAAGGTGAATTTAAGACTACTTGCCAATACCTTTAATTTTCTTGGTTGTTTTTCTGAGCCACCCGTGGCCAGCAAGACCCTGGTGGCTGCAAAGTGGACAGAGACGGCTGTTCTGCAGACACCAGCAAGCACTTGCTGAAGCTATGGGCTTTAGATACTGCAGTGACTCCATGTAAGGAAATAAATAAGGCCAAAACCAGGGGAAGATAAGTGAGGACTGGGATATAAAGACACCCAGCTTGTTTTCCATGCTTCTGAGGGACCGGTGGGGAGACGGGACTTTCAGGGAAGTGGTTATCTTTGGAAAGTTTGTGAAGGAGGGACAAAGAGATGAAGAGAGTGCCAAGGGTCTTCCAATCTGGTATGAATCCTTCCCCTAATAATAATAATCAAAAAACCTTTGAAAATTCACACTTAGAGGGCAAGACATGTAGGCACCAAAACACCCTCGTTCTCGGGAGCACCGACAGAAGAGCGTTGCTCCCTGTACCACTCTCTCTTACTTTCCATCTGTGTCTGCTTTCTCCCCTGCTCATCTGAAAAGACATCGTCTC
Organism: Struthio camelus; assembly: GCF_040807025.1. Taxonomy (NCBI): domain Eukaryota; kingdom Metazoa; phylum Chordata; class Aves; order Struthioniformes; family Struthionidae; genus Struthio; species Struthio camelus. Next base: position 4,516,525 of record NC_090965.1, on the reverse strand, counting down.
CCTTTCCTTCGCCTGCCAGAGGACCACTGACCCCAGGACGAGGCGCAGCCGAGCTCAGAGCCCCGGACTGGTCCAGCAACAGGCACAAGGTGAGTGTTTCTCATCCTCTTTGCTGGTTTTTTTTTTTTTCCCTCCAGTTTTCAGCTGTCCCTCATACAGAACAGATAAGCAATGGTCTTTGTGCGGGCTAAATATGGGCTGGAGGTGGGTGCTTCAATGTCATCATTCCTCACTCACCAGCGTTAGGATGAGATGCTGCTCGTGGACAAGAAGCTGCGGCAGATGTCTGCTCAGGCCAGAGGTGGTGGTTAAAGTTTCTTGTTACTGATACAGAATAGCTTGATTTCGGTGACCGGGATCTGCTGTGACGTGGATTGGGGTTATGCAAACCCAAAGCGAAGGTAATATCCCTGGAACAGGAGCCCTGCAATTAGCAGCGCAGTGTCAAATTGGGCAAGGGAGGATCATGCAGTGGAGCTTCATCAGGGTCAGCGCAGGGTCCGGGGCGATCAGTGGCTTTATTTATAGGCGTCTGGGAGGATGGAGAGGAGGGGACGGTGATCGGGTTGCCATGCAGCGCCCCGGCAGAGGGATAGCGTAGCCCAGCCCGGTGAAATCAGAGCGGGGAGGGAAAGCGATCGTGAAAGATAAGAGTCGAGTGAACATGAGGGAAATGAAGCCTTGGGGGACAGACCGGGCCAGTGGGGGCATCGTCCTGCAGCTAAAGAGCTGCTACAGGGGCTGGGATTTGGCTCCTGACTCTGCCTGAAACTCTTTACCTCCTCTGGGTGAACTGGGGACGGTGTTTTATTATGGAAGATAAGCAAGAAACCTTGCAAAAGAGAGAGTCTGCTCAGCAAATCTGGCTCCAGAAACGCTGCAACCTGCCATCCTGGATCTGCTCTGGAGCGAACAGGCTCCTCTGCTCCAAAGCAACAGTGACGTCCTGGGACCCAGGACAGCGAGGGGGAAATTGCTGCCCCTGCTGAAATAGGAGAGGCTGGAAACCCAGGCCTGTTTGCAAGCGAAGCAGTTGCTAAAACACAATGCTGCATCGCCCCGCCGGGATGCACTGACGAGGCAGAGCTGCGCCTCCCTCCCCGGCTTTGCAGGGCTCGGGCTAACGGTGGCAGCTGGGTCATGCAGGGGACGTGGGGATCCAAAGAGCCGCTTTTGCTCAGTCTCAGCTCCCCATGCTCCTGTCTGGGGGTTCAGGACGCCAGGGGCAGGTAAATCCTGGGTGCTCGTGTTTGAAGACGCCCGGCTGCACCGGGTGACGCGTCCCTGGGATGGAGATGGCCTCTCAGAGGGGCAAGGACTCAGCCTTCGGGAGCAGAGCTGGAAGCGAATGGGAGCTGCTCCTTTCACTGGGGGCGATGCTAGGGCTCAGTTGTGTGATGAAGTTATTGGGTGTCAGCAGAGCACGTGCTTGGACAGGAGCCAAGAGGATCACACCTTCTCCCCAACCTCTCTGCACGGGCTTGGATGCAAAATCCCCCAAAGGCAGGCAAAGCACGGGCCCTTTTTCTCCATCTGGAAACCTCCCAAGCAGTCTCCCTTCTCTCCCTCCCTGCCAGGCACCCACTGAAGCGTGGACCAGCCACCGGAGAGTTGCTGACACATGTCTGCTGCTGTTCAAGTGGTTCCAGCCCGATGCTGGGCAGATGGCAGGCGGGTCAGGTGTGGAGTGCAAGCCACCTCGGGAAGCTTTTGTTTCACTGCCCAGTGCTCTACTTTAAGGCTTCAGGTTTGCAGGAGGCGTTCCCCTGCCAGAGGAGCAGGCCATCAATAGCACCTCAGAGCAGGAGCAGCCCTGGTGTCATGGGGGATGTGGGACCACAGCCCAAGGAAGCCTCATGCATTGGAGCAAAGTCTAGCCCTTCTTGGAGAGGGCTCAGGGTGGCTGGGTTTGTCCTTTAGCACTGCCTGGGGGTACTCCGTCCTCCTGTTCTGCATGGATGTTGGCCACCAAGACTCTGAGGAGAAGGTGAATTCAGTCTTGACCCAAAGCAAGAGGATAGTGGTGAGTTCAGCAAGGGGGATATGCTGGGGAAAATCTCATGTAGGCTTGTCCTGCTCTTACCCTCTTTCTTGGGCCGCTGTCAGAGAGCAGCTCCAGGGCTGGATGAGGCCATCCTGCTCCAGTTAGCATCAGACCCCGCTTGAGATGGTGGCTCTCACAAGAGTTAGGGCCATATAACTGCAGTTGTGCTTTTCTACCTTAGCCATAGCATCATCCTTCCACGGTGGCTGCAGCTTTACAGTTTTCAATAGTGAGCAAATCCCCCTAAGTCTTGAAAAGCTGCAAAATAGAGGAGCAGAAAGACCAGAGCGGGACAGAAAGTGAGGAGAAAGGAGACTGTGCAGCAAGGAGGGAGAAAGACGATTCACCAAAGCAGGTGCATCATTTATTTATTTGCCCATTAGCTATTGATGAGCCGGCCTTTTGTATCGAGCCTGCCGCCGTCATTGTGACAACTTCAGCCCTTTCTGTGACGCGGCACCCTTGCTGCTTGTCCCTGTTCCAGTCACCGTGCTAACACGGTTCTTGATATGTCCCTCACGCGGCGCCTTCGCGGCGCCGCCGTTGAGCTGCACGGGTAATTAATGAGATCCCCCATTACTGCAGTGTAACCATAACCTGCAGGAAATACCCACAAGGTGGTGACTTTTCCTAGGGATGCTGGGCATGTGGGTGCTGCTGTGGATGGTGCTTGAAAGACCTGGAAAGTGTTTGGGGCTTTCTTGTGTATTGGGTTAAAGCAAAATGCCCAAACTGATGTCTAGGGTAAGCCCTGGACCTCTCCTTCCACTTCTTGCTCTTGATGATTACAGAGGGACTGTGGGACTGAGCATGACACCCGATGCTGGTCATCCGAATGCAGCAAGGAGAGGTGGAGAAGACCCGTTCATCCTGCTCAACACACTCAGGGCTGTGCCTTCCTCTCACCTCCTCACCTGACCAAAGGAAGACAGGCTTACCCCATCCCACCTGTTCTCAGGGGAAGGATGTGCTCAGAAACAGACTCCTACGGTAGCAACCTGGTCTCCATATCTTAGACTTGAAAGGACCCATCAAAGACCTTTCTGTGACCTTGGGCTCTGTCAGCTCTTCCCTTCCGTTGTCCAATGCTGCCTCCTGGCTTGTGGCAAGGAGACAGTGAGTGGGATGGGGCTGCAGCCCATAGCCGGGCAGGTAAGAGCTGCTTGACTCTTTGGTGTGTTTTTGTCTTAAAATACCTGCCTACTTCTGGATGTTGCTGCTAGCTGCCCAGGTGGGAAGCTCTTAACCACATTAAGAGGGGAAGGCTCCTCCCTCACCTCCTCTGAAGCCTGTGGAGCACCGATGGGGCCAAATCCGCTCCCAAGTGAAGAAACTGCCATTTCAGGGGTTCAGCTCTTGGGGGTAGACCTCTCCTGGGGCAGGTTTTTAAGGAGCTTTGGTTTGTTTGCTGCTGTTGTCTATGCACGTGAACATGGGTTTTGTTAAAGCAGCTCCATTCACGGCATTTTCCCCTCGTGTTGCCTTTAAAGCCAAGGACGGTGAGATAAGATAGGGTTTCACAGGGGTGTAGGATTTCCGAATCTGAGTCTTATCTGAGACAAACTCTTTCTTAATCCTTACCTGCGTGTCGGAGACGAGTGGATGCTGGCCACGTCCGTATCCACCTGAGACAGGATACTCCTTTTGCTTGAGGAGAAGCTGTAATTTTGGCTGGCTGCACTAGACTGCAGGTGAGTGGCTGGCTCTAATTTTATTTACTGTGCTTATAAAAGTCTGAATGGCATTACTGATATAATAGAAATGTAACTGAGCCTAATAAACATGGAAAGATCCTTTGTTAAACCAGTCCTTTTATTTTGTTATCAATAGGATACGGAAGAATCACCTAGTTGAAAAGGTGCCCACTTATCTCCAGATGAAACGGTACTTGGCTCATGTTTTTATACTAAGCTGTGCTTAGTGTGATTTTTTTTTAATATGATTTTTGGATGTTCTTGAGTTTGTTCCTGAACCTAGGCAGATATGCTCTGTGTTTTGAGTGTTTACAGCCTCCCTTCCTTTTCCAAGACTTAAAATAGTTACTTTGGTGTTCTGTACTTTGCAAGCTTTCCATTAGAAAATCATCAGCCTTTGCAGCCTACTTCTTGGAAGCATAAGAAAGAGGCATCAAAGACATTGAAACACATGCAAGTAAATACTAGCTGCATGTAGCCTGCTCAAATTAAACCTGAAGGAGCTGGGGTGAAATAATTCATCAGTATTTCTGTCAGGCTGAAATCCATTGCTGCAAAGTGGTCGCTGAAAACTTGAAACAGCGACAGGAGCTGTTTATTGAATTAAATGCGGCGGCGATGAGATGTGGAAATAGATGACATCAGATTCAGGTTGTAAAATAATGATGGTTAATGGGTCTTTGTCTTAGGTTGGCTCGGTCTTGCCTGGAAATCAAGGGATGTTTTGGGTGATCCTGGGGGGTCTGGGATGCCTGCCTGGGATCTCTACTGAGCTTGAAATTGTTCAGCCTTTACACCAGCAGGATTTGGGAAGGGTTAATGGGAATACTGGGCCAAATCAGTCCTGCTTCTAATTCTGGCAGGCTTGGTACAATTTGCATTTAGCCAGCGGTTAAGAATAACGTGCAAAATTCAGAGCCCAATTTGGGTCGTCTTTCCTGGCCTGGTGGAAGCGATCAGATAGGGCTAAGGAGGCTTTCCTTGGTGAGCATGAGGTTCAGACTGAAGCAAGTACCAACGCCACGTTACTCCATAAGCACCTCCAGGGTTGTCCTGTGCTTGGCGTGTGATGAGTCGCACGGTCTCGGGTAGGGGAAGGCGCGCGTGCTGAGTGCAAGACGCAATCCCCAGGGCCGCGGATGCAGCTTCTGGCAGGCACAAACCGCGCGGTAGCCCCTGAGCTTTCATTTCCGTCCCCAGTTAGCCCTGCCCAGCCCGCGTCGGGGCACCAGTGCTGTTATGGTTATCGTCATATTTCAGCTGGAGAAGCCCTGTGTCAGATAACCTCCCCGCAGAGTCCTCGGCTGGCAGGGTGTCTCGGCACGCCAGCTGTCCGGGAAGCATTTCTTGTTGGCCCCCTCTGACGAACGGCAAACGGATACGGATGGGTTTCCCTGTCGGCGCTTGGCTTGCGTTTTTCTTTTCGATGCGCTCGCCAAGAAACTCCAAAAAAACGCAGCTTTTCCCCCGTGGTAGAGCATCCAAAAATCACCAAGCTTCCTTGAAACACTGGACGGCTTCTCACGGCTTGATTGGCAAAAACGTTGATCGAGGCTGAGATTTTTAACACGGATGTCTGTACAGGCAAAACCTCAACAAAATAAAACGTATTTTGGGGGGGGGGGGGGGTGGAGAGGAGATGGTATCGCTGATTCGCAGACCCATCGAAGCCACAGCGCGGGAGAGCCTGGGTGCATCGTCTGAGCCATTCCCCCAGCGTCTCCCGCAGCCCAAAAGTGGCTGAAAACTGCAGCTTTTGTAACCGACCTGTGCTGCGAGCCGAGTCTTTCCCAGGCCCATTGTCAAGGTTGTGTTTTAGACCCCCCGGTCGGCCCCTTTCCCAGGGAAACGCGGCAGCCTGCCGGGGAGGGGTCGCTGGCTGTCAGTGGCCACCCGAGACCCTGGGTGGCAACAGCACCTCCGGGCCGCCCCGCGCTCTGCACGTGCCAGCTGCTGGCACGCAGCTGAAAGGGGTCAGGACACAGCTGATTTTGAGCCGAAGCACAACGTGCAATCCTGCCTCGATTACGTGTGCTGGAGCAAAGCTTGGGGTTGGGGGGGAAATTCCAGCCTGGAGCAGCCCTGGGAGGCGGCGGGAGGGTTCACGGCGCAGGCAGGGGCCGGGGATGGCATTTGGGAATGGGCTGTGAAATGCCCTAGCTGGGCTTTACCCCTGGTCCCGCAGGGATGATGGGGGAGCGAGGCGATGCCCTCGCTTGGCCTCTGCTTGTGCGTTTTTGCAGGTGGGGAAGGCAGCAAATGACCTGTGCAGGGGCTGGAGAATTAAAAGAGAAGGGAAATCCCTGCAGCTCATTAAAACGAAGCAGGCGGGGGGCGTAAAAAGGCAGCTCCGAAAGCTTCGCTGAAGCCGATGGAGGATGCTGGCGGCCAGTCTGCCCCGGCTCCGGCCCTTTGGACAAGCCAAGGGCACGCGGGGAGCCGAGGGGCTTCGGCCGCATCCAGCCCCTGCTCCGCGCCTGGGCCGGAAGGACGAGGTGTAACCCGGCTGCCTCCCCTGCCGAGGAGGAACCGGTGCCCCGGCCAAACCGAGAAGGCACCCAGGGGTGCAGCTCCCCTTCCCGAAGCTTCGGCGGTTTGGAAGCTGCCCCCGCGGGTGCAGCGCGGGCCGCCGGGAACGGCGGGTTTTCCCGCGCGCCCCGCAGCGGGCCGAGGAAGCGCCCTGCCGAAGGGGACGGCGAGCGAGAGCGGCATCGCGCTGCGTGGCCGGAGGGCGGCCGGGCCGCCGTGGCCCGGCCGCAGAGCGGACTAACCCCCTTTTCCCTTTCTCCATCTCCTCCTGCCTTCTGAGCGAACAAACCGGGTGGGCAGATTAACGGCCCCGGTTTGCAAACGGTGCCGGCCTGGCTGGATTCGGCAGAGCGCGGCAGCGAGCGGCTCTGCTGGGGGTACGGCCGCTTCGGAGCGCCGGCTCGTCCTCCGGGAAGGAGGTTCCCCCTCGCCCGGGATGCGGAGGCCGAGCCCGCGGGTGGCCGTGACGGTGGCACGCTGGGCGACCCGGCCGGCGGCGGCGGGGAGAAGCCCACGACGGGCATCGAGGGAACCGAGGTCGTCAGCGGCGGAGCGAAAGCCCGTTTTTTTTCAGGCGCGAGGAGAATGAGGGCAAGGAATCCCACTGGGCTCACGTGGGTACCGGCATCGCCTCTCCGCCGAGCGCAGGAGAGCCGCCGTCCTCCCCGCGCCGGCTCCGGCGCAGCCATGCCACGGGGCCAGCCGAGGGGCCGGCGGGCTGGCGAGCGGAGCTGAAGGGCCGTCGGGCATCGCTCCGTCGCCCTCCGCCCCGGGTGCCCGGAGGCCGGCGGGGTGGGGGGGTCGCGCGCCCCGCTCGCCGCAGGAGGATGAGGACCACGCGCCGGCCGGGTTTGTTGCTTCCCCCCTTTTCCCTGCGGCAGCCGGGCGAAGGCGGAGGGGACGTTGGCGAACGGGGCGCTCGGGTACCGGTTCTCCCCTCTGTGTGGTTTTTAAGGGGTGGTGATGATGTTCAGTTTGTCCTTGGGAAAAAACGGGGATGCAGAGGGGGGCCGGCTCCTGCGCCGGTGGGCCGCGAAACCCCAGCGGCGGGGGGGTCTTGGCAGCATCACCTCCGTCACCGCGACCGTTTGCTGCCGCGTCCCGGCTATAATGCGCTAGCTCGGGCAGGACGCCAGGGTCGAGGGCTGGACGTGCAGCTGTTAAAACCCGCTAAAGGTGGAGGTGCAACACCTGGGACCCAAAACTTTGTCGCTTTGTGCCGTTGCTGTTGCAAAAATCGGGGTCGATGCAAATATCAGCGTGGCCTAATTACCGTCCTTTGCTTTCAGCAAATTAGCGACCGGTTGCTGTCCGCTTGTACTGTTTTTGGCTCTGGCCGCCATCTCCTGGGAGGCTTTTGCTGTTGAGCCGGTGCCAGCGCAGAAGCCGCAGGTTTTGGTGGCGGGCAAGGTCGTTTGTTGGCGTTAGGAGCAGGCTGAGGTTACAGAGCTGAGACCTGGCATGAGCCCTGCCGTCCTGGACACGGACCTAGCTCGAAACGGGGTGCTCGGCCCGCCCGTCCCCGATTAGCGAAGCGCTTTTGCAAAGATCAGGAAAGTTTCCCACCGGTTCAGGCTCAAATTGTCTTTATCGCGTTACATCCGCGGGGAGGGGAAAGGACGGCTGCGCCGCCGACCCTCTTTCCCGGGACGCCCGGCGAGGGGGTTCGCCCCGGCTCGGTGCGACGCCGCATGCACGAGCGCTCGAAAAAGCAGCGAGCCCTTTGCAATGCTCATCCTGCTTTCATGAACCCCGGAGCAGAGCAAACTAACCGCGACAGCTTAAAAGTCCTGCTCAGGAAAGCACGCCTGCATTAGACTCTTCGAGCGCCGGCTTATGCTTAAACCGTTCCCAAATCAGCCCCAGCTCCAAGGGCCGGGCAGGCGACGAGGTCTCGGCTTCAGGACGGGGCATTTGCGTCTCCGCAGAGCTCGCCTGGCCCCAGCCAGCCGCGGCCGCTGCCTCGCGCCCGCCGTTAGCAGCCGCCCTGCGGCTCCCTCGTCGCTGAGCTCTCTCGTCTTTATTAAATTACAGCCTGACCCGGTTAATCCCGAGTTGATTAATTTGGGCTGTGTGTCTGGGTCTCAGGCCGGTTTCATCCATCTCGCAGCATGTACTGTGTGTCCGGGCTCTCCGTTAATCTGATTTTTTTCTTTTATATATATATATATGTATGTAAAAAAAAATACGGGGGAAAAAAATCTGAAGAAAGGATGCAAACTGAGCAGGATTAACGGGACGCGGCTGCTGGCGCGCGCCCGGCTGGCCGCGCTTGTCCTGCCGCTGCCCCGAGCCGCTCCAGGGAGCCGGAGGGTCTCTTTGCCCGTTGTCCGGGCTGGATGCATGATAGCGTGATTTAAATGTTGGGGGCCCCTGGGCTCGCTGCCCCCCCAGCGCTGAGAACCGGCGCTGTCGCTTCAGCGCTCGTCTGCCCCTTTTCCACCTCTCCGCTGCTCCTGCTCTGATGTCTTTAAAGAAGAGGAGGGGGCTTTTGCCAGATTTCGCCGGCTCTTTCCTCGGAGCAACGCCACGGGCCTCGGCGCTGGGGCCGCCCGACCCTGGGCTTCCCGCGGGAAAACTTCCCGCAGCATCCGGCCCAGCCGGCTCGCTCGGGGAGGGACGCGCGGGGACGAGGGCAGGTCGCGCGGCCGCCTCGGGCCGTCGTTTCGCTCCGAAAGGACGTCAAAAAACCAAGCGAGGAGGCAAAACGTGGGGTGGAGGGAGCTTTAACCGAAGGCAGGAAAAAAAAACCAAAAAAACCCGAAATAAGGGCAGCGCTCGCCCCCAAAGCCCCGTGTTGCCGCGGTCCTGGCGGGATGGGGCTGAGGGCGGCAGGCGCTGGCCCAAGCCGAATTGAGGTCCCCAGCAGGTAGGGGAGACGGGGGCGAGACGGATGCAGAAAGGATGTGTAAGAGCATAAAACAGCCCCTCGGAGGGCTCCTCCGGGACACGCTGGTTTAATACCCTTATTAATGATGTGGAAGGGGTTGGAGGGGGGGGAAAAAGGGCTCGGAGGACAGAAAAGGAAGCGGGAGCAGGCGGAAATTTAGGTGACTGGATCCCTGGGGAGCAAAGGAGCGTCACCGTGGAGGAATCGAGGCCGAGACGCCCGGGCAGAAACGTGCCAACGCCACCTCCGCTTTCCCGAAGTGCGGAGCAGCGGCGGGAGGAGGAGGAGGGTCGGGGGGTGCGCGGGCGAAGGCCGGTGCTGCAGACCCCCGCCCCGGCCGCGGGCCTGGTCCTAACAGGAAAGAAAGCAAAAAAGGAGAGGGGAAAAAAAAAAAAAAAAAGCTTTATTCTGTGCTGCAAAACTGGCTGCCAGTGTCAGCGGCGCTCCGGTCCCCGTCCCCCTCCCCGGCGCCAGCTCCGACCTCGCCACGTCACGGACGCGAGTTTGCCGCGCTGGCGTTACGGGGGGATTAAAAATCGCCTCTGCCGGCACTGTCTCCCCGCTGTCCCCCCAGCTCGTTTTAAGGCAGGACGGGCGCTTTTCCCCCGGGGCCATGGTGGGGCCGAGAGCGGGCGCAGCCGAAGCGCCGAAGCTTGTCGGATGCTGCCAAAATCCCGCGCCCCGCTCGCCGGGCTGCCAATTACACAGCGGCCCAAATAGCGGCGAGCCTTTTAAATGACATTGTCCGCTTTATCCCGAGGGGACCTTTTGCAAGGGTACGGCTGGAGTTTCTTTTTCTTTTTTTTTTTTCCCTTTCCCCCCCCTCTCTCCCTACGCATCCCTATGTGTATTTAATAATTCTCTTCCCAGATGCAGAGCGCGGCGGCACCGGCTCGCCCCGTGCGGGTAAGTCCCCGAAAGCGACCCTACGCGGAGCGGGGTGGGGGATAAAAAAATCTCATCCGAGCTGCGGCGGGGAGGGGAAGTGGCTCAGCGCCACCGATTTTCCGCGGAGAGAGCTCGGGCAGAGAGCGAGGCGTCGCTGGCGTTAACGCCGGCGGGATGCAGCGGCCACCGGGCTGGCGGAGGTTCGTGCCGTCGGCAGCCGGCGGCGGGGCCGACCGGGCGCCGGATCGCCAACTTCGCCAGCGTAACGCAAGCGCTCTCTCGAAATGACCTTTCTCTCTTTCGCCTTGTCTCTCCTTCGCTTTTCCCCCACTCCCGCCTCTCCCCAGCCGGGGATTTCAGATCAAGGGTATTAGTTAATCAGATTCTGCGGAGCAGATGTTAGGTGATTTAGGAGGAATAAAAAAACCAACTTTCTAGCTCAAAGCTCCGCGCCCGGCGCTGGCGGCGCGCGTCCGGTTGGCTCAGTTTTGCTTCGGCAGATGGCTTTGCGGCTTCGGGTAGCGCCGTTAATTTTCGTCTGTGTTTCGGCTGGTTTGCGGCTAGCTGGGCTAGCCGAAAAGAAAGAGCCAGCCCCGTATCTCCCCAGCCCGGATGGCTTTGAATGGAGCTAAAAAGCGATTTTTGCCTTGTGCCCCTGGGGAGGATGAGCAGAGTCCTCCGCTCTCAGCTCTGCCCACGGCCGCAGCGCGCAAACCGGCCCGTCGCCGCTCCGTGCCTCAGTTTCCCCATCCGGGACGAGGCACACACCGTCGACGGCAGCGAGCCGAAACCTCTGCCCCGGAGCGCCCTGCCCTTTGCATCCCCTCCCCTGGTAAGGACAGAAAGAGCAAGGCCACGTATAGGATGGGGAAGGGCGCAGAGAAATATTTGAGGGGAAACGGGGTCATTTCAGCGCGCCCAGCCGCCCCCGACCGGAGGCGGATTTCAAGCTATGGTGCTTTCCCACCCCGCCGCAAGCCTGGATCGGTCAGCGCTGCGAAGCGAGCGCTAGCGAATCTTCCCGCGCCCGGTGGCAGCGCGCAGTATTAAGAGCAGAGGACGCTTAATGCTTAAAATACCAAGATCATCTCGCGGATGAGCGGGCTGCTTCAGCCGGTCTAAGACCGCCGCAGTGTCGAGAGGGGCTCCCGGGCACGCGCTGCTGTCGGGTCTCTCCGCCGGCACCGAGGGCGCGGGAGTCGGATCTGCCCACCGGTCCGGCCGAAAACGAAACGATCCTTCTGATTCAAACTGATTTTTTTTTTCTTGCCTGATTTAAAAAAAAATCAACTTTGGGAGTCTGGATTAGGAAAAAAAAACCAAGGGACACACAGAAAAAGGGAATATGAGAGACAGAAGGTCAAGCCATCTGGGCCCTGACGACGGACGTTGGCCGGTTGAAACGGGAGCCCGCGGCTGGGCGCTTTTTGCAGGCTGCGGAGGGAAGCCGGTGGTACCCGACGGCGTTTCGTCTCTCCAGGGGACGCAGCGCGTGCCACCACCTTGCAGGAGCTGGGACAGCCAACACAGAGCCCCCGGCCAAGGCTAAAATGCTCTTGTTCAATTTTGAATATTTTGTTCAACACGAAATGAATATGTGCTTTTTTTTTTCTTTATTCTTTAACACTTGTTTTTCCCTAGAAGGATTCAGAAGAGCTTTGATCGGGTCTGGCCGATAGCAGCACCCCTTCTCCCTCCACCCGGTTTCTGATACTACAAGGGGATTGAAATGTGCGTTTTTCCGCAGCTCTCGGTTGCTGTCACCAATTCACGGTTTTCCAGCCCCAGGCTGCAAAGAGTGCAGAGCGCCGGGGCTGGAGCGAGCTGCCGCGGCGGGATCACGCCTCCGGTACCAGCATCACTTGCTGCTTTCCCACCACCCGAGCTGCTGAGGTTAGAAACTCCCCCTGTGTCCCCGGCAGGACAAACATCTCACCGTGCCTGCAACGGCCGAAACGTCAAGCGTGAACTGAATCCAGCCCTGCGGAGCACCACAGCTCCTTCTCCTCATCATCGCAGCAGGCTTCTTGCGGGCCAAAACCCTGCTGTTGCTTTCTCCCGGTGTGATTTCTGCCGTGTTGCCCCAAACCTTTCTCCCAGCTCATGTCCCCAAATCCAGCACCTCACGGTTTTGCTGAGTAAAGAGAAAAGCTGAGCCCTCATCTGGGTGCCAGCACCTCTATGAAGATTTGCTTTCTTGGGTTGTAATGATAGAAGAAGAAGAAGGATTTATAGCAAGCTGGGATATGAACATCAACTTCTGCAACAGATTTGGGCAAAGGGCTGTTTCTAGCTTGTCCGTACCCAACTTTGACGGCAGTACGTTGGTATGGGCAGGTGAATGCGCTTCTGGCATGGCTGGGGAAATGGGGAAGAAACATTTCAGAGCTTCAACTTTGGTTAAATAAGGAGCTTTAGGGGGTTGGGAGAGATTTCAAGAGACTCTGGAAGTGGGCATGGCTTCCCAGTATCTCACCACGTCCAGTCCAGTGCCATGCTCTCCCTGAACTGGGAAAGGGGCATATGGTGAACTGCTGTCTCTTAGGCCAGAGCTGCATCCCTGCAGCGAGGCCAGCTCCATCCCGTCAGCGGTCCGGTGGTGCCGCGAAGTGATTAAGGCTGCCGTGAAGAGTTGCCCCTGCTTTTTCCACAAAGACATGGCCTAAATTGCATTGCTATTCTCGGCAATTCAGGGCATTTGTGTTTTTCAGTCCCTCTCTCTGAACTTTGCTGGCTAAGAAAGCCAGCTTGCCCTTGGTGATTAGCGTTCACGTGTAGGAATGAGCGCTTTTGCATGTCCTTGTGTGTGTTTTCACGTCCAGAAAATATATTTGCAGGGGAAATAGTGAGAGGGCAGAGGGGCTGGAGACCTCCCAGTAAATCAGAGAGCTGAGTATGCCAGGCAAATCACCCCGGAACCCTTTCCCGTTAAGCTCTAATTTCTCTTTGCGCTTCTCCCAAAGCAGGACAGGGAATTTCCCAGATCTGTAACTCGGCCTGGTCCCTGGGCTCCGCTCTGACTTTGCCATCAGGTTGAGTAGAACAGCAGCAGCGTATTGGGGTGATGGGTGCCGAGCAGTATTTTAGGTGCACGGCACCTCTTGCAGTGGCGATGACCCCAGAGGGATCCACATCACCGTCCATGAGATGCAGTTCAGGCTCTTGGAGTGACCTGAGACCATCAGGTCTACTATGAAGGAGACCTAGGAGAGCTCTGGAGGACGTGTAATACCTCTGAATCCCTCTCCGAATGCTGAGCCCCGCAGCATGTATTTTAGTGTATGGTCCTGGGAATCTCTGAAAATGACCCCTTGTACTGCAGGGCTGTGGAAAGGCTGGGTGGGACACCTGGGTTCACCCCCACCTTCTGTTACCACCTATCCTTTGTCCTTGGGTGCTATAAAAGGTGCTGGGCGGTTTAGTGGTAATAATGACGCCATATACAGGTCCTGCAGGATCCTGAGCTGAAAGACATGCTGGAAGTCTACTGTTTTTACTAGTCAATTAAATTAGTTTTTTCGTTAAATGTACAGGTTTTTCTGGCCTTAGATCTATTTTATTATTTTCGGTTGAGAAAAGTGGTCTGCATGCATGATTCATCTCTGTCTCCTTGTCCATTCGCTTGCAGATCCTCATAGCGTGGGAAAGACGCAAGCCGCTGGTATCTGACCCGGGGATTTATGCTGCTAATCTGATTATTATATGATGGACGTGTCCAGTTGGAAGGAGATGGAGGTGGCACTAGTCAGTTTTGACAACGCTGATCAGATCGTGGAGGATCCCTGTTATTCAAACGACCTCAGCCCCTCCGGCCAGTCACGGAAAGGCCATCCCAGCTGCGCCAACCTCCTCTCCAACTGGAGAATCCTCATCAACAGCGAGAACGCCAACAATGAGACAATTTTCTCCAGGTTCTCCGCCGAGTTCAGTGAGCACCTGGTGGGGGAGCGGGTGGGCATGGATGAAGGGGATCAGCGCGTCATCATCAACATCGCAGGGTTGAGGTTTGAGACACGGCTCAAGACCCTCAACCAGTTTCCCGAGACCTTGCTTGGGGACCCAGAAAAGAGGATGCGTTATTTTGACTCCATGAGGAATGAATACTTCTTCGATAGGAACAGGCCCAGTTTTGATGGGATCCTGTACTATTACCAGTCCGGTGGGAAAATCCGGCGCCCTGCCAATGTCCCCATCGACGTCTTTGCTGATGAAATCACCTTCTACGAGCTGGGTGATGAAGCCATGGACCAGTTCAGGGAGGATGAAGGGTTCATCAAGGACCCTGAGACTCTCTTACCAACCAATGACTTTCATAGGCAATTCTGGCTGCTCTTCGAGTACCCTGAAAGCTCCAGTGCAGCCAGGGGCGTAGCTTTGGTCTCCGTCCTGGTCATAGTCATCTCCATCATCATCTTCTGCATGGAGACCTTACCGGAGTTCAGGGAAGAAAGGGACTTTAAGTCCCCCAAGGAGATTGCTAGGAATGTGACGGGTACCTTGCTAGCCCACAGCACCTTCACAGACCCTTTCTTCGTCATAGAGACTGCCTGCATTATCTGGTTCTCCTTCGAGCTCTTTGTCCGGTTTGTTGTGTGCCCCAGCAAGACCGAGTTCTTCAGAAACATCATGAACATCATTGACATTGTGTCAATCATCCCCTACTTTGTGACGCTCACCACTGAGCTGATCCAGCAGAGTGAACTCAACGGGCAGCAGAATATGTCCTTAGCCATCCTGCGGATCATCAGGCTGGTCAGAGTCTTCCGCATCTTCAAGCTCTCTCGGCACTCCAAGGGGCTGCAGATCCTGGGGCAGACCCTCAAGGCCAGCATGCGGGAGCTGGGCTTGCTCATCTTCTTCCTCTTCATTGGCGTCATCCTCTTCTCCAGTGCCGTCTACTTTGCGGAAGTGGACGAGCCGCAGTCCCATTTCTCCAGCATCCCCGATGGGTTCTGGTGGGCCGTGGTCACGATGACGACCGTTGGCTACGGAGACATGTGCCCGACCACTTTGGGTGGGAAGATCGTGGGGACCCTGTGTGCTATTGCAGGGGTATTGACCATTGCGCTTCCCGTCCCCGTCATCGTCTCGAACTTCAACTATTTCTACCACAGGGAGACAGAGAACGAAGAGAAACAAATTCTGCCTGGGGAGGTGGAGCGAATACTCACGAGTGTGGTGACGGCAGCTGGCAGCATGGAGTCGCTGAATAAAACCAATGGGGCTTACCCTCGAGACAAGGCCAAAAAATGATGGTGGTGGCTGTGACGGGACTGAGCGCTATCGCATGGGATTTGCCAGCTGAGGTATAAAACATCTGCACGCTGTAATTTTTTTTAACCAAATGTGCTGCTTTTTTTTTTTTTGGTAGACATTTTTCAATCTCTGATTTCCTGTGGCTGTTCAAATAAATACCATCTTTCTTATCTCTCTTCCCTGCCCATCAGTCTGTTTTTTTATTATTTGATGCTCATCTGCTTGACATTTAGCTTCTCATGACATCAGAGCAGAATTCCCCACTGGAGCATATATAGAGATTTCTCCCAGTTACAGCTGGGGAAACAAGGCCAAAAAGAAGTGAAGTGATTTGCCCAGGGCCACCCAGCTGTCTAGAAGTGAGGAGGGGTCCAGCTCCCTGCTTTTTTAAAGCCATTGGTTATGATTTCTCTGGCAGATCTGCTTAATCCATCTTAAATATTTCCTCCCCACCTGCCACTCTGGATCTGGAGATCGGAGTAGTTCTCAGACCTGGGACTGACCTGGCTGAAAAATAAGCTGGCAAAAAAAAAAAAAAGAAGTTATTTCTGTAGCTGGATGAGTTCCTGGTTGGCACCACCGGGTAGGCAGTGCCGGATGGGGCCGAGCCACTAGCTGGGGAGATTAGGAAGAGAGGGATGGGGACATGCCAGGATGGAGTGGCCACCGAGGAGGGTTCGGGGCACCAGGGCTCAATGCCCACTGGGGTTTCTGATGGAAGAGCTGGGCTCTGAGTGGCGGAAGGTGATTTTTCCTAAGACAGATGGATGTTTGGCTCGGGGGTTATCTGCCGTACAAATGCCCTTGGAGACGAGTCTCTGTGACCTTGTGACTTTTATTGTCACTTCTGTTCCTGAGAATGGGGTGCGGAGTAATGTACACTGACATTTTGCGACAGCTCAGCTCTCCCTCGCAAAAGGCGCTCCTGTTTTTTCTGAGATGTGCAAATTCCCATAGACATTTTTGACGGGAGAAAACAGAAACAGATCATCTTGCCGTTCGCTTTCTGTTCCTCTAATGCCAGCAGGTTTTCCTCCAACAAAAACATTTTGTTCCAGCTTCACTGTTTCAGTTGGCTTTTTTGATGTTTCTGCTTACATTAAAATCACAGTTTCTCATGCAGTGTCTACACATCCGCCTTTATATCCCACATCTGTTACATTTGATGCTTCATCTCCTAAAGGTTTGACATTTTCATTACGCAATGTGCCAGCATGTCTTGTTCACAATGGTTTGCAACTTCATTCAGAAAGAAACTGTGAAAGATGGAGATATATATATATATTTTTTAACTCCTGGTTTGATGGAAAATGTGAGTTTGGGCATGCCGGGATTTTCCCCGTGGCAGAAATCCTGCATTCCTGCCAGCTCTGCTGCAAAGCTCTTGCTGGCTCTGCTCTGGGATTTTTGGTTTGAGTTTTTCTTTTTGAGGACTGTGTCCCTGCAACGAAGCCTTTCACACCCCAGGGAGACGGATGTGGGTCATCAGCACAGCTCCCTCGGGAGAGGTTTGGACTCTGGGATGATGTCCCACTTTCTCCTGCTCTCCTCTAGGTTCCCCCAGTCCCTAGTACCGTCCTCCTCTGCACCTCATCCCCAGCAACCCACAGACCTTCATCCTGGACAGGAGGAGCCACAGGAACTGTTTCACCTCCCTCCCACCTTATTTCAGCATAGGAGAGGCCTCAGTATCCCCACTCCTCTGCGGGGGCGGCTGGAGGAGGCCACCACCGTGCCATGGTGGGAGGCACAGCTGGGCACAGCTGGAGAGCAGATGGGCTGAGAACCCCCCCAGCTCTGTGCCACCCACTCCTCATGACTTTCCTGCACACCTACATGCCACTATTTTTTTTTCTTAACAGATTCTTTATCCTTTTCCCCCTCTCCCTCTAGAAACCATTGAACTTTTTACCTTCCTTTATTTTTTTGGAGCTCCTCTCCCCAAATTTCACTCCCCTTCTATCAAAGCTGAAGCACTTTTGGTGCTTATCCCTTGGGAATTGGCCGGGAATTAGTCATGAGAAACTCTGGGAAAAAGGTTTGGGTTAGAAAATATTCAGCCTGCTCGGTATAGAAATTCTCTGAGCACATTTTCACTGCTCCTGCTGCCTTAGCAAAGCAGGGCCTGAAACAGGGGGTGCCTGGATGGATGGATGGATGGATGGGTGGATGGGTTGAAGGATAAACAACCTGAATCTTATTAACTTGCAAACTTCATTCTCAAATAAAACAATAGGCTCTTCAAAGTGTGGCATGCAGAAAATCCCTTTTATTCTAGCCCAACTTTTTGTTTTCGGTGCTGTGCAGCTCCATGCACAGCGGGACCCAGTCCACAAACAGGAATCGTGCATGTGGGTTGTGATGTGAGAACCTACAATGCCTCATGCCGCCGATTTGCCTGCTGAGGGCTCTCACTGGCCGCAGGTCTGCTGCCGCCCAGGTCTGTTGGCGTCAGCTCTGCAAGGTCTGGGACTTTTGGGGGTGGGATCTGGCCTCAGAGCATCCCTGCATGTGGCCATCCCAGAGTATCGAGCTGGCGTCAGCATGTAACCCTGCTGAGGACGGAGGAGTTGTGCCATGTAATAGGATTGGGCATATTTGCAGCATAGCTGGGACACGGGCCGCACATCTGGCAGAGGCTCTCCAGCAGCCGGCGCTGGTTACCACCTGGAAACCCACACAGTGATTGCTCCAGTTTCAGCCATAAACAGGACCTGCTGCCGCCTGTAGCAGGAGATCAAGCATCTAAAGACCATCCCGGAGCAGCAGCCCTGTATCCCTGATTTTTGCTATTGGGGACCAGGCCAGAGGCGTTAAACCTCCTCAAACACAATAGCGAATTTCTGATTTACCTTAAAGTGAGAGGGAAGAAACATGAATAAATGCCCAATGTCAACTCTCAGCTAATGCTTGACAAAGACCCACTGGAAAGCACATTTCTGGCACAAACTGCAGCTTAATATCTCCCCCCAAATAGACCCAAAGCTCAATGAAAAGGCTTTTATTAACGGCGTGGTTCTTAAGTCAAGCCCTAATGAGCAAATCACTCATGTCCTCTAGCAAGCAGGCATACGGCTGAACTCCCTCTGGAAATTTTATACTGCCATGGAAAAGCTAAAGAAACCTCTTGGCTTTGTCTGAAAGGTGTCTTGGCTTTTCTTTAAATCCATAGAGCAAGTTTAAACCCATGGCCAAGTGCGAAATGCTTGTCTCCCTCCTCTTTCGAACTGAAATTTCCAAAAAAGCCCTTGAGCACCTGCTCACCATTGCCTTGTGCAGCTCTAAGCTGGGCGCTGAGTGGGATGCTGTGACTTGAGGTGCTGGCCCGGGCTGCTGCCCACTTTTGGGTGCAACTTTCTGCCTCAGCCAGCCTGCATCCCACACCCCCGTGAGTTGGGGGATGAGCTGCTCAGACTTTAATTAAGCACATTTAATGCCGAGAAATTGAATTTATTAACATCGCGGTGAAGTTAGCAATTTCTTGGAGGAATTAAGACATTTCATTTGATTAAATTCCTAAATCAGTGAATTGATCAGGGAGAAAAACAAGCAAGCTGCTCGGGAGGAGGCGGCAGCCAAAATAGGTACGTTCTCATGCTGCACATCGTAATACCTCGCCAGATCGCCAGGCGAACCGGCGTCGCGTGTGACCATCGCTGGGGCTACTTCTGAGCTCAGCGCTGCACGATACTTGCAGCCAGCCAGTGGTGCGATGGAAATCTCCTCCGAAGGGGAACTGTGCAATCCGGCTGCCCCATGCGGCAGCAGGTCCAGGGGACGGTTGTGCACAGGCGCGTGCCGGCCCCAGGGCAACACGGTCCCCTCCTGGGAGCCCAGGACCTTTTCTGCAGCGCTGCGGGGATAAACGCGCTCTGGGCATGCTGCGTGCCGGGGGCAGCGGATGTGTCGGAGGATCTGGGAAAATCTGGCTGGTCTTTGTGGGATCTCGCCGTGGGCAGCAGTAGAGGCGCGGGACGGCAGCCACGAGATGGCACTCCAGGATAGACATAACCCTGGCCATGAACCGTACCGTGGCATGTCTGTCCCCCGCATCTAATTAATGTTTCAAAGCTTTTAGTTGATTTATTTCTTTATCGCATGTCTGGGCTGTCTGAGATCAGGGAGTCGGTGAGGCTAAATCACAGCATTTCCCACATGCCCCATCTCGCTCTTGGGTCTCGTCGGCTGCGAGGGGGAGCAGCTTTTGCAGGGAGAGAGAAGAAAGCCTAACCACCTGGACCTCCCGTGCTGCTCCCAGAGCAAGACATGGGATTTGGTGGGCTAAGCTCAGCCTTACTTAAATTTTCTCTCCAAGTCAGGGCTTGTCTAAGGCAGGGCTAATGCAGGTGCCAGCATTTAACACCTCAGCCCTCTGCTAGAAAGCATCACCCTGGTGCCTGGCCAGTGGCGGATGCTGTGCATCCTTCTGAGCTGTTGCCACCAGAGTAAGTGATCTGCAGGTCCCACGGGCAACGTAGCCTCATTCTTTGACAAATAAAGTAAATATCCCCTTATCCCTGAGCACAGCAGAAATTAAGCAGCAGCAGGGTCCCTTGGATCTCTCTACCGGCCTCCGGGAGAGTTCAGGCTGCTCTGGAGGAAAGAGGCATTCTTCATTTCTAATGTGGTTTTATAGAGATGGAGGTAATTCCCACTAAAAAGTGGAGCTGCTGCTTTAAAGAAATGAAACAAAACCAGAGAAGGAACTGTCCTGATCATTGCAAGGGAAAAAGGTCATAAAATAAATATTTTAGGGTTGTTTTTTTTTTCCGAATAGTAAAAACTGTAACTGAGGAAGTAAACTGATAGAGTTGGTGTTTCCAGGCTCTTACTGGCTATCTCAGAGCCCAAGGAAAGGAAAATGGAATCACGGTGGTGGCATGTGGCTGGCTGGAAACCAGAGATGTTCCCCGCAACAAGCTAAAAAGAGGGCAAAATTCCCCAACAATTCTGGTGGCTAGGGCCCTGCCTTTGCATGTCAGGATGTTTTAGAGATAACAGCCAGGAGGCAGCCGTGACAGAGTAGAGAAGCCAGCAGCAGACGTAACGGTGCCAACAAAACCATCCCAACCTCACGGGAGCCAGTGCTTCTTACTGGGACAGACAGACGAAAAAGAAGTTCTGCTCCACCAAGCCCTCTTTCACCATGCTATCGAAGACCGGCGTGATCCCGTCAGCAGCCAGGCTTGGGTAGCCCAAGCCCAAGATCCCGTCAAATTTGACGTAGATGAAGAATTCACCTGGCTTGGTGGTGCTCAAACCGAAGAGCTGGTTGGTGTCCACCAGGGAGTCCACCTGGGGAAAAGTCAAGGCTGCCGTGAGCCAGTAACCAAGCCAGAAAGAGCATCGCGATACAGCAGCAGGAATTGGCCTGATCCCCGGATAGAGGGGAGCAGACACGGCAAGTCCCATCTGGCAGTGCCACCATGAGAGTCCAGCCCTTGTGAGGTGCGAGGGCCACGGGTGACTTACGGTGACGGTGTCGGAGCCCACAACACCCTCCATGCTGCTGGTGCCGTACAGGATGGATAGGCTCTGGCTTGTGCTCTGGTAGGTGGAAGACTGCGACAAGTTAAACTTCTGGTGTTTTTCTGCAAGATAAGTGGGGAAAAACAGGAGTTAGGAGCATTTAAGCAAGGCTGAAACGCACAGAAAGCGTGGGAGTAAGCGCCCTGCTAAATTGCTCTTTAGACTTGCCATTTATTAGCCTGCTTTCAGCAACGATTTAGCTGCGAGAGTTTGCAATATGTTTCTGCTCCTACCGCAGCGCCTTAATACCAGGGATGCTCCAGAAAGGCCATCACCCCCTTGGGTGCACAGGGAAACTGAGACCCCGAACACGTTGCACAGGCTGCTGGGTCTGGCTGTTACACTGGTTAGGGACCTCCGTGCCCCTGGGGGGCATCACTGTGAGCTTCGGGCTTGATCATGCCAGGCCCTTAAATGCAATTTCAAGGACGATGCTGCCAGACCACCAGCGTGGCCAGGGCTGGGAGCTCTGCCTGCGGCTACTTACGGCAAGCGGGGCTGCTGCAGTAGACCGAAGGGACCCAGAGGTTGGAGGAGCCGGTGTCGAACACCACGGAGCGGTGGAGCGCCGACGGAGATGGTCCCGTAATACCCCGTCTGGGGGGCAGCAAGACCAACGTTTGCTTTCAAAGCATGAAACAGAAGCCCGGAGTGGCCCTGCAGGGCAGGATCCTCCTCTCCAGACTTCACAAATCCAGCCACTAAGCTCAGCCCCAGGCCAGCTCTGCTGTGGAGCAGCCTAATGGTTCATGCACTTGCTGAGGACCTGGGGGCCTGAGTCCTCCTGCCCCCGTCAAGCCGAGTGAGCCGATCCCCAGAGGCTGCACCCCGGCATGGGCACCAATCACGGGGACGGGTGTCCCACAAAGCGCCCTGGGGTGAAGCCGGCGCTCACGTCGAAGCTGTTCAGCAGGGGCTCAGCGGCCACGTCGAGCACACTGGGAAAAGTGTGGGGAATTTGGTGCCGATGTCATACTGGCAGTGCTGGAAAACGTGTGGCCGCAAACCTTTCTCCCTGAGGCTCTCTCAGCTCCTTCCCTCTTTGCAAGGGAACCCTTGCGAAGAGTTGTCCAGGATTTCGCTACCTCCAGTTCCTGCAAGCAGCATTTGACAGATCCAACTTTAGTTCAAATCCAGCCAATAACTGATACCCAGCAGGACCCCGAAACGCTGAATCACAGGGATTTCTGCAAAACCCCAAAGCAACTCTGGGAACCGGGGCCATGAGCACAGCCTTGGGGGTGGCAGGGCTCGCGGGATGCTGCTCGCAGGATGCTGCTCGCGGGATGCGGCGGCGCCTCCATCCCGGGGCTGCACCTGCAAGAGCCGCCGCCTCTGCAGACCCCCGAGCAGCTCTCCCAATCTTCGCTGCATCCCGAAACCTTACCTCCACTTCTCCAAGCTTTTAAAAAGCTCCAATTTAAAAACTCCCCCAGTGCCGCAGCTTATACAGCCCACGTGCCGGCCGCCTTTCGCGGCGAGGGCAGCTGGCCGGCCAAGGTGGCGAGGGCAGACACCCGCCGGGGACACCCAGGGACCCAAATATAGGGCAAACAACCTCCAATGTCAATACAGTGCCCGGTGACAGTGGAGGGGGGGACGTTACGTGTGCAGCCAGGCCACCCGGGTCCAGGCGTTTCCGTGCAGCCCGGGCTTTCCTTTCCCAGGGTTGCGGAGACGTGGAGGGGACCTGAGAGCATCTCCGCTCGCATCCTGCATCCTCCAAGCCCCGCCGCCCCGGCCTTTTCCACAAATCCGGAGGGGCTGGGAGCTGCCCGCTTCTGCGTTTCGGCTTTGGCCAGCTTGGCCGGGCAGGGCGGCGCTGGGGACGTGGCGGGTGCAGGACTGAACCCTGCAGCGAAGCAGACCACGGCCCCCCCACCCCTGTTTTAAAGGAAAAAGTGATGCACATGCCTTGCGTCGCCTCCCAGGTGCCGGCCACGCGGTCGCCGAGCCGCGAAGGAGCCGCGGGAGCTGCAAAGGAGCCGCGGGAGACGGCCGGACACGGCGGGCTGGGGGGGGGCATCTACCGGGGGAAGCTCTGCCCGGCGACCAGCCCTGGCTTTTTCCATCCCTCAAAATCCTTGCACGACCGCCCTGCTCTTTATTACGGCCCCTCTGCAAATACCCTCGCTGGGGACTTCGTACTTGCTGCCAACTCACGTGCCAGCGTGCGGGATGGGGACAACGCTTGTTTTTCCCGAAGCATGGAAAAGCTGACTGGCCCCTTTAGGCCTTATTTACTTGAATCCCCTATCGGATTTGTCCGCTGTTGGGCCCAGGAGCGATGCCAGGGCTGACTGCCAGGGGCTCCCTTCCCCTGGGGAAGGAGTTTTCCCAGGTGGTGAATGCCGTCGGGACGAACTTTGGGGGAAAAAAAAACCCTCACGCCAAGCCAGAAAATAATATAAACTGGAGCTCACAAAGCCCAGCCTTAACTCTGCTTTTATCTAACCCGCTTTTAAAAAGCTGCCGTCCTTATTCCGACTTGGCCTGATAGCGTTCGATGGGAACGTACGGAGCCCGATGTGCTGCCTGCAAAGCACGTTTGCTCCAAGGCCCCGCTAAGCGCCGGGTGCTTTTCCCCCTCTGCGCGGCTGCCCGGAGGTCTCCGTGCTGGGCCACCTCTCAGGAAAGAAAAACGGGAGATTTGCAGGTTTTTTTGCTGGGTGAGTATTTGGGCTTTTCTCACCCCACTGATGCCTGGGGAGGGATTTCCACCGAGAGCGGAGCCAGAGCCCCGACGCTGCGGGAAACCTCAGCTCATCCTCGAGAAAAGAGGTGTCCTCCTGGCTCCCATTTCCCGGAGGGGGAAAAGCTCGGTCTGCTGGGAAGGAGGAATAGGGGAGCAAAAGCAAGGAAACAGATCCCAAACGCTCGGGCTGCTCAGTCTCCATCTGGCTTAATAGCGAGTTTTTTTTTTTTTTTTTTAAAGCCATATGGTTTAAAGCTAGCTAACACCACCAGCCTTCCCCTGCAACAGCAGTGCCCGTGCACAGATTTATGCCAGGGTCTGGTGGTTCCCCGTTAAATAGTCACCTGCTTTAAAGCCCACGGGAGATTGGCAGTTCCCACCAAAAAAAAAAAAAAGGTTAAATAAACAAAATCAACCCATGCGTGCGATGCTTTATTTTTCATCCCATTTACAATATTTTGTGGGGGGAGGAAGGAGCGTGGGGAAACTGTTACCCAGCCGGAAACCAGACATCCTGGCTTGCTTTGTTCTCCACGTCGACACAGTATCTGCCGCAGAGAGACGCTTTGAGTCCTTTGGGGTCGCCAGGAAGAGAAGCAGCTGCTGCTAAAGCACCAAAAATGCACCAAACGCGGAGGGCACCGGTGACAGCAGGGTTCTGCAATTCAGCGCAGGCTCTGGAGGGAACCGGCCTACATTTTTGCAGGTAATGCTGATCATGATTTTCTATTCCTCTTCAAGCAGCCCGTGCTTCGCTGGAGGCTGTTTGATGGCGCAGCGGTGAAGCGCGAATGCTCCTGTGTGACTTTTCTGCAAGGCGGTTTCTGAACAGGGGCAGAAGCAGGTGGCTGAGACAAGGGGCTCCCCATAGGTACCGCTGATCACCCAGCTCAACGAAGAGCATTTAATTAAATTTAATAGCCTCATTTCCTCTTGAAGTCGCCCGACGTAAAGACAGGCTTGCGGGGTCAGCTGGTGCCCGACGCGCAGGCAGATGCTGCATCTGGAAACGTCCCTCCGGCCTCAAACCACGCGGTCCTCCAAGCCCGAAGGCAACGCGAAGCAGCTCCAGGCAGCTCCGCGTCGGCCTCCCCTAAACACATTGCACTGTGCCCCGCGTTGCGTTAGGGCCCCAACGCAGGGGAAACCCCATCGTTAATCACCTGCGGATAATTGCTGCCTTTTTTCTTTCCTTTTTTTTTTAACGTGCAGAACGGGCTTAGTTCGTTCACCACCAGGTTGGGGAGCTGCTTCCATGCAGAACCGTCCTGCCAAGCCAGGGCCAGGCAGCAGGAGGACGGGATTTACATCTCTATGGGCAGTAACCGCACACCCGCTTTCTCCGGTAGGAATTGGATGGTGAGTCAAGGAGCTCGGAGGCTGGAGGGTGCGTTTGGCAGAGGTTTGGGGGGGGGGGGTTGCAGAGGTTTGGGGGGGGGTTGCAGAGGTTTGGGGGGGGGTTTGCAGAGGTTTGGGGTTTGCATGATGTTGAGCAGAAGCAGAAGTCTGTCGATTGAACACGAAGGAAAAGTTTCTGCCCCGCTGCCACCGCTTTGAGCCATTCACGGGCTTGTCGTGGGCGTTTTGTCCCGGCTAACTTCTGCGTTTCCTATTGCACAGTGCGAAAAAAAAAAAAACAACCCCAGGCAAATGGGGGATTTGGGCCCTGCCGGAAACCTCACCTTTTCTGAAATGATCTTCTAGCACAACTGGTCCAATATCCCCCTATGTTTTGGATGCCGTGGCAAGATGCTCGGCGCGGGAGCGTGCCTCGCTCCTCCCGGAAACCAGCTCACGTCTCCGTCACCACCTTCGCTGGCCGAGTTGGGCCTTTCGCCGACTTTATCGAGTGCGACGGTGCTAATTAGCAGCTCAGGCCCAGGCTTACACAAGACTCGGCGGCTGCGCCGTGGGGAAGTCGCCCTCGTCCCATCGTGGACTCGGGCAGGCAGGCGGCGGCGGCGGCGAGGGGGGTGCAGGGCGCTGGGGGGCGAAGCCCGCAGCCCCGCGGGCCTAAAAATCGACGTTCTTGAAGTCGAGCGAGCAGCGGTGTCGGCCGTCGCCGAACCTCGAGCACGTCAAGTCGGGCAAACAGGGGCAGGCGTGGTGCTGGCGTTTCCCCAGAAAGGGCACCTGCGGGAGGAAACGGGAGAGCCGACGGCGTCAGGGCTCCAGGACCGTCCACCCGGCTGCAACCCGCCGGGAGCCCACGGCACCTTTCGGTGAGCCCACGGCCAGGCAAAAAATGAGAGGTTTTTTTTTTTTTTTTCCCAGCTTAACGCCTGATGCTGGAGCCCTGGGGGAGATGGAGAGATGGGGGGGAGGCGAGATTTTTTTCCCCCCGTGCTCGGACGGACCGAGACGCGACCCTGGGGAGCGCCCTCGCCGCGGCAGCCCTAGGAACCCCACCGCGGCAGCACGAAACCCTCCCGGGAACACGTGGCGAAACGTGGCAAAACTGCTTTTCTCCGCTTGCGAGGACATTCCCGCCGGGGTGCTGACGGCAGCGGGTGTCTCACGGGCCACTCCGCGGCTGAGCTCCTTAAAACTAGGATTTACTCCAGGGAGACGGCGAAAGGCTTTGCCGCTCGTTGCTCAACCCACCCACCCGTCTGCCCATCTCCCTTCCCTCCCTCCTGGGCTGCAGTTAAACGCTGAGATTTCGTGCTGGCGGGTCGCTTCTCCCTTTGGGCAAGAAAAATATCAAGGGCGATTTAAGCCCAGAGAATTTATCTTAGGTTCTGCTTGGGGGTTTAACGGAGATGGGTCCAAAATGAAATCCCGATTCCCGCCGGCGTCGGAGCGGCAGCGGCCTTGAGCCTTGCTGCCGGCAGGCAACATCGATCGCCGTGGCGTGGGCTGAACACCCACGGCAGGAGCAGCGCTTCGGGATAAGCCAACCGCGTTTTGTGCCTCTTGCCGGCCAAAATCGCCGCGCTTGGGCCGCCTCGGAGGCATTAACTCGGCTTCTCCTGGCTCGAGAGAGCATTTGCGGGTCGATTTGGAGCGCCGGGGCACGCGCTTCTCGAAATAAATGGCAGGCACAGCTCAATCTCCGGGGTGCCGAGCTGCCAGCTACCTGCTGATGGATGGGTGCAGCCCACCGCGGAGCAGCAGCAGGATTTCGGGCAGGGCTTTGCAGGGCTTTAGAGGATGCGGCTGAAGCCGACGTGCTCCAGAGATCGCTGTTAGGCGCCCGAGGTGCTCGCTGCAGTTTGGCAGGCGCGGGGAGGGGGGAAGCCGAGGCAGGGAGCTTTCAAACGCAAGGCTTTGCGACAAGCACCCGCTTTGGCTTGGTTTGGATTTGCCCTCCTGGATGAACCCCAAGCTGGGGGGGGGAGATGGGTCTGCTGGGAGATGTGGTCTTTTCCCAGCTACGCGGAGCCGTTTCCGCCTCGCCAGCCCTCCGCCGCCGGCCAAAACGCTGCCGGCGGCTTCATCCATCCCATCCCCGTCCCAGGCGCCCCATCCCTCCTCCGTCCGGGATCAACCCAGGGATCTTCCCACGCTCTTCTCCCGCGCCGGAGAGCAGCCCCGGCGCCCGGCTGGGTGCCACCGGCGGGGCGAGTCCCGGCCCGAGGCAGACCCCGGCGGCGGTACCTTGTGGCTGGCGGGGTGGCACTCGTCGCCCGCCTGTCCCAGCGGCGTGCACATCCGCAGGCCCCGGAGCCAGAGGCTGACGGCGCAGCAGGTCCCGCTCCCGCACTGCAGGTCCCGCTCGCAGGCCTGCGGAGAGGCAGAACAGCCGTCGCCCGCCGCCTTCCCCCCTCCGCCCGCCCCGCTCCGGAAACCCCCACCCAAGCTTTTTTGGAGTGCATTTTGGTCATCGGGGTTTGCATGTCTGCCCGTCCTGGGGGAAACTGAGGCACGGCAGGGGTATGTGCGACAGGCGGCTGGAAACACTGCCAGATTTCGCCATCATGCCCCAAAGCACCTAAAACTGAGCTGATGGGGCACCTCCAGCACCGGACCGGTGCTCACGGGGCTCGTTTTGCTCCCGGCACAGCGCTGGGGTTGCTCATGGCCCCTCAGGACCCCTTTTCCACCCCTGGATTTTCCCATTTCCTCGAGAGCCAGCTCTGACATGGCATTGAGAAAAAACAGACTTCGGAGTGACTTTATATTCAGGAACAATACGGACTTGCTGAAGGAAGAAAAGCGAAAGAGCGAGTAATAAACTCCTGCAAAAAAGCCCGAAGCAACCAGGGAAAGGTGTCGCTAACTTTTCCATCCCTTTTTCTTGGGAGCTCACTGCAAATAAGAGAGGTTAAAAGAGGCAGGGAGTTAATTCCACATCTCTGAACAGACAGTTTGACTTTCGGCAGCACTGGGGGACGAATTGCAGAGCGAGGTTAAAGCAACAGCTTGCCCCAGAAACAGAGCCCTCGGCTCTCAGCAGCATCGCTCACGGCTGGCACGGGCTTTTCCTGGTGTCGCCCCCCCTGGAATTTGGGACCAAACCGCCAATCGTTAATTCGCGTGCTGGTAAAATCACCGCGTCCCTTGCTTTAAAAATAATAATTAAAAAAAAAAAGACAGCTTTAAGGTAAAACATCAGAAATGAGGAGCATTTTGGGGAGAAAGAGAGGGACTCACAAATCACTGCTCCGCACTCGCCCGGGGCGGGGAGGGGGGAGGCCGGGGCCGGCTCCCGCGGTCGGGCGCAAACTCTGCCCGATTTCCAGGACGCGCGAAGCCCCCCAGGGCGGCGGGCCCCGACTCACCCCGGTGATGACAGCGCACCGCTGGAGCGGCGGCAGCAGCAGCAGCAGCAGCAGCAGCAGGCGGCAGGCGCCCTGCAGGACCCTCCTCATGGTGCCGAGGCGCTCGGCCGCGCACCCAGCTCCGCGAGCGCCCGTGCCTCGCGCCCTATATAACGCCCCTCCGTCTGCCCCGGATGCCAGTTGGGTATTTTTTTTTTTTTTCGGATGAGCTCAGAAGAAGCAGATGAGACCTGACTCGCTAACGGTAGGAAAGAAATATTAATAAATCACCCAAGCAGCAGGGGATAAAACA
Source organism: Struthio camelus (assembly GCF_040807025.1). Classification (NCBI taxonomy): domain Eukaryota; kingdom Metazoa; phylum Chordata; class Aves; order Struthioniformes; family Struthionidae; genus Struthio; species Struthio camelus. Next base: position 4,487,984 of record NC_090965.1, on the reverse strand, counting down.
TCACCAGTCACCTGGGCTTATTTTTCAGTTAAGCCAACACAACTGGATTTTTCAAGCATACTTATAGACACATACATTTATCCCTGCCTGACGTACTTAAGAATTCAACTAAGAATTTTTGACTATTCAGCCAAAGCCAAAGACGTGACAAAAAAAATGAGCCTGGGACTTCCCAGATCATGGTGCACAGCATGGAATAAAGTGGTGGCCTGTGATAAATACCCTGCCCTCCCGCAGCGGCCCGTGAAACTCAGGGTGGCTCTCTCAGCGCCTTCTCCTACCTGAAAAAAGGGGGTTTTGTTTAAAAAGAGCATCAAAATTTCCCCAGTGTTCGTGCAAAGGGTTAGAAACCCCTCCTTCCCGATGGACGCTGTGCCGTTGCAGCCCGGTGGCTTTTTGCGCTGATTTTTGTTCCTCGCTCTCCGTCCTCGGTGTTTCTCTTTGGCTTTTGTTCAGCAAAATCGTGTCGAATCAAGCTGAATGCAACCTGGGCTGCATTTCTGGTGGGAAAACTTTTTTCCCACGGTGGGAAAACCTTTTGCTGGCAAGGCCGCAGCAAGGTCCCCCCCTCACCTCCCTCAAGCCATTGGGTACCATCACCGCAGCATCCAGGCTGCCCGTGAGCATTAATGAATTCAGCCCCCTCTGTCCGTTCCCCAGGAGAAGCAAACCAGGAGAGGAAACTGAGTCACGTCAAGACCCACATTAAAATAAAAAGGGCTGCCAATAGGAGCCGCTTCATATTTAAGTGGGCGCCAGGCTGAGCGCCCACAAAACCTGAAGCGCTGAAAAAACAGCGGCTGCCATCGCCGATTTGGGGACGTGAATGAAATCCAGCCACCGGCCTCAGCAGCCCCGGGGTGACGCTCTGACCCCGAGGGGTTTATTCGGGCTTTTCTGCTGCCGGCAGAATTTCTCCTGGAGAGCCTCTCCGTGAGATGCTAAATTGTCTATATATTTAATTAGCTGGCACACTAAAAATAGCCGGGCAATTTTCTCCGCTGGCGAAGAGCGATTCTTCTGAAGCGGCAGCTGTTCTGACGGGTCCTACCGCTTCGGTAAGGTCTCGTCCACCCGCTCTTGGATTAATTACTCCCAACCCCCTAAATTGCCCCTGTTGAGCCAGAAACACTGAAGTCTCAGGGCAGGGAATGGCCTGAAACCTGCTGGTTTGGGCCCATTTCCTTGCAAAGGTCCCCGCGGGGCAGAGAAGACGCAGAGCCCGGTGGCTACGTGCCTTTTTGCTCCGCGTCGTTTCCCAAGGTGGAAACCCCCCGCCGCCTTGGGAAAGGCTAGGGCCAAAAGCGGGCTCCCGGCGAGCAGGGCCGCGCGGAGCCCGGCTGCCGCCGCCGGACCCCTTTGCAGCTCCCCCAGGAGAAAAATGGATATTTCTGGGCTTCGCCTCTCCCATCAATAACGTTTCAATTTTCCGCCCTGACAAGCCGAGAGGCAGCGAGCGGCGGCGGCCAAAGCGGCTCCAGCCGGTGCCTTATTAGCAATGCGGACGCGCTGGTTGTAAATCTTCCTCCTCCTCCTCCTCCTCCTCCTCGCCACCTGCGAGGCTGTGTTTTGGGAGGGCTCCCTTGCAAAAGCCCCAGATGCGGGCAGCACCAGCGCTCCCAGTTATCCCAGTGCTGCAGCCGCCAGCATCCGGATGGGAGATTTCTCCCTCTATCGTTTGTGCCCCCCCCCCAAAAAAAAAACCCACACTCATTATTTGGGGGGAAAAGGCTGTTCTGCCCTTTTTTAAGGGGGCTCCGAGCGGCTCCCTGAGCCCCCGCAGCGCATCCTCCCTCGGATGGTGGCTGGTCCCTGGCGTCGCGCAGGGCTCTGCCGGGAGGCTCTCGGCCCCGGAGGTGCCGGCCAGAGCGGGCGCGGTTTTGGGGGAGCCGCCGCCCCGCGCCGCCAGCGCAGCGAGTGCCGCCCGCGTTCGCGTAGCGACGCCTTTCGGCCCCGCGGAGCCGCCGTCCGCCAGCGCGCGTCACGTGAGCGACGCCGCCGCCAGGAGCGGCGGGGCAGGGCGGAAGCGGCGGGGCGCCATGGAGGGGAGCTTGGAGCAGCACCTGGAGGACACGTGCGCCGGGGGGGGGGGGAACCGGGGGAGGGGGATGTTTTGGGGAGGGGGAGGGGGGAGGGAGGCACCGGGGCTGCGCTGACCGCTCACCCACCGCCGTCTGCCCCCGCAGCATGAAGAGCCCGGCCGTCGTGGGCGTCCTGTGCACCGACTCGCAGGGCCTGAACCTGGGGTGTAAGTAGCGGAGCGCCCGTGTGGGGGCACCGGGCCCTGCCTCTCCCCCCCACCCCGGTTTGGGGGGGCACCGGGCCCTGCCTCCCCCTCCCCACCCCGGTTTGGGGGGCACCGGGCCCTGCCTCCCTCCCCACCCCGGTTTGGGGGGGGCACTGGGCCCTGCCTCTCCCCCCCACCCCGGTTTGGGGGCACCGGGCCCTGCCTCCCCCTCCCCACCCCGGTTTGGGGGGGGCACCGGGCCCTGCCTCCCCTCCCCACCCCGGTTTGGGGGCACCGGGCCCTGCCTCCCCTCCCCACCCCGGTTTGGGGGCATCGGGCCCTGCCTCCCCCTCCCCACCCCGGTTTGGGGGGGCATCGGGCCCTGCCTCCCCCTCCCCACCCCGGTTTGGGGGGGCACCGGGCCCTGCCTCCCCCTCCCACCCCGCTTTAGGGGGGGTACCGGGCCCTGCCTCCCCCTCCCACCCCGCTTTAGGGGGGGTACCGGGCCCTGCCTCCCTCCCCACCCCGGTTTGGGGGGGGCACTGGGCCCTGCCTCCCCCTCCCCACCCCGGTTTGGGGGCACCGGGCCCTGCCTCCCCCCCTCACCCCAATTTAGGGGCACCGGGCCCTGCCTCCCCCCTCCCCAGTTTGGGGGCAACAGGCCCTGCCCTGCTGGACCTCTCCCCCCCCCCCCCACCAATTTGGGGACATCGGGCCCAGTCCTGCCCCAGCTCCCCTCATTTGGGGTCACTCAGTCCTGCCAAAGCCCTCCCACCCAGGCCCTGCCCCACTGAAGTCTCCCCCCCCACACACACACATTTTGGGACATGAGGCCCAGGGAGGGCGGCAAAGGCGAAGGGCTGGAGCAGCCCCACAGCACCGTCACGGCGAGCGCGGCTTCACCCGGCCTCTCCGCCGTCCCGTAGGCCGAGGCACGCTCTCCGACGAGCACGCCGGCGTCATCTCCGTCCTCGCCCAGCAGGCAGCCAAGCTCACCTCCGACCCGACCGATACGCCCGTGGTGTGCCTGGAGTCGGACAGCGGGTGAGCGGCCGGGCCTGGCGCATCCGCCGCGCTGCTTTTCTCTCCCTTTGCCTTTCGCTTCAGCCTTGGAGACTTTCCTCCTCTCAAGCTGAACTGGCAGACACGGAGGAAGCCCCATCTCAGCCTAGATGCCGACACAGGCACATGAAAGCAGTAGTTTAATGGGATCTCCAGTAGCAGGAACTGGAGAAGCAGCAGGAAGCCTCTCAGAGGCTGGTGGCTACTCCAGCTCTATGCTTCTTCCCCACTTGGCATCTACATGGATAATTAAGCCCATCCTGTAGCCTCAGCCACTGTTTTTGCCAGTGTGGTAGGCAAAGGACAGGTCTAGCACACAGCTGGGGGTTGCTGCAGCCACGAAATGATACCGCTGTCTGCTTTCCCACCCGAGTCAGAGCTTCGTCATCACTGCAGCTGGCTTAACTGCCTCAAACATTACTTTTTTGTTGTCGGTTTTTTTGTTTTGTTTTGTTCTAGGAATATCATGATCCAGAAGCACGACAGCATCACTGTAGCAGTGCACAAGCTGGCATCCTGACCTCTCGGGAACCTGTGCAGCGCTCCCACCTCCAAACCAGCTCTTCCTCACTGGACAACCACTCTCCTCTGCTGCTCCAATGCAGAACGTGCTTGTAGGAACCAAATCTGGCCTGAAGGCTCTTCCTCTTTACTTAACAGCTCCTGTGCAGCTATCGGGTTCTTCAACTCGCATTCTAGCGGTCATGCTGCCAAGAATGAAATGTGGGTCACCGGCCAAGCTTGTGTAATGATCAGACAATACGAGGTGTGCGCGTGTGTGTGTGTGGCCTTATTTGTTAGAGAAATCAATAAATGACCTGCAAAAACCTGCATTTGCTTCTCTCTGCTCCTGCTGCAAAAACTGTTGCCTCTTGGTCTGACAGAAGTCAGGGAGCTGTTTCCAGAGCCAGGTGAGGTAGCTCCTCCAAACCCTTCTTCCTCAGCATTTCTCTAGATAAATGGAGCAGTGCATAAAGAGTTGAATTAAGGGAGGCTCCTCCAGTGGAAAAGGCACAAAAACTTTCCTAGGAATTTTTTTCTAGGAAATGTTTAGCCTCCTCTGGTTAAACTTCCTGCATGAAGGTTACTTGCTTACCATGCCTTGGATTGAAGTTCAAACTGAAACTTGTTTGCCCTGGCTGTGCTGCCTGCCCCCGCTCTGCGTGAACTGGATGTTGATTACACCTTCACCAATCCAGGCCAGTTTTCACCTTACAGATTCAAGCATTTCAAATGCTGCTGGGAACCAATCCTGCAGGAAGCCTTTGCCCCTTGCAGTACTGGTAAACTCAAATTCTGCCTATGTATTTAAGAGAGGGAAACAGAGATTACAGCTTTAAGCCTAAGGACAGCTAGCTGCAGGTCAAAGGGAAGCATCACGGTCCAACATGAGTATGAGCTCTAATAAATGGGGCTGGGTCAGAGACAGCGCTGTATTTACAACCGGGGTAAATAAACAGACACTTTGGTCCATAACCAAAATAATCTGCATGCCTAGCTTGGGGAGATATTATGGGGTGATCAGCCCTATCTTAGCCACCAAGCTTGCAGCCTGGTGCCAAGGGACATCTTTTACTCACACACTCAAGAATCCCCCTGAAAATTTGCTTTTCTGAATCTCATTCTCCAGTCAGACCCTGCCCACACCCAGGAGCATACAGGTGCTTACCCCAACGATGCAAAGCTGCCACATGCCTAAATCACCACAGGGAGCCTGCCCAAATTTTGCTATTAAGCAAAGAATATGCTGACTTCAGTTACCCAGCCTGCACCCAGGTCTTCCAACCTCTCCCCATACTCACACAATTGCTAGAACATGAAGGACACAAAACTCAGCTTTTCCACTTTCCCCTGTATCCCCTATGCTTCTAGCACCGTCTCAAAGCATAGGGCACAAAGCAATGAATTATTAAAATCATCTTCCTTTTCTTCATATTCAAGTTCCAAGCCCTTCTACTCAGAAGAGCGCAGGTGCACGTTTTAAAATATCAAAAGCCAGCAGAAGCTGCTCTCCCAGAGCCACAGGCTCTTTTAAGGGCAGAAGACAAGGGGCAGGGGCACGTGTTCACTTTTCAGCACTCCAATTAACAGAGAAGGGCACATACAGAGCTCAGTGTTGCAGGTAACGAGCCCTGGGAACATGAAACCCTGTCCACAACGTTCATTAGCAGGGGCCCCCACATCTGCTCCCCGCCAGCACATGGAGAAGGGGAGCAGCTCAAGCCAGAGTGCTGGAGCATTTCCTTGCGGATGTCTGGCATCTCGGCGTGCAGATGAGACACCAGATGCTGCCGCCGACTTCTCACCAATGCCCTCGGCCCCCCGCCTGTCTCTCACCTGCTGTTCTTCAAGCTCTTGAACCATTTTCATTGCAAAAATGTTACACTTTAAAGATGAATGCATATATTACGAACCCTACTACAGGAAGACCTTATATCCTACGAGATACTTCAGTATGCTAAATCCAATATTTCTGCTCTGGGAAGCTACAGCCTACTCAGATCTTACAGTAAAACAAAGTATTGCTTCTTCTGCCAAGGGAGGGGAGGAGAGAGAGATCATCATCACGACCCGATGCTTTTATCCGATTTCAGGCATGCTGATTTGGTTGACAGGTCGATCAAAAACTGGGGGAGGAAGCGCACAGCTGGATTTGTAGTGGAGTTTGTGCATATTTACAATAGAGGCACTGAGCCAGCCCAGGCCCTACACGACTATCAGCTCCGCCAAAGCACTGCAGAAGTGTGGCTGCCCCAGTGCAGCTGCTGAGCAGCTAGCTGGAAAATAAAACCTTTCTAATCTGTCTCAAGTGAGGGAGGGGCAGAGGCTGGAGAGCTAAGGGGCTCCGCAGCCCAGCCCAGGCGGCGTGGGAAAGCCCACGGGAAAGCTCCGCTCTCCTACAGATGCGGCCGCAATCAGAGCTTGGCTTCAGTCCACCATTGCCACCTACTGCTCTGTTCAACGTCTAGCAGGCCACCAAGCCAAGCCCGAAGCCGTATCCTTGCGGACTTTCCCTCTGGAGGTTCCCATTTTGTCCAGGCAGGATGCAGGCTCAGCCAAAGCCTTGCTTTCCTGCCTCCCGGCCTGGGGAAGGGGAGGGACTCCCTTGCCTTGAGGCACGCAAGCCGGAGCACTGCCTCCAGGGAGGAGGAAGATCTCGTCCACAAAGTCCCGGCACTTCGCAGGCTCGAGTTTTTGCTCCAGGATAGCCCCGCTTTGCGGCTCTTCGGGAAGAACGTGCCCTCTGTTCCTTCCCCGCCGCAGCTGGACACGAATGCAGGAACAGACTTAGGGGCGCTGAGGCAGAAATCCGATTTCTGAAGCAAATGAAGAGAGACTATTCCTCTTCCCAGGCTACTGCTTTTTGGAAGATTTTACACCATGCATCAGCAAGCCGGTAAGGAAAAGTTTCAGGTTCACCAACCTGGCTGCTCTAGGGTTCAGCTGCTCGGGAAGGAGGATTCCTATCACCGACAGACATTCAGGACAGGAGAGGGGACAGAAAGGAGATAAGCAGATAAAGGTGGGAAACAAGTCTAAGAGTTCAGAGATAGACACAAATAGACGGCGAAACAACCCCCCTTCCTTGCACAAACCAGCCTATGCTCTAGAGATGCAGCAAGATGCCTGTCACCTAGGAGCCCATAAGGCTTCTTAAGCAGCCAGAATAACTTGGAGGGAAAGAGAAAGGAAATTAAATTGTTTGCAGCCAATGAGAACATGCAACTTAGCACCTCTTTGGGAAAAGGTTAGCAGAAGCCTCACCCATCCTCGAAAAATTTCTCAAGATCTGATGACTGAACGCAAATTATTATTGTTTCCTGCCTCATTAACAGAAAAAGCTGAGGACCAAAAGGATACATGAAAGCATGGGCTTGCTTTGAGAACAGTTTTGCAGGTTAATTGAAGCCACCTGATCAATGAGGCAAGGTGCTAACGCTTCCTGAAATTCTCATTTACAGGGGAAAGGAAAGAGGCAGAGACAATGAACCAGCCAAGAGCAAAGAAGAAGAAAGAAAAAAACCAAGCAGAAGCAGCTCCTGATGGAGGATGTGCATGGGGAGTGGTGTTTCACTTCTTTCTGGTGAGCAGAGAGCAAGTTTATCTACAAAGCTTCTGAAGTTGGGGCCTATAGAAAGCCCTGCAAAGTCCTCCTCCCGCGCATGCAGCGCGGATGACGGGACCTGCTGATCCCATCGAGCTGATGGCAAAATAAGCTATTGCTAGGAGGAGGCGAGTGCTTTGCTATACCGAGTCCAGGCAGTGAAATGTTACGTTGTCCCTGTTTCACTGCAGGCGGAGCAAAAACTGATTGCCACCTTCAGTGAAAACGCAGGGGCGTCTTCCCTTGCAAAGCCATTTGAAAACACCTTGTCTCTGATGCTGTGAGCGAGGGCACAGAACCACCTGCAGTCCAGGGACAAAAGATAGCTTGCAGCTATATGACCTTTTTTTTTTCCTACTACTACACAACACCACTGAGGTTTCCAACTCAAGAGGGGCCTACTTCACCTCTGGTGAGGGCGAGATTCTCTTCTCGAGCAGCTGAAGATCTGATCTGATCGTCTTCTCCTTAGGGTGCTAACGTGCAAGAAGCACATATATGCTCAACTACGCTACTCGAGTAGGACGAGGGGTCTCAAAACCATTTAGAGGCACTAATTCTCTAACGCCTCCATGCTTTGCAGTTTAATACCACATGCAAAGTGAAGCGTGGGTGATCTTCCCATCAATTATACAGATACAGTGTCAAGACCCAATGAAAAAACCTGGGAACGGTCAAGCAGTCTCAACTTTCCATCCATACAGAGTAACTTGCTGCCAATTATTAACCAGCTAGCTATAGGGGAGGAGGAAGGGAGTTAAAAATAAATTTGAGGACACAAACTGTCCTTTGCCCTTGTGGCAGGGCTAGCCTGGGAAACCTGGCTTTCTGATAGCCATACGTGCTCCACTCAACAACTTAGCCAACCACTTGCAGCATTTCAAAGTTCAGAGAGCAGCTGAGATTTGGGTTTTACTGTTTAAAAAAAAAAAAACATACAGAGCTAATGTTATTCAGTTCATTTTCACTGGAAGAGCAGACCTAGCTTGTGTCAGGTTTGTACAGACGGATTTTGGAGGCTCTGTTAAGATTAAACTCCAAGCTTAGAGAGCAACTAGGTCATCACAAGCCCACTCTACTGACCTTCTCCCAACACATGCTATGCAAGTTCACTTGTCCCAGTTTGTTTCTTCCCTGGCACAGAGAATCACACACATCTAAAGCACACACGAGACAAGCAAAAGCAGTCTCCCAATCAATCACTGTGACGTCTTACCTCAAATCCGATTTGAATTTAGGTGAACGTGCTCCTGATGGGAATGCTCAAAACCTTCGGGATTTTCTTTGTGGTCTTCCAAGAGAAAGTGGGAGGCTCCTCCGAGCAGATCAGCTGGATCGGCTCCATCATGTCCTCTCTGCGCTTCCTGGGAGGTGAGCAGGAATTCGGGATGCAGCACGTTGTTTCTATCCGAAGCCTCTTTGCTCACAGCCAGATGTCGATATAATGGGCGCTGAGGACGGGTTGCAGATCCGCTTACCACTATAGCTGCTGCAACCAGAAGACACACCAACACTGAAGTGTGTCCATAGCACTAGCACGTTAGGAGCACCGAGATGCACAGGTCTCAGCATCTCTCTGTAGCGGGTCTATTGCACAAGACCAGATCCGTTCGGAGAACCACCTTTCCTCTAGCACCACTATTAACGCCACAGAGCAAACCAGCTGCTGAATAAGTCACCACGGCTGAACGATGTGCATTAGGAAGCAGGTTAAGAAAATCTGAAAGTCTGGGCTTTGTTTCCTTCCCCAGCCCCATCGCCCTAATTCACAGGTAATGGGGTAAGGTCTCTTTGCAGCTCTCACGTAGGAGAGCAGAACAGACCCATTCCAGCAAAACATTCCCAGCCTGGCAAATTTACTTCCTCCGGGGCAATAACCTTGGTAACTGTCAGGTCCAAATCAGCAAAGCATCATTTATCTTAAGTGTTACTGAAGCAAATCTACTTCTGTTGCAAGGGCACTCTCTCCTTTCTCCTGCAGCCCCTGTGGTTGTCATCGTCTGCGGGAAGCTGGGCGAACGGCTCACCTCCGTTGTGGGGGCCAGCTTGGTCGCCGGCGGCTGTCTGATCAGCACACAGGCCACCAGTGTCCCCTTCCTCTGCGTCTCCCTGGGACTCCTCTCGGGTGAGTTGGCTGCTGCTCACAACAGGGCAAATTTGCCCGAGGACCATGAGCAGAAGCAGCTCGTTGAATGCAAATCCATGTGCTTTGCTACTGGAGAATCACAAGCCCCATTCTGCTAGATGTTGCATGTAACCCCCAATTCTTTGGGGGTTTTCTTCCTCTAAATCACCCCGGGGATCTACACTCAGGAACACAAAATGCCAGTTTGAACATGCCAGATTAAGCAAACATTGCTTTGGGTTTTTTTTTTTTTTGGCTTTTTTGTTTTTTTTTTCTTTTTTGGACCCAACATTGCAGTGAATCCTGGCCTTTCAAACCCCTTACCAAAGGTACATAGCACAAAGAAGCCAGATACTAAAAATCACATATGAAATCTGCGCTGGTAGCAATTGCAGAAGTCCCCCTGCTTTCACAGCCCATGCACCTTGTCCAAGGAGAATGAGTTCTTCATGGCATGACTTTGAAACCATAAACCTCACTATAGGAGAGGTAAAAAAGGACAGGCAAATCCTTGTGCAAATCACCCACACGTGGCAAAAATAACGCTCAGGTCATGCACTAAAGACCACCTCCACTGCTCCACAGCGGTCCCTTCTCAGGCACTGATGTCTTCTTTCCACCCTTGTTGCAGGTATGGGGTTCGCCTGCCTTTACCAGGCGGCTGCCGTGATGATGGCCAAACGTTGTAGGAAGCGACTGGCTTTCTCCAGCGCGATCGCCCGCTCGGGAATGGGGCTGACGTTTCTCCTAGCGCCGTTCACTCAACTGCTCATTGATTTTTACGGTTGGCAAGGTGAGTGGACCTCCCTTCTTCCCCCAAACTTCACCAGCATTAAGAGGGCGTTCAAGAAAAGATTTTACAAGAGCACAAACAGGCTAGCTATTGCACAGACAGAATAAGCAGCTCTTTTTTAAAATTAACGAGTAGCCGCATCAAGGAACAACTCTGCCTCTTTGGGATAGTTTGGGGACATAACCTTGGTTAATGATTAAACACTTAACCAGTCATTAAGGTTAAATCGGCGTCAAAACAGAGACCTCAGAAACCAAAACCGAAACTAAAAATCGTGACTTTCTCCCATTTACTACGCTTTGTTTCAGGCCTCGCAAAAGCTCGTCATGCATAACGGATTACTAATGAGTGAAAACAGAACAGGAACTCATGTCCCAGAAATAGCTCTATTTGCGTGCCTATGTATCACGAAGGGACTCCTAGCTAAAACAGCAGAAATAAAGGCTCCTGTAGGACCACCTCTACCTCCTTGCTCGCGTTTTCTCTGCGTTCAGTGCAAACTATATCCTGTTCTAGGGAGGTCGTTTCCTACCGCTCCTCCCTTAGCACGCTCCAAAATTGATTTTCTGTCTTTGCTCAGGTACGCTCCTGATATTCGGAGGCATCATGCTAAACCTCATACCCTCCAGTATGTTACTGCGGCCTGCAGGCTCCCAGCTTCCTCAGCCCTCGCCTGCTAAAAGCGAAGAGCCAAGGAAGGATTCGGAAACTTGCGTCGGACACTTGGATGAAACCACTAGCAGGGCAACGCAGCTTCAAAATACACAGGACGTCCCCACCATCGAGCGACTCCCGACGCCCCGGAGCACAGGCTCCTCGGTCCCAGCGAACACGGCGGCCGCCGCAGGGCTCGAGAAACCTCTCGCAGACAGCCGCTCACCAGAAACAGCCGCCGATGCCCAAGGGAGCTACAAACATCAGCCGCGGACCGAAAAAGAAAGTGCGCAGCCTTGCCTCGACTTCTCCCCGCTGAAGGATCCCGTCTTCTGCATTTTCACGTGGTCTTTCTTGTTCAGCCAGCTGGCCTACTTTGTTCCTACCTTCCACCTGGTTGCGAGAGCCAGGACGCTGGGCATAAGCAGCATGGATGCCTCTTACCTCGTTTCAGTGGCTGGTAGGCAGAAGAAGCTTTTAAACAGATTTATAATTGCAACGGTACCACGAGAGGAAAGAGGTATCATGCAGTCTTTGCCAAGAAATAGTCCTAAATAAGTCCTAGAATAAATCTTCAAAGAAGAGTCAGCTCACACAGCCCTTACCCCCCTTCTGTATATATAACGTTGCCTTCTGTACATGCACAAAGTCTCTCTCACATGGTGGGTGGTTCTCTCAACCTCAACTAGCTGATAACCCACCCTTTCGGCAGGGAACACACAAACTTCAAATTACATAGGTGCTATCTGTCCTCCTAGGCCTTCCCACAGCTGTCCCTGCTTGGCTTAAGCCCACAAACGGCAAAATCCCCGAGTGGCTCAGCAGCCAAAGACTATGGTTTGACCGAGGAACGTAAGCAGAGAGAGAAACGCGGCGCCGAGAAACATCACTTGGAGCTCGCCGTTTGAGTTTAGCATATTCTCCTCAAAGTGGCGGGGGGGAAAGGCATGCCTGATTAAACGAAGGTATTGCACTAAAGTCGCATAATGTTAAGAAAGCGGCCACAGCCTCAGTCATTATAAAATATTTTATTGTACAAAAATAAATGGTACTGCCACGCTGCTGTGTAGTATTTAGAAATGAGGTATGCTGTCAAGGAACCTACATCGAAAGCACAACAATTAATCTGCAGGTGACGTTTTGAATTACGAGTAGGAGGGACAGCGGTCAGCAAGATATTAACTGACAGTTAACACTCTTCTGATATTTAGTCTATAAACACGTATCCAAAAGTGTTCAAAAAAAAGTTTGCCCACTCTTTAAAAAAAAAAGTTGGGTTTCTGTCCTTTTTGGCTTCTTCATAAAAACTAAAATAGCTGTATGCATATTTCTTCCCAATAGTCTGCTTTTTGTTTATCTTGAAAAAAAGAGTGACAAATTACTCTTTCCTATTTTTACTGAAGGGCCTTTGAGAAGTTTAGGCTGACTGCATAGCCCTTAGCTGAATTTTTACAGAGCACTTTCGCGTACCCACAGGCATTTGGCAATAGCAGGCACCATGGTAAGGAAGAAAAAGCATGAATTTTACAACAGCCTAAAATTGCCTTCCTGTAACTTCTCAGCTTTTCAGTCCTTTGCGGTCACATCCTTAATGCATACGCCAGGCAGAATCAGGATACATTTCAGAGCAACGTAGTGAATCACAGAGTGGCCAAAAAAAAAAAAAAAGAAAAAAAAAAAGAAACATCTTCTTTTGATGCTCCAGTGAAGTCTTCTTTCCCACCAGGCATCACGGAGATGATCAGCCAGCTGCTCTCCGGCTGGATTGCCGATCAGAACTGGACCAAGAAGTACCACTACCACATGACTTACCTCGTGCTGTGCGGCATCACGAACCTGCTCTGTCCCCTGGCCACGACGTTCCCGTTACTCATGGCCTACGCGGTAGCTTTTGCCATTTTCTGCGGTGGCTTCCTCGCTCTGGTGCTCCCTGTGCTGGTGAGTAGGAAACTTCATTAAAAAGTAACACCCTGCGCATCCAGCAACGCTCCACAATACCCCAAACCCCTTTACTAAAGCTGCAGTACCCAGGGCTGTTGCAGACTTGCCCGAGGGGACTCTGCCCTCCAGGCTTCCCAGTTCAAGCCACAGCAGAGCCCAAAGCTCCCCCTCAACCCACCTACTGGTATTCCCAGGCCAGATAACAGACCTACTGGGGGTTTACTGCAGACTTCTAGTGACCTGACTCAGCTAAGCGCCTTCCAAATCCACCTTTCTAAAGGAGATTGCTCCAGCTCACAGATCACGCTCGGTCGCATAGGAACCAGAATGGACCCAGAACGGATCCACTAACTCCGTTCATTTAGTATCTCAAGCAGTAGCGTGCAGAGAGAGGGTCATGACTATCAGGGCCAGATCACCTGTAACGCCTACAAACCAGGGCAGGCAGAACGCACTGGCAGGATTCGGATAGGAAGTCGTCTTCGTTACAATTCAGCATTCAGAGTTTAAAATACCTTCCTCAAAGACTTAGAAGCCTTTCTAGTTTCAGGATGCCCAGACAGCTGAAAGATAGAAATCCTAGTAATTTCAGTACTGAGCTTCAGGAGGCAAACAGATGCAAGGCTGAGCCAGATCCATAGGGGCAAAGTCCTTTAAAACACTGTCTGGCTGCTGAAGAGGAAACTCCCCCAAAAAAATCTTCTGTGCTTGAGCATTCACATACATGATACCAACAATTATCAATTTGGTTTTACAAACAGGTAGATCTAGTTGGTGTACAAAAACTCCACAGTTACTTAGGATTTTCTGCCTTCTTTGCTGGGATAGCGGCCATCGGGGGACCTCCTCTAACAGGTAACTCTTGCATTACATAGAATACGTACCCACCACAAACGTCATCTCTCCAGCCAGTGAGAAAGCGTGCTTGTCGTTCACTCTCCTACCCACACGCATCCAAGGAAGGCTTTTCAGTCTAAGCAGAAAAAACATATTTGAGAAAGTTATCTCTATACACAGGGAATACTTTCACTTATGAACTTGGAAAGCTCAACTAGCAGTTTGACAATTGCATGGATATGAACTAAAGAGGAGGCAGAAACCCCACACTTGAATCTTGACCATGGCAGAAGAGCAGTGACCACACTACCATGGATTTTACCAACAACAGGGCATCAATACCAAACCTGATGCAGAGAGACTGGAGGGCAGGCAAACTAGGGGAGGGAAGAAGAGGAGAGGAAGGTAAAGCAAGGACAGTCCCAGCAGTACTCCCCACCAAGCCAGGGCACTGAAACGTAATGAGGAGAAGTCCCAGTAATCTCTTGTTTTGAAGAAGATTATTCCACTCAGCCATGAGAGCTCCTGGGCACAAAGATAAGGAGTATGAAAAGCCTTTTCTTCTTCTCTGCCAGAAAACCAACTCAGTTTTAAGTATCTGGCACATTTCAAGTGTTTATAAGCAAGTCTCCAGTCTCTGCTTACGAGTGAGGGACTTGCATCCTCGCACCCTTGCCCAGGACAAAGCTTATCCTTTCACTGACCCTTCAGCCATACCTCATATCTGGAAACGGCATCAGCATCTTCAGCTTTTCCTAGGTTCGCACATTGAAAGCAAACAGAAAAAGCTGCAAGGTCAAATACCAGTGTGAATGATGGCCTGTCACCCACCTAGTGAACATATCCTGAACAAAACTGGCAACCCATTCTCCATTTATTGCTTCCTGCCTCTCCGCAGATTGGCTGTCCCCTGCCTGGACAGGCACTCTGTTCAAAGTTGCCAAGTACTCTGCAAAACAGCTCTGTGCTGTAAAGTTTTAGCAATTCTGCTATACTGTAGGCATGTTAAAATTTGATATCCCTAATCAATATTTCTAAGACGGTAAAACTCTGTATATGGATGCTATTTAGAGCAACAGAAGCATTTAATTGACGGTGTGCTTTATACTGTCACAGAGATATATATCAGCTAAGATCTCTTCTGCTGATGCGAGATGCATGTCCACTAGAAAGCAATACCTCTACAACTGTCTCCGTAAATTCTCCTACGGAATAGTATACAGCACAAAAAGAGCTAAATAATTTAGCTATCCTTTATCCATGCATTACACATGCTAACATAGCTATTACACTTTCATTCGTCTCCAGCACATTTTCACTAACTAGGAAAGACTTCTGTTTGCTGAAGATGTTAACCCTTCCACTGTCTGAACATTTCTAGATTTTGTAAAGTAAGCAGGTTTCCTGCTAAAAACCTTAGACAGAAATCAGTCATCTTAACACAGGTGGGGTCAATAACGACCAAATAAAGCCAAGAAGCAAACTTATTTTTCTGGCCTGCCTCACTGATAATATACTGATTTGCTCTCAGAAAAGAGAGAGGAAACAATTCAAGGTTCACTATCTAGGTCTGTGACGCAAAATACATTCTGCAATTTTCTCCTCAAATACAGCTGCATTAAGTGTGAAAACAGAATACGACTAGAAGCTACTGATTTAACTCCCCAAGTCTGCAAAAGCATCTGATCTTTGCAGAATACGGAATGGAATTTAACCGCTATGTCAGATCTTGAGGTTTAGTGCCTCTGACTGCTGCTGACCTCTCCATGACTTACCTAAAGCCTTGAATTTAGAAGTACAGTTCCTAGGATTTTATAACACTCAAGTATTTTTATGCCATGGAACCCAATGCATAATGCCAGCCAGAAAGGTGAAAAGTGCTTATTTTGCATACTAGAACAAAGTATGATCAAAATACAAGGAAAAGGTGACTTACCTACAAATCTGCTTAACTAAAAGCCCTTAAGTCCGGAGGCAGCCACCCTGCCTGAAAGCCCAGAGGTGAAAAGTCTGATGGCTCACGCGTAACTGCTTGCCTGCCAACACTGCCAGATGCTTCTGCCATTCTGGAAAACCACCCCAAAATGGAACAAGACAGAACAAACGTTATTTTAGCAAGTCACAAGCAAGCTAAGGAAACAGGGTACATTTTACTTCCAGAAGCAACACAAATCAGTACCTCAAACAGCAAAATAAAAAACACACACACAAACAAAAAACCACCCCACATAATCTAAGATTACAAAAGAGCTTCCAGCAACCCGCATACAAAAATCCAGCCCTAACAAACCTGGGTGGGGAAGAGGGAGAGGAAGGAATCACTCAAAAGCTGTATTAAGATGGATTTAAATGCCCTGGCCTAAATTCCACCTGTGTCTCCACACTAGATAGTCCCTACTCTGGGCTTTTTGGGGGTGGGGGGAAACAAACAAACAAACAAAAACCCAAAAATTCAGAGCTGCCTTGCCTCTCCCCTGATTACAGGGTGTCAGTGCAATTTAAGCAACCCAACCACAGCCCAAGCATGTGCAGTGACTGTTTAGACTGGACCACTTACGCACCAAGGATTTACCGGCACTGCGTACAAAACTGCTGCTTGCTGAAATTTGCTCACCATTAGCTTTGAATTAAGCTTTCTGCAGCAGGAAGACTTTTTTTTTTTTTTTCCTTTTAGACTTTTTTTTTGGATAGGGGAGGGGGGACACAGACTGTATGTGCTTTAAGAGGCTGCAGCATCACGCGATGGAAAGGCAATCGCCATCTACTGGTACGCTGCCAGCGAGGAAGCAATGCTGTTTTTTCAGCGCTAAGTACAGCTTATAGGAAAAAAAAAAACCCCAAAACCTCATGTTTAAAAATATCCTGAGGAAGATTTAAAAAAAAAAAAAAAAGCGCTCCAGAACTGGAGGGCTTTGTCCTGGACATCTACATGTTACAAATGACTAGGTTAGCATCACTTTTGCAGCGCAGGCTTTTGGACAACATAATCCCACCTTTGAGAATGAATCACTTAGCAAAACATAAGGATCCCAAGCCAGAAACACCCACGCCGCCGACTCCACTGTCCCGGGAGCCCCCTTCCAGCGGGAAGCTCCATCTTCGGCAGCAACGTGGCTTTTTGGCTCTGCCCCTCTGGCTGAAGAGCATGAGGAGCTCCAACAATATCCCTGAGAAAAGAGCAGAGATGAAACTTCCCTCGAGAAAGGCACGTGATACAAGGAACTGAAACCGGTTAGCAGCACTGCAGGGAAGCAAAGGGTAGAGCAAAGCAGCAAGGAAGCGCCCAGACTTTCCCCTGTTCACGCAGCCACACAAAGGTTTTGTTAAAAAAACCTGCAGCAAGGAAAATTTCAGGATGCCTTGTTTGGCGCATAACCCTCTTCCTTAGCGGCTCACTACTTCCTTTCCCACTTCGAGCTTCGGCGCTCGCGGATGACGGTGGGAACAATGCTCCCGCGTGGCTAAAAACAGCATCTCTGGGGGCTGTACTCTTGTTTCCTTTCCTAACTAGGACTGGTTTTAAGATTGCCAAACCGGGGCCAGATCTGCTGCTAGTGTAAATCACGGCAGCCCCATGGGCTTCACTGGCTGAATTGCATTTTACACCAGGAGGAGATCTGGCTCAGCTGCGCACGTTGCCTGAGTACTGCTACTACCCTGCCTCAGACATTCAATTTGCTTATGCTAGATTTGAAAGCATATTATGTTTTTGATTATGTGCAGCAGCAACTCTCATCACTTCACATATTTTAGTTTGAAACTAAGCAAACATCCGTATTTAAAATTGTCGAGGTAACTAGATTACATGCTATAACAAACACAACACTTGAATACTAGGTCATTTTAAAAGGTGATCTGCCCCCATGTAGACTCCTGAGTCTTTATGGAGTTCAGGTTTTCCTTTTAATTGAGCATTTCCAAGGTTTACTTTTAAGCAAGTTCATTTCAAGCACCAGGTCTGGGATCTCTCATATTAGAGAGGTTGCACTAAATCGGGTCTGCTCACAAGAAGGCAGGCCTGGAGGATCTGGAGATTGTAGTCCAGATGTTGTAAACACAAACACATGCAAGTAATCTCATTAGTCCCATGGGACCTCACCATTAGCTGCAGCAACTTCTGACCCACTCATTTAAACCAGGAAAAGAGAAGTCAAGGATGAAATGCAATCAGGTATGTCCACTACAAAGATCAGGAGGCATCAGCTCCTTTTCTCTCTCTGTCCGAGCAAGAACGTCCTACAAGTTTGCTTATCGCACCAATGGCAATGGTCTTAACTTTTCATGCATCAGCTGGAAATGCTCCCCAGCAACAAAGATTCATGAAGAGTTAAGGGAACCTAAAGAAAACATCTGAGGAATTCTTTAATGAGAACACACATCCTTTCCTTCCCACCCACCTCCCATGATTTCTGCGAGAAAGTCCAACAGCTTTAGTAACAATCTTTTCTCCTCCAGGGTGGCTGCATGACTACACTCAGACATATGTCTGTTCTTTCCTCTTTGCTGGAGCCTGTGCTCTCATCTCACCTATTTCCTTCTTCTTTGAGCCTTTGGCCCAGAAATGGAAGCTAAAAAAAGACAACCTCAACAAAGTTACCACGCTTGGCTGAAGAGATCCTGCCGCAATGGAAATTTTAAAGGATTATCTTTGACTTGCATCCATGATCAGAAAGCGATCGCTAGCACAGACCTTCTGCACCAGGAAATAAAAACAGTGGCAAAAATTAAAATTTGTAGATGTCAGATTAAAAGTTAGTACATCTAGATGTTTCTACTGCATGTGTGATTAAAGCGACCTGAGAAATACGTAGCATAAAGCTTTATTCAACAGGAATGAATAACGCCCGTGACCTAGAAGGACATGGGCTTCACTTTGGCAAACTTCTTTGCTCCTGTCCCTTGTCTTTCAGATTTAATCCCCCTGCGCTGGTTCTGTTCTACATTACAGCTCCCTCTCTGCAATTCACAGCCATCCCTCCAGCTGTCCTAGCCAGCGAGAGCGAGCGAGGCTGACAGACCTTTTGGGATGAGGTAGCCAAGGTCCTCAGAAACACAGCAAGAGGTTTTAGCTTATTATATTCCGCTATGAATTCATTATCACTGGGGAGGGATGCAAAGAGAGCACAAAGAGCGAGAACGTGTAAACTTTGCAAAGGACACAAAAACCACAGTAGTTCCACAAAAACCTGTTTTCTGTGAGGACTCTGCACAGGGACTGCTAGCTCTCCTGACCACCCTGGGCACGGTGTCATCTGTCACAGCACAGGTGACCTGGAACCAAAAAGCAATTCTAATTAAAGCCAGTACTTCAATATGGCAAACAGACAATAATATAAAAATAGGACTCTTTGTATTACATTCAGCACATCAGATATAATTCCCCGCTCCCAAGACTGTACTACCTAATTAAAACAAAGGACAGCAAAGGCAATAGATACAGAAGAGCATCTGGGATCACAAACGAGGCAGGTTGCTGAACTATGAAGAAAAACTGGATCCAAAATACCTTGCAGGAGCGCCCCGTACCAGGCCGTGCTGCCTCTAGCTCTAAAAGTCTTGCAAAACCACGGGTTAAAGGAGCATGCCTCATCAGAGACTCATCCCCCCTTCTCCTCATCTGTCAAATAACTCTCTGGCAGTTGATGAGCACGTGAAGGCAGCTTTCGGAGCCCGGCAGCAAATGCTACGCCTGCATTCAGCCAGCTTCTTTTACATTCAGTTTGGATGGGCAAGATGTAATACAGCTGTTTTGGTTTTCTGCCCAGTATAGAGGCTTCAACTTTTGCATTATCACCAGCTATTTGAATTTATTAGAAAAATCTGAGATATTGCAGGGGTTTTTTTTCTTCTAACATGGCAATAATTTCAGCCACTGGCATGATTTTTTTTTTTAACATGAAGAGAATTGTTTCCTCATAGAAGCGTTCATTTAAACTGTCCAATGGGTTATTTCAAGCACGAAATTAAAATGGTATATGTTCAATAAAAAGCTACAGAACATTACAACAGTATTAAGGAGCTGAGACATTGCTGCAGGCAAAAAAATTCATTCCGAGATAATGGGCCAAATTCAGCAGTCTTGCAACTAAACGATTCCAACGGAACTGTGCATGCTTAAACTAGAAAATATTTAACTTTGAATTTGCAGTAGATGGGGAATATAAATGCTACAAAGTGCCTAATTTTTCAAAGCTCTGCCTATTCACAGCTTCCTCTAACTCCTGCAGAAATCCACGGGCAACAAATGCTTCAGAAATAGCCCTTTTCCTTCCTAACCATTGCTTCAAATACCACATTGTGATTCAGTTGTATCATTTAATACTTGCATCCACAAGATGATCTCTAGCAGGTCATTTTCCAAGCAACTGGGGTTTAATTATAAAAATACTATTTATGAGGCATTTAAGACACTGGGAGAGGAGCGGGTACCGTGTAATTTGTCTCAAGCTAGTCTTGCACTAAGCGTTCAGCTAAGATCTTCTCTAGGAGGGATGAAGCTCTCATTTGCAAATTAAGTTTTTGCCTGCCGAAATATTTCGGTTCATCACGCTCCTACTGAACAAATTAAGGACCAGCAGCATGCTTCTGCTGCTGTAATAGGGACTATTCAGGCTTTAATAGCTTAGGCTTGCCTTCAGGTTTTCCAAACTGGAAGCTTCAAAAAGCCCCAAATTCTGCATCTCTCTAACACACATTTGAGCTCAGCAGCGCTTTTAGCTATCTAACAGTGCAGTGAGCAAACCAACCCCTGGATGAAGAGGGCTAATGCACCACATCCACACACCCCCGCGCTGATCTCACACTGCATGATTTACAGCACCTGTCTTCATGCTCTAATCTCTTCCTTCCTCTCCCCCGAAATAAGCCCCTTCTCATCAACGCTGTCCTAATTTCAACACAAGCACTGCTACATTTTCAGCTCGCTTGCCACCAGGAAACAACTCCCAAAGGGATGTGGCATGACAGACCTTCCACCCATCTGCTCCGACAAATGGGCTCCCTTCAAAACCTCAGGGTTTTTAAGGAAGAGAGCGCTCCCCTGTTCTCCTCGCTTGTGCTCTTCATCAGAGTAACACCTGCCACTGCTCTCCTTCCCTTATTTAGAAAAATGGTTCTCCAAAGTGCTTGCACCCTCTGTCTCCCTCTGCAAAAGAGCAACCAGCTCAGGAGTTCCTGTGTCCCATGGCATCTTACCCCACAGACGGGTACTACCAGCTGGCTTTAGCATTTGCCTCCAGAAATATTCTGCATAGGCAAGGTATGTTTCTCAAGCCCCGATTGCACAGTGTTTTTGATCGCCTCCTCTTATCTGTCAAAAGAGCTCAAGGGAAACAATCCCCACCACTGCTTCTGCAAAACCCCACAAGTGCTCCCAGCTGCCCTGAGCACAATCCTACCATCAAATTGCAGCGGAGCGAGGAGCAGAGACTTCAAGCCTTTTTTTCCTTTATGACCCAGTAGTCTCAGGGTAATCTCCAGTGGTCAGATGCGTTTCTCTCTCTTCTCACACCTTTCGCTGGGAAGGCAAGCACAGAACGGATGCTTTAGCTTTCCCGCAGCTCCAAAAACTCAAGCCACTTATTTACTTGCAAAGTACACACAACACACGCGTTAGAGAAACAACGATGAGGAGAACATCTGCCTGGAGGAAGGTTTTCCATCCTGTTGAAGTCATCTGGCATAAAACTTCAGAAGGCCGTTTCTGCACAGCAAGCAGCATTGTATGCCGTTAGGATAAACGCTAAAGCAGGGTTTGCCAGGAAAAAAGCAAGTTTACAGAAATGTAGCTGTAATTCCCTTTGTGCCTGTGCCCTGACTTAACTGCAGAATGGGGGGGGGGGGGGCGGGGAGTAGGGAAAATGAGCAGCAGTGGCTTAAGACGATCTTCAGCACAGAAATAGCTTTACTTAACACCCGGTGCCCTCTCAGACCTCCCTCCTTCCTGTTCCTGAGAAAGACAAGGGTGAACGGCAGAAGATTGCACTCCCTCATGCTTCCTGACCTGCACGTACTGCTCAGGCATCATCTCGGTACTTGCTTTGTGTTGGAAAGAAACTGCTAACAAGCCACTAGAGATCATTCTGAGAAAAAAAAATACCCTAATTTGTATATATTAAAAAAAAAGCCCTCATAAAACTAACAACAAACTTGGCTCTCTATCTTGAATCATTCAATGTAACATCCCACCGCCCCAAGCTCAGTGTTTGCACATGCAGTGTCTTGTGGATAACCTCCGAAGCAAGTGGCATCGAGTTTTTATATGGATGAAAAAATGAGATTTGGAAGCATGTTACCTAAGGGACTTTGATTAGAGACAAGGAAAAAAAAAAAAAGAAAAAAAAACCACACACAGCAAAACTTTCTCAAATTAGTGCCAGGAAGATGGTACCGAGAGCAAACAAAGATGTCTTCAAAACATACAGCTACATGCTGGATAGCAAAGCTCACTGGCGATATACCTGAGCAATTAAATTTCTTTTTTTTTTTTGTTTGAATACAAGAAGCCTAATGAAACAGCATCCAACACTCATTTTGTTCTCACAGAAAGCTAGCCTAACCCCCTTGAGCGCCTCTGAAAAAGCCTACTTTATTTAGATAAAATTTTTTCTTAGTAACAATAAGAAAGGAAACTCGCAGCCTGATTCCTGCTTAAAATTAGCACAAGATGAGGAAGGGCAGAACAAAACATGAACTCGGTTTGTCCAGTGAGAAATTCTAGGAAATGATGCTGCAGTTAAGAACTAATCAGCTACTGGTGCCCAAGCACAGTTGGGCAGCGCAGCCTAGGAGCTACAGGTCTCTGGCCAAAGATCAGAGAGAAGCGATACAAGATAACTCACACTTCACTGCCATCTCATTCCTGATCGAAACCAGCTTCCACACGAGATCACTCACTGCAGCCCGGTCAAATCCTGCTCCTTCCTGCTTCCCAAAGCACTGCCAAGAGCCTGCGAAAGGTATTTCGAGGAGATGGATTTATGCTGCGTGCACCTGTTGGACCTTAACCCAGCTCCAGCTGATTTTGCATCAGCCAGGATAAAAAGCTGTTGAGAGTTTTTCAACTCTTTCTGTAAGAGCTATGGAAGTCAGGGTAATCGGAGATCACACTAAAAAGCATACTTCATAAATCGTTAGCTCAGACTGGAATTATTCGATATAAAAGCACAGCTGTCATGTGCTTTTTAGGGCCCTGGTATCAGCTGTAGGTTTCCCTTCCTGCTTCTGTAACTGTGAAAACCTACTTTGGGCCATCAAAAGTCAGGGCAGAGATTTTAAAACATGACTTTAGCCATTCATTCCTCACTACACAAAAGAAGCCCTTCTCCTTGCCACTCTACATATTTTGCCTCCCTTCCCCAAGAAAACCCTAATAACCACATCTAGGGCTTGCACATTACTCCTCGCAGATGCTGGCTGCTGATAACCTAAGGCTCTAAACGCAGAGAAAGCCGATCCTGATGTTTATCACATAATAAGCAATGATCTTTATCGCAGAGTAAAATCCACTCCAAGAGGCAGTCTGAAATAATTTCAGTCTTTTTTCTCACGTGGACAAGAGCTGTGCGAATTGCTAGAGCTGACCAAGATTGACCAAGCCACTCGAAGGCAGCCTGGTCTGGCAGGCTGCGAAAAGGATGCAAGTCAGGAGTTTTTCAGTTTAATCCCACCACCTACGATCTCGGGTTGTCTGCTTCTCGGTGCCTTGGTTTCATTACATGCCAAAACAGAGTCTACGTAATTCGGAGGATGGTTTAAAGAATAACAACACTTCCTAATGGCTAAATGGACACCAGTCGTCTTTCTTTTTTTATGGAGATGTACAACACACCCCAAATTAGGGGCCTCATCTAACTATGCTTCTGAGGTTCCTGCTTTTACCCTCGCTCAGAGGAACAAAGCAAAAAGCAATTTAAACCAGCTCAGTAAGGATATGACAACACGGCCTTCCAGCAACAGGAAGCAAGGCTGTTCTTCCTTCACCCGTCTGGCAGATACCGTGTGCGGTTTTGACTGTTTACTTGTCCTTACACACGCTGATAACAAGAACATTCGGCTTTTTTTTTCCTTTGGTGTTTGTTTCCCTCCCTGCCTGGAACACTTCCTAGAGCCGAGTCTCTCCAACCATTTGGATATGGGCTACAGAAAGTTATTGCACTGAAATTCAGCAAAGCCTCAGTGAGGAAGATTTACTTCTGGACAGATGAAAGCCTCCCCAAAACATGAGTTTTTTTTTTAAAAACACACGTTCAAAGGTGGCGTAGCTATTTTCACTGACGTTGATAGGGATTTATCATCTAACCTAATGGGAACAATTAAGATGGAGACATTTGAAAAGCCTCCCAGAAGTCTTAGCTTTAAGATACCGATTGATAGAGCCTGATCCTCACTTGAAAAGTTTCTTTCTGAGTCTGTGGTGACCACAAAGATCAACAACTCTTGTTCAAGCCCACAGAAGGCTTTCAAAAGAGGAGTAATTCATGGGTCAAAGTCGCCATTTCCAAAGTGATTTAGAGACTTTGCCTCCTAAGTCATCACTGGACTTTTACAAACTTTCCCCAACAGGTACGTCTCACATGGCGAGACAGGGCAAGGACCACACTCGGGCTTGGAAGAGCCAAAGGGCATTTTTATGACACTCAAGTGACTAACGCAGCTCAAATAAATCTTCTCTAACCCCTCAAGCGTTTAGCTGAGCAGTGAAAGGGAGCTATGGACAAAACGGCCAAGGGGAGGGCAAGTCTCACGGATGCAGCATCTACAACCAGGTTCTCCAGAGCTCAACGAGCACCACTAACATCTCAGCCTGCTGCTAGAAGGTACGGGCCTCTTCTGCCCCGATTGTCTTTGAAACGAGAAACGGCTGAGGCACTTGTTAAAAGCTATCTGACAGTCAGGAACGCGGCTATTCCAACTTCTTTTGAAATCCATCTTAGTGCAATAGAAAGACGGTTGGGGTGGCAGATGAGAAAAAGGCAGCCTTTTATTCATCCACTAAGAGGAGCAGCACAGGAAACAACAGCGTACCCTTCCTCGCTGCGCCCTCCTCGCGTGCCTCGGCTACGGCAGTTACTGCGGTTCAAGAGTTCATCTTCCACCAAAGCTCTGTCAAGGCTGACAAAGGTGCTGGTTCACTGAACTGAAACGCCCAGCTCTGCTCACAGACCTAGCCTGCTTATACTGAAGTCAAGAACCAAGAGCAATCCCTTGGCCAAGTGGACCGCAAAGAGCAGCACCATCCACAGGGCAATTCCCTTCTACCAGCAGCCAGATCTTAGCCATAACCTTCATGAAACTTTGGAACAGCCTGTTCAATGACACGGGTTTCAATGACCAGAAATCCTTCCGTGCCCTAAATGGGGTCCTGAGGCATACTAAATTCCTAATCTGATAGGCTTGAAGCACAGCACTTTCAGGTGAAAGAAGATACAGACTCACGTACCTAAATGCTCGCTCGTTACAAATTGCAGAGGTTACAGGGAAAACGGCCAATTCAAGATCTCACACAGCGCTCCCTCTAGATTAATTAGTACACGCCGCCAAAAAGTAGGCCTGATCTATCACTGTATCTGAGTACAGGAGATACTGAAGAGAGCTAAAACTGAGTTAAAAATCTATAGACTGATCTTAAGATCAGATTGCAGACCTCGGTATGAAGGTCAAGGCAGGGAAACGAGTGATGAGATATCTGTCACCCACAATTAACTTACGGCTCATCAGCTCATCTGTGGAAGGCAACCACATGCACATACAACCCCTCCTAATCCCAGGACAAAACACCCTCGCTTAAAACCAAAGCATGGGCACAGTGTGCAGAGCTCAGCTGAGAGGCAGTAACCCGTTAACCCACAGCAACGCAATCATGTCAGCACCCATACCGCAATTCTTCAGCCACGTTTAATGGCTGGAGTAAGACACACAGGTTTGTCAAAACAGAAGAACGTATGCCACCTCACACTTGCATTTTCTTCCTGCTAAAGACACCTCTACTTCATCAGAGCGCAGACAAGTAGGACCAATGCCAGTAGGCTCTTACACAGGGCCCAGACTTCAATTCATCAGCTCCAAGTAACCCATCACACAGGGTACAGCTGACCAAGCCCCTCCACAGCTTCCTGAGTCTTAAGCGTTCTCCTCACCCAGTTCTCAGGCAAACTAGAATTAAACTCAGGCACATGGCTAGCAGACAATAACAGAAGCGGACACAACAGAAATTACAAAGAGATCAGCCAAAGATATTTTCCACTTCTTTCCCTAACCCTTTTGCAGACGACTTGCCTAATAGGCTCACACCAGGACACACCGTGAGAACACATCCTCAAAGAGCGTTTGCCATTTTATAATAAACTAGCAGCACTATGCAAACATCATCTTGCTATTAGCTATAAGCAGAATCTGGGCCATCTGACGTATCAAACTTAGTTATAATTCAGCTGTAGCTGGTAAAAAGCACAATTCTAGAAAATGTGTGAATTCAAATAACCAGTTTCCCATCTAATCCACTTGCATCACTTTACACTGCAGTGCAGTTAATTAAACTGTTCTCTTTAAAAATCCATTTTCCCCAGATTGCTTGCCTGAAGTCTCATTAACCAAATTAATATGATGCATATAGAGCACAGAGCACTGTTAACCCTTAAAAGAGACTAGCTTTAACAAAAACATAGATATAACTGGCTGGTAAAGCATCCCTCTAACCAATCCAGAAGGCAGAGGGGCAGACAAAGCACATTAAAAAAATAACTTGCTATTACAGAGCAGCCATAGGAGAACCATCCTACACCAACCATCTCAAAAATACCTACAAGTCACCCAAATATGTAGCATATAGGAGACTGGAAACAATCTCTTGATTAAACACACAGTAAATTCTGAGTCAGAGACAAGGACCTTTTCTGGAACAACCACCACCAGCCCTATTTGCCATAACGCAACAAGTTGAAGCATACCCAAAAGGTGGGAGAGTGCCCAACCCCTGAGATACACAGCCAAGTAGCTAACCAGCTTTCTGAAAGCACCTCCTTTCTTTGTGTTCTACTAACAGATCACTCATCTCCTCTTGGCATTAAACGCCCTGTGAGTTAGAGGAGAAGAGGTTCAAACATGCCTCCCATTATTACTATAAGCCCCAAACCTTTTGTATGACATTTCAAACGATACCACATTCAGAGATCAGATCTCGACAGCACATGAAATAGGACATTGCAAAAATACAAACTTTTAACTACAATAGAGACCAGCTTCTGGAAGAACAGTCCATCTCAAGAGTCTCCCCTTATCCACTTCCCTCTTCTCATTACCAGCAGTATCTAAAAACATTCCCATTCGTAACACACAGCTTAAATAATGCCAACATACCATGGACATACACAAGTAGCTTTGCCTAGTCATCAGCTTGGCTTCCATATCCATATACACAAAGTTACAGGCAGTTTCAGGTTAAGCTGGTGTTAATTCAAGCAGTTCGTGAACTCAGAAAAAAAAAAAAAAAACCCACCAGCTCTCGAGCTTGGCAAGCTGAACACCTGGAGTTTTACTTGAGCAGCAGCATCTTGCACCAGGTGGTGAGAGAAACCTTGTGTTCCTTAACGGGAACACCAGCAGCAAACATAGATGCTAACACCAAAGAGTTCGTTCCTTCACTCCCATCCCCAGAGTGGATGGAAGTGGCACTTTGACCCAAGTGAACACGTTAGTAAAGGTTAGTAGACACTCTCAAGAGAAAAAGGTGAACAACAAAACCATCTCCGTTTACATCACAATTCAGTCCAATCTCTTCAACCCCCTTACCTGTTTTAGGGATTTAAACGGGTGTTTGCCCCAGGAACAGACACCTCGCAGAGCACAACCATGGCATCCTTTTGTAGAAAAGCACCTGCTGCCTAGCAATCAGCCTGCATGGCTGCAGGACAGTACTAGGTTCTTAATCCACAGAAGGTTAAAGTATGTCAAGGCAATCAGGGCAAGCTTGCAATTTCAAGGTGTCTTCATCTGCGTGGCAGACAGCGACTAGTTAATTCTAACAGACCGGCAAGCATAACACGAGAGGTTTCTGAAGCCAACGATGCAGCAGTGTTAGCTTCCTCTTGGTCTCTGCTGATGTCAAATGTGCCCCGAAGTCTCCTGCAGCAAACATGGAGTTGTACTCCTGTACTGGAACAGCCTTCAGGAGCCCCCATACAGGATAATGCAGGAACTACAGCACACAATATTTTCGGGATGCCTCCATTTTTTCCTCTTACAATCTGTACTACACATTGAGGTGACTGCAAGCAAACATGCAGTCGTACCTGGGACACGATCAGGGTGCATGCACATCCGAGGCGTGTGGAACATTTGCTTCAAAACTGGTCAGAATAAGGCACTGAAACCAACGCAAAGGTTTTAAATTACCAACTCTAGCTCTCAGGAACTCTTCATCCATCCAGAACTAAACCCATCACTGCATAACTGCTGCAAAGCCCCTGGAGATGGAGGAGCGCCTCACGTATGTCAGGAAAGGCTTTATTAACATCATTTAAACATTTTTAAGGACTCATTTCTCTTTTTCTTTAGGCAATTTGGTGCAAAGGTTTACGTGCAAGATTCAAAGCAATTTCAAACTTTTTTCTTCAAAATTAAAAAAAAAAAATCAAAACTAAAGCCAAACAAGTTGGGTGAACAAAATAAATCAGAAACTTAAAATTCAGGAACTCCAGCTCTTCGAACCAGCGAAGCCCCAGACTTGTACACCGTTCTGAGACGCAGGGTGCCTCCCTGCTTCTTGCATGCCAGCATCAGCACCGTTTCCTCGTAAAGATGAGGAGTAAAGCAGCAAGTGACCCCCTTCACTGCAACCAAAGGGGGGTGCCACAGCAACACAACGAACTAGATTCTTCAGATTTGGTACAACAGGCTGGTCAACGCGAAAGTGTCGGTCTCCCTGCTTCTTGCTCAAGACCCACAACTATCAGAGCAAATATCGAGCCGCAGCAGCAAGTACCCCTCCGCTGCAAACAAAGGGGTCAAACGTTTGTCGTCAATTCACTTCCAGGCAGAAAAACCATTTTCCTCAAAAGAAACAATTTATTTAGAATGAAACAAAATCAGCTCAACTGTGAGCGCATGTTTGAGTGACAGCTACTTTTAAGCTGTGTGAGCCATAAAAAGGGTATTCCTTTACTTTTCCAGCAATCTTGTGTACACAGCACAAAGCAAAGAGGTCATTTTTTTTTTCCACTTAAAACACGGGCATTGGCATCACAATAGCAGATACACAACTTTTTTTTTTTTTAAGCTGCCATTTTAGTAAAATGCACAAATACTAAACAGATAAGCTTTCTTCCATCAAGAGGCCCATGTAAATTCCACACAAGCCACAGCTTCTCTTCCCAAAGGTCCATTAGAGCTTGGAATCCCATGCTGTTGTCTTCTGCAGTCCACCAGCTTTGCTTGCAGGAGGAAAGAAAATGTTATTTCAGTACAAATGTATACAACAGATTTTCCCCTCCCTACATTATACAGATGAACATAAAAGAACTACAAGGCCTTTCTGAATATTCTACTTGGACTTCAAAAAGCACCAAGACCACCCACGGGCGCAAAACCTTGAAATGAAGTCACCTTCTATGTATAGATGCATAACAAGTAGTGCAGGTGTTGTTTGTGGACCAATGTTAAACTAGGCTTACAGTATCGACGATTATTCAACTTTCCTAACAGTTAACAGGATGCATCAAAATAATTAAACATGAGAAAAACCAACTGAATTATAAATAATTTAGTTGACTTTCCTCGAAGAACATTTCCTGAAGGCAACTTATCAACAGAAATATGAAGTGTAGTGTTACAAGTTTCTCTTTTGTTCTCATTTTGCTGCATAACTCTAGCAGCAGACAACTCCAATATTGTAGAAGAGGTCAAATCAAAGACACACCTAATAAAATTTAAAATTGTTACCATTCAAGTAATATTTCTCATCCATCATTTTCACACAAACAAAACTGCATGAAGTTGAATATTCAATTAACCATCCTCAGAACAATACGGTCTGCTTTAAGCCTAATACCAAAATTATTTCATCATTAAGTTTATATTTCATTGGAATATCTGTCCTTCGCTGTTATCCAGAGAAAGTCATTTAAAAAAAAAAAAAAAAGAAAGGGAAACAAGGGGGAAAGAACCCCAAAAACTCTAGTCACACGGCAATGATTTCTTCCACTCTTGTGTCTGTTCAACAGGCAGACAGCAGACTCACTAGGAGTACTGCTCTCAACACTGCTTTTCTTAGCTAAGCCAGAAACTAAGATATTCCAAGCAACTTTCTGCCAGTCCTCAGATCATTCGAGCCCATCCTCACAA
Organism: Struthio camelus; assembly: GCF_040807025.1. Taxonomy (NCBI): domain Eukaryota; kingdom Metazoa; phylum Chordata; class Aves; order Struthioniformes; family Struthionidae; genus Struthio; species Struthio camelus. The sequence goes on along the minus strand of NC_090965.1, from coordinate 4,457,902 downwards.
TTTTGATTCGCTCACCCTCCCCATTAATACTTAAGTACTTTCACCTCAGTTACCGTCAACCAGATGATTCCCAAAAAAATCCAAGACATCTCCACACTCGCTTCTCTGCCCTCCACAGGAGGCAGAGCAGGTTGTCTCCAAAGCAGTTTCAGTCCTTAAACATCCTTTTAAAAGGAAGGGTAGGACCATTTTGTCAATCTGGCACCTATCTCTGTTCTCCCTCTACAATGCTCACAATGATGCATCGTTATTTGTAACTGAGGAGTCTGAAACTTCCATAGTTTAAGGTAACCTCAGTGCTCACACCGCAGTGTCAGCGAACAGCAGACCATACACTAGACCAGTGCAAACAAAGCCACTGGCTAGCAGCCAAGGAAGTTGCGTAAAGTTTTCAAATAAAAAGCCTAAAACCTTAAACAAAAGTATGAGTCATTTGAGGTTCTTTCCCCCCAGAGCATAAAGCACAACTATGAAATGATTCAGGAAAAGGACATCCTTTTTCCACACTAATTCAATAAACTGTAACTAATGAAATATAGGAACATCAGCTGCACACAACATTTGAAGAAATCCTGAGCTCTCACTAGAGCGACATAATGCCAAATATAACTAGAGAGCTAACGTCTGCTACATCTGTTTTGCTCTATACAGAAATGGTATTAAATATGGACTTCTACTTGCATTCAGCCCTGGCCAAGACGACTTTTAGTGGACAGTTACTCCAATGGGGCACGCTTCATAGCCTAAGAGAAAAGCACAGCCAACAAAGCTGTACTAGACCTGATGGCAGCATGTGACTAAGTGCCGGCAAAAAAAATGTTGCCAGTCAACTATGTTTTGACATTAAGTACCCTCAAAGGGTGTTAAAATCCTTGCTTACAAAACAGAGCAGCAACCACAAATAAACCAGATTTAAAGAAGCAGGTACTCCATTAAATAAAGGACCAGAAAACCTGGAGTCAAACACAGCCTCGCCTGTTCCGTATCACCCTCCAGTGCAGCACAGTTTTGACTCATAAAAGCCAGTGGCAAATATAGCCACTGCTACTTTACAAGGAAACAATGGAAGTGTACCCATGATGCTCTTTCCAAAAGGGTTCCCACGCCTCCCCAGCTAGCTGTCAAAAAAATTTGCTTTTAAGTTTGGATAAGCCGTGTTGACCCCAAGTTTTACGAGTTTAAAAAAAAAAACAGGTGTCTACTGCATATCAGCACATCAAGCGCTGTTCTTTGCAAGTTTAAGTGTTGAACACAAACAAGGTTAGTGCTTCTTTTTTGGTTTTGGAAAGATTTGAACTCCCAGTGGTTCAAGTTACAAAGGCTGCTTTCCTTTAAACCTCTGCGCTTGCAAGTGACTCTGGCATCAAACGCAATAAAAAAGACTCACTGTAAATGCAAGAAACACTTAAAGTGAGTTAGCAGCAGCGTTGATTACATGCTAACACACAACATAGACACCTGCTGGAATTAAAACAGACATTCTTTGCAGTAAGTGGTAAATATGCTGTATTTCTACAACATACAGAGAGTTATTTGCATTATTGGTGTCATTTCCAAAAATTCTCATTGTTAATAGTAAGGTGAACAGCTGAATTCTGCCATCTATATCTGTTACATTCACATTGAAGGACAACAATCCAGAAATCCTGGATTTCGCCCGCAAACATTTAAGAGCATTAGATGAGGCTTATACGTTTCCATACAGAAATAAAAGTAGCTATAACACTAAAACCTGTTTTGAGGATATTCTGCCACGTTTAAGTTCACCACAATGGCTGGGTTACATCTACTCATTTTTGTCAAAAAAAAAATGAAAAAAGGATATCAAACCTCATTTGAACTGGAGCACTCCTCTGAAGAGTGACTATGGAAAGCAATATTGCAGAATTTCCTATGTCGGCGATAGCGAATCTAAAGCAAGCATAGTCACACCTGAAAAGCGATTGTTGTGTCTATAAAATACATTCAAGACATCTCCTCCTTCACATACTATTAGCAACCTAGTCCGCATTTTGAGCTTGAATTTTTTTGTCACATAAGTTGAAATAGAAATTAACTTGTCCCTCAGCCCTGTAACACTTGTCCAGGAAGATCCTGGAAGATCTACTGAGCAAAGCAGCATCGCTTTTATATTGCCCAGGTTTCTGAAAACGCGGCTAAGTGCAAGATTACATTCTGGTTTTAAGTGCAAGATTACATTTTAGGGCCTCTAAAGTGTAAGTAGATATAGTCAGATTTACACTTCGGTTTAGAAGCTAGCTGCAACCCCCTTTCAGTTGTAAAACAGAACAACAGGGATTTAGATCCCTTCTTCCCTCATAAATGCCTGTATTAGCAAGGTGTCCAAGGTAACTGGAGAAAAGTGCCCACTGAGGGGGGGAAAGCACAAGAGAAAGTGAACCAAGTTCTTTGAAAAAGGTAAACGTTTCCTCATAGAATCATAAACAACAGATCAAATCACAGCACTTTGGGGTACTTCTAATACCTCTTCAAGATGCTAAAACACTTTAGTCCAGATGACTAAAAAAACCTCATGTAATGCCCCCTGTACTGTACCTGAAAAGTCTCTAGCAGACAGCAGTTTCTTGCTATTAACAAAGAGGTAAAATGATAATGAGAACTTTTATGTAATTAAATTATTACAGAATTAAAAGCCATCTCTGGAGAGACGCATACTTGCTTAGAGTTTGCACTGTGGAACCAGACCCCACTGTACCTGCAACTCTTTGAAAAAGGCAGTAAAAACAAAAAACCACAATATTAACTAAAGTTATTCTTAAAGCACCTCCTTGTTTCTTGCATACGAGAGTAAGCACAAGACATTCATGGTTTGTAACAAAGTCCTCAGCTATTCACCAAACATTGTCACTGCTACAAACCCAAAGTGCATACATGGGATACAATAGAACTCAGAGGAATAGGAGAAATACACCTGTTAAAAAGCATCCTTTCAGTGCATGCATTTTGGTGGACTGGCTGAAATTATCAAAGACCCAATAAAGGAATTAATGTTCTGCAGTGTACCCAAGAGCAGGTGCTAGCCACCTGAAAGAAATCAACCTTGAGCCATGCAACTCAAAGGGAAACCATTCAGGCTCCTGATGAAAGGGATCAGTCAGGCCAAAGGGCTGCTGGCCTGAGGCCTTCACAGAATTTCAATGACTCAAAAATGAGTTGACACCAGTCCACTGTTAAGTGTGTGGTTTTCCATTTAAACTACCGAGTGCTTTAAATCTGGTCTTTTAGGTTTGTAACTCTAGAGGACAAGCTATTGAATTTGCTTTAAAAATATATGAAATGAAAAAAGGACACGAATCAAAATTAAAAAGGCGGGAGTTTGTTGGTTCCCCACCCCCCCCCCCAGCTCTTGCTCTTTTCTTTTGTAAATCAAAGCAGGCCTAGCTTCCCTGCTATCCCCACTGAGAAGGGATTCTCACAATATCCTATTCACACTAATGGCTAACCAACCTTTCTGGCTTCTAACTTTATAGAAAAATGTAGTAACAGAAAAACGGGCAGGGAAAGTTACCTACAAACAAAGATCTAATTTAAAATAATGACAGGGCTGGCTAAGGCTGTATCCCATAGCACCTGGCACACGCTGGAGGGGCTGTGTGGAGGAGTAGGCAGGGTTGGGTACAGAACACAAGGGCCTTAGGATGCCCCACGGACAATGATCATGACCAGATAGTCGTCCTCTGATTTGGCCAGCGCCTTGGCCGTGGAGTCCAGGAATTGCTGGGAGAAGTCGCAGGGTGGAAAGGCGTGCAGGACCCCGCTGTTCTCCTTGTCTTTGTTGCCCCCCACAGGGAGGCTGATCACCCCAGCAGCCTGCTTTTGCTTTAGATAGGACACCAGATTCCTGAGCGGCCTCTGGGTGGAGGTGGTGGCAGCCTCGCTAGCTCCAGATGAGGAGCGGTTGTCTGATGTGCCAGGCACAGCCAAAAGGATGGCATACCCATTGGGACCTGCCACCTTGATGCGACGAGTGACCTCGTCTAGCTTGGGCTGGTCCAGACGAAGACGTTGTGTGATCTTGAGCTGACCTACTTTACCCCCAGTTGCTCCCTCCACGAGGAGACTGCTGGCAACGCTGAGGTCCCCCTGAAGCAGGTGCATATTGGACGGGAAGTTGCTGTTCTTCAGCAGAAGCATCCCCTGCCAAGCCAAGCACAACTTGGGGGCTCCCCCGGCCTGCGACGTTCCATCCTGCTGCTGCTTCTGAGGCGGAGGTTTGAGCCGCGACCCTCCACCGCCTCCTTCCGTAGCGCGTTCATCCTTTTTGGCTGGACTTTTGCACTCCTGCGCAGCAGCTGCTGCAGAAGCGCGATGCTTCCGCTCTCTTTCAGCGGAATTCTTGCGGTCGCGTTTTTCATTCTGGCCTCGCTCTAGGCTTCCCCTGCGCGATTCCCGGATAGGCGAGGGCCGCTCCAACAGGAGCAAACGGGAGGAAGAGCGTTCTGGGTCACTACTATAGCGCTCCCGCCCTCCGACAAGCTCAGGGCTGCGGTCTGGGGGAGAGGTTGTGGCTAAACAGTGACGCTTTCGGGACGAAGAAGAGCGCTCACTGTCCGGAGAACGGTCCAAGTGCCGGCCTCCATCCTCCGCCAGTCTCCGTTTCCTAGGCTGATCCCTACTGCTAGTGCCCAACTCCCTCTCCCCCCGGTCCCGCTCCAAGGACCAACCATCCCGACGGCGATCTAGGCTTTCCAGTGGGTCATAGGCAGCTGCCCGATTACTCCTATCCCGCACAGGGGGTGGCGGAGGCACCCACTCTGTCTCAGAATAAAGGTCTCTGTCGCGGTCTCTATAAAGCAACGGTGGTGTCCTGTCCCGAGCCCCCCGAAGAGGATCTGGCGGGGCCCCCCGGTGAGCCCCAAATGCAGCAGCCTCTGCCACTAGCTCATAATGAGCAGGAGGTGGCAACGGCAGAGGCTGCAGGTAGGGCTGCTGGTACCGATGCTCAGTGTCAGCAAAGTCTACGCGGAGTCGGCGATCCGGCCCACCCAAGGGAAAGCCACGCATATGGGTGCACGCTGCCTGTGCCGCGTCCAAGCTCTCATACTGGATATAGGCCCACGAATCCCCTTTGCGGTAATCAATAGTGCGAATGGTGCCAAAACGGTCAAATTCCCTGGCCAGGGCAGCAAGGGGCACCCAGGGCCCAAGGCCGCCCACCCAGAGCCTGGTAGTTGGAGTGGCTTTACCATACCCAATCTTGATGGGGTTGCGTAGAAGCACCTTTCCTGACATGGCCAACTTGGCCCGGTGCGCCATGTCCAGATTTTCAAATTTAAGAAAACCGTATGTGCTGGTCTGCCCACGGCCTGGCCTTTTGATGTCCACCTCAGTGATGACCCCAAAACGGTCAAAGGCTCGGCGTAAATCAGACTCGCTCACGGTGATGTCCAGGTTGCCCAGAAACAACGTGCGGTTGGCTCTCTGGTCGTCCTCGGGGCTGATCTCCTCCTCACCGGCTGCTCCGGCACCCCCTCCTCCTCCGCGGAAGCCCCCGGCAGCCGCCACACCGGCCACGCGCTCCAGCCCATAGGCCGGCCGCACTCGCGCTTCGTAGAAACCTCCGTAGTCCCTCTCCCTCTCCAATTCCCTGGGCAGAGGGGGCGGAGGCGGCAAGCGGCCCAGGGCGAGCTGCTGCAGCCGGTAGTCTCGATAACCCAGGGCTCCTCCGCTACTGGCGGGCGACAAGGCCCGCTGCGTTGCCCCAGCCGGGGGGTGCCGCACAGCGGCGGCTGCCGCGGCCGCCACTCCCACGGCCGTCGTGCCGTAGGGGGACTCCTTGTCCAGCAGCGCCGGGGAGCGGCTGCTGCGCCGCCGGCTGCTCCCTCCGCCACCCCCGACGTAGACAGCCTCGATTTTGAGCGGGCGGTCGTAGAGGACGAGGCGGCCGCGGGCGTGTTTGGCGGCGCGGGCATCCTCGGGCCGGCGGAAGTTGACGAAGGCCACGCGCTCGTCGGGGGCCCCGGTGCCCGGCGGGAGGCGGCTGATTTTGACGCTCACGTCGCCGAAGCGCTTGAACTCGTGGAAGAGCCCGTCCTCCACCGCCTCGTCGCTCAGCGCCGAGCCCAGCTCGCTGATCTTCAGCGTCTTGTACTCCCCGCCGGCACCCGGCTCGGAGGAGGAGGAGGAGGAGGACGGGGCCGCCGCCGGCACCCGGGACTCACCCCCGCCGCCGCGGCTGCTGCTGCTCCGCGATGGCTCCGCCGCTTTGCTGCTGCTGCTGTAGCCGTGCCGGCTGCCCCCGCCGCCGCCCGCCGCCGCCGCCCCGGCCTCGTACTCGCGGCTGCCGGCGCGGCCGGCCTTGTCCGGGTGCGGGCCGCGCCGGCTGCTCCCGCTGTTGCTCTCGGTGGAGGCCGCCGCCGCCGCCGCTTTCCCGCCGCTGCCGTTGGAGCCGCCGGAGCCGCTCGGCTTCTTGCCGCTCCGCTCGCCCCGCGCCGACGAGGAGGAGGACGCCGAGTCCTCGCCGCCGCCGCCGCCCCGCGACCGCTTGGCTTTAGCCGGCGAGCGCTCCTTGCCCTTCATGGCGGCCGGCCCCGCGGCGCCCCCCGCCCGGCCCTGCTCCCCGCCGCCGGCCTCACTGACTGACTGACCCGCCGCGCTCACGCACCCGCCGCCATCTTGGAAGCCGCCGCGGCTACGAGCCCCGCCCCCCCGGCGCCCATTGGCCGCTTAACGCGGGCCCGCCGCCCTCGTTGGCCGGCGCGCGCGTCACCCCCACCCCCCGCCCCCTCCGCGCGCGGCGGGCGCTCGCGCTGCCAGGGCTGGCTGGCGGAAGACCCGCCCGTTCCCCCCTCTGTGCCCATTCCGATTGGCCGAGCGAGCTGTCTTTCTCCGGGCCGGCCTCGCGCGCTGCGGGAGGAGGGCGCGGAAGGAGCCGCCCCGCTCGCACTTCTTCCCGCCCCGTTTGCTTAGTGGACGGTTAGAACGAGAACGGCCTTCTCATTGGTCGGGCTGCCATGTCAATCATAACCGTTCCACGGTAGGGGACCGCCCCCGCTCTTTGGCCATTGGGCTAGCTCAACTCGTCTTTCCGATTGGCTCGCCGGCCTGCCACTTGCAACGGTCCTGGCTGTGGCCCCTCCTCGCCGCTTCCCATTGGTTCGCTGGCTGAGACGCGGGCTCCCATCGTCCCTCTCAAATTCTCGCGAGCTGTATTAACCCCGCCCTCTGTCCTCATTGGCCACTGGTAACCTTTCCTTTGCTGCTCTGATAGGCTGAAGCCTATGCCTCTCCCGAAGAAGCGCGGGCTGCTACCCAAGCTTCACCCTTCGTTTATGATTGGGCGAGAAAATCTCCCCAGGCATCTGATTGGGTGCAGCCGCGTAGCTTGCGGATAGGGTAAGGAAGCGGTCAGTCACGCTTGCTCTGACTCTGATTGGTTGCAGCGAGGGAGGGGGTGGTTCCCCAGGAGCGTTCGCCGTGCGGCTGCTGGGGCGAGCTCAGAGCGCGCCGGGCCGGGGCGCGCGGTGGGGGGAGGGGCGCTGGTCTCTTCTGCTTTCCTCAGGCCGGGCGGTGCGTCAACGGCTGGGGCGCGGGGGCCAAAAGGAAAGCACAAAAAGAAAGAAAAGCCGGACCAGCCAGTATTCCCACATTTACAATTTTTCTGTCACAGAAGACGTTATTTATATTAAGGGAATTCCAGTCACCGTCCAACCGAAGCGGCTCTAACCCCGCTGACCGGGCTCCCGCTCGCTGCGTGACACCGCGTGGGCCTGGACACCTCCCGCTCCCGCCCGAGCCTCCCCTTGGCCTCTGCGTCGGAAATAAAGACTCAGATTCCCCGGGGGGAGAAAGGCGTAGGGCGGCGGGCCCTGCCGCCCCCAAGGGAAGAGCTACCCCTGCCTCCCGCTGGCCCTGCGGCCGCCCGCCCCCCAACCCGAAGTTCGCACCCCCTCCGCAGCCCCGCGGCGTTTCGATTCCTTTCTTTTGGCTGCCCTCAAAATGCTCGGTTTGGAAATTCGGAAACGTCCGAGAAAAACGCAAACCTGCAAGCGCGCTCGGAAGAACTTGGTTTAACCCGGCACTGCTACGGCCCCCCCGAGCCACGTTTACTGTCTGAAAAGTCCCCGCATCTCCGTGTCACCCGTGGAAACAAGAGAGCTCCCCAGGAGCAGCTTAATCCAACAGAAGGGGAATTGAATCTGATTTTTTAATAGCAGGCCATTAGACTGCATTTCTCCCTGTCATATCATCGCTTTCTGACAGAGATGGTACACAGCAGTTCCTGAAACCGTGGGTGGGTTTTAAATGGTGGGTAAATAGCTGCTCTCTAAATATAGACCGAGGAATGAGAAAAATTGTGTTTGAAATATATGTCGGGCTCCTGAAAATGAGATTCTCCCATGCAACGACAGGGAGTTAACCTAACATGCGTATCCGAGACGGGCCTGCTTGGCTCATGTGGATATAATTATCCTGAAAGTATATGGAAGACAGATACAATTATGTGGCTGCGGATCACCCAGATAACAGCGATCCGAAGGAATGCCAAAGAGGCCTAGAGTCACAGGCGCAGAGCGGTACCGGGTGTCTTAGAAACACAGCATCATCCACGACTCTGCCAAACGGGCTTATTGCAACCACTGCTCGTGTCTGATTCAAGCTGCTTTCCTGGGAAGACACAACCGAGTGAAAGTGCTCTGGCGGGGTTTCTTTTTCCCTCCCCTTAGAAAAAAATAAAATGCTATTCCATCTGGGTGTTAACATTTTGCAGCAACGTCTCAGTTCCAATGCCAGGGCTGTCGGAGAGGTTGCTGGAGCTCAGGGTGGGATCAGTTTAGAAGGGCGACCTGGCCGCAACCTGCTTCGGGGAGCAGAAGCTCCCAGTTAAAACAACCAAAAAAAAAAAATCCCACCACGTCGGTGTGCATCAGATGCATCCACAGCCAGTGCAAATACCCCTCGCAGCCAGCTCTCCCTCTGGGTTTCCTGTGGTTTCCGTCGGAGAATCACAGAGGCACCAAGGAGCCTCGCTCCTTGGCCAGCCTTTTTTGGAGGCGAGATGAAAACGGGAGGAAACCTACCTTACCTTATTTCAGCTTCATCTTTGAGGTTACATCTGGTAAAAACTGGAACCGTTCCACTGGCTTGAGAGGAAAAGCGTCACGTTAAACAGTTAATGATAAAGACTTGTAACTCCCCAGACTCTGCCAAGGTCCTAACCACTTCCTTGTGGTGCCTCAGTTTGTGTGTGAAACACAGAAATTAAAATTCCTCGGCTGATGACTCATAGTTTAAAAGACACCTTGGGTGAGCAATAGGACACATCACCAAAGGGACATCTGTCTGTCATTTAATCTGATTTCAGCCCTTCTTCCAATCTGCTCCTTCAAAGGGGGGAATCTTCTCCTGGATTCTTCCGCCGCTGCGTCAGCCGCGGTCAGAGATAGATCTCTGCAACAGGCAACTGGTCACTGACAGTTCGGCAGGACTGAGGCATTTCAGAGCGGGTTTTGGCACTGGAGAAAGGAAACGCAGCACCTGAAAAGAGCCCTGGAAAAGAGCACGTTTTGTCAGGCCATGAGAAAGAATACAGCGTGAGCAGGAATCTCCCCCCAGGCCCAGACTAGATAAAGAGTACTGTCTGTGTTTATATATGTGTATAAATAATTAAGGTGCCAGATGGCCCTTGAGCCCATGGCCTAGATATAAGCATCTAATTACATTTGGTGTCAATGGGAGTTGGGCATGCAAGTACCTTTGAGGACTTGGCCTGATCCTGGGTAATACTTGCATGTTGCAGAACCAAAGAAACTTGCCGTTTTCTGCAAAAGCCTTTCTCTAGCAGTTTAACTATATGTCTCCTTTTCAAAGTCTGGATTGAGAAGATCTTAGAGGAACAGGTCAACTTGACCTAGGAGGAGAGGCAAAGAGGGCTCCTTGCCTCGATCCCAAACCAGCTCCGAGTGCCACTGATTGACACTGGCAAAAGACTTGTGAGCGCCTCAACCGGGGAGGTGTTTGTTTGGCCTCCGCAGTTTGGTATTCAAGCAGGCTAACTTTCTTCCTGGAGGAGCACTTGCGTCCCAGCTGGCCATTAGAGACATCAAAATACATTAGCTTCACTTAGGCGAGGCCACAAGAGCGCTCCAGGGACGCGAGCTGCCGGCTCAGAAGTGAGCTGTCTTGCACTCTGACCTGAACGCTGCGCAGGGGAGGCGAAAGCTTCCCCTGGTTAGTCACTGCAATTCTCGCAGCGATCTCTGCAATGGCCCGGATCTAGCACTCGCAAGCAGAAAAAGCTGGAGAACATCCACCCTGCGGGATCCTGGTGAGGTTTGGCAGCGATCCGCAAGGCAGCTCCCAGCACCTCGAGGAAAGCAGGGAGGGAGCCGGTTTCTTTCTGCAGCTGAGCAAGAGGTGGCTGGGACGTGCCGGCACTCTCACCGGGAGGCAGTGTCAGAGGACTGGGTTGAATTCAAGAGTCCTCAGCCAGTCTGGTCTCCTGGATCAGCTCTTCTCCTATTACACTCACATGGTGACAGTCCCTCTAGACATGCAGTGTCAACCACCAGGAATTTCTCTGGGTTTTATCCCTCGCTTGTCCTGGAGGGGTCAGGCACGAACTGGTCCCGCTGCCTGTTTGTTCTTCTGGGTACCAGGAGCACATCCCTGTGCAGATCAGGGATCAGCGTCCTTGCGCTTCACACCGAGGTCAATCAGGAGTGACTCTGCTTGAGTTAACCGGTAGCTAAAGCCAGGCTCCCTTCCTCCCTGCTCACGCTCAGTTCAGCACCATCCCAAAGGCTCTAGGGATGACTTTTGCAGCAGTTCCCCAGGCAAGGCGGTCCCTTCACCCCTTCCCTCCCACATACCTTTTTTGCGAGCATCCTTGTCAGCATCCCACTCTGCCAGCACCACCTGGGTCCCCCAGCAGAGGATCTCAGACCGTCGGAGGTGGCTGCCTCCCTTCCCCTCCCTCCACCCCCGGACTCCCCAGTCTCCTGCTCCCAGGACCTCATCGCAGCCCCAATCTCAGGCTGCAGCCTGTCCCGGGGCTAACCCCTCTCCTACCCCAGCAGGGTCAGGCAGGCAGCCCCCAGGCCCAAGCCCCGTTGCCGGCAGAGGGCAGCGGCAGCCCACTAATTGCTGGGGCCTGATCCGGCCCCTCCACCTGCAGCCCTGGCCAGAGCCTGCTCTGATGAGCTTGGGCCTTCTGCCCTGGCGCAGCCCCTCCTGCCACCCTCGGAGCCCTTTTCTTCGCCATTTCATCTCTTTTTCTCAGCTGAGCGAGGAGTGCTCGAGTTTAATAAGTAATGAAGGAGTTTATGGAGCCATTAGCACAGTAATTGTTCACTTTCCACCTAATATTCAGAGATTAATGGAAAGGGAAGAATAAACCCCCAAAGTACAGAGAGGATCAAGGCAGCCTCGGGGATTGGGGATCCAGGATCACATTGCAGGGTCACGTCCCTCACTAAAGATCAGTGTCCAGAGGAAGGTTGGTGCTTGGGCATTAACCCATAACGAGAAAGACTTGAGCTGCCGGGCTCCCTCCATGCTCTCAGCCTCCTGCCCTTTCCCCAGCTGTCCTCCCCCGGCATGCTCCAAGGATGGCCACGTTCAGGGCAGTGATCTCCATATGAGATGGAGGCTCAGATGACTTTGGGTACCCGTCTCTGCAACACCGAGGCCTCAAAGCCCTCGGTGCATTTCTTCTCGGCTCACCGCAGCAAGGGAGGGCCCTGCTGCTCCTGGAGCAGGGATGCAGCCCAAGGAAGCTCATGGTACCTAGGGAGGTTGAGTATATCCATGGGCTGCAGCTCCATTGGCTAATGTCCCATCTCCGGTCCATCTGCCCTCTGCAAGCTGGTGCGTCTGGCTTACAGTTGCTATCTGTGTTAGGAGGAGCTTAATTTCACCACATCATCCTCCTCCACTCAGAGACCCTTTGACCAAAAAGCATGCCAGGGGCAGCAATCTGGTCCATCATCACTCTGTGCCTCCGTTCTTCCCTCTGGAAAACAGGGAGAAAAATGAGGCCGTCCAACCTCAGAAGGAGCAGCATTGCCCAGAAGAACTTAACCCTTTTGCACTTGCGCTGCGATGAGATGAGGCCCATAACGATCCAGGCAGGCCGGCGCCTTTAAACGGCTGGTGCCTCCGCTCAAGTCATTGCCATGTCACTGCACAGAGACACACTGCCATAGCCGCGACATGATGAGCGAGCACTGCAGCATCCTTGCACGAGCTGTGTCTTGCCAGCAAACAGGTGGCAGCTCCGGATGAGGGGACCCCAAGCCGATCCGAACAACTGAGGCCTGGCTCCTAACGCCGCGGACAAGCAGCTGGGGCTCTTGGGTGCCTGTCGGGTCCTTGAATGGAGGCCAGGAGACAGGTGGAAAATGGCGTGGGGGGAGAGCCCCCCTATCCCCGCTCTGAGCTATAGCATCACAGCCATGCGTGACATTTTCAAGATGAGTGGCACTTGCTCTGGGAGGAAGAGGCAGCATTAAAGGATGCTGTGAAAAGCCAGCCAGTGGCACCGATTCCCAGCTCTGAGCAGCTGAGACAGAGGCCCTTTCCCTGCTGTCCCAGTGGGGAGAAAAGCAAGGACACAGCCTGCAGCAAGAGATGTTTCTCAGCCATTTGGACTAGCAGCTGGGAAAGGACAAGAAGCACCCTTGAAAAGCTGAGCTGGAGCCTGCAGAGGGACCAGTGTCCACCCAGGGGTACAGAGAAGATGGCCCCGTGTGCCAACCAACTTGCAGAGCGCCTTGTGCCTCTCTTACACCACCGTAAGGCTCGGCACCCCTCATTCCCTGCAGTGGCAAGCGCTGCGTCACAAAGATGCAGAAGTCCTCCATCTCCCTTCAGTCTCCAGGGCATCCTGTCTCGTGTCTCACAGCTCTTCCTTGTGACACAGGTCCAGCCGCTGTGGGAGTGAAGAACTAGATGCTGGGCAGCATGCCCTATCTTCCAGGATAGCCAGTCACATCGAGGCATCTTTTCTATAGCCCTAAAGGTGAAAACACCACATCTTCACAACACATTCCCTCCTTCCCAACACCTTTGCAAGCAGAAAAGGTGTCGTGCTGAAACGTGTCACCCTTTGCATCAGGCGAGGAGCCCAGAAGATGCCAGAGACCCCTCCAGTCTAGGGAGACACAAGTGCTGACCACAAAACTCAGATTTTTGGTTTCCAGTTATTGTCCACCCCCACATTACCACCTCCAGCCATGCCTAGGTGGCCCAACACTGATTCCTCTTCCCTGCCACCTATGCACAGATTCCCACGTCCTTTTTACCAGCTCCGCTGCCTCAGTTTCCCCTTGTGGGTTTTCAGAGAGAGGGAAAGAGGGTGCACCAGCTCAGACAGCCCCATCACCTCCACAAAAGCCCCAAGTTTGCAAAACGTGCCCCAGCACGTCCCACCTTGGGTACTCCCAGCATGGTCTTGTCGTGTCTTTATGTTGCTAGAGGGAGGGGAAGGTGGCAATTAAAACAAATCAGAGGAGCCGGGAGGCTGGCAGCTCCGTTTGTCATCCGGAGGAGAGCAGTTACAATTTGAACGGGGTGGGAACTCAGGCAGGAGACAATCAATAAACCCCACAGGTCTGTAACGAGACACTCGCCAACCTTCAGTCAGTGCCCCAAAGTCACCGCTGGTATCTAAAAGCCCGGCTGACTTTGCTATCGCAGCCTGGGCACGTTTCTGAGCATCGCCAGACCTGAGGAAGGAACCTGCGCGTTTAACTCCCTCGGGCTCTTGGGTTTCCAGCTGCCAGCTCTGGGCAAAGCTTTGCTGCTCAAGGAGACCCATCTCCACAGCGTAATAGGATCCTCCGTGACACAGAGGAGCAGTGAATAATTCAGGGGCTCTGGCTGATCACGCAGCTTCTGGGGCAGGCCTGGGAGCGGGGCGACACGGGCTGTTTTCCGGAGGGGGCTTTTAGCTTTCTTTAATCCCAAAATGCTCCCAAGAACAAGGAGATCTTCTTACTCCTAAAGCATCAGGAGCTGAGAAATACTTTGGGATCTCAAAGCGAATGGGCTGGGCCAGCTGGCATAAGGGATGTAGCGCCACTGAGTGCATCCTGGGGCTTTAAACCAGCCGAGCACTGCAGCGCACCTGCAGCTGGGCTCTCCGCGCACAGGCGTTTCATTACCATTTCCATCCCACACGTTGCCACCGCTCCATCTCTTCCGTCTGCATTTTCAGTGCATTCAGCATGTTCTTGCCTTTCCATTCCTGGAGACAAAGAAATGGGACCGGTTCCCTTCTGGAAGGGCTGGTCTCGGCCCTGCCACCTCCATGGGACCAAGGGACTAAACCAGGCAGTCCTCGCTCAGGCAGCGGGACCAGCGTAGCTTGCTCCTGCAGGAGGAAAATGGCTATGGGCTGGGTGAAAACGCCACAAAGCTGCTGCACCCAGGCTGGCAAGGACACTGGCAACCCATGGGGTCTCCAAGGGCTGTTGCATTGCCTGCCTGTCTAGGGCAGTGGATGCCCTAGATTTGGCCAGCTGATAGATTGAAGTTAAAGGGCCATGTTTTAGAGACCCTAAAAGACCGACATGTGATTTGACCTCGCATCAGGGTGGCTCATGCGCATGGGAGGATCGCAGAGAGCAACCCTGGACCCTCCCACCCCAGGCACAGCATGGGATCTCTTCCTCCTCCCTCCCACAAACCTCCTTTCCCCCTAACCCATGCATGATCCCATGGGTCTTTATCAAAAACCACTTTATACATTTGGTGCCTGGAGCTCCCTCAGCCATAGGCTATGAATTCTTGCTATATATATTTTAAGGGAGTCATGGGGATATTTTTAAATGACCCCTGCAGCTATTTCTGCTTAATTTCCCTCACTTTTCCTCTGTCTCTCTCCCTGATCTTCTCCTCCGCAGAGGATGAGAGAGCTCATTTTCGTCTCCTGTCTGGGAGACGGGGTGGCTGGTTGGATGAAGACAAAAGCCAGTCCAAAAAAGAACAGACACATCTGAGCAAGAATAGCAGCTGGGGCCGGCCCAGTGCGGAGAGCAGTGTCGGGGACTGTCCACCCTCATGCTTCAGGGGCTGCTAATTGCCAGCCGGGGCGAGTGACCAGGGTGAGGTTTTCCATCCCCCGGGCAGAGCACCTAAGGGGGCTCCCTGCTTCTCTGGGCACCCAACACAGGAACCAGGAGGGAGCAAATTTGCAGCACAAGGAAAGCTCTAGGGCTTTTCTTCCCAAAGGCCAGCTCTTAGCCCCTCTCCAATCTTATATTAAAGGAAACCCAAGTGTTCAGGGCAGGTTCCAGTCAGGGCAAGAATCTGCCAGCCACTTGTGTGTCTGTCCGTCCTTTTCCTTACGTTGTGTGGCCCACAGCATCTCCTAGTTCTGCTGGTTTGGGCCAGTCTTTAGTCTTCACCCAAAAGCGAAGGCCAGTACATCCCTGCTGCTGTTGCACACCCCTCCCTTCTGTGAGACTTTTAGGAAGCAGAAGTTGGTTTCTGGCTTTCCCACCTTTCAGGAGGCTTCACAGCCAAGCGCTTGGCTTGCTTTAAGGAGACAGCAGGGCTACTCATAGCCCCACCGCTGACTTCCTTTACACCTTGGGCCAAGCCATTTTGCTTCTTTGTGTCTCTTTTTTCCCCTCTGACACCTGTGGATAATCACATGTCCCTGGAGCTAATAAGGCTCCGAGGCCTCCTGGATGCAAGCCAGGCACAGATCCTCAGACGGAAGAGGTTATTTTCCAAGGCAGTCCTCAGGGGAAGGGCAGCGTGTGTGTATGCACACACGGGTTTGTTGCACCTAAATGCTGCCAGGAGAGAAATACAAATGAGTGGACAAACCTAAGTCTTTGCTGGAAAGTTAGATGAGAACCTGGGTCATTGGTTTAACCCTTTAATCTCCTCCACGGTCTCCTGCCCAGACCTCCAGCCAGTGTCCTTGCGAAGCCTCCCTCATTCATCTTGGGAAAACATCTCATTCATCTTTGCTGCAGGTGTGATTTGCCCTTCAGGCTCTGCCCCTCACCCTTGTGATCAGTCCTTTTCACAGTCGATTAACTCCCTGTGCTGAGCTCCATCCATCCATCCCTCTCTCCTGCTGGCTTCCCCGCAGCAGGCTCCCTCACCTCCACTGCTTTGATTTGGGCATTTCTTAGGCTGGTCATGGGGATTTCGTCTAGGCTCTTTGGGTGGATTTAGTAGGAAGCAGCAGTATCAGCTGCTGATTTCTGGCAGAAAAGGCGGGGAGGGGGGGAAGCACTCTTCACTTCTCCTCGGTGCCCTCTCCCACGACTTTCCATCAGCCCTCACTGCCTTCCTTCCCAAATTTCCTCACCTGCAGCCCACCATCAGTTTTCTCTCCACACTTCCCCTGCTGCTCAGCTGCCCTCTCAGCCTTTGTGAAGTGCTGACTCACCCGGCTCCCTCGGCTAGTCAGAAAACACAGGCGAGATCACATTGTAAACCAGAAGACAGGGAGGGAATCGATCCCCACCGAGGTCTTGCCTCCAGGGCCGGGGAGCTGTCTGAGGCAGGAGTCAAACCTGTGCTTGCCCTGTGCTGAGTGAGTGGTCCCAGCTGTAGTTTCTTCTTCTTGGTGCTTAATGACCCTGGGCTACAGGTTGCCTGTAATTAAGTGACAACCGCTCAGCTGAGAGGCAAGGACAGCTGCCAACACACTCTCAGTGTGTTCATAGCAAACCGCATTGTGTGAGCAGGGGTGGCCCCTTCCTCCCTGGGCACTTACTGCGGGTTCAGGGGGTTGGGGTTGGCATTGCAGTGGGGCAGGAGAGGACCCACAGTCACTTCTCACACCTCAGTCGAATGCAGGCTTGACCCACCATGAATATCTGCCTTAGTTGCTTTTGGGGGGGAAAAAAAGCTCCCCGGGTAATGGCTGCAGCATGGGACAGAGGAGCTGAGGGCAGGGGAAAGCATGCAGCTTTGCTCTCCTCCAAAGTCCTATAAATCCTATTGCACGTTCAGAAATGCTCCACCAGCTCCTGCATCCCCATTTCAGCGCAGGAGCAGCGTGGGATCCTTCTCCGTTAGGAGCTCAGCAGCGCCTGCGTGCTACGGTCCTGGCAAACGCAGCAGGGCCAAGCACAAACTGGACAAGAGACCCTGAAACGCCTCTGAGGGGGCGAACCTGAGCCCAGGAGACCACTGAAACAAGGAGGGGAGACAGTACAGCTTTGGAAAAACATCACACCCAGCGAGCGCAGCTGAGTGCCGTGGCCCACACACCGGATCTAACCAAGCTGTCTCACAGCCGCCAAGAGCCACATATAGAAGTAAAGCGCCCGGCGCTCCTGCTGGTGGCTGGGGATGGCCCAGGTGTCGGGGCCCTTCTGCCGACTCCACGCAACGAACCAGCCAAGCTGGCTGCAGCTATCTGATATGGCTTCTACGAACGCAAATTGCTTGCAGATGCTCTTGGTGCCAGTCCAGACGCCCTGAGCCGCTGCAAGCCAGAGCTGGGCACACGAAGCAGAACAGAGCTACGCTGCCCAGTCCTGGCTCCAGCTGTGCTTAGGACAACGCAGCTGGGAGAGAGATGCAAGAAAATACATGACAGAAAGCCAGAGGGAGAAAAATGGCCCAATCCCCCTCTTCCTACCGCATGTTCCTCCATCATTAAAGGGCTGCTAAAGGGTGCCAGCAGCAGAGGGTGGGTGCAGGCCCTCTCCAGCACAGCAGAGCCATCCCTTGGCAGGAACTGTGGTTGCCAGTGTTGGATGCATATAAGCAAAGACTTCCCCCCCCCCACCCCGCACAGCCACCCCAGTCCGTCTCTACAGGGACTCCCGTGCGCCGCTCGCCTCCTCTAAGTCAAGTCTGACCAAGCAGGCAGCCTTTCGCCATCCAGAGTTGGGCGAGATGGGCCAGCTGCCAAGCGGATGTCGGCCAGCTCTGGCTGCTGCTCTCTGAGGGCCACCTACAGCCCCCCGGAGCCTGGGGGATGCAGGAGGTCCTGCATCTGCAGGTGCCATCATGGGATCCAAGGACTACATCTGTCCCCACAACAAGGCTGAATTGCTGGGATAACTGGTTGCCAGCAGCTTACAGCAGAACTCACTGCAGCTGCAACCGGCTGCCCAGCACTTCCCTGACCCAGCCCTGGGACAGACTCAGAGGCTGTAGAGCTCGTTACACTGATGACAAGAGCCAGGCCTCAGCAAGGAGCTGGTAGTGAATGCCAGAAGTCCCACCTGGCCAGCCCACGTCCTTCCCCAGACCCAAACAGCTGCATGGCGAGGATGGCTATTTTTGGGGTGTTGTCATAGCATCAAGTACTGTATGGGGGTCAGCAGGGAAGGGGGGGTGTCTGGCAAGGTGACAGACTTGTACGTGCCTAAGTGGTGACGTTGCCATGGGAAACCATCCAGCGTGGCAGGAGCAGAGGGGACCAAGCATGGCTGAATCTGCCACCAGAGGCAGCCAGTCCACGGCCAGGACACCTGGCCGGGTCACCTGTGCACCTGGCTCCTTGCAGCATCTGGAGGATGGATGCACGTGCTCACCTCCATCCTCACTCCCAGGACCGGGCAGAAACAAGGCCAGCACAGGAGTGCTCAGCTTCACATCAGCACGTGGTTACTTGCCTCCCGGTTAGGGCTCTGTGCCCAGGGTATTTCTGCCTGACATCCCTAGCAGTTCTCATTTTGACTTCTTCAGCCACTTACTGCCAACCCAGCAGTGAGAAAGGCACTTGAGAGAGAGGGCCAGCATGTCCAGAGCAAAAGGGAACAGGTTTGGGACTGGCTCCAAACTGCCCAAGGAAAGAGGGGTCTTGCACTGGGAGCTCACCCACCAGCCAGCTACCCAGGAGGTGGCTTCACCTCCAAAGACATCTCCAAAGAACAGAGAAGTCTTGCCAAGCTAAATAATATGGTGAAAAACACATCCCTCAACTACCAGACCAGTGTGCATTTCCCTCTTTGCAAGATCCATTTGAGCCAGAAACCAAGCAGAAGCCCCGAGCTAAATCTGCTCCCGTCTCGGCTGCGGCCCCAGGGAGCCGTTCCCTGTCATAGCTCCAGAGGGTCATCCTGCTATGCTGAAGTCCCTTCGTTCCTCTGAGCTGAAGATTTACGACATGGGCTTTTATTTCATCGCTCGAGCAGGCGGCTGCCGCCCAGAACAGGACTCCCAAGGACGTGAGCCAAGGAAGGTCGCACCACAAAGTGCTCCTCTCAATTAGGCAGATTAGAGACCAATTTCCAGCCCTCCTCCAAGGCTGGAGGAGCCCAGCTATGATCCCGCAGAGGTAACCTGCCCCACTTTGCCTGGGGCTAATCTCCAGTGCATGGAAGAGGAAATGACACATACCTCCACCGGACCAATGTTTTCCCTAAGTGAAAGCCTGGTTTGCAGCCCTGCTGCCTTCACCCTCCTTCCCTGGCCCTTTTCCCCATGGAGAGACAGGCAGCAGCTGAGATAATTTACTGTTTAATGTGGGCAGATGGCTTAATTTAAACAAAACCAGAGAGAAGGGAAGCCAGTCTGTGAACATCTTGATGAGTTCAGGCTGTTCTCCCTTCCCACCCCGTGCAGCCCTCCTGCAGGAGCCCTGCCTCAGGTGAAGCTTCCCCATGCCACCTGGGGGCACAGCAATGCCCAGCAGCTGAGCAGAATCCAGCCCCAGAGGCTCCTTGTGTCCTTTCACCCCTTTCTCCTCTACAGGCTTCAGTGTGCAGGAGAAGGTGGGAAAAAATCCAATGCCAATCTCTCCCGTGTCCTGCTATGACTCAGTTTGGTCTATGGAGGTTCTTGAGATCTTCGCCTTGGAGGCCTTGACCTTGAGGGAGGGCTAGGTTGACCAGCAGCAGGTGTCGGCCTGGCTAGAGGTGATGGCATGGCCTTGCAGAGTGGTTGTGCCCTGAGGATCGCAGGGGCTGAAGCCAGCCTGCATCAGTGGGAAGAGAGGGGCTGAGGTGGGCAGAGTTAAGGGGAAACGCTGGTGCAGTGGGAGGTGGGTATGGGGCAGCTTTTGAGACCAAAGAGACTGAAAATCTTACACTGTGCTTGGCTAAATCCCTTTCTTCTCCTGTCCTGCTCTTTGGGGATGTGCTCATCTCCTCCCAGAGGGCACCGTGCCTGCTAAACCCTTCCTAAGCTCCCCTCCAAGCCATGCTTCCCAGACACTGCACCTGGCTGCAGCCCCTGCCCAAGGCAGTGCCCCTTGATCAAGTTTCCAGGCCTTCCCCCATCTCCTAGCTCTTGCCTTCAACCTAAAACCAAAGCCTATTCAGGCCTCAGCCACCCAAGTCCCATTTGGTACCTTGCGCAGCAAAGCCCTGCCTGGGCTGGAGGCTCTAGATGCCTCAGTGCTAAAAACCCCAGCACCCGCTTGGCCGCGGCACCTCCGTGGGCAGTTCCACCACGGCCTGAGGAGGAAGAACTGAGCCAAGACCAATGCTGGAGCCCGGTGGCGAGTGTGAAGGATGACTGGGCCAAGTTTATTATCAGGCATTAAGCGTTCCACACTGCGCTTTCCTACCTGGGAATTAACGTAGCACGGCCTTCCTCCGCCTGTAAGGAGAGCAAGGCGGCGAGCCTCGAACCGGGTGCAAGGAGGCCATCGGAGACGCGAGCCCAGCGCCCAGCTTCGCCAACCTCTGCCATCGCCACCTGCATGCGTGACATGGGGTGAGACGGGAAAACATCTCCAACAACTGTGCTGACCCCCCTAATTTACGGAACAAACACGGCATGCTTTTATGTGTCGAGAGACGGCGATTTCCGTATAATTACCCGCGTGCACATAACAAATCCATGTTGGTTATACAGGGAGTTTTCATAACAGGTTGCACGGCTGTAGGTGATTGCTTTAAAAAGCTACCCACCCATGGAGCCGAGCTTTCTGCGCTCGTTCCCTTCTCAGTAATAACGCTAATAAGAAGGCTTAGTACCACGCAAAATTTTATGGCCTGCCTAATGCAGGAAGTCAGAGTTGCTGAACACAATGGTCTCTCATAGCTGCAATAATAAGAAGGGAAGGAGGGGGAAAAAATAAAATAAAATAAAATAAATCAAAGCAGCCTTTTGGAAGGGGCAGAGGAGGCCCTGAAAGGCCGGCAGCCTGGATTCGGGAGGTCAAAGCCAGGCCTGGAGGTTGAGCGATGTGCCCTACGCCGAAGAGGGCATCAGCGGCAGAACCCGGGGCCGGCTCGCAGCCGCGCGGGCACTTCGCTGCCCGTCCGCGAGCCTGCCGGGGGCACGAGGAGGGTTTTGCAGAGCGGGGTTGGCTTATCCCCTCCTCTTCCAGCAATTTTCTCTGTCTCGTTAGCCCCCCCCCCAAACGCCAGCGATTACCCCTCGTTGCCAGCCCGCTTACGCGGCAGGCTCCACCAAAGCCGGGGGGCTCCGAAGGCGGCTCGGCGCCGTACCAGCGCCTGGCAGCTGCTCTGAATCGCGGCCGCTGGCAGCGCCGAGCGGGGCCGATAGCCAGTGAGGACGTGTCGCCTCTGCCCAGCCGAATTTCCATCGGGCCAGGCAAGGCCTGTCCACCCGCCTGTCCCCAGGGGCAAATCCAGGCGCGGGCCAGCAGCCGCCTCGGGAAGGCACCGGTGAGCCGCAGGTCCTGCGCTCTGCAGCAGGAGGCCGGTGCAGCAGCATTCGGGTGGCGTGTGCCCGCAGGGAGCTGCAGGAGAAAAAGAAAGGAAAATGAAGTTGCTGGCAGGAGCCTGGACAGACAGCAGGACAGGCGCGTGGAGCCCTTGGCTGCATCTGCTTCTGCCTTCCCTTCCCCCGGATGAGGCTGCAGGGAGAAGGGGCACGGGGCATCGCCACGAGAGGACGGAGACCTTCCCCCAGGAGCTGCCAGGAGGTATTGGCTGCTCCTCACCCATTTGGGAAGGTGAAGATCCCCCCATCACACCTCTTTTAGAATCGCCCACCCGATTTAGGAACGATGGCCAGGGCGGGGGGGGGATCCAGACAACTCAGAGATGCGCAGGGTGCCGCAGGGGACAGCGAGCCACCCCGATTTGCATCGCTGTGCGCTCCTTCCACCGGCTGTATTCATCCCCAGCTGCCAGGGCGGTGCCGTCTCTGCGGCAGAGCGCCGTGCCGAGACAACAGGATTAGCATCGATTTGCTGGCGAGCAGCAGCCCCAGCCCGGGTTCTCGCACGCTTCCCCGCGCGGCCGCAGGCTGGGAGCACCCGCTGCGGGCAGCACCGCTCTGCGCCCGCCTTCCCTCGCAGCCCCGTCCCCACGCTGCAATATCGGCCTCTCTTCCTCTGCCCGGCCACCGCTGCATCCTTTTGCAGCATATCTCAGCCCCGCGTTGCCCCAGCTGCTGGCGAAAAGAGGGTCGAAAAGCAGGTCGTCACCCAGGTGCGCCGTGCAGCTTTGGGAGCCGAGGCTCCACAGGCTCATCACCTCCCTACTGCTGCGTTAGCTTTTTGGATACAGCTGTTGTAGAACCAAGGTGTTTTCTTACAGAGGGAGAAAAAAAAAAAGCATCCCTTGGACCAAAGGAGGTTGTCACACTGCCCCACGGCTCGCTGGCTCCAGTAGGTAACGTCTAGGCAACTCCTAGATGTCATGGAAAGGGAAAATGGGAGGGGGTAAACTTGCAAACAAGGCAACTCCTGGCACGTGTGCTGCGTTACGGGAGGGAGAGGTGCCTGCAGCCTGGAGGGAGCTCACATTTAAATTGCTTTTCCTTTTCACAGTGGCTCTGTCCCCGTTACAGCATCCAAGGGGTCACATGGAAAGGAAGAACCAGCCCGTCTGATGGGGGCTGCAAAACAGAGCTCTCCCATGCCCGCCCGAAGCCACCTGCTAACCCCCTGCCAAAGCAGAGGCTGTGTAGTTGCAAGCGATTTCAAAGAAGTGCTGGAAAGGAGGCACTTCAAAATTTTTAATGATGCATGTTCCCCATCGGCTGCACTCAGAACGGGAAGCCTTTAAAGTCGGGCTCGCTTTGATTAGACAATAGACCCGGAGAGCAAAACGCTCCCCCTCCTCCTTCACCACCATCCACCTTCCTTCATCCCTCTCTCACGCCAAAAAGGGCTGAATTTAGAAGCATGAAACCATGAATTGCAAGGAAGGGATGGTGGACGTGGCCTGACAGCAGAGCAGCTGTCTGGCTAGCAGGCATATGAAGTCAGGAGACACCTTTGGCTAACAGATGGGTTTCAGATGGGGGACGGGCGCCCCATCCATTCCCAGTTCATATCCCGTCATTTTCTGCGGTACAGCAGCTCTTGTGCTGCCACACAGAACCAGCACGTTTTCCCTATCACAGCTGCACGACCAAGACCAGAGAGAAAATCTGGGCATCTCTCTGAGCTTGCTTATCCTTAACAGCTTCCCGTGGTGCTGGTGGGTTGCAGTAGTTCAGACCCAACCTCTTAGAAAGCTTTCCTTCTTTTTTTTTCTATTTTTTTTCTGGGTTTTCTAAACCCAGCTCTGCCAAGTTCATCAGTACATGCTGGCTTTCTACTTGCCACTCAGCACTGAGGACACATTTAACCTGGTTGAAGTAATTTGACATCTTTCTCCAAGAGGGACAAATGCTCGGGAAACACGAAGAGCCCCTGGCTCCAGCTGACTCCAAATAGTTCTGTTTAGAAGTTGCCTGTCGTATTTTTTAAGCTGTTAACGTCCCATTAAAAGTGTCCCATTAAGCACCGCTCTGCTTGAGCTGGCTGACGCACTGGCCCACGGCTCTCAGAGGGAGCAAAACAGATGTACCGCTGGAAGGAACTCTCTCCCATTATGGTAAGTTTTCCAAAACCCACTAGTTGTGTCCCTAAATAGTTTCCTCCCATGAACAGCGAGATGGTGTCAGCTGCTTTTTTTAAACGAGCATCAGAAAATAGCAGAACACTGCAAATGGCAGCTATAAATGCCAAGCAGAGGCTGGAGTGGTGGGGTCCTGCGGAGAAGCACCACGAGGTCTGTGCCAAGAGGGGGAACGCATCCAGGTGGACCCCACCGGTGCTGATCCTGCGAGATCCCGCAGCAGCGTTGCAGAGCAGCCCAGATAAGGCTTCGAGACCTTCCCTTCCCTTGCAAGCCTGGCAAGTCGCAGGGAGGGAGAAGGTACTTTTTCCAGCTGAGAGCAACCAGAACATCCTTACGGAAAGCTGTTCTTCAGGCTTCTCCCCCAACCCCACGCAGTCTCGTGCAGGGAGGCAGGCACAAAGCTATACTGCAGATGGGCCAACATTTCCCAGCAGGGCTCAAAGGCAGCATGCGTCCCCTCCACGCACCCCTGCTCCAGCCCAGCCCTCCTGACTATTGCCTTAGCATTGAGAATTAAGTTAAGTTGTGCAAGCCACCACCTCCCCCTGCACACCGAAGGAGGGCCGCGTCAGCCCTTGCAGAATTTGGGCACGTTTCTGAAATATTAGTGTCAATGGATATCTGGAGTGCTGCAATTTGTTTTGGTTTTGTTTTTTTGTTTTTTGGTGTTTTTTTTTTTGCTGCAGAGTGTTCTGCAAATATCGTTTTGTGTGCACAGCAAGCCAAGATGAAGAATAGCTCACACCAGGAGGAAACAAAAGGCTAATGATGTGGAGAGCCCGGACAGACAGCGATGATAAGAGACAATTCATTTGCATGGGTTTCGTGCAGGCGCCTCAAGACTCGCACACAAAAAAGGCCTTTTGTTGCCGCCGAGCGTAACTGAGCTTCGACGAGCATCTGGCAGGGTTAAATGCGTGGCCCTGTCCCCAGGGATGCTGGCACTCCCTGTGACCACATGCATCGCTTGTAGGGGAAGGTGGGTCTGCCAAACTAGAAAGGTCCTTGACTCCAAATAAAAAAACCTTTTAGATGCTACAAGTCAGGCAGCTTCGTAAAGCAAAGGAAGGCAGGAGGCAGCTCCCGCCCCGGCAGCGGCTCTCCAACATGTTCCTGGCAAACCAGGAAGCCACTGTGATTTCTAGGACCACAAGTCACACCGCATTACACAGCGCCAGCCCTAGATTAACCTGCACTGAGCGTTGGCCAAAACCAGGACAAAGCAAGTTACAAGACCACATAAAAACACAGGGCTGGGCTGAAGCACAACTTTTTCCTCCCTTCTGTTACCCAGAACAAGGAAAAGAGACCATTTTTCTGAACATTGCCCGCATAGGAACAAGGCTGTCTAAATATGCCATGAGCATAGATGAAAGCCCATCATGTCGGCTGTTTCCAATTCTGGAAAATAACCCGTTGGATAGGAGCTGTTTCAACCCTGCTGAGTGCAGGCTAGGGATGCTAGAACAGCTATTAATGAAAATGGAAGTGGTTTTCAATTAAAAAAATAAACTACGACAACAGGTTTTTAGATCAAAAGAAGCCTTTTCTCAGAAAGTATTCTGTTTGGGCAAAAATATTAATAAATCAGGCTGAAGAAAAAATGCTGCAGTAAAAATCATTTTGTTCAGCACAAGTTCTCAGCTTGGATTGTGTTCCAAGGACGTGGGGTTTTAAACATCAATTTCTCTTTTATTGAAAAAGACATTGGGAAACTGAAGAGGTTTTCATGCAGATGGTTTGTATCCCCCCCCACCAGGTGAAGACTGGAAAAGTGCAAAGTCTGCTTTGAAAACTGGGTGGCTTCGTTCAACCGTGGCTGCTCTCGACTGGTCTGAAAGTCAAGATAGCAAACTCCCAGGCAAGGAGGCAGCGATGGGGCTGACCACGCTGAGAGCAGGCCTTTATTTTGTGCATTGTATTAGTCTGCTTTAACGTTTGAATGATGCTTTAAGGATTTCAGCCTCCTTGGGGACAGCAACATGCGGGGCAGGTTTTGACTGCAATCCTTTAGGATCCTTGAGGACGTTCCGGTTCCAGACAGTGGACTGAAGACAACCTGTCCCCACCAAAGCCATCCTTGAGGTGGAAGAGGATGAGGCACCAATGTGGGTAACGGGATCTACTAATTGAACTCGTTTAACCCCATCAGCACCAGGAAGGGGAGAAGTTCCCGGTTCATCTCATGGGGAGCAAAGCCAAAGCAGACGGCACCGCTCGTCCCCGTTCCTCCGTGGCAAAGTGTCACCGGCACGTTCCCATCCAAGCCACCATCGCCACGTCCGTGATTCGGCCAACCGGCCGCTCCGCGAGCGGATTCGGCCCTGAAAAAGCAACGCGGAAGAGGGGTCAGCATGGGGCGAGCATCCTTGTCACCAGCCACCCTTCAACGACGCTTGCCCAGCCCCGACAGCCCAATCCGCGCGGCCCCCAGCGCGAACGCAGCCAGGGTTTACGGCCGCCTTGGGCGGACGAAGCGGACGGCTCCTCGCACCGTCGCCCTACCTGCGCACCGCTTTTTTCCGCCGACGAAGCGGGTTGCCCTGGAGCCGGGTTTCCATGGAAACGCGGGGTTTTCAGACACTCAATGGAAAACGCTGGCACGGAGAGGCTCGCGCTGGAATACTGATTCACCCCCAGCGTCTGTAACACTGACTGCATTTTAATCCCGCTCTGCTACCCAGCGAGCTAAAAATACCCTGTGCACAGTCGCCTCCTGAACTCGAGTAAACAGCTTAAAGCAACACGGCGCTGCGAGCACGAGGATTTCATGAATCAGCTTAAAAAATAAATAAATAAATAAATAAAGAGGGGGACGAGGAGGTGACGGAAGGGTCCCTGCACGCATCCCGGGGTGTCTGCGCCCGCAACGGCGCAGGGAGGAGCGGCCTGGCAGGGACGAGCCCGGGACGGAGAAGATCACAGTCCACTACACCATCCACATGGCTCCTTGGGTTTTTATGTCACCTCTCCAAGCTGTCCTTCTGCCAAGCCAAGATAACTGGGTGTCTGTCCGTCCCCAGCTGGCTGGGAGGAGCGAGGCATTAGTTGGCGTGTCAAACCGGAGCGGTGCCTGGTCTGGACAGAGAGAGCTACCGCGGGATGGGGCGGAAGAAGCCACCTGCTTCGGAGGAATTTGGGAATGACCTGGGCGAAGCGGGAAGGGAAGAGGTGACCTTGGGAGAGCCGTCTCCCGACGAGGTGGTCCCTCCGTGCCAGTCCTGCTGCAAAAAAATCACAGCCAGCCTCCCGCAGAGGATGCTCGGCCGTGCGAGGCCACCTCCCCCCGTGCTCGCCCCACCGGCACCTCGGTGGCCTCAACTCAGGCACCGGCAATGACACAGGAAAGCCAAGAACAGGGCAGGGAGAGGAGGGGGATATTTTCACGCTTGCATCAGGACCTTGGGGAAGTCTGGCCAATTGCTCCCTCCAGGTACACCGAGGTTTTGTCTCCGCTGCCAGCTCCCTCGCTGTGCTCGGAGCCGGGCTTCAGCCTAGCGTTGCTGGGACCGTAATAGGCAAATAAGATCATGCACTCCTCTCTCCAATTAACTGGCACTGTCCTCGCTTGACTCCAAGAGTTTTTTTTTCCCCCTGCAAAATACATCAACCTCTCCTTTTTTTTTTTTTTTTTTTTTTAAAAAAGGACGTTCTCCCAGCAGCACAGCCTCTCTCGGGGAAGGGACACCCAGACAGGGAAACTGAGGCACGGGGCACAAGGCCTCTTGCTCAAAACCAAAGAAGCCTCTGTGCAAGCCGGGAGCAAAGCCCCATTCCCCAGCTCCCCGAGCAGCAGCTCAGAGCTGGAGGCCAAGCACCCACCGCTGCCCTCCGGCCCCAAAGTGATCACAGCACCCTGCAACACCCATCCTGGGCAGCCTGCCATCCGCCAGCCAGCCTGGAGAGGGGCCCAGGGACCACAGAGAGGAGATCTGACCTCCTGGCCATGCCAACCACCAATGAGCATGGTCTCTCTCCTAATTAAACAGCCCCGGAAAGACAGGGGCATGAGCTCGCATCCAGGCAGCTTAGCAAACACTCAGCCGACTCAGCCCTGGAGCAGGTTGAAGGGCCGGGATTGCTTTTTCCTGGGAAAAACCCTGCATTTGCTTGTTTGCTGTTGGCCCCACTCTGGGGGCTCAGCCAGCCTTCCCAGGTGCCTGAGGGGATGGTGCTCCAAAACAGAAATGCCACCCCAGGAGGCGCATTTAGGGGTGGGTGATAAACCAGGCTTTCCAGTGGAAGATCCTCCCCACCTCCAGTAGGAAAAGCCAATTCCCAATAAAAACGGTATCAGATTCTTTTTTTCCTCCTTCTCCCCAAGCCACTTCTGGGGACAGGAGAACTTGCTAAGGGGACATTTTGGTTCCTTGTTGCCTGCTCAGGGAGGGGAACGGGCACCCTAGGGTGTCCAGGACCCCAGGCATCACCTCCCAGCCCTCTCCAGGCACCAGCCGCAGCGGAGCCCAGTGATTTGGCCACTTTCTCACCACGTGTCTGGTGAGTCAACATTTCAGGTCACTTTTCATGGACTCCAAGAGCTTCCACACAGCACTAATAGGATTAGGAGTGTTGGCTCTGAATAGCCAAAGAGATAAAATAAATCCATGCAAGGTTTTCGTGGCCCAGCCAAAAATGGGCTGCTAGCTCCCTGCCTTGACTGTCAAGAAAAGCCATTTCAGGCTTGATTTATTTATTAGATTTCATCACATTAAATGAGTGGAAACTGGACATAATCAACACCACCACCCTTCTCCCTCCCTGCCAAAACCTCGACACCATCCCCGTTAAAACACACGCCTGAAGCGTCACCAGAGGCGAACGGATGCTCAGAGCTCTGACAGCCGGGGACGGCTGCCAAATTCGGCAGGGCTGTAAACCTCCGAGGGGACAGGAGGGGTACTGTAGCAGCCATACTCACCTGTCTGTCCGTCCATCCCAGGCTTTGGTCGGCCACCGCGTGCTTGCGGCACGGGAGAGCCACGCCAGGGGCTAGCGTTCAGCACCGCGGGGAGCAAAACTCCACTGGAGAGAAAACCCGAGCGCCTCTGACCAGCGGCAAACTGGTGCCAGTTGCTTTGGAGCAGGGCAAAGCTCCAGTAGGAATAGGGGCAGCGGGAGATGGAGCCACAAGAAAGCTGGAGAGAGACCCATCTACAAAGGGTTTATCATACACCTGCAATCGGGCAGAGCTGGAGAGGCACTTCGCACCCACGCAGACACAGGCACTAACATCATACAGTCACTGCTGAGGCCTCCTGCAGCTACTCTGGGCACGTTTATGACCTCCCGAGCACCTCGCAGCTCCATCTCCTGCAGCTACTCTGGGGCACGTTTATGACCTCCCGAGCACCTCGCAGCTCCATCTCCTGCAGCTACTCTGGGCACGTTTATGACCTCCCGAGCACCTCGCAGCTCCATCTCCTGCAGCTACTCTGGGCACGTTTATGACCTCCCGAGCACCTCGCAGCTCCATCTCCTGCAGCTACTCTGGGCACGTTTATGACCTCCCGAGCACCTCGCAGCTCCATCTCCTGCAGCTACTCTGGGGCACGTTTATGACCTCCCGAGCACCTCGCAGCTCCATCTCCTGCAGCTACTCTGGGCACGTTTATGACCTCCCGAGCACCTCGCAGCTCCATCTCCTGCAGCTACTCTGGGCACGTTTATGACCTCCCGAGCACCTCGCAGCTCCATCTCCTGCAGCTACTCTGGGCACGTTTATGACCTCCCGAGCACCTCGCAGCTCCATCTCCTGCAGCTACTCTGGGGCACGTTTATGACCTCCCGAGCACCTCGCAGCTCCATCTCCTGCAGCTACTCTGGGCACGTTTATGACCTCCCGAGCACCTCGCAGCTCCATCTCCTGCAGCTACTCTGGGGCACGTTTATGACCTCCCGAGCACCTCGCAGCTCCATCTCCTGCAGCTACTCTGGGCACGTTTATGACCTCCCGAGCACCTCGCAGCTCCATCTCCTGCAGCTACTCTGGGCACGTTTATGACCTCCCGAGCACCTCGCAGCTCCATCTCCTGCAGCCCAGAGCAAGACTCCTCCAGGCAGATGGCAAACCACAGGTACTTTCAATTAAGACTAAGACTTAGAGAAAGGAAGGAAGTGCCTCATCTCTTCACAGATATGGGAAGAAGGAGCTAAACCTGGCTTCTGGAGAGCTCTCCTGCTTCCTAAATACCCCAGGCATGGCCAGAGCCACCTGCCGAGGCCCTGGAGCTGCTCCTTTCCGCAAAGGATAGCAGGGATGGCACAAGCGCTCCCTGATCCGCTCCGAAGCAAAGTCAGCTGGAGCAGCGTCGAGCTGTGCCGCCGCTCTAGACCCCTTAAAGGAAAGCTGGCTGCTGCCGGCAGCTCTTCCCAAGGCAGGATTAGAGCAATCGCCTTGTTAAAAGGAGCAGCCCCGTGGCAGGAGGATGCAGCATGAAGTTCCAAAAACCCCTCCGCTCCCGTTTCCCTCCTCCTGGGCTTTGCTCCGGGCTGGCCAGTGGGTCCCGCTGGCCGTCCCCCAGCCCACCACTGGTGTCAGCATCCTCCCATCACCCCGCGGCGCCTGCACCCCTCTCCTGGTGCCCTGCAAGTGCTTCCCACTGCAGCCACCAGCAAGGGGAGCCTGGGGAGGGTCTCCTACGGTTGTTCTTTGCAGCAGACGAATCCCTCCTGTCTGGCTAGTTTTGAAGGGGAGGATTAAATATTTTCATCCCTTCAGAAGGGGGAAACCGAGGCACAGGCTAAGCATCCCGGCGGCAGGAGACCCCGGCGTCCCGGCGCGACCACGCAGCTGCCTTGCCATCGCCCTGCCCTCTCCTGGCGTATAATTAAAAGCAAAGAGCTGGGAGCAGGGGGGAGGCGTGGAGCATCCCGGTGCCAAACGGGCTCGGCGGGAGCAAATCCAGCCCCGAACATAAGCCGGAGCCTTCGGCAGGGTTGTGCGCGAGGCTCGCTCCAGCCTCTTCCTCCTCCCCATCCGTTTCCATGCAGCCGGCCGAGGCCGAAGGGAAGTCCCTGTGCCAGCCCGTGCCCGGCACGTCCGGCACCTCGGTCGCTGCTGGCATCCGCTCGAGCCTGGCCGGCCCGGAGCTGCCGCCCGGCCGCGTGGCCTCGCCAGCCCAGCACAAAAATCTCGGGCTACTTCCCTAGATGAAAAACGAACGCGCTCATCGCTTTGGCGCTGGGCCGCGAAGCCGCCCGCTTGTTTTTAGCGACGGCACCGGCTTTCGCCGATTAACGTCCCTTTTAAGCGCGCCCTCCTCGAGTCATCCCCCCCCTCCCCGGCCGTCGCTCGCCGCATCGGGGCTTCCCATCCGTTCCGCTCCCCTCCGCGGTGGCACGGCCTGCCCGTCCCCGTGCCGCTCGCCTTGCGGGTGCCCCCCGCCCCGCTCCCCCTGCCGTCCCTTCCCTCTGCCCTGCTGCGGAAAGAGAGAGTCAAAAACGCTCCAAGGGAGGAGAGAGGTGGCCTTTATTCGGGAAAAGAAAGCCGGGGTCGGGGGAAGGAGGTGCCAGGCTCCTTCGCCATCCGTTGTCCCCCTCCTCCCGCTTGGCTCCTGATGGAGTCATACCTAGAGGGGCTTGGAGCCAAGAAACGCCGGCCAAGAGCGGAGCCATGCCAAAACTGCCTGAATCCAAGCTCGTTGCCGACAGCTCAAGCGTAGCCCGACCAACACACGCGTGCGTGCGGCTTTTCATGACCGGCGGAGCCGGTAACGAAATCCCTGCCGTGCCCCCGAGCCCGGGCCGGGACCCCTGAAACGTTTCGGTTCGCTCCGCTGGGCAGGACAGCAGGGCTGGACATCTCCGGGAGCGGGGACGCGTTAACGCCGCGGGGAAAAAGCAGCGGCGCTCCCGCCTTCGCGCCCCATGCGGCGTCGCGGATCGCCCGGGGCAAGGCGAGGAGCGCAAGTCCCAGTCCTTTCTGCTGCCCTCGGGGGGTTTCGGCCCCTCGCCGAGGCACCATCTCCATCCCCCTGCCTGCTGCGACCCTCCTCCATCCCACCGGGTCCCACCAGGAAACCCCGTGGTGGTGTCCAGCCGCTCGCTGCAAGGTGCCGCGGGCCCCGGCCGGGCTTGGGGACAGCGGCGTAGGGAAGGACGCCCTGGTCTCCCGCACGCCGCAGCGGGAGCAGCTCTGCGGCGACCCCTCTGCTGCCAGGATGCCCCTTGGGGCCAACAGGGCCACAAGTAGAGGTTGACCACTGGTGTCCCGGGGGTGACGTGCTCGCCTGGGACCAGGCTGGCTGAGGAAGCACCAGCTGGGGATTTGGGATGGGGTGTTCATCCTCTCGCCGGCACTACCCCTGCCAATCCCCCCTGGTCTGTGCTGCAGGGAGACCCCCGGCAGCAGCGTCGCGGGATGAAGGACCTTACCTGGCTGATGTCCCACCCTGGTGTCCCCCAGAGCTGGGTGGGGAGCGCCACAGCAGGACGCGAGCTGCCCTTCGGGGGTTTCCGCGGGCCCGTCCGACCGCCGGTGTCTCCAACCCCGCTGGCAGCGGCCGGGCCGCCCTTGGAGCACCCTGCTTTCGGTGCAGGGCCTCGGGCTGCGAGGTGGGAACCCTGGTGCACCTTCAGAAAGGCTTGGCGACACTGCAACACGGCCCCCCCGCTTCGTCCCACCTAGGGTAGACCGCAGCTCTTGCACCGAGCTGATGGCCAAAGAGGGAGGAGAGCGGCCCCGCGAGAGCCAGCGAGGTCGTGCCGGCCCGGGGAAGCAATCGCGTTCCTTTTCTCTCGCTCCAGGCAGGCGCTGGCGCTCGGCAGCTCCCCGACACGCAGTCTTCTCCTAATTTAATTTCTCACCCATCGCGTGTGCTGTGTCCCGGTCGTTGGGTTGGCCACGTTCAGGAGGCAGCGTCCAAACCTTTGGGCTCTCCGCTCCGGCTTTCCTCCCGGGGGGAAAAAAAAAAAAAACCTCCTGCCCCATCGTGAGCAGGGATCACCAGCCTGAAACCGTCCTGGAGGAGCCGACGATCCCGGGGGACACATTCAGTCCTCGAACTGTCGGGTTGTTCCTCCGGGTTAATTTTTGCAGGCCCCTCCAGAGCTGGTGAGACACAGATTGCACATGGTGCCCCAGGATGGAGAAGGCACCTCATCCTGCTGCAGGGGACCTCTCGCATCCCAACCATCTACCTACCACGTGGCCACCTTGTCCCTAACCCCAAGGGCTGGCCGGCCCGGGCTGCGCCTGCTCTCCTGCAGTTCGCTCTGGACCGTTTTGCAGCCCGGCAGGTCCCAGCGAACGATACCACGTTGCTCCCAGGATGCTCGTCCCGAAAGGCTGCGCGACCAAGGGCTTCAGGTGGCCGGTTTCATCTACACGAGCGTCTCTGCTCTGCTTTCAGGCCCAGACAACCCAAGCGCTCGACAATGATCCGAGCGCGCAACTACGGCAATTTTGGAGAAGGGCCACGGCGCTTAATATCATTAGGGATCCAGCAGCGCGTTCAATAGCGTCGCGGGGCCCAGGCTGCCGCTTGCAGCCCAGCTCGCTCGCAAATGGCTTTCTGCAGCCGGAGTGGAAAACACAGAGTTTCTCTCGCTGCCCTGGAGAAAGGTTTTCTCTTTAATTGATGTTTGGCCACCAGCCACCAAAGCACTGATTGCTCACATTTTTAACTGCTTTCTTTTCGGTTTCGTGGTAGGTCAATCACACGAGCAGATTTCCCCAGGCTTTAACCTTCCAGTTCTCTCCGGGCACCGCCAGGCTCAAATCAAAGACCTGGTGCCTTCCAGGGCAGGCTAATACTGGAGAGCGAGCCCCACAAGCTCTTTCTCGGAAGTTTTAATTGAGGCCCCTCCAACTCGCTGCAGCAGTGTCTTGGGACTCTTCAAGCAGCTAGCGTGAGGGCTCTTTTGCTTTCTCACGCTGAGCCCTCGGGGCGCGCAGAGGATTTCAGCCTCCTCGGGAGGGTGCAAAGGAGCCATTCGAAAGTCAGCGCCGTGAGCACGCCAGCTACAAAACGAGTGGGAAAATATCAGCTGGCCATGAATCAGCTCAGTGCTGTCTTCTCGGCTCTGCTGTCAGGCTGGCCGGGTAGCTTGGCGAGAGCTACTCCGTTCATTGCAAGAGGCCGTTCACTCTGAAACCTAAGGATGGTATTGCAGTAATGCCGGTTTTTCATCTCTGAGAGTCGGATTTGTTAAATCTTCAACAAACGAACGACGTCGAAACAAATCTGCCGCGGGCTTTCCAGGGGGGCTCCGAGCTGCGCGAGAACGCACGGCGCTCGGCCACAACGCCCAGGCAGCCCAGCTGCCGACCTAGCTCTCTCCGGCGCTGGGGGCCCCCTGGGGTCGGGCTTGCGGCGGGCGGGTGGGGGGGGATTGGCTGGGACGGGGGGAGCCCGCGGAGAGAAAAGGGCCGAGGGCGGGAGGCGCATACGGGAGCTGACTCCAGCTCGTGGACGTCTTTATTCAAACTCTAGTACTGGTTGACAGGTAGAGGCATGCGTACAGGACAGAAGGTAACGGGATTAGTATTGCCTTGGTCACAGAGATACGTAACAGCGTCAGAACCACTGCCCCCGGCAGGCCAGCCGGCTTCACCCCACCTCGGCGTCCGCTGCCGCTATTGCTTCCCGCGCGCCCGGCCGCCTCGGCCCCGCTCAGCCCGCCGGGGCGAACCCCGCAGAGCCGAGCAAAGAGCCCGTTTGGCGTCGGAGGCGGTGGACGGCGCGCCAGGCGAAAAGGTCCCGGGGGTGCTCCGCGCCGGTCGGCCGCGGGGGTCCGCGCTCCGCCTGGGTCGCTGCAGCAGGACAAGGGCACCCGGCCCGGCGCGGCGGCGAGGAAGGGGTGCGCGGGCGTCCCAAAGCGAGGGCAGGGCGGACAGGCTCGGGGTTAAGCTGCAGAGAGCCGTACAACGGGCGCCCGGCGGCAGCGCGGGGCCGTCCCGGCTGCCGCGCTCGGGGCGGCCGGGGATTTCGCCGCGAGAGCTTTGGGCCGCTGGGGCCGGGCAGGCAAAGCTCCTCGGGGAAAGCATCCCTCCGGTCGTGTCCTCCCTCGCCGGGGCGCTGCCTGCATCCGTGGGGGCCGGGGCTCAGGAGAAGGTGACCACCTCGCCCTGGGAGTAACTGGAAGAGAGGACGTCTTGGCAGCTATCTGCGATTAAAGACACAGGTATTAAACACACCGTTAGTCGCTGCTGTCGTCGGCCCCGTTGGCGGAGAAAGAGAAAAGGCGAGAGAGAGGGAGAGGGGGCGAGGAGGATGCACCTGGGCCGAGAGAGAGAGAGAGAGGATTTCAATGGGAAAAGCAGCAACGATCCGTTCAACTGGCGGCGGAGCCAACGGCCACCGCTGCCCCGGGACGGACCGTCCGCCCCGTTCACCCCATCCCTCCCGGGCATCCCCGGACTGTCGGCGCGCCGGGGCTTCGAGCGCAGCGTTTTCCTTAGCGGCGCCGGGCGCTCGAGTCGCTCGCGGCGGGGAGCGCTTGCGGGCTCCCTGCTGGCGCGGGGATGAAGCTCTCCGACACCGTCGGGAGGGAGGAAACACTGGCCTCCTAAGCCTTAAAATAGGCAAACTGGGCAAAAAATGCCTCAAAAGGGACTAAAACAGAGACTCCCCCTGGCTGGGGACTTGGAAAACAATTCTCCGAGGGAAGCGAGAACAGGGATCAAGGCGACTCCAAGGCTAAAAATGAAGAGCAGAGGGAAGACGTCTCCACCACTGCGGCGCTTTCCTCCCAAAAGGCTGCTTTTGACCCAAAGTTTCCAAGCGAGCCCAAGCCCAAGAGCCAAAAGTCCCAAAGCCAAGCCTAGTGCATTCATATCCTGCGGTGCTCTCTCGCTCTCGTTCGTTACCATCGAATTAATTAACGTGGATCGGAGCTCTGAGTCACGGCGCCGCCTCTCCGCGTGTGCCAGGACGCGGTTTCCAAGCGAGGGGCTTGGAAGAGGCGAAAACCTTGCTTTGTTTGCCCACGCGTGAGTAGTACGGGTTTTGCCGGGCCGATAACGCCCCCGAGTCAAGGTGGGAACCAATTTTGGGGGCGTTTCCTAACTGGAGCCCAAACCCGGCTCCAAAGCTTCAGTCGCTCCTAAAGGACCTCGTCCTCCCTCGAGCATCGCGGACACCAAAGAGCTGCGTTGTCCACCGCAAGCCGAGCTGGGACCTCCGTAAGGCTCCTGTCCGACCCCCGCTAAGGCTCCTGTCCCCACCACGCGCGCGGTGGCACTGAGAAGCTTGTCAAGCCCCCCAGGCAGCCACAGCTCAGCGAGACCCGGGGGGGGCTCACGTCCCTAAACGCCACCTCTCGCAGGGCGCTTTGCTGGCCTGCAGGAGATGCCACCATCTCCTGAGCTGCCAGACTGCATCGGGCCGGGCGACCCGGCTTCGGTACCAGCGACACGACTCGGCTTGTAACTCCCATCTCCTCCTCCCCGCTCCAAGTCGCTTCGCCGGCTCGCTCGGGACCTGCCGCGGGAAGCAGCTCGCAGCCTCGGCGGAGGTAGCGCGACTGACCGCAAATAACGGCAGCGCCCAGCGTGGTTTCATCGCTGCCCCCGGACAAAGCTGCCGCCAGGAAAGAGCCCTCCCGGCTCGGCACCGCCAGCGGGTCCCAGCCCCTCGCCGCCAGCCGTGAATCGGCCCCTCCGCAGCGAAAGCCTCCTCCCTCGGCCGTTTTTGGGTGCAAACCTACCGCCCAGAGAGAGCCCGGGCGATGCCCCCGTCGTCCCCTCCTTGTGCAAGGCAGGAGGCTCGGGGCAGCCCGGACCTGCAGCCACCCAGCCCTGAAAATCCGCCCCCCCCCGCCCAAAACTCCCCGGGCCAAAGCCAAGTTTGCACGGTCGCGCTTTCCCCCTACCAGCATTTCTGCAAGCGGCCC
This sequence comes from Struthio camelus, assembly GCF_040807025.1. Lineage (NCBI taxonomy): Eukaryota > Metazoa > Chordata > Aves > Struthioniformes > Struthionidae > Struthio > Struthio camelus. The sequence continues at coordinate 4,421,345 of NC_090965.1, read as the reverse complement.
TAAGCGCTGCGGACCGCTTTCCCACGCCCTCTCCTCCTGCCCGGCTGCTCCGAAGGGTTCGGCATCCCGAGCGGGATGCTTTGCCGACCCCTTTTCCGCCTCCCTTTTCCCTTTAGGAGAGCAACGGGAGGGATTTAAAGAGGCGCCGTTCCACGTTCCGAGTCGGGGCAGGATCTGGGCTCCAGCCTCAGCCGAGGCTGTCCCGCACGAGGGCGAGAGAGCAACCCTTTTCCTAAGCGGTTTGCAAGATTATTTCTGAGCATTTCATGGGGAAAAAGCGCAGGAAACCCTTGCCCGAGAGGGGGTAACGAAGTAACAGGCTGGGAGGCAGGAGGCGCCTGTTTTTAAGCTCTGCCGCATCTTATTTTGCATCTGCCTCTGCTCGCCGAGTTCCTCGTCAGCATGGGCAAGGGATAGTTGGGTTTTCTTTTTTTTTTTTTTAATTGTCATCAAATAAGCACGGAGGATTTTTCCTGGCAGTGCTGGAGAAGCCAGAAACAGGCTGCTTCTGGGTAGAGCAATTACTCTCTTGACATCTTCACCTCCTGCCCAGCTGCTTGACAGGCCTTTCTATTTTCTCAGCTCTTTCAGGCATCTCCCGAGAAACAGAGCAGTCATTGCAACAATAACAATTAATACTTTGCACGCGAGCCCGGGACCCAACGGCGAGCCGGGCGCCCCAGCCGCCGGAGGCCGCTTGGCAGAGGGGCGAGCTGGAGCGCAGGAAATCGCCCCCAAGGATGGGCTCACACGGCTGCTTTTCCGGGAGGTGGCCGCGTGCCCACATCACCCCGCGGAGTGGACGCGCACCCCACGCGAGACGGTCGCCGTCCCAAAGCGCTGCTGGGCTGAGCAGCCAGACGGCGTCAGGGCAGCCCCGGAGCGACGCAGCTGGGAAAAGGCATCTCTAATCCCTGCGCCGTTACCGAGCATCACGCGCGCCTGCGGCCAGCTGCATCCGGGAGCGGAGCGCTCCTCGGGTACCAAACAGCCGCGCGCGGGGATGTATTTACGGTACACGCAGAAGGTGCGTACAGCGCTTTACACGTAGCTGCGCGGTCAGGCTTAACCTCCTGCAAAAAGCACCAAAGAGAGGGGGTTTAATGCGGGAAAAGGCCAAATCCCTCAAGCACCTGCCCGATCGCACTCTGATGGGGTGAGCCACGGTGCCGGCCACGCCATAAGCCCCGACTGGCCCCCCTGGAGCTGGGGGAAGCACTTTGGGGTCCCGAGGCGGCTCTCTCTGCTGCCGTCCCCTGGGCGTTGCAGCAGGCGGGGGGGGCGACAGCCCTGGGACAGCGGCTCGGATCAGCCGCGCTCGCTCCTTCCCATGGGAAACGGCCACGTCGCTCCCCGCTCAGAGCGCTGCCAACTTTCCGAAACCTCCAAAGGGAGGAAATATCGCCTCCCCAGCGCCAGCACGGGGAGGACAAGCCGGCACGCAGGGGAGCAGCTCAGCTCCTACCTGTCCTCCCGGACGAGCTGGAGCGCTCCCTTTGCCGGCCGGGAAGGCGGCAGCGAGCTTGGTGCGATGACAATTGCTGCATAGCAGTTTATTTTTTTTAAATGCCATTTTAGGACTTGGGCAGAGGCAGCTGTACGCCTATTGATTTATTCGGTTCTTTAAGAATAAATCAAACAACCTTGCTTTCTCCCCGGTGCATTTTGCCTTAGTTGGAACGTGCGCTCCTCTCCAGATCACTAAACATAGATAAGTGGCTGGGAGGATATTCGGGGGAAGTATCATATACGCCTGCTCTATTCTTATCCTATTCTCCAGGCATCCAATTTTGGCCACTGTTTGAGATAAGACCCTGGGCTACATAATTCAGCAGTCTGCTGTTCTGACCCGCTGCAGCTCCCCATATATTCTTATCCAGGGGGATTAGCCCAGGTGAGCTCACCCCCAAAACCCCCCTCAAAACCAAAAAGTAATTACTGGGAGCTTTTCCCCTCCTGTGTCCCCCAAATTGCTTATTCAGAAGAAGGCGGGGGGAAGAGAGAGAAGATGCAGTGGGTTTTTTCAACAGTTTGGTGCCTCCCACTGAAATCCCTGTAGCTCCCATTCGGGGCTCTGCTGTTTTGGAGGCAGGAGCTTTTTGCACATTAGTCATGCCTTCTACCGAGTTGCATAACGCCACTTCTAAAAATTGCATAGCGCAGCTCCGCGTCGGGTCTAATACGCAGTACATGAACCACCCGCCGCTCTGCCGAGGAGAAATTTTGCAGCCCACCAAGGGCTTTCCGTAGCAGGCAAGCGGCTCCGGTGTTCGGAGGAGCCCCTTGGGGACACTGGGTGGCCTGAGGAGGGGGAAAAGGGGAGGACGGGAGGTCTCGGGACTGGCGGCTGCATCCGGTCCCAGGTTAACCGGCTGCTTTCACGTGCCTCAAACCCCAAAGGCAGCCCGGGAGAGCTGGGTTTTAACGCCTGCCTCGTCCCCAGATTCAGCGAGCGGCCTCGGATAAATCATTTATGACTCAGAGACCACCGAAATGGTCGAGGGCAACCTCCCGCAGCGCCTGTTCGATCGTGGGAGGAAAGGCCACAATCATCGCAAAGCGCAGCGGGACGCAAAGCCTGGAGCAGAGGGACAGGCCGGCCGCGCCGCGGCCCCCGGGACCCTCTCGCTCTCGGGCGGCTGGGGGGACGCCCGGCGCTTCCCCGCGTCTCACAACCCCATAGAGTTACCAGAACCGTCCAGTACGCGACTACGCTGTAATTATAGAAATTAGACGAGGGCGGCTAGGCAAGGCGTTCACGGCGGCACGCTCGGACGCCGCGAGAGGATGTCCCGGCGGGTAGCGAGGGCGAGGGTCGCGGCTCGCCCTCAAATCGCCGCCTGAACGGGGACTCCACGCGCATCTACATCTCCGGCACCGCGGCGGCCGGGTCTGCTGGGTGCTCAAAGCTCGACGTCAAACTCCCAGGAAGCTGCTCGCAGCACCAAGCTGAGCTTTTCTCTCTTCTCCTACTCCTTCCTTTGACTCTTAATGATCTGCTGACAAGCCTGGGGAAGGAGAAGAGAGGAAGGAAAGAAAAGGGTTTTCCAGGCTCTGCCTCGTGTAGGACTTGGGGGGGGGGGGGCTCGCTTTCTTCCCAAATAAAGGCAGATGTTTTGACTGGCTCCTCCTGTCAACTGCTTGTTAAACTCACTGGGGAGTGGGAAAAGAAAACCTAAACCAGCCAAGGCATTTAACCATTCCTCCTTGGGTAGCATCTTCTACAATGCAGTGACAATGAGTTTTTTCCTGCAGGAGGTTCCTGGCATTAACCCTCTTCTACCTGAAGGGAAACCGAGGCACGGGGAGGCGAGCCTGGGATGAGCTGCAGGACCACAGGCTCTGCCAAAATTGGGCCTCGCACCAAGAGGAGCCTCACTCCAAATAATCCCACGAGCATCCGCTGAGAGGCTCTCTGAGCTTTTCTTCCATGCCCGGGACTAGGTTTGCTCCCAGGCTCCAGCCACACCAAGTTGGACTTCCCTGGAATAAGGGAAAAGGCCAAGAGCATGCCAATCAGAATCGGGGCCACGGCAGCAGATGCCAAACAACGCGGTTTTCAGCAGTCGGACACCCAGACCCCTTTGGGGAGGCAGATCTGGGGCATCTGAGCTAGAAACGAGCCAGGAGGCAGGGCGAAAACAAAGGTTTTGCTCTCATTCAGAGCAAGGACATTGGAGACCACTCAAGATCACTTCAAAAAAAAAAAAAAATACACGAGCGAAAACCACAGCACGACTGAGAGTTTGGCACTCACACCTCTTCACAGGATGGCAGAGGAGGTTTGTTCAAATCCGGCTCAGTTTCCCATCCCCGCGGGACCCGTGGTTGCTCCGGGGAAAGGGATGCTCTGCCCCACCAGCCCTTTCACCCTGGACCCATCTCGCAGGAGGCTTGCCCGCTCCGTCTGCGCATCAGCTTCTCTCAAATCTCACAGCTCCCCACCTCCTAATAACAACGGCTTCCCCGACTGCTCGGAGGGGCCCAGTTTCTCCTCCCCACCACGTCCCAGCTCTTTGTGGGAACATCCGTGTGCGCGTTTGGCTGATGCCTTATCCCAGCCTGGCTCCATCGTCCGCGCGCTCCCCGCACCCAACCCATGCACCCCTCCGCCCTCCAACTGAGATCTCAGGGCCGATTTTCAAGGCTGCGAGAGCCCTGTTCAGCCCTGGGATGATCCCTGAGGTCAGATAGAAAAGCGGGCGCAAGCGTGCAAGGATCAAGTGCGACTTAACAGTAAAAAGCACAAAATAGAAGGGAACTGCTGCTGGACAAGGAATAGAGATTTATTCGTCAGCTGCCTCCAGAAAGGTGAGGCTGTTCAAGAAAAAAAAAACCTAAAAGGATACGAACTCAGCCATTTCAGACAAGGTTTCATTTCATCAGCCAACGCGTCCTTCTTTATGTTTCCTCCACCCTTTGCCCAAGTGCAAGTGGCCCACGGGAAGGAGGGTTCAACACCAAGGGGGATTGCATGCCCTTGCCCCATTTTATTGGGGGCGAATAAGGTTTCAAGGAGGGGGAAAAAAAAAAAAACATCAAGCGGAAAACATCCCCCCAGGGACTGTCCCAAACATGGATATGAGAAGACACGATTGCTCTACGGAGATGTTACAGGTCGCCTGCAAACTGGGCAGGGGGCAGCACGGAGGCAGCGCTCGGCTGGAGAAGGTCCAAGCCCGCTTCTCGACGACGGAGACGTCCCGGCTCGGGTCTCCTCTCCCGGCGAACCTCTAGCCAAACACCAAGGGGCAGCGCGGAGACACGGTGTCACGGGGGGGACAGAGCGACACAGTGGAGCGGGGAGCGCGCAGCCGACACAACAAAGCAGCATCCGGACGGCGTTTAGAGGATGGAGGGGACGGGAGAACAGGGGCGCCTCAGCGGACAGGGAGAGCTGTAGCGCGACACGAGGGGGGCCAAGGCCACCGTGGATCCTGCCACACCATCTATGCTGCTTAGGCTCCGGGATTTTCCATAGCCTTTGTGAAGAAAACGGACAGAGGTGAGATTAGAGCAGAGCGGCGGCAAGAACGGCTCTGCGCGCAGAGTCCCCAGAGGGAGCATCGCCGAGAGCCCGCAGCAGATCCCCACGCCTGCATTCAGCCCCCTAAAGAGTCAGAAAACACCTTGTTGGCCCCTGCTTGAGGGCAACTGAGCCGGCTCAAGATCCAGACAGCCTCCAGACATTCCCTGCTCTGCCTTCGACTCAGGCCAGCCAAATCCAGGCCTTGGGAGCAGACCACAGAAAAAAAAAAAAAATCAGTGCACCCCACTCAGCTCAGGCCTTTCCCTGCAAGAGGAGCCAGCTCGAGTGGTCTCACCTCCACCCTTCTCTTCCCAGCTGCCTCCCGTGACCATCCCTTCCTAAAAGCAGGCGTCTGCCGAGAGCAAATTTAGCAGGGAGCGCTCAGCGGCAAATCCGCGCTCCTGGGCTTAGTCGCCAATCCAGGCTGGGAAGCGACGCCACGTGGCTCCTGTCGCTAACCGACGCCGTCCAGCTCCTGTGATGCTGGGAGACCAAATCATTCACGTGTCGGTCCTAGGGGGTTAGGGTTTTGTTTTTACAAATCGCTTTGAATGAGGAATGAGTCTGGGGAGTTTGTGGGCTGAAGCAAACGGGGAAAGAAGCAGAATTCAAGCAAATGTGTGATTTGTAATGAATTATTCCCTCGGCTCCGGTTTTTAAGTGTGCTGTAGTAGTAAGCTGCTGCTGACACCTTTCTGTAGAGAGGAGCAGGTAGACATGCTCGTTATTTTCCACGAGAAATTAAACTAAAGAGCAAATATTTCTTTTTCTTTAAGCAGGGAAACCCTTCGCACTCCCCCAAAGAGTCAGCCATTGCTTAAGCTTTTATTGAAAAGTGCCAAATGGAGCAAACGTTCTCAGAGGTCACAGTCACTTTTCCTTCTAGAAAGAAATCAAGTATTTGCAATGAAAACTGGACTTTTTCGGTCCAATCTGCAAAACTGGCAGTCCCATTTAAAGATACTTCCAGCATCCCCCGAGATTTGCCCTGCAGACCCCTGCTCCTCGCAGCACCAGCTCGCTACCAAAACCAAGTGCGCTCCTGTCCGTGGCAAGCCGAACCGCCTGGCGACATGCAACGCTCGCTGCGCTTGTGCTCTGCAGCCTGGCAGGTGACAGATCGCTTGCAAGAGCGACGCAAACCTGGGGCGAGCGGAAAACCGCAACACGTTGGCTTTTGCTGCGGTGTTGGGAACGGCCAGTGCGTGAGCATGTGCATGCAAGGAGGGAGAGAAGGGGACCGGCTCCCTGACAGCAGAAAAACAAGGTGATGGATGGCCTGTTAGCCGGTGCCAAGCTCTGAAACAATCCCGCGTCCCCTGGGAGGTCTCCAGGTTCTGCTTTGACGCAAAGGCACCGAGTCGGGGCCACCGGCACTGGCTCGGGGCAGGCCCCATTCTGCTCAGTTGAGAGCTGGCTGCTAGTGCCGAAACCATCGCGGAGCTGAAACAGCAGCAGGAAGTGGGAGGCCGAGCCAGCATACATCAAAGCCACATTTCACCCGCGTGAGCACAGGGTGGCCAAAGACGATGCTGAGACGCGCACGTAGCCCTGAAATGCTCCAGAGCACTACCTTTTATCTACTTTTATACTTATTTCTTAAGCATTCCCTAACCACCGCAGCCAACTGGGCAGGCATGGGAATTTTCAACCTCTTTTCACAACTGAGATCCCTACGAGGAGAAGCATCTCCTCCAGCAAAGCTTCTCCCAGCTCTAAAGCAGAGAAAGGGAAGCAGAAGAGAGGGCTGGTTGCCTAAACCTGTTGCTGACTTCAGCAAATTTCTCCATTGCCCACAATAAAAGCAAGAGCAGAATCCAGCCCCAAAGAGAAGAGCAATTTCCTTATTTACTTTTTGGCGTGAAGCCACTGGTCTAAATCCAGGCAGGGAACAGGCAAAGGAGGTTAGAGCAGCCCCGAGCCGCAGGGGGAGGCCAGCGCGCCCATGCACGGGCTCCCTGTCACAAGCTGGGGATATTTCCCACGCTCAGCGGCGCGAGCGATGCCCCTGCCCCAAACAACCACCCTAATGACAGCATTGGGTTATTCACTCTGCAAACCCTGCTCTTTTCCCTGGGGCGCAAAGGACCTCGGAGTGGCTCACGCGTTTCCCTGCCCATTGCACACCCTGAGCTGCATGCGTGGGAAGCGTTTGTACCTAGTTGCAAGTGGCCTCCGAAAGCCTGAGGTTAATTATGGACCCAACACCTGAATGACATCGCTTTGGCCGAGAGTCATTAAGGGGCTTGCGGGAAGCCACCTTTCAATGTAAGGCCCTGCTGACGTGGCTGGATCCTTTATAACAAGGATCTTTGCCCTCTTGCAGAGATCACTCGATAAAAATGGGGCGGAAGGGTGAATAGAAACAGGGACAAAATCCTGCCGCCAGTTTTGATTAAGTCTTAAGCATCCCTTCATGGGACAGCACTTCAAAAGTATGTTTGATAGCTCCAGCACCCCTCTGAAACAGGGCTCCAAGGGCAAACAGCCAGCTGTCCAAAGACCAACACTTAGTTTTCTCCATCAGTTTATTCCCAGGTCATTCCCAGGCTCGCTGGCGTGCCCAGAAACGAGCTCGAGAAGATGCCCAGCTCTGCTCCTTTGGCTCTGAAGGTGACAGTGGCTTTCCACGAGACCGGAAGAGCTGGGTGCCAAGTCCAGCACCCAGCTGCTACCGAGGAGTAAAGTTGCAAAGCACCGGCAGGCTGTGCTATGCTAATTGCCACTGGTGCTGCTCGTTAGGGAGGCTGGTATCCCAGCAACTCACATAGGTGCTAACTGAGGTCACCAGGATTGGTTTAAAAATGGGTTTGTTGCCAAGGAGCCGTGTGGAGGCATCTTATAAACAGAGTGGCAGGGCACCATGTACCTCTGGGGGCTCTTCCCCACCAAGGCCCCAGCAGCCGGGCAAGGCTGCGGAGCCGCGTTACCCACGTGCATATACTCGTGGCACACAAGCACACGTGCCTGCTTGCACAGACATGCACGTTTTGAGTCAGCAGCAGATGGGGTAATGCAGGCAGGGATCTCGTGCGCTTGTTTATAACGGCGGCCCGGCACTCACATGCAGGTTGCACGCATGCCTCCGGGCAAACATGGACTTGTCCCTACTCCCCACCGTTCACACAAGCGAGCAGAGCATACCGGTGGTGTACCGGCACAGGCTTCCCCTGTGACCACGCACACTGCTCAACCCACATGCCACTCCTCTCCTGCACTAATAGCAAGCAATGGAGTAAAACGAGCAGCACAGCATGCTGGGCTTTGGAAACCAAGCCAAAAACTGCTGATGGACAGCGCTTTGCAATGCCAGCGTGCCATCAAAGGGAGGTGCTGGCATCCCTGACCCACTGCAGAGGTCCAACTTCAAGAGATAAATTCCCTTAACTTAACCTGGTTCCCTGTTGCTCCCCTTGAAAGGTCACTCTGATTTCAGTCCATATCTTGCTTTTCCCAGGCCCTCTTAACCAACCGAGCCTGGCACTGGCCAGGAGACCCACTGTTGCTCCCCAGCCCTGCAGCCCACAAACCCATCCAAGCAGAGGACAGATGCTAACATGCCATGACAGACCCATGTCAGCACGTGTTGGGCACCAGCTGGAGACCTTGCAGGGAATTTCTGAGCAGGACCCCAGGCCTTGAGGGAGATGAAAGGTCAGAAGCAGTCCCTAACAGAAGAGGAGCAAGGCTGCACCACTGCAAGCAGCAACAGGGACAAGAAATACATGCCACAGGATAGGCTTCACACTGCAGTCCAGCATGATCCTCTCCAGAACTGAGAGGATCACAGGAGATCCCAAACCTCTGGAATCAGACTCAAGCCATGGCTGATGCCAAGATCTGCAGCATATTCCAAGCAGCCCCATCTCCCAATTTCCACAGCTTGTACAGACACCAGTACCTGCCCCAGGATCTGACAGATGGCCATCAGCAAATCAGGCTCAGAACCAAGCTCATCTCAATTTGCAGAGCTGCCAGCATCCCAGTACCAGAACAAACAGCCTCAGCAGGAGATAAATCAGGAGGCTTGGGGAGAGGTGCCTCTGCAGCTCCCAACGACTTTCGACCAGCACAGAAGATACTGCTTCGCTCTGATCTGAGCCTCCTCAGCCCCACAGCAAACCTTGACCACACAGGAGCATTTCACCAGAAAAAACACCAGCCTCAACCTCCTGGGGCAGCATCCCATCTACCTGCCACCAACAGCCTGAGCAGGACACAGAAACAGGGGCTTTCTTCTCCCAAAAGGTCTCACTCATCACTCAGGACCTCTGAACACCAGATGCACCCTTCCCCAGGCACAGGAGCCTTTTAGCAAGGTGAGGACAAGTGACCCATGTACACATCTATTTTTAACTGTATAAAACTCTGACATTTGCAGGAAGGACATCAGAGCGAACCAAGAGAGATCATTGAAGTGCTCTTTCAAATATCTCGCTACCACCATGAAAGGAAAAAAGAAAAAAGTGGCCTCCTGCAACCAAGCAATATCATTTGGGAGCAGGACTAGATCCTCATCTGTTTGAGCTACCGTAGCTCCCTTGACTTCAGTTGGCCAAGCTAAAATGCAGCTAAGAGATGCCTGGGTTGATGTCTTACAGGGGAGAAGATCAACGCTGGCTTTTGTCCCTCTCCCCCACCCTTTCCAGCTCAGCAGCCCCCCCACATCTGGGGCAGCACTACAGCCAGCCATAGACAAGGGACCCACTGACCTCTTCTCATTAGTCTGTGCTAAGAAAAGAGACCAAGTTCACAGAGAAAGTCATTTTTGGTAGGAAAGTGAGGGATTTCAAGTAAATATTTGTATAGTCCTCTTCTGCCCAAATAGAAGATGAGCTAGGCTTTTTTCTTTCTCTACTCCCCCCTTTTCTCTTTAAGGGGAAAAGGGACAAGGTTGGGCAGGAGCACCAAAGGAAACCCTTCATTTCCCAGGATGATGCAACCAGTTTGGTTCTACTAATGTAATAAACATGATTGCCTCCAAACATCTCCCAGGAGCCCTGAGAGAGCCTGGCCCTGGACAGCCTGGGACAGGCTAGGCTGCCTCACAAATGAAAGCACACTACCCCCTACAGTATAAAAACTCCCAGGAACGTGGGATGAGCCCAGCACCAGGGCTGGATGCTGCAGACCCAAAGCCAAGGTCCTCCTGTCCCAGCCCATCCAGTCTTTACCATCTGCAGTGATTTAAAAGCAATAAACTCCAAGGACCTGTGAAGCATTGACACCGTAAGCTAACAGACCCTGGCCTGCAGCTCAGAGACACTACATATCCTCTTTCCTCCTGTCTGGTCCCAAGTTGTGTACACTGATCCCAGCAAGCAGCCAAGGATTAGATGGTACCACAGAGGCAGACCAGCTCTTCAGCTACATTATCTCACATCACCCCAGACATGCAGGTAAATAAGAGAGAACCAAACCAGGTCCTAAGGCTTAACCTAGTAATCAAGGATGCAGCTGGGTTTGGCAGCTCCAGGTAGGCTCTGGATTCACCCTCCTAGGGCCCAGGCTCTGGAGTGTTGGAGAAAAACACCAGGCATGCTTTCCAGCGGAGCAGAGAAGGGCTGGAGGACAGCACGGAGGGACGAGGCTGAAGGGGCCAGTTGTTTTGTCATGGGAAGAGGAGTTTCACGTTTTCCTGACTGGTCTCCCCCACCACTTTCCATAGAAAACTTCAACACTTCAAGCTTAGCAAAACTCACTTCCAAAACCCTGGAAAACAGACAGCCTTTCTGGCAGCCCGGTACTTTCCCTAAGGCAGAACTTGACACACTGCAGTTTCCTAGCAAAGGGCTCAAACTCACCAAAAGTCATCACAGGAGAAAAAGAAAAGCCCACAGTCTTTTTCCCCCCCCCCCAATGAAAACCTTTCAACCAACTTCCTCACTGCCTCCCCAGCAGAGCTCTCCCCTTCATACCAGCCTGAGATGGCTGGGTGAGGACCAGGGAGAAGAGCTGAGGGGGTGGACAGAGCACCAATGAGCAAAGGGACAGGCCTGTCCCCAAAGAGAGCAGTCTGGCCAATGCCAGGCCACAGCTCCCAAATGGTGGCAACCAGGGGAAGAGGAAACAAAAAGGGCATAACTAGCACAAAGAGACATGGTGGATGGAGATGAAGCCAATGAAGAGGCAGGAAGACAGGTTTATTCAGAGGGCTAGAGATGGGGGGGCAGAGGGGAGCAGAAGACAGCAAGGCAGATTGAGATGAACCATGGTCTCAGACAGATGTAATAAATCCATGGCCAGACATGCTAGTCAAATCCTTCACTAGCATCACAAAGCAGAGGCTGAGCCTGAAGGGAGTCAAACCCCAGGGCTGTTTGGCACCTTAAGAACCAGCCCATGGCATTCACTGCCACCAGCTGTCCTTCCACAGGCACAAGGGGTTTGACCCCAGCAGAGCAAAATGAACACAGGCAGGGCTTAGAGCATCCTCTCTCCCAGGGCATCAACCTCACTGATGCATCCTCATCTTCCCCAGCCCACAGACCGGCTCTGGCCGGCAAACACCTCCAGCCTCCCCCATACCTTTCTGGATGCCTCCATCTGCTGTGCAGGAGAAGTCACCTGTGGCCAGCAGGAAGCACGTGGAAGATTTCTTGTTCTTATCTCTCGTGCTGGAGCGCCGCATAGGCCGTTTCTCCTCGTCAGACGGCGACAGCGGCTGTTCCTCATCTGACAGCACCACGTTGGCTTCACCATTCTGCTTAGAGTCTGCAAGAAGGTGGCAGAGACTCATCAGCAGTCAATAACCCACAGGACAAGCTGCTCCCAAGATTCAGGGGTGGCCAGAAGGGTTTGTTTAGACCAAGTAAGGAAGCAGAGGACCAGATTGCAGATGGCCCAGAAAAACACCCAAGGATTCAGGCACTGATCCCAGCCTAGACATACTAACTTACAGCGTCTGGGGAAGCAGGACCATGCCAGATTTTAATCCTAAGCAGCAAACAGCAACTCTTCTTCCTGCTGAGAGTTATACTCCCTATGTGAAGCCAAGCAGGGTTGGCAAGGGGAAGAAACACCCCTGGTCTTTGAGACCCACCCACCCAATTGGTGAGAATTAGCTCCCCAAAATTCACATCAGCTGAGGAGATCTGGGCTGCTCATTATGGCGGTGAAGTGCTAATTGTCATGTGACTCCATGACTCATTAACTAAGAGGATGTTATGCCAGGATCTGGCCCCCTGGACCTAGCTCCTAGATCAACACTGGGTTAAAGAGACCGGGGTGACCTGCTGCCTGCAGAGTGATGGGGCTCCTCTCACTGCTCACCTCTGCCCAGGGCTCCTGGGGCAGACAGGCATCATAAACACATGGCAAGGGGAGTTTTATAAGGTGGAAACACCCATCTGGGGCATTCAGGCCTCCCCATGTCAAATAGGATGAATGAGCATCACTGTTAGACACACGTGGCCAACTGTCCCGCTGCTGCTGTTCAGGATAGACCTTAGTGAACGCAGCATTAGTGGCAGATACTGGGCTACGACAGCCCCCACTGGCTGTTTATTTGCTGCAAAGATGGCTTCTCTCCTAGATGGGCCACAAGCACAGTCCCAACATGTCAGCCCTCTCATTGGTGAGCAGGCTGAACCCATTCAGTCCTTGTGCCCTGCTGCCAACGCTGCCAGCACATTGGTGCCAACAGGCTTGGAAGATAATCAACAGGTACCAGCCCACCAGGACTGGGACATTCACCCGGTCAACTCATTTCACTCCGGTTACCATTGGCCTTCTGCTACACCTTTTGCTGCTGCCCTTTGAAAGCCACTCAGAAAGCCAGATGGGTTTGAACCAGTGACCTGGAGGTGCCTTCGGCAGCAAACCCAGCTGAAGAGGGTAAGCAACCTCTGGGCCAAGCAATGATACCACGGCAGGGCTCCTGCACTTCCCAGAAGCTCAGCCCAAGCAATGCTGCCCACCAAAGACTGCCCACGGCTGGACACTGCAAAGCCAGGGACATGCCCTCTCCAGCCACATAAACACCAACTGCAACCTGAAAAAAAAGACTAGCCAACCCAGAATTTTCAGCTCATTGAGGTGAGGCCAAATAATGAATGTACAGAGGCTAATTTTGCTCCTGCCTGAGCACAGGATTTGGACCAGCATTGGCCTTGCCATGCAGGGATGCTCAATTTACTAGAAGACAAATGTGGATGAGGAGATCAGGCCCCAGGGAGTATCCATGGACTTATGCATTTTGGTGAAGCCACCTCTGATTTATGGTGGGAGGAAGCAAAAGAAAATCTACCCCAAGGGCATTACCAGGCTAAGACGGGAATCAGACCAATGGTTTTACCTCTGTCAGGGTAAGGAAGATGTAGGTTAGGTAGGGATACCCTAAATTACACCATTAAGAGAGCAAAATATGGCCCTTCCCCAGGGGTTCTGCACCCCTCAGAGGGGGGATCTTGATCTGCAGCATCCTGGTCTATCCATAGAGCATGCAATAACCAGGCACCCACATGCCCCAGCTCTCTCTGCACCAAGAACTCACCACCGAGAGAGCAACAGGCCGTATCCTGCAGCAGGGCCAGTCCCCAGGGCAACTACAGCACCAGGCTGATAGGACAGAGGAGACAACAAACATTCCCTCGGGGGCTCTCAGAAGTCTCCCCTTCCCTTGGCCCAACCCCAGGGCTTTGAGGTCTCACCTGACCGTTTCCGCTCAGCCGCCCCCTCCTCTACTGCCAGGGGACAAGTGTCGCTCTGAGTGCTGTTGTGAGGAGAGTTTTCCTCAGATTTGCAGTAGGTGGGGGAGTCCAGCGGGGCCGGACGGGGTATATGCTTTTTCTTCTTCTTTGGCAGCTTCTGCTTGGCCATGGCCAGTGAATAATACATCCCAAAGTTATTGACAATGACAGGCACAGGCATGGCAATGGTGAGCACCCCGGCCAATGCACAGAGAGCCCCCACCACCATGCCTGACCAGGTCTTGGGGTACATGTCGCCGTAGCCCAGGGTCGTCATCGTGACCACGGCCCACCAGAACCCTATGGGGATGTTCTTAAAGTGAGTGTGGTCACTCCCACGTGGGTCAGACGTCTTGGCTCCGATCCGCTCGGCGTAGTAGATCATGGTGGCAAAAATCAAGACCCCCAAGGCCAGGAAGATGATGAGGAGCAGGAATTCATTGGTGCTGGCCCGGAGCGTGTGGCCCAGCACCCGAAGGCCCACAAAGTGCCGTGTCAGCTTGAAGATCCGGAGGATCCGGACGAAACGGACCACCCGCAGGAAGCCCAGCACGTCCCGGGCAGCTTTGGAGGACAGGCCGCTAAGACCTACCTCCAGGTAGAAGGGCAAGATGGCCACAAAGTCAATGATGTTGAGGAGGTTTTTGATGAACAGAAGCTTATCTGGACAGCAGATGATGCGAACCAGGAACTCGAGGGTGAACCACAGGACGCAGACACCTTCGATGTAGGTAAGGATGGGCTCCGTCTCCACTTTGTGCGTCAGCAGGACCGTTGTGGTGTTGCCAACCACGAGGGTCTCCGTCACATTGACATCAATGTTGAAGGCCTCGTGCGTCTCCAGGCAGAAGGTCGTGATGGAGACCAGGATGAAAAATAGCGAGGCAAAAGCAACTACCTGCAAAGGAGAAATTAACTGGGCCATTAGCTGAACTTCCTGGGGCATACACAGAAAGACTGTGGTCAACCGTTGGGGATAGCAACTTCATGAACTGCAATGATGACCACTTCAGGGCAGCCTGAGACACACTTCTGGTGTCACCTGCATTTGGCACATCTCTTCTAATCCTCTCCCATGGATGGGAGAAATCCTCATCTGACCCAAATGAGTACAACAGGCTCACAACACCTCGGTGAGCTGTACTGCTTCCACCCAGTCAGTCCCTTCTTCCCTAGTTCCAAGGATCGTGGACAGGGAAGGTTCCCTGGACTTGTCCTGTGAGTTAACAGCAAACTTCAGTGTCTGGGGATGTCAGTCCAGGACCTTTCCCCAAGTGCTATGATAGGTACAGGGGAAGTTGTGCTGGGCTGCAGCCACGGCTGGAGTTGGGACGGAGAGGACAGTGAAGGCAATGAAGGGAGACTTGTAACAGCCTCTGTATGGATTAAGCCTCCACTGGGAATGACATGAAAAGGCAGCTTTGAGAGGACCTGCTCAAAGAGCTTTCCCCTGCATTGACCCAAAAGCCCTCCATGTCAGAGGTCTGCACCATTCACAGCCACAGCACTCAGGCTCCTGGTTCGCCTTGGATGCGAGTGAACGAGGAAGGACCGACAGTACAAGGTGGAAACCAAAGGCTGTGTCAGAAGAAACAGTTTGGTGCCGTTCCTCCCCCCCCCCCCCGCCCCATCAATCACACTCAGGCCTCCTTCCTGGCAGGATGAGCTCATGATGAGTCCATTATCCAGAGCATCTGTTTCCAAGAGCACCCGAAAAAAGCCTCCAAGCAGAAAAGCCCTTCTTCTACCTCCCTTTAGGATCAAAGTGCAGGCAGGCTGGGCTTCCTGGGAGCAGAAGGTGCTACAGCACCCGTTGCTGCTAAAGTACCCTGCCTGCTGCCACCGCAGGCGTGGCAAAGCCCCCTCACAGAGCAGGATGCGACCTGCCTGCTCTCAGTGTTTTCTGGCCAAGAGAGAGCGGCTCATTTTGTTGTCAAACCCACTCGCTTGGCTTTGTTCAGCAGGCAGCCACACTGCAAGCCTGCTCAAAATTACAGCCAGGGTCCTTGGCTGGAGTGAATCAGCAGCGGAGACAGCCTGAGTCACGCTAGAGAAAAACCTGGCCCTAGACACCAGCATTAACATGCTGGGGACAGTCAGGAGACCTGGGCCTCCCGAGAGCATCTGCGCAGGGGTCCCTGAGGACAAACCCGCTCCTGGCGCAGCACAGATCCAGCACGGAAAGAATCAGCTCTCTAGAAGTTAGGTGTGAAGTTTAAGCCAGACTCTTCCTCTAACCTAAGGAGAAATCTCTGGAAGACAATTATCCCCCCCCATGTTAGACACCTACCTCAGATAGGCTGAGGTGCTTCATACCGCTCTAACCAGACCACCCTGGACCACGTGCCACCATGTGGCTCTCCTGGAGGTAGCTCCCAGGCACGCCGCAGCCTGCCCTCACTGACCAACCTTGCCTTCAGCGACATGGGCACAATCAGGAGAGCGAATCCAACTAAACCAAAGCAGGATCTTAAAGCAAGGCCATTGTAACAGGACGACTGTGTCTACACAGTGGTGGCATAGCCAAAATAATCCCCTTATCTGCTGAGTTCAGAGTAACATTCCTGAGTTTCCCCATACGAGTAATCTCAGGAAAACTTTCAGATTAAAAACTTAGAATCAAAGCAAAGTAGGAAGAAACAAATTACCAAGGAAGACAGCGAGACCCTGACACTGCTCTCTGGAAGGAGCAAAACGCTCAGGCAATGAAACAGCCCTGTTGCATGAACCACGTAGGTGAGATCCGATTTAGCCCCAGGAGCAGAACCAGCCTCTAAAAATAGGAGTCAAATTCACAGCTGGTGTGAACCAACCTCCTCCTCCGAAGTCGACAGCGCTGCTCCCATTTTGTGTCAGCTGCAGAGCTGACCTGAGATCTCTCATCTCAGCTCTGGCCTCTGTCTGGCTCTCAGCTCAAGTTTTTTTTTCCGAAGGTGTCTTCAAGTATACATGTCTATGTATATACACACACGCAGCCTGATGTTTAAGGGGAACTGGCATTGGGTGTTTGTCCTGCAGGAGAGACCCAGACAGCAAAATATCACCCTGTAAGGTCAAAGCTTCAGGCTAGCACTTTTATAGAGGATTCTGGGAATGCCATGCCCAGTTCCCACTGCCTCTTGTGGGACAGAGGCATTTGGTGATGGCACAAGACTTGAACACCAGCTCTGGAGGCTGTGACCTGCCTGCTCTTGGCTGCGCTGGCAGCTGGGATATCTGCCCTCCTAAGCTACCACACCTCCTCTGAAGGCAGGATGCCTGGAGGGCAGGGAGCAGCTAGAAAGTTGCACCCATCTGCCTTCTTCTGGTGCCCAAGAGCAGACCACTGGGAGGGGTCTCCACAACTTCTTTTGGCACAGAAGAAGGCCTCAGTACTGGGAACCCAGTAGCCACCAGCACAGCACTGAAAGTGCCACCAAACCAATCCTACAGAACCTGCCGATGCTCTGCACAGTCTCAACATGCGCCCAACAGCTTGGGATGGCTGTTCCCAAAACATCATGACCCATAGGGGGTCACTAGCCTGGAAAAGCCAACAGAATTGAGGCCACGACCCCAGAAGTAAGGTTGAAAAGGGAGAAAACTGAGGAAGCGCAACTGAGCAGAGCTTGGAAGTAAACCTAAAATCCACCTGGTGTGCTCCAGTCACAGCCAGCACGGGGCTGAGATCTCCCCGAGCAGTTTCCCACAGGGAGCAACAGATTGTCACGCTCCAGCCAGGACCGCAAATATGCTAGGGACCAAGTTTTCACTGGTACCGCTGAGACTGGACTTGGGACAATAATCCTGTGGGTATGGATGATACATGGAAGGAAGAGAGGTTCAATACTCGGGGGAAATTTCTAACCACAAACTCACCCAGTTGGCAGCTCCAGGGGTGCCAAGAGAGAGAGATACTGTAAGGAAGGTCCTTGCTCCCCTTCTCCCCAGCCGCCCCGTGTAGCCCAGTTTATTTTGGATTTCTTCCCAAGAGCCTGACTCGCTGCCAGGGGAGGCCTCCAGGTTAGAGCCATTATTTGTTACCTCGTTGCCACCATGTGAACCTCTGTCACCCCCCAATTCCAAGCCTTTATTTATTACCCAGCAGGTGTCTTCAGCTTTCACCAGCCTGCCAAGGCTATGAATGGAGATACGAGGTCCCAAGCGGACACACAGCTCCGGGGACCGCTGGAGGCAGACGGCACCACCCCTTTGCTCTCCCTTTGAAAGGGCAAGGAGACTCAGAAATGGGGTAGTATTAAAAATCCCCTTCAGGCCCCCGCTCCAAATCCCAGGGGAGCTCCTTGAAATCACTGCAATTTCAACCACCTGCAGAGACGGTCACGGGTCCGTGAGCGTCCCAGCCCCGGACGGTGATGCAGAACCAGTGACCGTTCCCCGCAGTAACTGGGTGCTCTGGGCAGGTCGCCGTCCTTGACAGGCTGATCCTGGGTGGGTTGCACGACTTCTAGCGTTTCCCTGCCTGTGCCTCAGTTTCCCCTTCTGCCAAAGCATTTATCCTAAGCAATTGCAAAAACACGCTGATATCTTAGCCTGGAAAATGGCCTATGAGTGTTGCATTGGAGGGCCTGGAAGCTGAACGTCCCCATGCCAGTGGTAAGTCGAGCCGTTATGTTAGAGAAGCAAGAAGGAAGCAGGAGCCCTGGTGCAGACTGGTCACACTCCAACCCTCTCATTTCCCGGTCAGGGCTCACATCCCAGCCATTTCTGTTGCCTTCAACACGCTCCTGCCACCTCTGTTTAGCAAACACGTCTCCAAGAGCAGCTCAGCACACAGGCCAAGCAGACCCAAATAATAGCATGAAAAAATCCCACTCGAATGATTCGGCTTGTTTTCTGGATTTGGAGCTTTGCAACATTCAGAGCATCGCTCAGAGGCAAAGACCCCCTCAAAGACAAGCAAGGGCTTGGGTCCCCTCTCCAAAACAAGTAAAGCTCTTGCTGCTCCAACATCCCCTGTGCGTGCGTGTTGGGGGGGGGGGCTCCTTACGTTCGCTGCAAAGACACCTCCTTGGCAAACCGACCCCCTGCCCTGCGCGCTGCTGGTGGGTGTGAAATGCCTGCTGGATTTCTTATCACTGATGCTTTTTACAGCTCTAAATGCATCCAGAATTTATTTAGACCCTAAATATGTACGCGTGTGTGTGGCAGATTTATAAATTGGGCATGACAGGGGGGATACGCACAGAGAGGACGGGGGGGAAGCGGAGCGGTGTGGGTGGGTGCTGGGGGGGGTGTCGGTGGGCAGAGCTTTGGGGATGATCTTGGAGTATCTGGGAGAGGAGACGGGTGTGCAAAACAGTGCACGGGCCGGGTGGGAGCCTAAAGCTATGCCTGCTTGTGTGGGATATGTCCCGGCAGGTTTGAGCCTGTGGGCAGGGAAGGTCTGCGGAGGTGGGCTGCAAGGGGTGCTGAAGTGCACGAGCGGGTCACGGGCGTTTGCTAGCACGTGCACACGTTTGCATGCGTGTTCACGTACATGCCATACGTGAGTCCCCAAAGGCGTGCGCAGATGAAGAGTTTTGGGGGGGGGGTGCTAGTCGCGGCTGCGAACCTGCGCTCGCACGTGCTGACGGAGACCGTATGCTGTGTGGGGGCTGCCACCGATGCGACAACCTTGCCCGCGTGCTGCGCGCTGCAGGGGCCAGGTGAGGCTGGGCCTGGGCTGCGAACGCTGCCACCCCTGCGGCGTCTGTCAACGGGGAGAGAGGAACGCGTGCGCGTAGGCTGGGTGCGTTAACGCAGGTGGCTATCCCATGGTTGCACCCGGCTGCAAGAACCTATGGCGGGGGGGGGACACGGGGGCAAGGGTGCTCGCACGGCACCAGGAGGGGGGCTGGCATGGGTGGAGGAGGGTGCATCTTTGGGGGCCACGCTACCAGGTAGAAGAAGGGGTGTGAGTGCCTGAGGGACAAACTTCAGGATCTCATTTACTTCAAGACCTGGTTTAAGATTTTCCCCCAGGTGCAGACGGGCACCGGGGGTACTGGGCGGCTGTGATTTGTGTCATTAATAAGCCCAGCTCGGGGGGGAAGGCACAGTATGCCAGCAAGCGAAGGCACGCGTGTTCACGCGCTCCAGCCCTATCCTCCCTGCTGTAAGCCTCTGACATTAAACATTGTTTTCAGCATGTAGGTACACAGAACCTAGCAAGAGGAAACTAAATAATCCAGCCTGTCCTAGAGCGTCCTGAAACTCTGCCAGGACTCAGCCCTGCCAAGGACTCTCCCTGACAATCCCTCATCTCCGCCGGCTCGGACGTGACAGACCAGGATGTGCCCAGGGCAGGGCCCGAAGGTGTGAAGGGGGTAGGTGGCTGGGCTGGGACGCAAGGGTTGTCCCAGCTCCCCCAGTCCACATGGGGCGTTGGGAGGGGAAGAGGAGATGAAGGATGAAAGATGGCCAATGGGCCTTGCAGCAGGAGGGGGATGGATTTGGGGGGGGGGGCATGTAACCCAATGGGAGAGTCCAGTGTAGCCCATGGGGATGGGGAGATGAAGACACAACCCAACACAGGCCCCATCCCACCTCCCCACCCATGCGTCTCGGGCGCTTACCCTTGCTGCCTTGGATGAATAGGGATCCTCAAAGAGCGCCCACATCTTGGGCTGCCAATTCCGACAGCATCCACCCCCTCCAGCAGCCCCGGCAGCCCCCGGTGGCCTATCATCCATGCCCAGGCGTTGCAGAGCCATCTCCCTACCCCCTTCCTCTTCGGGCTCCTCTCCACCAGCCCCTCCGCCAGGCTCAGGACTCTCAAAGATGTCCAGGGCCTCTTCAGCATCGCGGTGTTGGCGGTAGGTCATCCAGCAGCAGGGCTCCACGTCCGTCTCGTCGATGCCCCAGTAGGTCAGCTCCTCCTCGAAGAGGGGCCCACAGATGTCTGCAGGGCAGTGCAGCTTGCCCGTGCGGTAGTAGTTGAGCACGTAGGAGAAGATCCCGGGGTGGCGATCGAAGAAGAACTCATTGCTCTTCCCATCAAAGTCAAAGTTGCTCTGGGCATCGGGGTCGGCGAGCCAGGCCAGGCGGGTACCCGGCAAAGTCCGTAGGGTGCTTTTGTAGGTCTCATGCCGGGTGCCCCCTACATTGATGGTGATCTTGTCCGAGTCTTCCCCTTTGCCCATCTCTTCCTTCAGGCATGTTTTGGAGGGTGGTTTGTTCCCAGACTTGCGTCCACGGTAGGAGGAGACACACACCGAGCTGATCATAGATTTCGGTGGATGGGAGATGCACGCTACACGCACCCTTCCTCCGGGCGAGGAGCTGGGAGTCGGCGGAGGCGGGCGAATGGGGCAGAGACAGGACTGGGAAGCGGAAAAGGCAGGGGGGGCTCAGGCTTTGCTCTCTCAGCCAGCCCCGACGCCGGGCGAGGGGCAGCACGCCGGAGCCGAGCTGGACACGGGCGGCAGCTCGGGGACAAGAAGGCAGGCTGCAACCTCCACCCCCTCCCAAACCATCCTGCCCCCCCCTCCCCCCGAAATAAAACCGCCCTAAACGAGGAGCCAGCCCAGCCCTGCCGGGGAGCAACAAGTGGAGGCGGGAGGGGGCCGCGGGGGAGGGGGCCCCGCTGCCGCTGCCGGGCCCCGCCGCAGCCCGGGGGGATGCGGACCACGACGGGGGCGGGGGGGGGGGGGGACAGGAAGGTGCTGTCGCCAAGCGGGGGGGGCGGCAGGCCCTGAGCTCCGCAAGGCTGGATCCCCCCCTCCCCATCCCGACCCTCCTCCCGGTACCTGCAGCGTGGCCGGGGCGGGGAGGGGGGGGGCTGCCGGGCTCCGCCGCCTGCCCCTCCCGCTCCGGCGGCGCTTCCTCCGCCTCCCCGGGCTGGGCTCGGGGATTTTGGCGGGGGGGGGGGTAATGCGACCCCTCCGCCTCCCCTGCCGGCCGTGGGCCCCCCGGCGGGGCCCTGCCCTCCCGGAGCGCGGGGGGAGGGGGGGGGAGCGGGCTGCGGCGCCGGGGGGCCCCCGTTCAGGCGGCGCCGGCCCCGGCTTTTGGGGGGGGGGGGAACGGGGGGGGGGGCCTGTTGCGCGCCCCGGCGGCTCCCACCGGGCTCGGCTCGGCGGGGGAGGCTGCTCCGGGGCTCGGCGGGGGAAGCGCCGCCGCCGGGGGCTTTTATAGGGCTGGGAGCGGGCGGCGGGGTTAAGGGAGCCGGCGCCGCCCCACCGGGGGAGGAGGGGGGGGGCTGGAGACCCCCCCCCCAGCGCCCGCAGCCCCCCGCTGCCGCCCCAGCTGCGCTGCGCTGCCCTCTCCGCGCTCCCTCCATCCCCGCATCCCTCCCTCCATTCCCCCACCCCAAGCATCCATCCCTTCCACCCCCCCCCCAACCCCCGTCCCCCAAAACCCCGGGCCCGACGGCACCTCCGGGCACCCCGCAGCCGCCGGCTCACCTGCCCGCGGCGCCCCGCTGCCGCCTGAGGCTGGCCGGGCTCTGTGGCGGCGGCGAGGAGCGAAGCCCGGACACCCAAGCTCTGCTTCGCGCCGGAGGGGAAATGCAGCCCAGAGCTGCCTGCAGATCTGGAGCCAGCTCTTGGCAGAGGCTCGAGCAGATCCCATCCCTCCCTGGCTCGCAATCCCTCTCGCACCGAGAGGTCAGGAGAGACCGACCCCCCCCCCCCACCCCACCCCGCCGCCCCAGGCGCGGCAAAGCCGGGGAGCTCCCGGGCGGACGCGGCCCTCCTTCCCGAGCGCAGCCCCCTCCGCTGCCCCCCACCCAGGCAGCGCTCTGTCCGGTTTTGGCAAGAAGCAACTCCGACGTGGCGGATGCCCCTTCCCCAGAGGTGGGGCTGCGGATGTCAGGGCTGGACCCTCCTCGCCCGGTGCAGAACGCAAGGCACCCACAACCTCAACCTTTGGGGACCTTCCCCCAAAATCCCCCCAAACGCTCCTCTCCTCGGGGAGGGGAGCAGTTACCTCCCATGGGGTTGCTGAAGCTCGGACCCACGCCCCGGGGCTGGGGAGGAGGCGAAGAGCCAAGGTGCCCAGAGGGACAAGCCTGTCACCAAGGTGAAGACCCAAGGGACATGGTCCTGCCAGGGCTGTTTTTACTCCTGCACTGGCAGTGGTGGGGGTGATGGAGGAAGGAGAGTTGAGGCATGCGTGCACTTTGGGGTCATAGGTGGGATCTGAGCGCCCCCCCGACCTCCTATTTGGGGTGGGAGGAGCTGAGCTGGAGGCCAGCACTTGCATAAGAAGGTCCCTGGCCCAGAGCAAGGGGAGGGGATGGCCAGCCCCCACCTGCCCCATCCAGCAGCCCCCTCTGCACCTCCTCTGGCTTTGCAGAGAGACCACAGAGTTGGGTGCCAGGGTCCCAGCTCCCCTCCTGCCTAGGTTTGTCCCCTGCCTGAAACACTCACCCCACTGCCAGGGGCTTTGGGGGGTGGCTGGGGCAGCCCCAACATCCAGAAGACATGAGGCATCAGAGCTTAAAATCCTGACCCTGAGAAAGCCCTGTTCCAACTGTAGCTGCATCTCAACAGCTTCCAGGGCTGGATCCTCGGCGGGTGTAAGCTGGTGCAGCTCCACACCCCAGCCACCCGGACCTGCACCAGTGTGGGAGAGCAGAGCCCCAGGGAAAGCCGTGCTGGAAAAATCGAGCCTTGCATCGCCAGCCAGGCATCGCAGCTCAGATCTTCATCATCGGTAATGCGAGTTTGGCCAGGATGAAGGAATGCTGTGACCTGATGCTAATATTTTAGATGGTGACTTTCATCCCAGGAAATCTCAATGCACCGGAGTGCGGCCTCTCCTGAGGTGGGAGGGGGCAGCCAGCCAGACACATGAATTGCATCCAGGCAAGGAAGGGATCTTTTCACCAGCATCACCCGCCCAAAGCTGTCTGCTCTCTAAATATGCCTTCAGATTTTTAATGTCCATGCAAAAAAAAAAAAAAAAGGGAGAGAGAGAGAGAGAGAGAAAATAGAGAAAGAAAATAGAGAGAGAAAAAATAGAAAGAGCTTGATGAATAAGGTCCTTTAGGGAGCAAGAGGGAGTCACTTCTGCAGACACCTCCCTCATCTCCACTGCAAGGATGAAGAAGGCATCTCAGATGATATCCAGGTGAGGGATAAAGCAGGGCCACGTGGACCTGGAAGATCTCATGGGGGAGCAGCACCAACTGGGAAATCCACAGCTCTTGGCTGAGTCCCAAGGACATGGTGAGCAGTACCTGGCCCCCTGGCTCTGAGATCACACTGATGCCTGTGCCCTCATCCCCCAGCCATGACCTGAGACATTGGGCAGGTCCCCAGTCCAGCGTGCCCAGACCTACACATGGGGCCACGGGAAGCCTGAAGGGAGCAGCAAAGCCCCAAGCATGACCTAAAGGAGAGGACAGGGAGGCACCAGGATTGTGCAGTGTCTCCACCCATGGAGGGACTTTGGAGGAAGGTGGCCTGCACCTCAGAAGCAGTTTAGGACAAGATGATCCTGCTTTGGGGTGGAGGCCACCAAGCCAGCCTCTTCAGCTCCTTCTAGACCAGGTTCCTGTTAATACGATCTTATGAAGGGCTATGTAGACCTCAGTGACCTACAGCTCTCTGCCCTTGATTCCTTTCATGCTTTTGGTGGGATGGGTCAATCTCCAGGTTGTGGGCGGTGGCACCCACGGCCCTGCAGGACTGCAGTAACACCAGGGTGCTGGTGCTGCACGGTACCTCCCCAGGATATGAACCCAGAGCAACCTTTCGTGACACTCTTCTTGGTGGGTCTTCCCAAAGGGGCTGTTGCAAGCTATGGGCAAGGTTCATCTCTGCCTCCCACCTCTGCCGAAGTGAGTTCTTCAGCTGAAATTGCTCACGCCAGCCCAGGATTTGGGCTTCACTTCCTGGGCGAGCTGCGTGCAAGGAGTTTGCAGCCCCCATCGTCTGCGCACTTTGTCTGGAAGGAGAAATAGCTCATTTCCCGAAGAAAGCAAGCAAGACCCGCACCCCAAATTTCTCCCGGGGATGCAGGTGGCAGAGGCCCAGTGCTGCTGTGACACAGTGCCATCTTGTGGGTCCTGCAACACAGGCTGGAGAAAGACAAGAAAAACAGCCGCGTCGGAGGTTGTCTCGGTTGGCCGGCAAATCTGGCTCCATCTGCGGCGTCGCTGTTGTGATTCTGCTCCGCAAAAGCATTTTGGTGGCGGGAAGAGGGCTGGGCTGAAGCGGGGACAGCAATGTTATCCCTGCCTCGTCCGCCAGCCTTTCGAATGACTGTGAGCGGTTCACGAGCTGATGCTGTGCCTTGGTTTCCCCAACTTTAAAAGCAGGGAAAAAATGACTCTGCTCTACATGTCAAGGCAGACTGAGACCTACAGCAAGATGTTGCTATTAGCGGGAGCACCCAGTCCACCGTGTGTCCGTACCCAGAGGTAAGGAACAGTCAGTCCAGGGTTATTTTGAGACGGGAAGAACATTTCCTTCCCAGCCATCTCCCCTGGACGTAGTCTTGGAACGGCGTTACAAGCACCCACTCGCGTCCCTGCAGCGAGCTCAACCTCGACGGCACGTGAGGTTGGTGACGGGGACCCTTCTTTCCCTCCCGTCCCAGGGGACAGCTTGCACGATAGCTCTTGTGGGAGCCAAGAGGAACACGGGCTGCCCAGCATGGGGGTCAGGCACCCAGAAAACACCCCCCCTGATCTGATGGCACCACCGTCGCCTGCTACCGGGTGCAGGATCCAGCCCTGGGCTAGCCTGGGGGGTTCTCAAAAACATGAATGTGGAGGGGGTTTTAACTTTGAGTGAAACCCTCACTAACCGGCACCCACACTCATATCTTTGAGGAACCCAACTTCAAAAGCTGTGGGAATAGCTCTTTTTTTTTTTTTTTTTAAAGTATGAACGGAGCCTAAATTTTACATTCGGGCTTGCTAATTTTAGGCTTTTTTCTAGCCCCACAATGGTCGCGACCATCCTTTTCAGTTTGTTTCATTCCTTTGTTTCGCACAAATCCCCTGACTCTGCGAGCTGGGCATTTCCGGCCCCGCAGAGCCGCTCTCAGCTGCGGGGACTCCACGGGGCGGACGGGGCTGAAACCTGCCCTGGTCTCTCCCTCCAGGTCTTACAGGCGCCTGGGGCTTTTCCACAGCCGGAGTAAGCCCAGATCAGTGCAATAGCTGCTTTCTCAAAGATGCACCAAAGCCTGATGCTGTTTGGCTTTTTTTTTTTTTTTGCTGGGTTTTGCTCCCTGCCTAGGGGAGAAGAAGGGAAGGACGCAGAAGACCAGCACCCCTCCGCGCTGCGGGGTGGCTGGGGACAAGCCAGCCTTGCAGCAGCCTGCCAGGCCCCCATCCCACCCAGCCACAGGTCTAAAGGATGGGACACGTCTCAGCTCCTGGGGTCCGGGGTCTGGGGCTCTTCCCAAGCCCAGAGGTGCCCAGCGCAGGCGGCAGTGTGAGCGCAGGAGGGATGGGGAGGAAGAGGGAGCCACTCACCCTGTACCGCGCAGGCAGGTCGCTTTGTCATCTGGGACAGCAGAGGAGCCGAGCGCTTTCCTTCCTCCTGCTCAAACCCCCTGGCCTGGGTTACGGACGTGGCAGCAAACGGCCCGCCGTGCCCGGCGTTAGCGGGGCTGGTGCACGGGAGCCGCTGCCTTCCCCTCCTCGCAGCTGCCCAAGCCTCCAGCCCCAGCTCCCTGCTAATGTAATTTCTTTCCCTTATCAGAGACCTTCAGCTAATGGGACCTCTCCCCGCCACGTGTCCAGGCTGCTTTTATCGCTTCCCTTCATCAGAGCAGGGCTGCGGCGGGCAGACGTCAGGCGGGAGCGGAGATGCTCGGGAATAACCTGCCCTGCTCCCGCGCGGCACCCGCCGCCGAGGGGACGTGGCTGGAGCGGTGCACGGTGCTGCCGGCGGCTCCCGCTTGGTCCCATCCGTCTGGTTTTCCTTCACCCCTCTCCGTGCTCGGATCGGCCCTGGGGAAGGCAAAGGAGCTGCAAAAGGAAAGGGAAGAGTCAGCCCCTGGGGTTCCCTGGGCAGACCCACTTCCCTGCCAGGCCTGGTCCAGAAGATACCCAGCAGGTGACATCTTTTGGGGATGCTGTAAATGATTCGGGTCCCTTGGGGGAAACGTCTTCCCCTCCGCAGTGTTTCGGGAGCCTCCGGCAGCAGCAGGGCTGGACGAGGACAGGGCAGGGAGACGCGGGAGCGCCGCTTGCAAACTCTGAGCCTTTCGTGCCAGGAGCTGTACGAACAGACGACAAAGACCTCATTCCCCTCTCCAGAGATGGAGGGGTGGATGGGCACTTCCGGGAAAAAAAAAGGAGAAGGATGGAGGGATGAGAAAGTGGGTCAGAAGGACGATACAGGTGACCAGAGAGGACAGATGCATGGGCAGAAATAGGGACGGCCGTGGGTGCAGACAGCCCTCCAACTTCCCGCCTCTGCAGTGCTGCCCCCCTCCAGGCTGCAGCCCTGTTTCTCGGGGCCGCTCCAGCTTCAGCTTTCTGCAACCCCCAAGCCTCAGCAAGACCCCGAAGGCCACCCCAAGAAAGGACACGGAGGCAGCTCGGTAAGAAGAGACTTTTAATCGGACTCTGTTACAGCTGTTACAGGGTTTCTCCCGAGGAGGAGTCCGGCCAGCACAGCACACTTGGTAAATAGACCGGCTACGAGGCTACATGGGACGAGTTACTACGAGATCTGTGCTTTGTACCTGTACAGGAGGGTTTCGCCAGCGCTGTGCTTGCCGAGGTGGGGGGGACGCGGCTGCATCCCACTTGCTGCCATCGCTCGGCCCTGGCGGTGCTGTCCCCCGTACCGAGGGCCATCCTGGCCACCGAGGCCACCCTGCTCTGCCACCCGCTCCCCGTTTCTGCCAGTGGGACCCAGGCTCGGGGTGGGGGACAGGAGGAGAGGCAGGGGCTGTCCTGGAGCGATGGAGAGACAGAGGGATGCCCCGAGCCAGGGATGCCATCTCCCTGCAGGCTGGGAACCGAAGCTGAGAGGAGAGGGCAGGAATATCAGCAGCGATTCCCCCCTTCCTTCTCCACCACCCAGGAGGAAAACCGGAAAGTGCTTGTGCTCATAACTAGCAGCTGTTCCCTGTGCCTCTGCGGGGGAAAAAAATAAAAAAATAAAAGATCACCAAGGCTAAAAAAGGTGCCGTGGGCCAGCCTGGTCCACGGCCCCGCCAGGGAAAGAGCAGCCGCAGGAACTGCGGGAAGGTGCATCCGAAAAGAGCCTGCCCCAGCGAGCGGGAGAAACCCCCAGCGCAGGCTCCAAAAGTGACCGAGCACGGTGAGAAGTGAACCCTAACAAAACGCATCCGCACACACCCCCCCCACACACGGCGGCTACGAACGAACACGCTATCACCTAAAACTTACCCCCCCCCCCCGCCCCGGACCCCCGTGCCCAACACCGAGCGAATGCCACGAAGAAATACAGTACTGCCACGGATTAAAAGACACGCGTCCCCCACCCCTCCTCTCTGCTGGGTCGCCCAGACGGCTGGACCCCCTGGGGCTGGGGTGGGGGGACGGCCACCCACCACACACAAGAAATAAAAAGGTAAAAACATGTCTGATATACAATGAAAATTGATCTGTACAGCACTGAGAATGAAAGTTAAGTCACGGGCCACTTTGGAATATGTTTTGTCATTTAACAGCATTTACAGTGACATTTACAGAATAAATATACAATAGAAATAGAGAATCTCTAGGATATTATTCCATCTCCTCTCTTTGTGTAAATCTTTTAAATATATATATATATATATAATATAGCTTTTTGTTATCTTCTTATTGACTTTGCCTCTTATTGACACTGCAAGAAGAGGGAAGGAAAGCAACTGCCTCCCTGGCTGGTTTGGGAATTGTAATGGGAGAGATGGAGGGCCAGATCCTTCCCCCCAGGGTTCAAGGGGAGTCACATCACCAAAGTGGGTAGGATTGCACGATTTGACTCCTGGAGGTGTCCTGCTCCATTAACTCCATGGGAGCTATGGTGGGAATCTGGCCCCTGGGCTCAGCGGCGCTGATCTAACTTACAGCCACGGGGAGATCGGGAAGGTGATGTAGGTGCAACGATTTGCTGGCCAGGTGGAGGAAAGGCAGAGAGACAGAGGGAGAAATAAGAGAGATCGGAAGGAACATCTTCGCCTAGCGACAGGGGGAACAGCATGGTCTTTGTGCTTCTCCCTTTTTGAGATGATCCAGTGGGACAATTTGTATATCCCTCTGCTGAGGCAGGGGAAGGAGAGGAAAACTGAACTGGCAGCAGAGAGGATGGTGAAGGGGAGACTGGCTGGAGGAGAGAGAAGAGAGCATGCCTGGTCCTGACCACACAGGGCTGGTGCTCCTCTGAGCTGTCAGTGAAGACTGAGCTACCCCAGTTCAGTCCTAGCCTCTGTTTCCCCCCCTCACCCCACCCCCAGTAAAATGGCTAACAAAAGGCTCAAGTTAATTGTCTACAAAGAGCTCCGAGGCCCCCAGATGAACCCCTGATAGAAAGGAGAAGCATTATAAATAAAGGATCACAACCCACAAGAGAAACTTCATTGTGAGGGACCTCCTGCCCCAGCGATGCTAAGAGAAGTCAAGGATGTGGAAAACGGACGGGATACTTTCTGCCTTTGCTTCCCAGCCAAAAGGAGAACTGAGCGGGGGAGAAAACCCACTGATAAGGAAGCAAAGGATGACAGAAGGGATCGTGGGCAAGCACCCGTGAACTTGGCCTTCAAACTGGCTTGAAACCAACCATCACATGTGCCCTAAGCACAGTAGGACCGAGGTTAAGGAGCACCCTTGAGACCTTAGCAATTTGAGACCTTAGCAATGTGCTTAGAAGGAGAGAGGGCTCAAGCAGGCAACTGCTCCTCTGTCCCCAAGGGGAAAGAAGAAAAAGGACATATAATACTGGTACCCTTGACAGAAACGCTTGGCTAGGTGTAGGATTCAAGGAAACGACCCTCAGTCCCAGCAGGAGAGACCCTCTCCGACCTGGGAGAGCCCAACCCTTTCTAGAGAGCCTGGGAAGAAACAACATAATGTCTCGGCAGTCTGGTCCCCAGATAACACAAATGGGCATGACAGAGCCCAGCTATGCAACATGGCCTCACCAGCCAGGATCAAGTGCTAGCAGGGGCATGAGGACCTGGCACTGACCCCAAAATAATTGGTGCTCAGAAGACATGTCCTGCCTCTGCTACCCCCAAGAGCTGGATATCCCCAGCAGGGCTGGTGAGTCCCTACAGAGGTGCAACAGGAGGCAATGCAGACCCTGGCTTGAAACCATGATAAATGAAGATGCCTGTCCAGCGATAATCACTACCCAGCTCACCTCAGTTGGTGGCTGCAAAGGAGGTAAGTCAGGGATGGTTTCCTGAGAGCTAAACCAGGATTGTGGTTGCACTGTATGCCCCACAGCCTCTCTGCTTGTCCCTCCAGGACATCTGAGGAAAGAGCAAGACGAGACGATTCACCAGGCCAGGGATTTGGATTCAACAGAGCATCTCATATGTCAGGAGTAATTCCAGGAGATTGCCCCTGATCCCCATTAGAGTAACCTTGCCTAGATCCTGCACGCACTCACACATCCCAACAA